>NW_028120142.1:0-725000 GCF_965119305.1 Pelophylax lessonae
GCATACACTTAACCCCTTTGATTGCCTCTGAGTTAACCCCTTCCCTGCCAGTGTCATTAGTACAGTGACAGTGCATATGTATAGCACTGATTAACTGTAGTAATGTCACTGGTCCCCTCAAAAGTATCAAAAATGTCAGGTGTTCCAATCTGTCCGCCGCAATGTTGCAGTCCCGCTAAAAAATCCCTGATCGCCGCCATTACTAGTAAAAAAATAAATAAATAAATAAATAAAAATGACATAAATCTATCCCGTGTTTGTAGACGCGATAACTTTTGTGCAATCCAATCAAAATACGCTTATTGTGATTTTTTTTACCAAAAATATGTAGCAGAAAACAAATTGGCCTAAAATGATGAAAAAATTAAATTTTCCCTTTTTTTGGGGGGAATGTTATATAGCAGAACGTAAAAAATATTGTTTTTTTTTTTTTAATTTTTTCAGAATTGTCGCTCTTTTTTTGTTATAGCGCAAAAATAAAAACCGCAGAGTTGATCAAATACCACCAAAGAAACCTCTATTTGTGTGGAAAAAAGGGCATCAATTTTATTTGGGTGCAGCCTCGCATGACCTCGCAATTGTTAGTTAAATTAACACAGTGCCGAATCGCAAAAAAAATTACCTGGTCATTGAGGGGCAAATCTTTCGGACCAGAAGTGCTTAAAAAAAAAATACAAATTTGCTAGATGAATGTCACAAGCATTCGCCCAGCCATAATGAATGGTCCCTTTTTATTTGTCTAATACAATTATTTCCTATGATCATTGCCTTCATTTGGGCCTGGTATAAATTCTAAGGGGTGAATCACTCAAAAAAGAAAAAAAAGTGAGTGAAGTCCTCCTTGCCAGACCCTCAATCTGAGCATGCAGCCTGGCTGGCCTAGAAGGGAAGAAGGGATATGAGCATGCACCCCCCCCCCCTCCCGTGAACCATACCAGGCCACATGGCCCTGACAAACTACCTTTTTCCTATGCTGATGTGGATGAAGGCCTCATCCTCACAACCTTGGCCCAGTAGTTGCTGGGAATCTGCACTCTGGGACTTATTGTAACTAGGGAACCACCTTTAATAATATGTGAGACACCAACTCTTCTTCAAATAAATGAGTATACAAAGTACCCCCATCTATTCACAAAAAAAAAAGAAAAAGAATTGCAGCCTAAAAATAAAGACACCCAAACATTTGATACATTTTATATTAGAAGAATAAAAAGTCCATTGTCATTCACAATGTATACCATCTGCCAAAATAGAAATAAAAAAGATCTCCCAGTGCACACATCCAATCCTGATATCTCTCACGGCCAAATGATAGCTCCCTGAGCCATTTGGTCAAGGTCATTACCTAAAAATGGGCAGTGGCTATGTTTGGTCAGTGTTGTCATTGCTATCCCCACCCCTTTGCTTAACCACATTACCACCGGAGGATTTTGCTGTCTTACGTCCAGGCCACTTTTTGTTATTCGGCACTGTGCGACTTTAACTGACAATTGCGCGGTCGTGTGAGGCTGTACCCAAACAAAATTTACGTCCTTTTTTTCTTACAAACAGAGCTTTCTTTTGGTGGTATTTGATCACCTGTGCGATTTTTACTTTTTGCGCTATAAACAAAAAAAGAGTGTAAATTTTGAAAAAATAACAATATTTTTCACATTTTTTATATGAAATTCCCCCCCCCCCCCCCAAAAAAAAATGTAAAAATCTAATTTTTTAAAAAATTTTGGCCAATTTGTTTTCTGCTACCTATGTTTGGTAAAAAAAATCACAATAAGCGTATTTTGATTGGTTTGCGCAAAAGTTATTGCGTTTACTAACTAAGGGAAAGATTTTTGTCATTTTTGGTGTTTTTTTTTTTAACGAGTAATGGCGGCGATCTGCGGGTTTTTTTTGCAGGACTGCGACATTGCGGCAGACAGATCGGACCCTTGACTGACTTTTTTGACACTTTTGGGGGTACCAGTGACATTTCTACAGTAATCAGTGCCATAAATATGCACTGTTACTGTAAGAATGACACTGGCAGGGAAGGGGTTAATTTTCTTGGAGAGGGAGGGGTTAATGTATGCCTGGTGCTTACTAACATGTGGGGGGGGGGGACTGAGTGACACAGGGACAGATCGCAGGTTGAGCTATGCTGAACCCTGCAATCTGTCACTGTCTGTCACTTAGGAGATCCGCCCGCTTTGTTTACACAAGCTGGCAGATCTCCACACTCCATCCCCGACGATCGGGATAGAGCGGCGGTGATCACCGCCGCTCCTCCCCTGGCCCGACTCCCGCTGTGACTGAATACAGCAGGAGTGAGCCTCTGGCGGCGCGCGAGCGCCGCCCATAAGGGGAGGAGCCCAGCGACGTAGGTCTACGTCGCTGGACGGGAACGAGCCACTGTGCCGCAGTAGAGGCACAGTGAGCGGGGGTAAAGTGGTTAAAAAGGGGCAGGATTTCCCAGTGACATCAGCAGTTTCTAGGAACACCACAGGTGCAAGCGCCCAACACTTCCTCCAGTGACAGTGGGAAGCTGTCATACAAAGACAAGGTGGAAATACCCCTTCTATATAGTGCTTATGCCGCTGTACAGAACACTGGTGAGACCTCACTTGGAGTATTGTGCGCAGTACTGGAGGCCATATCTCCAGAAGGATATAGATACTCTAGAGAGAGTTCAGAGAAGAGTTACTAAACTAGTACATGGATTGCAGGAAAAAACTTACCAGGAAAGGTTAAAGGACCTTAACATGTATAGCTTGGAAGAAAGAAGAGACAGAGGGTATATGATAGAAACTTTTAAATACATAAAGGGAATCAACTCGGTAAAGGAGGAGAGCATATTTAAAAGAAGAAAAACTACCACAAGAGGACACAGTTTTAAATTAGAGGGGCAAAGGTTTAAAAGTAATATGAGGAATTATTACTTTACTGAGAGAGTAGTGGATGCATGGAATAACTTTCCTGCAGAAGTGGTAGCTGCAAATACAGTGAAGGAGTTTAAGCATGCATGGGATAGGCATAAGGCTATCCTTCATATAAGATAGGGCCAGGGACTATTCATAGGATTCAGATATATTGGGCAGACTAGATGGGCCAAATGGTTCTTATCTGCCGACACATTCTATGTTTCTATGTTTCTATGTTTACATCTCCCGCCACGCCAGGGGCCAATCCAAGGAGTAGTTTGTGCATTGTTCAAATACCCGAACATCCGAAGTTCGGTGTGAACCGACCAAATAGTCAAATAGTCGGCTCATCCCTATTAGACAAAATGCCGGGATAATTCTTTCTGGCTGGGTGAATTCTGAGTCCAGCAAATATTTAATAAATAGACCCCTTAGTATCTTTTTTGATGGAACCAGTTATAGAGCTGATTTACAAGTGCATCTCATAAAATTAGAATATCATCAAAAAGTTTATTTATTTCATGAATTCAATTCAAAAAGTGAAACTCATATATTTTCTATAGATGTGTTACACACAGAGTGATATATTTCAAGTATTTCCTTCTTTTCATTTCGATGATTATGGCTTACAGCGAGTGACACCCCAAAATTCAGTTTGTCAGAAAATTAGAATATTACATAAAAACAATAAAAAAAAAAGGATTTTTAATACAGAAATGTTGGCTTAATGAAAAGTCTGGCCATCAGTGCTTTAAATGGGCCGGTATGCACTGGTACTCAGTACCGCCACTTCCAAATATGGCTCTTGAGTAGGGTTGAGCGAACACGGACTGTATTATTCGTGTTCGTACCGAATAATTGGATTTTTGTTACCTGAACACGGACCCGAAAACTTTACTGTATATTCGGGTAAAAATCCGTGTTCGGTCGTTTTATTTCTGGGTTTTGCATGCATTGGCACGCTTTTCATGGCGGGCTTTCAACAGCCAATCAACAAGCGTTTAACTGGTGTGCCTAAGCCATCCCAGCCATGCCTACAAATGTATTAGTAGCTGTGATTGGCCGTCTGAAACATGTGACCAAGTCTTTATAAGTTCGAGGCAGCGCCGCTGCGGCGTCATTCTGCTGTTTAGTTCAGGGACGGAGCACACATCAACGCGCTGGCTGCTGATTAGGGACAGACAGGAAAAAAAAACATTTGTGTCCGGATAGAATTGAGGGACAGGTCGGAGTGTGTTAGGCAGGGCGAGTTGTAGGCATTTTAGGGCGAGGCTGCTGCTGATTTTTAGGGTCAGTGTGTTCTACAAACTACAATCGATATTGCTGTGTGGGGTGGGGTTTGCAGTCACCCGATCTACGATCATCATCTTATCAATCCTTTTAGGGAGAGAGTCTGCTGATTTTTAGGGTCAGACAGTGTGTTCTACAAACTACAAACGATATTGCTGTGTGGGGTGGGATAGGAGATAGGCAGGTGTCAGTGGTCCACATCCATTTTGCTGTGTGTGGGCTGCTGTGAACACAATCTTTTTGGGGTGCAGTGAACACAATCTTTTTGGGGTGCAGTGAGCACAATCTTTTTGGGGTGCAGTGAACACAATCTTTTTGGGGTGCAGTGAACACAATCTTTTTTGCCCACTGAGGAGGAGGGAGAAAAGTGTTTTTCTATCAGTCACTGTGTGCAGCGTTTTTCCTTCAGCTGTGCTGTGCTGACTGATCATACACTGCTGTGTTCAGTTCACATGTGCTATTATTGAGTGGTTTCACAAATCATACACTTTTTTTCTATTCCACTATTCAATATACAGCCTTGGGTTAAAAAAAATTAAATTGTGGCCTGCAGCAGAGCTGAATGATATTTGGGGTTTTTGGGGTTCATCTCATACTTCTGAAGATTTGAGGGTGCTGCCTGTTCCATACTCCTCCTACTCCTCATCCAGCCTTTTAGGGGTACAAACAATAGTAATTGGGGCCTAGTGTGCTTCTGTACGTGTGAGATACATACACTTTTTTTGATCATATTTTCTATTCCGCTACTCAATAAAAACCTTTGGGGATCAGTTAAATTGCGGAATAGTCTGTGTTGGTACGTGTGAGATCCACCTTTCCAAGTTTTTGGGGTTCATCTCATACTTCTGAAGATTTGAGGGTGCTGCCTGTTCCAAACTCCTCCTACTCCTCATCCTGCCTTTAGGGGTACAAACAATAGTAATTGGGGCCTAGTGTGCTTCTGTACGTGTGAGATACATACACTTTTTTGATCATATTTTCTATTCCGCTATTCAATAAAAACCTTTGGGGATCAATTAAATTGCGGGATAGTCTGTGTTGGTATGTGTGAGATCCACCTTTCCAAGTTTTTGGGGTTCATCTCACACTTCTGAAGATTTGAGGGTGCTGCCTGTTCCAAACTCCTCCTACTCCTCATCCTGCCTTTAGGGGTACAAACAATAGTAATTGGGGCCTAGTGTGGTTTTGTACGTGTGAGATACATACACTTTTTTTGATCATATTTCCTATTCCGCTATTCAATAAAAACCTTTGGGGATCAATTAAATTGCGGGATAGTCTGTGTTGGTATGTGTGAGATCCACCTTTCCAAGTTTTTGGGGTTCATCTCATACTTCTGAAGATTTGAGGGTGCTGCCTGTTCCAAACTCCTCCTACTCCTCATCCTGCCTTTAGGGGTACAAACAATAGTAATTGGGGCCTAGTGTGGTTTTGTACGTGTGAGATACATACACTTTTTTTGATCATATTTCCTATTCCGCTATTCAATAAAAACCTTTGGGGATCAATTAAATTGCGGGATAGTCTGTTTTGGTACGTGTGAGATCCACCTTTCCAAGTTTTTGGGGTTCATCTCATACTTCTGAAGATTTGAGGGTGCTGCCTGTTCCATACTCCTCCTACTCCTCATCCAGCCTTTTAGGGGTACAAACAATAGTAATTGGGGCCAAATGTGGTTTTGAACGTGTGAGATACATACACTTTTTTTGATCATATTTTCTATTCCGCTATTCAATAAAAACCTTTGGGGATCAATTAAATTGCGGGATAGTCTGTGTTGGTATGTGTGAGATCCACCTTTCTAAGTTTTTGGGGTTCATCTCATACTTCTGAAGATTTGAGGGTGCTGCTTGTTCCAAACTCCTCCTACTCCTCATCCTGCCTTTAGGGGTACAAACAATAGTAATTGGGGCCTAGTGTGGTTTTGTACGTGTGAGATACATACACTTTTTTTGATCATATTTCCTATTCCGCTATTCAATAAAAACCTTTGGGGATCAATTAAATTGCGGGATAGTCTGTGTTGGTACGTGTGAGATCCACCTTTCCAAGTTTTTGGGGTTCATCTCATACTTCTGAAGATTTGAGGGTGCTGCCTGTTCCATACTCCTCCTACTCCTCATCCAGCCTTTTAGGGGTACAAACAATAGTAATTGGGGCCAAATGTGGTTTTGAACGTGTGAGATACATACACTTTTTTTGATCATATTTTCTATTCCGCTATTCAATAAAAACCTTTGGGGATCAATTAAATTGCGGGATAGTCTGTGTTGGTACGTGTGAGATCCACCTTTCCAAGTTTTTGGGGTTCATCTCATACTTCTGAAGATTTGAGGGTGCTGCCTGTTCCATACTCCTCCTACTCCTCATCCAGCCTTTTAGGGGTACAAACAATAGTAATTGGGGCCTAGTGTGGTTCTGTACGTGTGAGATACATACACTTTTTTTGATCATATTTTCTATTCCGCTATTCAATAAAAACCTTTGGGGATCAATTAAATTGCGTGAGATAGTCTTTGTTGGTACGTGTGAGATCCACCTATCCAAGTTTTTGGGGTTCATCTCATACTTCTGAAGATTTGAGGGTGCTGCCTGTTCCAAACTCCTCCTACTCCTCATCCTGCCTTTAGGGGTACAAACAATAGTAATTGGGGCCTAGTGTGCTTCTGTACGTTTGAGATACATACACTTTTTTTGATCATATTTTCTATTCCGCTATTCAATAAAAACCTTTGGGGATCAATTAAATTGCGGGATAGTCTGTGTTGGTACGTGTGAGATCCACCTTTCCAAGTTTTTGGGGTTCATCTCATACTTCTGAAGATTTTAGGGTGCTGCCTGTTCCAAACTCCTCCTACTCCTCATCCTGCCTTTAGGGGTATAAGCAATAGTAATTGGGGCCTAGTGTGCTTCTGTACGTGTGAGATACATACACTTTTTTTGATCATATTTCCTATTCCGCTATTCAATAAAAGCCTTTGGGGATCAATTAAATTGCGGGATAGTCTGTGTTGGTACGTGTGAGATCCACCTTTCCAAGTTTTTGGGGTTCATCTCATACTTCTGAAGATTTGAGGGTGCTGCCTGTTCCAAACTCCTCCTACTCCTCATCCAGCCTTTAGGGGTACAAACAATAGTAATTGGGGCCTAGTGTGCTTCTGTACGTGTGAGATACATACACTTTTTTTGATCATATTTTCTATTCCGCTATTCAATAAAAACCTTTGGGGATCAATTAAATTGCGGGATAGTCTGTGTTGGTACGTGTGAGATCCACCTTTCCAAGTTTTTGGGGTTCATCTCATACTTCTGAAGATTTGAGGGTGCTGCCTGTTCCAAACTTCTCCTACTCCTCATCCTGCCTTTAGGGGTACAAACAATAGTAATTGGGGCCTAGTGTGGTTGTGTACGTGTGAGATACATACACTTTTTTTGATCATATTTCCTATTCCGCTATTCAATAAAAACCTTTGGGGATCAATTAAATTGCGGGATAGTCTGTGTTGGTACTTGTGAGATCCACCTTTCCAAGTTTTTGGGGTTCATCTCATACTTCTGAAGATTTGAGGGTGCTGCCTGTTCCAAACTCCTCCTACTCCTCATCCTGCCTTTAGGGGTACAAACAGTAGTAATTGGGGCCTAGTGTGGTTCTGTACGTGTGAGATACATACACTTTTTTTTATCATATTTTCTATTCCGCTATTTAATCAAAACCTTTGGGTATAAACAATTAAATTGCGGGATAGTCTGTGTCGGTACGTGTGAGATACACCTTTCCAATTTTTGGGGCGCATCTCATACTGCCGAGGATTTGAGGGTGCTTCAGTCTGCCTCCTGCCTTTTCCGAACTCCTGCTACTCCTAATCCTGCCTTTAGGGTACAAAAAATTGTAATCGGGGCCTAGTTTGTGTTTGTACGTGTGAGATACACCGTTTTGTAAAATTTGTCATATTCCGCTATTCAATATACACCCTGTTTGAGTGTAAAAAATTAAATTGCGGGATAGTCTGTATCGGTACATGTGAGATACACCTTTTTAAATTTGTTTGGCGCATCTCCTTCTACCGCCGAGGATTGCAGGGCGCTTCAGTTTGCCTCCTGTTCCTAACTCCTCCTACTCCTCTTCCTCATCCTGCCTTTAGGGTACAAAAAATTGTAATCGGGGCCTACTCTGTGTTTGTACGTGTGAGATACACCGTATTATAACATTTTTCCTATTCCGCTATTCAATATACACCTTTTTGGAGTGTAAGAAAATGAAATTACGGCATAGTCTGTATCAGTACGTGTGAGATACACCTTTTAAATTTGTTTGGCGCATCTCCTTCCACCGCCAAGGATTGCAGGGCGCTTCAGTTTGCCTCCTGTTCCCAACTCCTCCTACTCCTCTTCCTCATCCTCCCTTTAGGGTACAAAAAATTTAAATCGGGGCCTAGTCCGTGTTTGTACGTGTGATATACACCGTTTTTTTATCCTTTTTCCTATTCCGCTATTCAATATACACCCTTTTGGGGTAAAAAACATTAAATTGCAGCATAGTTTGCATATTTGACTGTCAGATACACCCGTGCAATACTGTTGTTGTTTTGTTCCGCTATTCAATAAACACCTTTCTAGGGCAAGATCATAAATTACAGAAATATGAGGAGACCGTCAAATAGGGGCCGTGGCCTGGGTCGTGGTGCTGCTGGTAGAGCTCCTGTTGCAAGGAGAGGACGTGGTCAATCTGTGCCAGCTACACGCACAAGTGAAATACCTTCCACAAGTGTGAGTAGGCGACAGAACCTGCAGTAGTATTTGGTAGGGCATAATGCGCCTCTAGATGTGATGAGGCCTGAAGAAGTACAGGCGATAGTAGATTGGGTTGCTGACAGTGCCTCCAGTTCCTTCACATTGTCTCCCACCCAGTCTACTGCAGAAAGGTCAGAGTTGGCACCTGCAGCCAATGTCCAACCGTCTTTTACCTCACCCCCTTGGAAATCAGGCAAGCAGTCTGAGCCCCAATCCATACAGCAGTCTCTTGTTCTTTTTGAGGACTCTGTCAGCAGGGTTTCCCAGGGCCATCCACCTAGCCCTGCCCCAGAAGTGGAAGAGATTGAGTGCAGCGATGCCCAACCACTTATTTCTCAAGATGAGTACATGCAAGGACCATCGCAGCACGTCTCCGATGATGACGAAACGCAGGTGCCAACTGCTGCGGCGTTCAGAATTGTGGAGACCGACAAGGAGGGCAGGGGTGAAGACTGGGTGGAAGATGATGTGGAGGACGATGAGGTCCTCGACCCCACATGGAATGAACGTCATGCAGGTGACCTGAGTAGTTTGGAGGAAGAGGCGGTGGTCGCACAGAGCCACCAGCACAGCAGAAGAGGAAGCAGGGTGCAGAAGCGGAGAGGCCGTGCCCTAGACACTACGCCTGCTACTGCCCAATGCAGCAAGGGAACGAGCGCACCAAAGTCAGCTCAAAGGAGTTCTCTAGCGTGGAAGTTCTTTAGAAAATGTGCTGATGACAGGACACGAGTGGTTTGCACCCTGTGCAATCAGAGCCTGAAGCGAGGCATAAACCTTCTCAACCTGAGCACAACCTGCATGATCAGGCATCTAAGTGCAAAGCACGAGCTGCAGTGGAGTAGACACCTTCAAAACCAAGAAACGTCTCTGGCTCATCCTGCTTCCTCTTTTGCTGCAGTCTCGGCCGCTCTAGCCACATCTGTAGTGATACCGGCACCTGCCACCCCGCAAACAGAGGATCTGTCAGCAACACCACCACCTGGGTCACCAACCATCTCCACAATGTCCCGTGAAAGCGTTCAGCCTTCCATCTCCCAAACACTTGAGAGGAAGAGGAAGTACCCCCCTACCCACCCGCGATCCCTGGCCCTGAATGCCACTATTTCAAAATTCTTGGCCTTTGAAATGCTGTCATTCTGTCTGGTGGAGACGCACAGTTTTAAAAACCTTATGTCGGTGGCTGTCCCACAGTACGTCGTGCCCAGCCGCCACTACTTTTCCAGGCAAGCCATCACTTCCCTGCACAACCAAGTGGGGGAAAAAATCAGGTGTGCACTGCGCAACGCCATCTGTGGCAAGGTCCACCTAACTACCGATACGTGGACCAGTAAGCACGGTCAGGGGCGTTATATCTTCCTAACGGCACACTGGGTAAATGCAGTGGCGGATGGGCCTGAGATGGATAGCAATTTGGCACATGTCCTTCCACCACCGAGGATTGCAGGGCGCTTCAGTTTGCCTCCTGTTCCTAACTCCTTCTACTCCGCTTCCTCATCCTCTACCGCCTCCTCATCCGGACAGCCTTCACCACCAACTTCAGCATGGCCAGGGGTAAACGACAGCAGGCAGTTTTAAAACTTGCCTGTTTGGGGGAAAAAAACACACACCGCGCAGGAGTTGTGGAGGAGCATGGAACAGCAGACAAATGAGTAGTTGCTGCCAGCGAGCCTCAAGCCCGGCCTGGTGGTGTGCGATAATGGGCGAAATCTCATAGCAGCTCTGGGCCTAGCCGGTTTGACGCACATCCCTTGCCTGGCGCATGTGCTGAATTTGGTGGTGCAGAGGTTCCTTAAAAACTACCCCGATATGTCAGAGCTGCTGCAGAAAGTGCGGGCCGTCTGTGCGCACTTTCGGCGTTCTCACCCTGCTGCTGCTCGCCTGTCAGCGCTGCAGCGTAACTTCGGCCTTCTCGCTCACCGCCTCATATGTGACGTGCCCACAAGGTGGAACTCCACCTTGCACATGCTGGAAAGACTGTGCGAGCAGCAGCAGGCCATAGTGGAGTTTCAGCTGCAGCACGCACGCGTGAGTCGCTCTGCGGAACAGCACCACTTCACCACCAATAACTGGGCCTCCATGCGAGACCTGTGTGCCTTGTTGCGCTGTTTTGAGTACTCCACCAACATGGCCAGTGCCGATGACGCCGTTCTCAGCTTAACTATCCCACTTCTATGCCTCCTTGAAAAAACAATTTGGGTGATGATGGAAGAGGATGTGGCACAGGATGAGGAGGAGGAGGAGGATGAAGAGGTAACATTTCCAAGGCTTTCAGGGCAGTCATTCGCAAGGGGCTCCGAGGGTGGGTTCCTGCACACACAAACGCCAGGGACACAATTGTCCAGCAGGGGCACAGTTCTGGAGGATGAGGAGGAGGAGCTGGAGGAGGAGATGGAAGCATGTTCACAGCAGGGTGGCACCTAGGCCAGCTCATGGCCATCACTGGTGCGTGGCTGGGGGGATACAGAGGACACGGACGATACACCTCCCACAGAGGACAGCCTTTCGTTGCCTCTGGGCAGCCTGGCACACATGAGCGATTACATGCTGCAGTGTCTCCACAACGACCGCCGAGTTGCCCACATTCTAACTTGTGCTGATTACTGGGTGGCCACGCTGCTGGATCCCCGTTACAAGGACAACGTACCGTCCTTAATTCACTCACTGGAGCGCGATCGCAAGATGCGCGAGTACAAGCGCACGCTGGTAGACGCGATGCTGCTGGCATTCCCACCTGACAGCGGGGCCACAGTGGAAGCACAAGGCAGAGGAGGAGGAGGAGGAGGAAGAGGTCGCCAACGCAACCAGGGCACCGCCAGCACCTCAGAAGGCAGGGTTAGCATGGCCGAAATGTGGAATAGCTTTGTCAGCACGCCACAACAAACAGCAGCACCAGCAGCTCATATGGAACCTCTTAGCAGGAGGCAGCATTTCACCAACATGGTGGAGCAGTATGTGTGCACACGCCTACATGTAGTGAATGAGGGGTCTGCCCCCTTCAACTTCTGGGTCTCCAAGTTGGGCACATGGCCTGAGCTTGCCCTTTACGCCTTGGAGGTGCTGGCGTGCCCTGCAGCCAGTGTATTATCTGAACGGGTATTTAGCACGGCTGGGGGCGTTTTGTACAGACAAGCGCAGCCGCCTGTCCAGAGACAATGTGGACAAGCTCACATTCATTAAAATGAACCAGGCATGGATCCCACGGGACTTTTCCGTACCTTGTGCAGAATAGCGATGGATACCGACCTTACCCAGCCATTGTTCCATTTTTGCTCTTTCTCACTCTTTTGGGGTGTACCCTCATTTAAAATTTGTGAAAAGAAGCAGTGTTGGCTACCTCGCCCTCCTCAGGGCCAGATTAACGTAGGGGCTATTGGAGCTGCAGCTCCAGGCCCCTACCTTTATATAGGCCCCGGGTTGGCCATATTCACTGTTTCCGCTCTTCTGTCACTTGTAAACACAGAAGTCTGGCTTCTATGCTCGCTTCCCCAGGCAGCTCCCTCAGAACCTCCCCACACAGCACGAAGGCCGGACAAGGAGGGACAGTTGCCGATGCATGGATGTGTTTATGGGCTTCAGAGACAGCATCCCATGTTGAATTAGGCATGCATGGCTGCACCCTTCCTCCTCTGGGCCCTTCAAAATCCTCAGCACCAAGCCCATGATGCTCTTAATCCGGCCCTGGTCCTCCTCCACCGCCGCTTCCACCTACACCGCCCATAGGTGTGCGCAGCCTATTGCATTAGGGTGTGCACCCCAAAGTTTAAATACACATGCATGTGTTTGCCTACATGTACATGGCCCGATACATTACTCTCCCTGCTGGCAAAGTGAAATAGAGCAGAGCAGGTGCGAGGGAGATCTTTCCCATCTCCTCACTGGCAAACAGAGCGATAATGCTAATGTGCCCTAGGTGATTAGGGTGTGCCCAGGCACATCCGGCACACCCTGTGCGCACGCCTATGAGACCGCCACATCCACCACCACCTCAACCTCCCTCCTACTCCATATGGGCCTCGTCCTTCAGAGATGAAGAACATTGTTTTATTTTTCTGTTTTTTTTTTTTTTTTGTTGTTTTAAGTTATTTCCCTATCCACATTTGTTTGCAGAGCACTTGCCATGCTCTTAACTATGTTTTGCTGCCATTTGCAGCACTCTAGCCCTTTCCATTGGTGTTTTAGAGCCATTTTAGTGCCTGAAAGTTCGGGTCCCCATTGACTTCAATGGGGTTCGGTGTCCGGGAAAAGTTCGGCAAAAGTCCGGGACAGGGACCCGGACTTTTTTTTAAAGTTCGGCCGAACCCGCCGAACACGGACATCCAGGTGTCCGCTCAACTCTACTCTTGAGCATACCGCCACCTCTCCGTGCGCCTTAGCATACCAGTACGCTCATTTTGGACATCTGCGCCCTCAATTGCCCCCCCTCAAGAATATTTCCCACTCCAGAGCCAGACCAGTCACCACCAGTGAGTCCCCCTGCTCCGGAGTCCCAGCCCAGGCCAGGGGGGTGGTGCTCTGTGGGGACCCTGATGTGGGGTGGGGATGGCGACAAAATTTATAGGCTATAATAGAGTACCGGCACTTCTTTTGGGCCACTTAAAGCACTGCTGCCTATGTACAGTATAGGATGCACTCAATACTTGGTCGGGGCTCCTTTTGCATGAATTACTGCATCAATGCGGTTTGGCATGGAGGCGATCAGCCTGTGGCACTGCTGAGGTGTTATGGAAGCCCAGGTTGCTTTGATAGTGGCCTTCAGATCATCTGCATTGTTGGGTCTGGTGTCTCTCATCTTCCTTTTGACAATACCCTACAGATTCTCTATGGGGTTTAGGTCAGGCGAGTTTGCTGGCCAATCAAGCACAGTGATATCATGATCATGTGACCAGATATTGGTAGTTTTGGCAATGTGGGCGGTGCCAAGTCCTGCTGGAAAATGAAATCAACATCTCCATAAGACTAGTCAGTAGAGGGAACCATGAAGTGCTCTAGAATTTTCTGCTAGAGGGCTGCGCTGACTTTGGACCTGATAAAACACAAATTCAAGAGAGGACAGAAAAAGCGGGACTATATCGGCATATGTAGGTTGAAAGAATGCAAGCAAGTAAACCACTATGTAGAAAACATGTATAGCTTTATTACAAATTTAAAAGAACAAAATTAGTGACATGACATACGTCCCCGTATGTCGCTTTGCGGAATCGATCGTGGGGGCCCTAGCCCAGTCACCAGCGGGAAAGCTGATCTGTGGGGCTAGCGACTTTGCGGACCTGTGAACGCTCCCCATGGACACAGAACGGCGGTCTGCTCTTGTAAACACAGCAGACCGTTGTTCTGTCAGCAATCAACACAGGGCTCCTGTGTTCCTTCTATTTAGGATCACAGGTCTCTGTGTTGATTCCATAAGCCCATCCCCCCACAGTTAGAAAACACCCTCTAGGCTCACATTTAACTCTTTGATCACCACTGGGTTATCCCCTTCCCTGCCACTGTAATTAGTACAGTGACAGTGCATATTTGTAGCACTGATTACTGTAGTAATGTCACTGGACCCCCCAAAAGTGTCAAATATGTCAGTTAGGGGTCCAATATGTCCACCGCAATGTCGCAGTCCCGCTAAAAAACGCATTACTAGTAAAAAAATAAATAAATAAATAAAAATGACATAAATCTTTCCCCTGGTGTGTAGACGCGATAACTTTTGCGCAAACCGATCAAAATACGCTTATTGAGATTTTGTTTAACCAAAAAAATATGTAGCAGAATAAAAATTGGCCTAAAATGATGAAAAAAATTAGATTTTTACCTTTTTTTTTTATTATTGGGAATGTTTTATAGCAGAATGTGAAATATATGTATTCATTTTTTCAGAATTGTCGCTCTTTTTTTGTTTATAGCGCAAAAAAAAATAAATTTGCGCAGGTGATCAAAATACCACCAAATGAAAGCTCTATTTGTGGGGAAAAAAAGACATCGATTTTATTTGGGTACAGCGTTGCAAGACTGCAAAATTGTCCGTTAAAGTAACGCAGTGCTGAATCGCAAAAATGGCCTGGTCAGTGGTCATTAACCACTTAAGCCCCGGAGGATTTGGCTGCTAAAGGACCAGGGGTTTTTTTGCGATTTTTTACTGCGTGACTTTAACGGACAATTGCGCGGTCGTGCGACGCTGTACCTAAACGAATTTGACGTCCTTTTTTTCCCACAAACAGAGCTTTCTTTTGGTGGTATTTGATCACCTGTGCGATTTTTTGATCACGCGCTATAAACAAAAAAAGAGCGTAAATTTTGCAAAAATAACATTATTTTTCAAATTTTTTTATACGAAATTCCCCCCAAAAAAATGTAAAAATCAAAATTTTTTAACATTTTTCGGCCAATTTGTTTTATGCTACCTATGTTTGGTAAAAAAAATCGCAAAAAGCATATTTTGATTGGTTTGCGCAAAAGTTATCGCGTTTACTAACAAAGGGAAAGATTTTTGTCATTTTTGGTGTTTTTTTTTTTAACGAGCAATGGCGGCGATCTGCGATTTTTTTTCGGTATTGCGACATTGCGGCGGACAGATCCGACCCTTGACTGACATTTTTGACACTTTTGGGGGTACCAGTGACATTACTGCAGTAATCAGTGCTATACATATGCACTGTTACTGCAAAAATGACACTGGCAGGGAAGGGGTTAACTTTATTGGACAGGGAGGGGTTAAGTGTGTCCTAGGGACATTGCTATTGGTGTAAAAGCAAAGATCAACAGTTCTACATAGTAGAACGGTCAGATCTTCACTTTTACACAGGGAGAACTCACAGGCAGCTTGTTTACACAAGCCGCTCTGTCTTTCTCCCTTCACAGGAGCGATCGTAGTGTGACTGGAGGACATCGAGTCCGCCGGTCACACGCACTGACTTGTCTGTGAACGAGCCGCGGCGGGCGCGCCTGCCCGCAATAGGCTCGCAAGTCATTGACAGGCGAGTGACGTATCGATACGTCACTCTGCCTGGCCGGGGCTGACTGCCGCAGTATATAGTCGTGCGGCGGTCGGCAACCGGTTAATGGGACAAATCTGGGTAAAGTGCGTGATATTTTAGTGATTGGGTGTGGATCTACTGTAGCCATGAATGGGTTTATGTAGAGGAGATATTACTATGGATGATTGGTGAGCATCCCACACACATGCAGACTTATTCTCCTGTCTATGATCACTCCAGAGGTGAAGACTACATGGCATCGGGTTATGATGGTCCTGGTGATTCTCCTGGTCTTGATGTTCCTTCTATTGCTCCTCCTTACTGGTCTGGTTTTGCACTGTGAGTATCAGTATTAGAATTACTGTCTTTGTTCTCTTTGTCATTGATATAGAAAAAAATGAAATAGTTATTGGCTGTGAATTGCAATGAAACTACTAATGTGCTGCTATGTGAATGACTAGACTTCCACCTAGTGAACCGCTGCAACCATTAATTGGTGACTTTGTATCTCTCTATCTCCCGTCTGATCAATGTTTACAAACAATGTTACTTTGTATCTCTCTATCTCCTGTCTGATCAATGTTTATAAACAATGTTACTTTGTATCTCTCTATCTCCCGTCTGATCAATGTTTATAAACAATGTTACTTTGTATCTCTCCATCTCCTGTCTGATCAATGTTTATAAACAATGTTACTTTGTATCTCTCTATCTCCCGTCTGATCAATGTTTATAAACAATGTTACTTTGTATCTCTCCATCTCCTGTCTGATCAATGTTTATAAACAATGTTACTTTGTATCTCTCTATCTCCTGTCTGATCAATGTTTACAAACAATGTTACTTTGTATCTCTCTATCTCCCGTCTGATCAATATTTATAAACAATGTTACTTTGTATCTCTCTATCCCCTGTCTGATCAATGTTTATATACAATGTTACTTTGCATCTCTCTATCTCCTGTCTGATCAATATTTATAAACAATGTTACTTTGCATCTCTCTATCTCCTGTCTGATCAATGTTTATAAACAATGTTACTTTGTATCTCTCTATCTCCTGTCTGATCAATATTTATAAACAATGTTACTTTGTTTTTCTCTATCTCTCGTCTGATCAATGTTTATAAACAATGTTACCTTGTATCTCTCTATCTCTGAGTCTGATCAATGTTTATAAACAATGTTACTTTGTATCTCTCTATCTCCCGTCTGATCAATGTTTACAAACAATGTTACTTTGTATCTCTCTATCTCCTGTCTGATCAATGTTTATAAACAATGTTACTTTGTATCTCTCTATCTCCCGTCTGATCAATGTTTACAAACAATGTTACTTTGTATCTCTCTATCTCCCGTCCGATCAATATTTATAAACAATGTTACTTTGTATCTCTCTATCTCCCGTCTGATAAATGTTTATAAACAATGTTACTTTGTATCTCTCTATCTCTTGTCTGATCAATGTTTATAAACAATGTTACTTTGTATCTCTCTATCTCCTGTCTGATCAATGTTTATAAACAATGTTACTTTGTATCTCTCTATCTCCTGTCTGATCAATGTTTATAAACAATTTTACTTTGTATCTCTCTATCTCTGAGTCTGATCAATGTTTATAAACAATGTTACTTTGTATCTCTCTATCTCCCGTCTGATCAATGTTTATAAACAATGTTACTTTGTATCTCTCTATCTCCCGTCTGATCATTGTTTATAAACAATGTTACTTTGTATCTCTCTATCTCTTGTCTGATCAATGTTTATAAACAATGTTACTTTGTATCTCTATCTCTTGTCTGATCAATGTTTATAAACAATTTTACTTTGTATCTCTCTATCTCCTGTCTGATCAATGTTTATAAACAATGTTACCTTGTATCTCTCTATCTCCTGTCTGATCAATGTTTATAAACAATGTTACTTTGTATCTCTCTATCTCCTGTCTGATCAATGTTTATAAACAATGTTACTTTGTATCTCTCTATCTCTTGTCTGATCAATGTTTATAAACAATGTTACTTTGTATCTCTCTATCTCCTGTCTGATCAATGTTTATAAACAATGTTACTTTGTATCTCTCTATATCCCGTCTGATCAGTGTTTATAAAAAATGTTACTTTGTATTTCTTTTTATCCCACCATTTTGACTGTTAGTTTAGCAGTCAAGAATTGCCAGTAAGTATGGGGGGAGGAGGGGATACGCAATGGGGCTGAGGGACAAGGCATGCTACACACTCCCTGTATACTTACATGATGTTTTTGGATGTGTGTAGGATGTCCACAACTGGGTAAAAAGTCCCTGAGTGTCATCAAATCACAGATCACTGCCAGCAAGTCATGGGACCCGGTGGTGATGCCTGTGGGTCAAAAGTCCTTAGCAGGCACAACCAGTCAGCAAATCTTGAAAAAATGGCAGTTGGCTATTGAGGATCATTTTATTTGATACACTGTTTCTTTTTCTTTTTCCAAAACATAATTTTGTTTCTATTCTATTCTATATATTTAAAATCCCCGGCTTCATAATGTACGTTGTGGTTTCACATTCGTGTTTAGGAAAGAGCATCAGCTTTATCTGAGAATGATGGAAGTTCCTCTTTTATCAGGAAATGTGTGGCATTGTCTCTGACGTTCTAACGTTATTTTGTAACTCTCATGAATAATGTTATAACTCAACCGCAGCCAGCGCTCCTGTCTGTCTGTGTACTGGGATGTAATGGTATGGATATATACACCAGTCATATTATACACTGCCCAAAAAAATGAAAGGGACATTTTTATTCAGAGTATAGCATCAAGTCAATGAACCTCCTGGGATATTGATCTGGTCAGTTAAGTAGCAGAGGGGGTTGTTAACCCCATACAGGGAAAGTGACGTAGGACTACGTCGCTAGCCTGTGAGCCTGTAGGGGGCGAGCGCGTGCCGCCGGAGGCGCGCTCCCGCCCCCGCTCATTCCCTAACAAGTCTGTGCGTGTGACCGGCGGACCCGATGTCCGCCGGTCACTCGCAATCTCCCGGTGCAGAGGGAGTAAGGCAGGCGGATGATGTAAACAAAGTCGTCTGTCATTCTCCATGATCTAACTGCAGAGATCATACGATCCTGCTATGTAGGATCGTACGTCTCTGTGGTTACATGAAAAGCTGCACCCCTTTACAGTTAGAATCACGCCCCTAGGGACACACTTAACCCCTGCATCACCAATAAAGTTAACCCCTTCCCTGCCAGTGTCATTTTTACAGTAACAGTGCATATGTATAGCACTGATTACTGCAGTAATGTCACTGGTACCCCCAAAAGTGTCAAAAATGTCAGTCAGGGGTCCGATCTGTCCACCGCAATGTCGCAGTCCCAAAAAAAAATATTGCAGATCGCCGCCATTACTCGTTAAAAAAAGAAACAATAAAAATGACAAAAATCTTTCCTTTAGTTAGTAAACGCAATAATTTTTGTGCAAACCAATCAAAATACGCTTTTTGCGATTTTTTTTTTACCAAACATATGTAGCAGAAAACAAATTGGCCTAAAATGTTAAAAAATTTTGATTTTTACATTTATTTTTTTGGGGAATTTCATATAAAAAATGTGAAAAATATTGTTATTTTTTCAAAATTGTCGTTCTTTTTTTGTTTATAGCACAAAAAGTAAAAATCGCACAGGTGATCAAATACCACCAAAAGAAAGCTCTATTTGTGGAGAAAAAAGGATGTTAATTTCATTTGGGTACAGCGTCGCACGACCGCGCAATTGTCCGTTAAAGTCACGCAGTGCCGAATCGCAAAATAGGGCCAGGTCAGGAAGGGGGTAAAATCTTCCGGGGCTTAAGTGGTTAATCAGTTTCAGATGTTTTAGCGTTGATGAAATTACCAACAGGTGCACTAGATTGGCAACAATGAGATGACCATTGAAACAGAAATGGTTTTATAGGTGACATTTTTTTCCCCTACTCATCTTTTCGGACTGTTTTTCACCAGTTTTGCATTTGGCTGGAGTCAGTGTCACTACTGGTAGCATGAGGCCATACCTGGACCCTATAGAGGGGGTCAGTGTCACTACTGGTAGCATGAGGCCATACCTGGACCCTATAGAGGGGGTCAGTGTCACTACTGGTAGTATGAGGCCATACCTGGACCCTATAGAGGGGGTCAGTGTCACTACTGGTAGTATGAGGCCATACCTGGACCCTATAGAGGGGGTCAGTGTCACTACTGGTAGTATGAGGCCATACCTGGACCCTATAGAGGGGGTCAGTGTCACTACTGGTAGCATGAGGCCATACCTGGACCCTATAGAGGGGGTCAGTGTCACTACTGGTAGTATGAGGCCATACCTGGACCCTATAGAGGGGGTCAGTGTCACTACTGGTAGTATGAGGCCATACCTGGACCCTATAGAGGGGGTCAGTGTCACTACTGGTAGTATGAGGCCATACCTGGACCCTATAGAGGGGGTCAGTGTCACTACTGGTAGTATGAGGCCATACCTGGACCCTATAGAGGGGGTCAGTGTCACTACTGGTAGCATGAGGCCATACCTGGACCCTATAGAGGGGGTCAGTGTCACTACTGGTAGTATGAGGCCATACCTGGACCCTATAGAGGGGGTCAGTGTCACTACTGGTAGTATGAGGCCATACCTGGACCCTATAGAGGGGGTCAGTGTCACTACTGGTAGTATGAGGCCATACCTGGACCCTATAGAGGGGGTCAGTGTCACTACTGGTAGTATGAGGCCATACCTGGACCCTATAGAGGGGGTCAGTGTCACTACTGGTAGCATGAGGCCATACCTGGACCCTATAGAGGGGGTCAGTGTCACTACTGGTAGTATGAGGCCATACCTGGACCCTATAGAGGGGGTCAGTGTAACTACTGGTAGTATGAGGCCATACCTGGACCCTATAGAGGGGGTCAGTGTCACTACTGGTAGCATGAGGCCATACCTGGACCCTATAGAGGGGGTCAGTGTCACTACTGGTAGCATGAGGCCATACCTGGACCCTATAGAGCAGGGGTCTTCAAACTATAACTGCAATGTAGGAGACAAAAAGCGCACGCCGAAAATGTTAGTTGTGTTTCCTATTGAATCCGCCACCCAGTGGAATACAGGAGGAGCTGCAACGACCAGGAAGGATCATACACACACACCGCAGCAAGTAGGGATTGTATCGAGGATCAGTGCCCACATTCTGGGGAATTGTTCACATAATTTATGTGTGAATTTTTTTTGTTGAGTCTTCAAACTACGGCCCTCCAGTTGTTAAAGAACTACAATTCCCATCATGCCTAGCCATGTCTGTGAATGTCAGAGTTTTACAATGCCTCATGGGATGTGTAGTTCCGCACAGGGCTTTTTTTCCTCAGAGAATAGGTGCAGGAACTTCCTCTTTTGGACTTACCCCTTGTCTCCGCCCCTACCTACCTCCATGAACCGTTCCTTGGTTCCACCCACTACCCACCTCCCAGTACCATCCCTTTTAGAAAATACAGAACAAAGTAATGTGTGTGGCACTAAGTAATTTGTATGGAATTTCTTAATGATAACAAAAAAAGCAGTAAAATAGATCCCATGCAGCCAACAACAATAGATCCCCCAGCAACAATAGATCCAGCCAGAAACAATGGGCCCTCAGCAGCAACAACAGATCTCCCAGCAGCCAGCATCAATAGACTGCTGCCTAAACAGAAGATCCCCCCCCCAGCAACAACTGACCCCTCAGCAACATAAGACCCACCCCAGCAACAATAGACCCCCCTGCAAAACGAGATCTCTTCCAGAGACAATAGATCCCCCAGCAGCCACATTAGATATTCCCAGCAGCAATAAATCCTCCTGCAGGAATAGATCCCCTCCAGCATCAATAGACAGTGTAGCACAACCCAGCACTCCTTGCCATTACATACATTCAGTGCTGGAGGTGCGTGTTCCCGCTGAAAAAAAGCCCTGGTTCCGCAACAGCTGGAGGGCCATAGTTTGAAGACCCTCACTATAGAGGTTGCACAGGCAGTCCAACTCCCCCAGGATGGCACATCAATACGTTCCATTGCCAGAAGGTTTGCTGTGTCTCCCAGCACAGTCTCAAGAGCATGGAGGAGATTCCAGGAGACAGGCAGTTACTCCAGGAGAGCTGGACAGGGCCGTAGAAGGTCCTTAACCCATCAGCAGGACCGGTATCTGCTCCTTTGTGCATGGAGGAACAGGATGAGCACTGCCAGGGCCCTACAAAATGACCTCCAGCAGGACACTGGTGTTAATGTCTCTGACCAATCAGAAACTGGCTTTATGAGGGTGCCCTGAGGGCGGGACGTCCTCTAATGGGCCCTGTGCTCACTGCCCGGCACCGTGGGGCTCGATCGGCATTTGCCATTGAACACCAGAATGGGCAGGACCACCACTGGCACCCTGCGCTTTTCACAGATGAGAGCAGGTTCACCCTGAGCACAGGTGACAGACGTGAAAGGGTCTGGAGAAATCGTGGAGAACATTATGCTGTCTGTAACATAGTTCAGTATGACCGGTTTGGTGGTCAGTGATGGTCTGGGGAGGCGTATCCATGGAGGGAGCAGAGACCTCTACAGGCTAGACCAGTGTTTCTCAACTTTTTCTAGTCGGGGCGCCCTTGAAAAGTATTTTCAGTCTCGAGGCACCCCAGTCTAAGGCTTGGAAAAAATATTCGGAACCAGTGGTTAGAATGGGTATTGCCAACATCCCTGAGTTTAGAAACTGGAAAAAATTCCCCTAGGGCAGTGATGGCGAACCTTGGCACCCCAGATGTTTTGGGACTACATGTCCCATGATGCTCATGCACAGTGTAGTTGAGCATCATGGGAAATGTAGTTCCAAAACATCTGGGGTGCCAAGGTTCACCATCACTGCCCTAGGGTATGGGACTTTATGGGCAATAACCAATCCTTGAGTAGTGAGGTCAATATACTGTATATCTATTAAAAATTAAAAATGATATATTGACCTCACTACTCAAGGATTGGTTATTGCCCATAAAGTCCCATACCCTAGGGGAATTTTTTCCAGTTTCCAGTCTAAGGCTTGGTTTACATTACTGCGCTTCACGGAATGTGCGCAAAATGGCACAGGTTCCTGACACGCAGACAAACACATTGCTCTTTACCAGACACGCAGGGATGACATTGTTCTTAATGGTACCCCCATGCATTGGCAAATGTGGTGCATTTTCCGTCCAGCGCAATACGAAAAAAAAAAGATAAAAAGATAAAAAGATAAGGGGATTTTTTTCCCTGTGTTTCTGTGGGGCAGCCCACTGAAATTAATTTGCTGTCCTATCAGCAAGCAGCTGCACAGATGTAAATCCAGGGCTTGTTTACATGTGCAGTAAAAACCACACTCTTTAGCTGCGTTTTTACCACCCCCAACTGCTCCCCCTTTAGCTGCAAAAGAAGCAGCTGGGGGGTTCACATGCTGTGGCTGTGGCTGGAAATATACCCCCAGGTGAATTTGGCTATGCTGCAACCACCCCGCAACTGTGTGCACTAAACACAGTTGCAGCATAATGATGATGCATTTAGGGGGGTTAAAACAGGAGGTGAGGAGGCCTCTTCACTGCCTGCCAAATTCTTCTGAAAAGTGATCTGAGCATGGGTTACATTTCGCAGGAACTGCCTTTTCTTGCTAGTATTATGTGAACGTGCTGAGTGTCATAATCAGAGGTTGTGTTTGGGAAATAGAGGTATGAGTGCTGCCAACATTGCTGCAGAGGGTGAAGGGGTGGGGGGGTCAGCCTGTCGGTGCTCAGACCATACGCCGCATACTGCATCAAATCGGTCTGCATGGCTGTTGTCCCAGAAGGAAGACTCTTCTAAAGATGATGCACAAGAAAGCCTGCAAACAGTTTGCTGAAGACAAGCAGACTAAGGACATGGATTACTGGAACCATGTCCTGTGGTTTGATGAGACCAAGATAAACTTATTTGGTTCAGATGGTGTCAAGCGTGTGTGGCGACAACCAGGTGAGGAGTACAAAGACAAGTGTGTATTCCCTACAGTGAAGCATGGTGGTGGGAATGTCATGGTCTGGGGCTGCATGAGTGCTGCCGGCACTGGGGAGCTACAGTTCATTGAGGGAACCATGAATGCCAACATGTACTGTGACATACTGAAGCAGAGCATGATCCCCTCCCTTCAGAGACTGGGCCGCAGGGCAGTATTCCAACATGATAACGACCCCAAACACACCTCCAAGATGACCACTGCCTTGCTAAAGAAGCTGAGGGTAAAGGTGATGGACTGGCCAAGCATGTCTCCAGACCTAAACCCTATTGAGCATCTGTGGGGCATCCTCAAACGGAAGGTGAAGGTCTCTAACATCCACCAGCTCTGTGATGTCATCATGGAGGAGGGGAAGAGGACTCCAGTGGCAACCTGTAAAGCTCTGGTGAACTCCATGCCCAAGAAGGTTAAGGCAGTGCTGGAAAATAATGGCGGCCACACAAAATATTGACACTTTGGGCCCAATTTGGACATTTTCACTTAGGGGTGTACTCACTTTTGTTGCCAGCGGTTTAGACATTAATGGCTGTGTGTTGAGTTATTTTGAGGGGACAGCAAATTTACACTGTTATACAAGCTGTACACTCACTACTTTACATTGTAGCAAAGTGTCATTTCTTCAGTGTTGTACTGTATATCTATCTATCTACAGTGGGTACGGAAAGTATTCAGACCCCCTTAAATTTTTCACTCTTTGTTATATTGCAGCCATTTGCTAAAATCATTTAAGTTCATTCTTCTTCCTCATGAATGTACACATAGCACCCCATACTGACAGAAAAACACAGAATTGTTGACATTGTTGCAGATTTATTAAAAAAGAAAAACTGAAATATCACATGGTCCTAAGTATTCAGACCCTTTGCTCAGTATTTAGTAGAAGCCCCCTTTTGATCTAATACAGCCAGGAGTCTTTTTGGGAAAGATGCAACAAGTCTTTCACACCTGGATTTGGGGATCCTCTGCCATTCCTCCTTGCAGATCCTCTCCAGTTCTGTCAGGTTGGATGGTAAACGTTGGTGGACAGCCATTTTTAGGTCTCTCCAGAGATGCTCAATTGGGTTTAAGTCAGGGCTCTGGCTGGGCCATTCAAGAACAGTCACGGAGTTGTTGTGAAGCCACTCCTTCGTTATTTTAGCTGTGTGCTTAGGGTCATTGTCTTGTTGGAAGGTAAACCTTCGGCCCAGTCTGAGGTCCAGAGCACTCTGGAGAAGGTTTTTGTCCAGGATATCCCTGTACTTGGCCGCATTCATCTTTCCCTCGATTGCAACCAGTCGTCCTGTCCCTGCAGCTGAAAAACACCCCCACAGCATGATGCTGCCACCACCATGCTTCACTGTTGGGACTGTATTGGACAGGTGATGAGCAGTGCCTGGTTTTCTCCACACATACCGCTTAGAATTAAGGCCAAAAAGTTCTATTTTGGTCTCATCAGACCAGAGAATCTTATTTCTCACCATCTTGGAGTCCTTCAGGTGTTTTTTAGCAAACTCCATGCAGGCTTTCATGTGTCTTACACTGAGGAGAGGCTTCCGTCGGGCCACTCTGCCATAAAGCCCCGACTGGTGGAGGGCTGCAGTGATGGTTGACTTTCTACAACTTTCTCCCATCTCCTGACTGCATCTCTGGAGCTCAGCCACAGTGATCTTTGGGTTCTTCTTTACCTCTCTCACCAAGGCTCTTCTCCCCCGATAGCTCAGTTTGGCCGGACGGCCAGCTCTAGGAAGGGTTCTGGTTGTCCCAAACGTCTTCCATTTGAGGATTATGGAGGCCACTGTGCTCTTAGGAACCTTAAGTGCAGCAGAAATCTTTTTGTAACCTTGGCCAGATCTGTGCCTTGCCACAATTCTGTCTCTGAGCTCTTCAGGCAGTTCCTTTGACCTCATGATTCTCATTTGCTCTGACATGCATTGTGATCTGGAAGGTCTTATATAGACAGGTGTGTGGCTTTCCTAATCAAGTCCAATCAGTATAATCAAACACAGCTGGACTCAAATGAAGGTGTAGAACCATCTCAAGGATGATCAGAAGAAATGGAAAGCACCTGAGTTAAATATATGAGTGTCACAGCAAAGGGTCTGAATACTTAGGACCATGTGATATTTCAGTTTTTCTTTTTTAATAAATCTGCAACAATGTCAACAATTCTGTGTTTTTCTGTCAGTATGGGGTGCTATGTGTACATTCATGAGGAAGAAGAATGAACTTAAATGATTTTAGCAAATGGCTGCAATATAACAAAGAGTGAAAAATTTAAGGGGGTCTGAATACTTTCCGTACCCACTGTATCTATCTATCTATCTATCTATCTATCTATCTATCTATCTATCTATCTATCTATCTATCTATCTATCTATCTATCTATCTATCTATCTATCTATCTATCTATCTATCTATCTATCTATCTATCTATCTATCTATCTATCTATCTATCTATCTATCTATCTATCTATCTATCTATCTATCTATCTCTATACATATACCAGTGATAATATATATGCATTTATACAACAGTGATATGCTGTGTTAACTTTGATTAAAAAAAAAAAAAATGACACTACACTATTGCAGCATTTAAATGATAAATGGTATCCTGGTGAGTCCTGCAAAAAAATGTAAATAATTATATATGGTCTACATATGAAGTGTTTACTGTGCAGAAGTCTTAACCACTCACACAGCACCACATATTATATTTTCTGTATTGTTTGTAATAATTTGTTTTTACGAACATCAGCTCCATCTAGTGGCCATAATTCCGCACACACACATATATATATAATTTTTTTTTTTTTTTTTGCTATATATATATACTTACACTATATTACAAAAGTATTGGGATGCCTGTCTTTACACGCACATGAACTTTAATGGCATCCCAGTCTTAGTCCATAGGGATCAATATTGAGTTGGCTCACCCTTTGCAGCTATAACAGCTTCAACTCTTCTGGGAAGGCTGTCCACAAGGTTTAGGAGTGTCTATGGGAAGGTTGGACCATTCTTCCAGAAGCGCATTTTTGAGGTCAGGCACTGATGTTGGATGAGAAGGCCTGGCTCACAGTCTCCACTCTAATTCATCCCAAAAGTGTTCTATCAGTAGAGGTCAGGTGCAGGCCAGTCAGTCAAGTTCCTCCACCCCAAACTCGACGCTCATCCATGTCTTTATGGACCTTGCTTTGTGCACTGGTGTGCAGTCATGTTGGAACAGGAAGGGGCCATCCCCAAACTGTTCTCACAAAATTGGGAGCATGAAATTGTCCAAAATGTCTTGGTATGCTGACGCCTTAAGAGTTCCCTTCACTGGAACTAAGGGGCCAAGCCCAACTCCTGAAAAACAAACCCCACACCATAATCCCCCCTCCCCCAAATTATTTGGACCAGTGCACGAAGCAAGGTCTATAAAGACATGGATGAGTGAGTTTGGGGTGGAGGAACTTGACTGGCCTGCACAGAGTCCTGACCTCAAGCCGATAGAACACCTTTGGGAAGAAATAGAGCGGAGACTGCAAGCCAGGCCTTCTCTTCAACATCAGTGCCTGACCTCACAAATGTGCTTCTGGAAGAATGGTCCAACCTTCCCATAGACACACCTAAACCTTGTGGACAGCCTTCCCAGAAGAGTTGAAGCTGTTATAGCTGCAAAGGGTGGGCCAACTCAATATTGAACCCTACAGACTAAGACTGGGATACCATTAAAGTTCATGTGTGTGTAAAGGCAGGCGTCCCAATACTTTTGGTAATATAGTGTGTGTGTGTATGTATGTATGTATGTATGTATGTATGTATGTGTATATATATATATATATATATATATATATATACAGTATATACAGTATCTCACAAAAGTAAGTACACCCCTCACATTTTTGTAAATATTTTATTCTATCTTTTCATGTGACAACACTGAAGAAATGACACTTTGCTACAATGTAAAGTAGTGAGTGTACAGCTTGTATAACAGTGTAAATTTGCTGTCCCCTCAAAATAACTCAACACACACCTAATAATGTCTAAACCGCTGGCAACAAAAGTGAGTACACCCCTAAGTGACAATGAACTCCAATGGCAACCTGTGAAGCTCTGGGGAACTCCATTGACACTTTGGGCGCAATTTGGACATTTTCACTTAGAGGTGTACTCACTTGTCTGAATGGATACACAGGGCTGCAGCTGAGCTTGGGTACCCCCATAGCAAGCTGCTTACTGTGGGGGCACTCAACAGGAGGGAGGGGCCAGGAGGGAGGGGCCAGGAGCTCCAACCGGGGACGCAAGAAGAGAGTCCAAAACCATTACACAGAACAGGTAACTATAACATGTTTGTTATTTTAGTAGAAAAAAAAAAAAAAAAAAAAAACAAGACTTTACAATCACTTTAAGTATTTCAGGAAACTACAGCTTTATGGCCACTAGATGGGGCTGTTCGTAAAAGACATTCATATTACAAACATTACAAAAAATATTTGTGGTGCCCAGAGGAATGGTTCAGACATCCAGACAGTAAATGTTGTATGGAGAGACCTCTTTCTAAGATCTCTTGAATCAAGAAAATTATATTTATTCCATTGTTCTTCTTTCCTCCTCAGATAAAAGCATGGCAGAGAACGTATCACATCCGAAAAATAATGGTAAGTAGCTAAGATGTATCTATTTCCATCTACTTACTTCTGTAAGATAGCAAAAATAACCACAAGACTCTGTACTGGATCCTGTTCTATTATTCTGCTTGTAAGTGATATACGTAACTGAAGGGTTGGTGGGTAAGGTATGTCTTAGTGGGTAAAGTACAAGTTGGTGGGTAAGGTATGTTTTAGCGGGTAAAGTATGAGTTGGTGGGTAAGGTATGTCTTAGTGGGTAAAGTATGAGTTGGTGGGTAAGGTATGTCTTAGTGGGTAAGGTAAGGGTTGATGGGGTAAGGTATGTCTTAGTGGGTAAGGTAAGGGTTGGTGGGTAAGGTATGTCTTAGTGGGTAAAGTATGAGTTGGTGGGTAAGGTCTGTCTTAGTGGTTAAAGTAAGGGTTGGTGGGTAAGGTATGTCTTAGTGGGTAAAGTACGGGTTTGGGGGTAAGGTATGTCTTAGTGGATAAGGTAAGAGTTGGTGGGTAAGGTAAGGGTTGGTATGTAAGGTATGTCTTAATGAGTGGTAAGGTAAGGGTTTGTGGGTAAGTTATGTCTTGGTAGGTAAGGTAAGGGTTGGTGGGTAATTTTTGTCTTAGTGGGTAAAGTAAGGGTTGGTGGGTAAGGTACTGTATGTGTCAGTGGGTAAGGTAAGGGTTTGTGGGTAAGGTATGTCTTAGTGGGTAAGGTAAGGCTTGGTAGGTAAGGTATGTCTTGGTGGGTAAAGTAAGGATTGGTGGGTAAGGTAAGTCTTAGTGGGTAATGTAAGGGTTAGTGGGTAAGGTTTGTCTTAGTGGATAAGGTAAGGGTCGGTAGGTAAGATATGCCTTAGTAGGTAAGGTAAGGGTTAGTGGGTAACAGTGGCGGCCCAGAGCGCCACCCCCCTTAAAAAAAAGAAAAAAAAAAAGAAAAAAAAATGACAAAAAGAACAAATAAAGTTTTGAAAAAAAAAAAATTGTGTTCGCAGGCCTATGCGCTGGGCCTGGTTGCTATGGGGGGGGGTTTACGACCCAGAAGAGGCGCCGATTGGCTGCCTTCTGGGGGCGTAACCTGGGCACAGGAAAAAGCGCTGAGCCACCCCCACCTTCGTGATATCCTGGCTGTGATTGGTCCAGTCTCCAGCCTGGACCAATCATCATCCAGGACATCGCTGACTCGCAATGGGGGCTGTGCCGGTGCGTGCGTCAGTCACGCACCGTCAACGCCCGATCTCCTTCCCGCCGCCCAGACCGGAAGACTGAAGAGGAGGACATCCACGGCGCTGCTCATCTCGGTTCCCGGAATCCCGCCATCCCGCCGCCGTCAGAAGGTAAGTGATTGAAGCCGACCTGTGCCCTCACCTGTGCCATGCCTATGCCATCACCTGTGCCATGCCTATGCCATCACCTGTGCCCTCACCTGTGCCATGCCTATGCCATCACCTGTGCCCTCACTTGTGCCATGCCTATGCCATCACCTGTGCCCTCACCTGTGCCATGCCTATGCCATCACCTGTGCCATGCCTATGCCATCACCTGTGCCATGCCTATTCCATCACCTGTGCCATCACCTGTGCCATGCCTATGCCATGACCTGTGCCATGACCTGTGCCATGCCTATGCCATGACCTGTGCCATGCCTATGCCATCACCTGTGCCATCACCTGTGCCATGCCTATGCCATCACCTGTGCCATGCCTATGCCATCACCTTTGCCATCACCTGTGCCATGCCTATGCCATCACCTGTGCCATGCCTATACCATCACCTGTGCCATCACCTGTGCCATGCCTATACCATCACCTGTGCCATGCCTATACCATCACCTGTGCCATCACCTGTGCCATGCCTATACCATCACCTGTGCCATGCCTATACCATCACCTGTGCCATACCTGTGCCATCACCTGTGCCATCACCTGTGCCATGCCTATTCCATCACCTGTGCCATCACCTGTGCCATGCCTATACCATCACCTGTGCCATGCCTATACCATCACCTGTGCCTTACCTGTGCCATGCCTGTGCCATGCCTGTGCCATCACCTGTGCCATGCCTGTACCATCACCTGTGCCATGCCTATACCATCACATGTGCCATGCCTATACCATCACCTGTGCCATGCCTGTACCATGACCTCAAAGTCATGCAATTTTTTTACCGCGTTTTTTGCCGCGAAGCAATACCTATTACATTTTTCTTTTCACATTTTTCTTTTTGCGCCCCCCCAAAAAATTTTGAGCACCAGCCGCCACTGGTGGGTAAGGTATGTTCTAGTGGATAAGGTAAGGGTTGGTGGGCAAGGTATGCCTTAGTGGGTAAAGTAAGGGTTGGTGGGTTAGATATTTATTAGTGGATAAGGTAAGGGTTGGTGGGCAAGCTATGTCTTAGTGGGTAAAGTAAGGATTGGTGGGTAAGGTATGTCTTGGTGGATAAGGTAAGGGTTGGACATCCTGGCTGCATGCTTGGATTGAGAGTCTGGTATGGATTTTTTGGGGAATCTTGAGGTACCACCTTATAATACACACCAGACTCAAAGGCTCTTTGGCATTTTGCCGAGGAGAAAATACAGCACATGAACCCCTCCAAAGGTCCCCCAAAATACACACCAGACCTTTGGAAGGGTTTGTGTTCTTTTTTCTCCTTAACAAGCTCTTTTGTAAGCACTGCGGCAGCACTGTCTGTACTTCACAGAGAAGCCCCTTCACAGGTGGAGCCCTGCGCAGCACCAGTAATTTAGTTTGGGTCACAGGGTATAACAGAGCACGGGTGCCTGTAGGAGATATAGTTCAGAAGATCTGGTAGCAGATGCAAAGCTGGAGACAGTGCAGCAAGCAAACCTGCACCAGGTAGATGCAGGAGCATGATCAGATGGGCAGGAGTCAGCAACAATTGGGCAGCAGGAGTACAGAGTCAGGAACCAGGAGTGAAGTCAGAGCCAGTCCAAGGTAGGTATCAGGCAAGTAAAGGAGGTACCGGAACGGCACACAGGAAGCAAGGTTGGTCCACAAGCTGGAGTCAGCAACAGAGGTTCCGGAACCAGAAATTTTAAAGCATAACATGTTAGGTATCTATTTACTCGGTGTAACATCATCATTCTTATTATACAAAATAATTGGGGTATATATTATATTTTGTTTGCTTTTTTCATTTATTACTAGGTGACATACTTAACAAATTGCAATGGCTGTCATTTTATTATAGGTATCGACCAATATCGTTTTTTTGTTGCCGATACCATTACCGATATTTTGGCCATTGCATATCAGAAGTGGCCGATATGGGCCGATATTCTGCACATTCAATCAAGCAACCAATGCAGAGTGACCAGTGCCCCATCAATGCAGAGTGACCAGTGACCCATCAATGCAGAGTGACCAGTGCCCCATCAATGCAGAGTGACCAGTGCCCTATCAATGCAGAGTGACCAGTGCCCCCATCCAATGCAGAGTGACCAGTGCCCCCATCCAATGCAGAGTGACCAGTGCCCCCATCCAATGAAGAGTGACCAGTGCCCCCATCCAATGCAGAGTGACCAGTGCCCCCATCCAATGCAGAGTGACCAGTGCCCCCATCCAATGCAGAGTGACCAGTGCCCCCATCCAATGCAGAGTGACCAGTGCCCCCATCCAATGCAGAGTGACCAGTCCCCCATCCAATGCAGAGTGACCAGTGCATGGGGATTGGAGCGCTGCCTGATTACACAAAGAGCAGGGTTCTTCTGCTTACCCAATGCTGGCGCTCTTATACGAAGTCCCGCCTCCTGGACCGGCCCCTATGATAGACGTCACCAGTGTGCTGTCTATCATAGGTAGGAGCCGGTCCAGGAGGCGGGACTTCGTATGACAGCGCCCGCACCGGTTAAGCACAAGAACCCTGCTCTTTGTGTAATCAGGCGGCACTCTAATCCCCATCCCCCTCTTCCCCTCCAGAGGCAGCCCTACCCTAAGAAAATATTGGTCATATCAGCCTAGTTTGTGGCCGATACCGATACTTTAAAAAAAGTGAATATCGGCCGCCGCTTATGGGCCGAACCGATAATCGGTTGATCCTGATTTTATTCTCCAGGGCAGTGATGGGGAACCTTGGCACCCCAGATGTTTTGGAACTACATTTCCCACGATGCTCAGCTGCACTGCAGAGTGCATGAGCATCATGGGAAATGCAGTTCTAAAACTCTGGGGTGCCAAGGTTCACCATCACTGCTCTAGGGTCTCTGCTAAAAATATATATATAATGTTTGGGGGTTCTAAGTAATTTTCTAGCAAAAAATACAGATTTTTACTTGTAAACAACTAATGTAAAAAAAAGGTCCGGTCCTTAAAGGAGAAGTATGGGGAAAGCTTGTTTGGCTGTACGTCTCCTGTGGATCAGTTTTGTAGTTCGTTCTGCCTTCCTGTGACCCATTTTCAGCAGACAGCGGGCTGAAGTCCGCTGTCAGCTGATGTCACAGAGCCGGACCAGGCTGGGGCAAGATTGCAACAATAAAGTTGGTATCCGCCCAAATGCCTGGACTGGGAAGACCCTGAGCTGGCTGCTCCAACCCCTCTACTGCCAAGTGCTCCAGTGAGCACGGGGGTTGCAGAGCAGAGAGCGGTGACTGACCAGCTTTTTGCTCACGGAGCTCTAAAAACTGAGCAATCAGCAGTCTTTGATCGCACGGTTCTCAGTCTTGGAGCTGGCGGGGGACAGATGCTGCATCCACCTAGACAAGTATGATTTTTAAAAAAATTAAAAAAATGCCCAAATTAAGTGGGTAGTCTTCATCAGAAGCCCATGTGACAACTTGGGATGACAATTGAAAGACAGGGCTCGAGCATTCTATTGAAGGATGCCTATTTAAATATATTAAAATGGCTTTGGAAATGAGATTAACCGGTTGCCGACCGCCGCAAGTACATATACTACGGTGGTCAGCCCCGGCCAGGCAAAGTGACGTACTGGTACATCACTAGCATGTCACTTCCTTGTGAGCCAATAGCGGGCGAGCGCGCGCCCGCGAAGGCGCATGCCTTCCCTGGCTCGTTCCCTGGGAAGTCCGTGCGTGTGACCGGCGGACCCGATGTCCGCTGTGAAGGGAGAAAGGCAGGCGGCTGATGTAAACAAGCCGCCTGTCATTCTCCTCTGTGTAGGAATGGTGATCATACGGTTATACTATGTAGGACCATTGATCACTGTTCCTACACCAGTAGCCATGTCCAATCACAGTTAGAAACACGCCCCTAGGGACACACTTAACCCCTCCTTCCCCAATAAAGTTAACCCCTTCCCTGCCAGTGTCATTTTGCAGTAACAGTGCATATGTATAGCACTGATTACTGTAGTAATGTCACTGGTAACCCCAAAAATGTCAAAAATGTCAGTCAAGGGTCCGATCTGTCCGCCGCAATGTCACTGTACCGCAAAAAAAATCACAGATCGCCACCATTACGCATTAAAAAAAAAACACCAAAAATGACAGAAATCTTTCCCTTAGTTAGTAAACGCAATAACTTTTGCGCAAACCAATAAAAATACGCTTTTTGCGATTTTTTTTTTACCAAACATATGTAGCAGAAAACAAATTGGCCAAAAATGTTAAAAAATTTTGATTTTTACATTTTTTTGGGGGGAATTTCATATAAAAAAAATGTGAAAAATATTGTTATTTTTGCAAAATTTACGCTCTTTTTTTGTTTATAGAGCAAAAAGTAAAAATCGCACAGGTGATCAAATACCACCAAAAGAAAGCTCTGTTTGTGGGAAAAAAAGGACGTCAAATTCGTTTAGGTACAGCGTTGCACGACCGCGCAATTGTCTGTTAAAGTCATGCAGTGCCGAATCGCAAAAAAAACCCTGGTCGGAATGGGGGTAAAATCTTCCGGGGCTTAAGTGGTTAAAGCATCTGTCAAAAAAAAAAATACCCATGCTTCTGTAAAATGAAGAAATGTTCTTGTGTCATTGGGGGAGTAGAACCTGGTGTTGGGATGCAATTGATTTCTACTGCTTTACTATAATTCCATATAAAAATGTTACCTACAAGAGTTACTACAGCTGAGATGGTTCAACATGAGACTCAATTTCTTCTCTTTTAGGCTCTTCCAATGTGATGTGTGGTGTGGACTGGACATGTTATGAGTCCAGCTGCTACTACTTTTCCTTAAATCTAAAGACATGGATGGCGGCCCAGAAAGATTGTGAGGACATGGGAGCTCACCTGTTGGTCATTAATTCCAAGGAGGAGATGGTGAGAGAACCAATGATGGGGAATAGTTGTATCTTTGAACTTATTTTGAACTTCAGCCAGAACAGAACAACAGCCCATGCTTGTCACGGTGGGATGGCTTCTTGGTAGATATGGAAAAGGGAGGTGTGACCAAGCTACAGGGGGCGGGTCGTCACAAAACTGCCATTTTGCCCCGGGAATCTATAATACACTATGGTCTCCCAAAATCATGGAAGTTTGCCAAATGTGCCCAAATGTCATGTAACTAGTCGAGGCAGAGTTGATGAGGACTTTCCATACACCTGTTGTCCTGTTTTACCTGGGGATGATGAAGGGGAATACCAAGAAGAGGGAAAAGTCCTGGAAGTCGCACATCTCTGTAAAACCCCATAAGAAGGTGTGTGACAGCCTTATGCTGGCCATATACGACAAGAATTTCGTCCGAAAAATGGTCGTTTTAGGAAAGATCGTTCGAAAATTGGGCCGTTAGTGAACACAAGTTTACCGACGATTTTGATCGTGTGCCCGGCTAATGTCGATGGATCCATAGCGAAAACTTTTATCGTTTCTACAAAAGTTGTTAAGTGTATGGTAAAATTGAAATGAAAATAATATTCTGACTGGTATTGTACATGTTATCGAATGATCATTATGATCATGAAAACGATTATGTAAAAGAGTTTATTCTGTAAGTTAGTGGCCAATTCGCTTTCGACTGATGAATAATTGCAAACGGCTGAAATTCTGTGCGTGTATGGCCAGCATAAGTCCTACAAAATTCAGGGTCATTGCTGAGTGGTCATCAGCTCCTACTGCTTGTGACCTGATCCGGCGTGCATCCATATCCCACCTTGTTGACTCTGCTTGTTCCTTGACCTCTGTTGCTGACCCTGGCTTGTGACCTGACCTTGCTTCCTGCCTGCTGTTTTGGTACCTTCTTGCTTGGTTGATACTGACCTTTGCCTGACTCTAATTCCACTCCTGGTTCCTGACCCTGTACGCCTGCTGCCTAATTGTTGCCGACTCCTGCCCATCTGGCCATGCTCCTGCATTTGTCTGCTGCCAGTTTGCTTGCTGAACTGTCTTCAGCTCTGCTATCAGATCCTCTGAACTGGGTCTCCTGTCACTCTGTGCCACTTTATACCCTGTGACCCAGACTAAATTTACAGGTGCCCGGGCTCCAACCAGGCCATTTCCCCAGCACTTTTACTCCACCCACTGAGCTTAGTCATGACTAAGCTCTGTGGGTGAAGTGAAATGCATTGGGGGCGTGGCCTGGTTGGAGCCCGGGCTGAAGCTGTGATATACTTTCTTAGGAGGTTCTGCAGAGATGTGCGACTTCCAGGTCTTTCTCTTTTTCCATTAGATATCTAGAGCTGTGAGGAGCCCTGCCCTTATCTGCACTCCAAGTGGTTCCTGCATAAGAGGACCTGGTGGAGCCTTGAGTGGCACTTGCAAATTTAGTCTGGGTCACAGGGTATAAAGTGGCACAGAGTGACAGGAGACCCAGTTCAGAAGATCTGATAGCAGAGCTGAAGACAGTTTAGCAAGCAAACTGGCAGCAGACAAATGCAGGAGCATGGCCAGATGGGCAGGAGTCGGCAACAATTAGGCAGCAGGAGTACAGGGTCAGGAACCAGGAGTGGAATTAGAGTCAGGCAGTGCTTTAAGTGGGCCGGTATACACTGGTACTCAGTACCGCCACTTCCAAATATGGCTCTTGAGCATACCGCCACCTCTCCGTGTGCCTTAGCGTACCAGTACGCTCATTTTGGACATCTGCACCCTCAATTGCCACCCCCCCAAGAATATTTCCCACTCCAGAGCCAGACCAGTCACCACCAGTGAGTCCCCCTACTCCGGAGTCCCAGCCCAGGCCAGGGGGGGGGGGTGCTCTGTGGGGACCCTGATGTGGGGTGGGCGACAAAAGTTATAGGCTATAATAGAGTACCGGCACCTCTTTTGGGCCACTTAAAGCACTGGATTCAGGCAAAGGTCATTAGACTTGGCCATTCTATGGATATGTTTATTTGTGAACCATTCCATTGTAGATTTTGCTTTATGTTTTGGATCATTGTCTTGTTGGAAGACAAATCTCCATCCCAGTCTCAGGTCTTTTGCAGACTCCATCAGGTTTTCTTCTGGTCCTGTATTTGGCTCCATCCATCTTCCGATCAATTTTAACCATCTTCTCTGTCCCTGCTGAACAAAAGCAGGCCAAAACCATGATGCTGCCACCACCATGTTTGACAGTGGGGATGGTGTGTTCAGGGTGATGAGCTGTGTTGCTTTTACGCCAAACATAACGTTTTGCATTGTTGCCAAAAAGTTTGATTTTGGTTTCATCTGACCAGAGCACCTTCTTCCACATGTTTGGTGTCTCCCAGGTGGCTTGTGGCAAAAGTTAAATGACACTTTTTATGGATATCTTTAAGAAATGGCTTTCTTCTTGCCACTCTTTCTTAAAGGCCAGATTTGTGCAGTATACGACTGATTGTTGTCCTATGGACAGAGTCTCCCACCTCAGCTGTAGATCTCTGCAGTTCATCCAGAGTGATCATGGGCCTCTTGGCTGCATCTCTGATCAGTCTTCTCCTTGTATGAGCTGAAAGTTTAGAGGGACGGCCAGGTCTTCGTAGATTTGCAGGGGTCTGATACTCCTTCCATTTCAATATTATCGCTTGCACAGTGCTCCTTGGGATGTTTAAAGCTTGGGAAATCTTATTGTATCCAAATCCGGCTTTAAACTTCTCCACAACAGTATCTCGGACCTGCCTGGTGTGTTCCTTGTTCTTCATGATGCTCTCTGCGCTGACCTCTGAGACTATCACAGTGCAGGTGCATTTATACGGAGACTTGATTACACACAGGTGGATTCTATTTATCATCATTAGTCATTTAGGTCAACATTGGATCATTCAGAGATCCTCACTGAACTACTGGAGAGAGTTTGCTGCACTGAAAGTAAAGGGGCTGAATAATTTTGCACGCCCAATTTTTCAGTTTTTTATTTGTTAACAAAGTTTGAAATAATCAATAAATTTCGTTCCACTTCATGATTGTGTCCCACTTGTTTTTGATTCTTCACAAAAAATTACAGTTTTATATCTTTATGTTTGAAGCCTGAAATGTGGCAAAAGGTCGAAAAGTTCAAGGGGGCCGAATACTATCGCAAGAATGCATCTCTGATCAGTCTTCTCCTTGTATGAGCTGAAAGTTTAGAGGCCGGGGGGGGGGTGCTCTGTGGGGACCCTGATGTGGGGTGGGGCGACAAAATTTATAGGCTTTAATAGAGTACCGGCACCTCTTTTGGGCCACTTAAAGCACTGGAGTCAGGCAAAGGTCGGTATCAACCAAGCAAGGAGGTACCGAAACAGCAGGCAGGAAGCAAGGTCAGGTCACAAGCCAGGGTCAGCAACAGAGGTCCAGAAACAAGCAGAGTCAACAAGGTCAGGACATGGATGCACGCCGGATCAGTTCACAAGCAGTAGGAGCTGATGACCACCTAGCAATGATCATGAATTTTGTAGGGCTTTAAATAGGCAACTAGGCGCCAAAGTCCATCAAGCATGTACACTCATGCTCATGAGCACACGCAGCATAGTAATGCTCACATGCGCACATGCTTGTGCAGATGCACACATGATCCTAATTCTGTCCTGTGGACTGTTCTGCGAGCATGTTCTATTCTTTGAGCATGGGCTTGAGCACGGTTTTCCTGACACCAAATTAAGTACATGCCTTAGGTACATGGGTGAAACCAGATCACTAGATTTGGGGCATTAGTCTATACTCATGCAGCACGCCTAGGGGGGAGTCATACACTACCATAGTCTTGGGAGAGGACTGTATTTGATTTAGGTTTTTGGGGGTTTTTAATACTCATTGAAGTTTTTTTTTTTTAAAGGTGTCCTTGTGTTTGTGTACATATAAGCGTATAGTAAGCATATTAGAGTGTAAGCAAGTTAGGACCAAAGCCTGATGTGATTTGTTCAACCTATTCTGAAAAGAGATGTCTAAAAAATACTTGTACTGCAGAAGCTTTACCCAGAAACGCACAATCAACATTTCTAATGTTCCCTATGAGATTGCAAATCTTTACTTGAGTTTGGGTTTATGTTAATGTCTCACATGAGTATTTTTTTGTGTTTTAAAGATTTTAATAGAGAAGTTTTCCTATGGCATGCTCGTATGGATCGGTCTTACTGACAAGGACGGAACCTGGAAATGGGTCGATGGGACTCCCTATGCCTCAAATGAAAAGTAAGATCATGAACTTTAAATGAAGTCTAATTTGATGAGACTAGGTGTAACCAAAGAGCTGCGTCTTTAGATAACCAACGGTATATATGTACTGTACATATACTATATTTTTATATATCTATATTATATATATATATATTTATTTATTAGGGATAAACCGATCATCGGCAAGGCCGATATATCGGAGGCCGATATGCACTTTCCTCGATATATCGGTATCGGCCCCAGCCTGGCTGATATTGCCGATATTTTTGTGATGTCATTCTGCCTTCTTAGGCCACCTCCATTGCCTTGGACAGCCTCGTCTGGAGTCGGGACTAGTCTCACGGGAGTGTATTACAGCCATACACCCACCCACAGCAGCCCGGTGCCAGCCACCCACATCCACAGGCCCTGTACCAGCCAGCCACAGGCACTGTACCAGCGAGCCAGCCAGCCACCCACAGGCTCTGTACCTGCCAGCCACAGGCACTGTACCAGCCAGCCAGCCAGCCAACCACAGGCCCTGTACCAGCCAGCCACCCACAGCCCCTGTGCCAGCCAGCCACCCACCACAGGGTGCCAGACAGCCAGCCACCCAACAACAGGGTGCCAGACAGCCATCCACCCACAGGCCCTGTACCAGCTGCCCACAGGCCCTGTACCAGCCCGCCACCCACAGCCCCTGTGCCAGCCACTCACCTACCACAGGGTGCCAGCCAGCCACCCACCACAGGGTGCCAGCCAGCCAGCCATCAACCACAGGGTGCCAGCCCCCCACTACAGGGTGCCAGCAAGCCAGCCACCCACCACAGGGTGCCAGACAGCCAGCCACCCACCACAGGGTGCCAGCAAGCCAGCCATTAAACATCAAACAAAAAATTTACATGTTCAGTACCAGATTTGTGTCAAAAATTGTTTTTATTTTTCAAAACTTTAAATGTACAAAATATCGGCCCATATTGGCCGATACCGATACGTTGTGACCAAAATATCAGTATCGGTATCTGCCCTGAAAATAACATATTGCTCTATCCCTAATATAAATAAATATATATATATATAGGGCTTTTGTTAGAAACTAGGGGGGCCCTGACAGCCAACCTGACAGCCTCCCATAAACACAGTGAATTTTTGGAAAATTTTGCATTTAATTTTGAAATCAAAGTCCCAGAGTCTGGAGGAAGAGTGGAGAGGCACAGAATCCAAGTTGCATGAGGTCCAGTGTGAGGTTTCCACAGTCAGTGATGATTTGGGGAGCCATGTCATCTGCTGGTGTTGGTCCACTGTGTTTTATCCAAAGTCATAGCAGGAAATTCTAGAGCACTTCATGGTTCCCTCTGCTGACCAGCTTCATGGAGATGCTGATTTCATTTTCCAACAGGACTTGGATCCTGCCCTCACTGCCAAAACTACCAATACCTGGTCACATGATCATGGTATCACTGTGCTTGATTTGCCAGCAAACTCACCTGACCTGAAACCCCATAACGAATTGTTTTTTTAATTGAAATACTATAATAAAATAACTTTTTTATGATATTCTAATTTTATGAGATGCACCTGTATATGAACGGGGCTGGAACCTTTAGGCTCGGTTCACATATATGCGATGCGGGAAGGCTGCGAATTCGCAGCCTGTTCCCGCATCGCACACGCACCCCCGGCAGTTCACACTGCCATATGCGATACGCTGGGGGTGTCAATGTAATCTTAACGACACCCCCAGTTTGATTGCATATCGCAGTGCGATCGTGCAGCTCGCACAGGATCGGATCGCACAAGTGTGAACCGCTGTGCGATCCGATCCTGATGCGGCTAAAAAAAAGGGTCCTGTGCGTGTATGGTGCGGCTGCGGTGCGAATTTAGCCATATAAACTGTATGGCTAAACTCGCACCGCACAGCCGATCGCATGTAATGTCGGAGCAGTGCGCTCCGACATTACATGCGAACCCCGCACACGCACAAGTGTGAACCGGGGCTTAGGGTTCCAAACTGTCTTGGGTGGGTGCCAACAGCATTGTCAACTTTTTCACTGGATGTGTAGTGATGTCCAGGGCATTATTCTTTTAATTGGGGAAAAAGTTGGAGTTGGCAGGGTGCCAAGTGTGGACTACCATCTATTTATGAGGTACTGACAATTCTTGGACTCTGGGCAACTCACAAAGACCTGAACAAACATATCTTAAATTGATAAGAAAGGAGTCGCGCTTAGTAGAACAGTCAATAAATCCCATAGAAGAAAAACAGCAATGACTGGGAATCACATCACAGCCACATTCAGCCTTGATGGGTATACAGTTCATGAGAATGCGGGGTTATATCACCCAGGTGTATGTTGCAGACAGACGCTTGTGAGAACCTTCACCACATATAGCCTCTTACCAGAGAGAGACGGGGCATACACGGTAAGTAGTTAGAGGACTACTTCGCCTGTATCCAGCAAGTCAGCTCCGGTACGTATCCAATCATCCGGTGTTCACCAATGTAAAGGATGTGCTGGCACTTTAAGGACCCGCTCTCAGAGTGTAATGTGGAAAAAGACAAAAGCGGCCCATAGCGTGATACTGTCTAGATATTTATTTGGTAGAAAAAGGTATTGCACTCACCAAAATACAATAGCATCAAGCCTCTAGCCACATCATGGGCAGAGGAACGGTGTAGGGTGCTTCCGAGTTCCGGGTATGACGGAGTGACGCTCGTTCCGCTCCTCCCCGAAGCTTTTCGTCGGATGGACGTTCTCAAGGGGACGCTATGGGCCGCTTTTGTCTTTTTCCACATTACACTCTGAGAGCGGGTCCTTAAAGTGCCAGCACATCCTTTACATTGGTGAACACCGGATGATTGGATACGTACCGGAGCTGACTTGCTGGATACAGGCGAAGTAGTCCTCTAACTACTTACCGTGTATGCCCCGTCTCTCTCTGGTAAGAGGCTATATGTGGTGAAGGTTCTCACAAGCGTCTGTCTGCAACATACACCTGGGTGATATAACCCCGCATTCTCATGAACTGTATACCCATCAAGGCTGAATGTGGCTGTGATGTGATTCCCAGTCATTGCTGTTTTTCTTCTATGGGATTTATTGACTGTTCTACTAAGCGCGACTCCTTTCTTATCAATTTTTGTATACATCCAGCTGTATGAGTTCGCTGCTATAAGGGCGCGGGTTTTATATGTAAATTTTAAACATATCTTAAATACTTTGGACATGTGTGTACCTAAAAACTCCAAAGCGCCATCGTTGTGCTTACATCGCTGTGCTTACTGGAAAATCCCAGCTGTCATCTTGATAGCCCGGATTTCATTACAATCACTAAAGCAGATCTTTTTTGCTTCTGTGGTAATACCTGCCTTCATAACCTCCTATGTAGCTACCATGGCAAAGGCAAAGAATAAATACTATAGGCCATATGTGTCAAACAAAAGACCCATGGGCCACATCCAGCCGCCTAGGCTGTGGCAGGTGGTGCTCAATATTTTGGTAGGGCGGCAAACCAACACCCCCATGGGAGATGGATGGGAAGGTGGCGATCAGAGGCATCCTTGCCTTAGGAGAGATGGTAGGGCTTCTGCTCCTTGCTCCAGGGCCGTTGCTTCTCCTCTCAGCCGAACAGGAAGTGGCTCCTAAGACCCGATTGGCTGGGAGTCTTAAGACTCCCTGGCCAATCAGATCTAAGGACTGGCCTCCTGATTGTCCGGGAGGAGAATCAATTAGACAATGGGAATATTAATTTGCTATTGTCACACAAGTGGGTGGGCTCGGAACGCAGTGCTTCCAGGCCGTGGTTGCCGCTTACATGCCTCTGTGCGGCCTGATCATAAACCGGCCACGGAGCGGGTGGCCCCGGCGCACCGGGCAAATGCCCGGTCTGCCCTATGGCCAGTCTGGGCCTGCCCCCAGGCCATTTTATGTAAACCCTTGCACCTCTCCTGCAGCACCCTCCTTATCTCTGCCTTGTCTCGGTAGTCGGCAGCAGAGAGGAAGATAGAATTCCTCCTCCAGATCCACGCTCCTCTGTGTATTGAAGATAGGTTTGCCAGTTTTTTTTTTAGTATACACTATAGGATAGTAATTGACCTGGGACACTTTTGACCACTTCAAAGAGTATAGTAATGCAGCGCACATATTACCCCCTCACCCTCCTTTCAGGCCTGTTCTGAGCCACATTCTTATCTGAAAAATGTGTCTAGGTTTCAGGTGTAGTGATGGACCGAACACCCCCCTGTTCGGTTTGCACCAAAACATCTCAAACAGGGAAAAAGTTCTAGTGAACATGCAAACTCTATTAAAGTCTATGGGGAAACAAGCATGAAAAATCAAAAGTTCTCATTTTAAAGGCTTATATGCAAGTTATTGCCATAAAAAGTGTGTGGGGACCCGGGTACTGCCCTGGGGGACATGTATCAATGCAAAAAAATTGATTTAAAACAATCATTTTTACAGGAGCAGTGATTTTAATAGTGCATAAATTGAAACAATAAAAGTGAAAAATTCCTTTAAATATTGTGCCTGGGGGGTCCCCTTAATATGCCTGTAAAGTGGCGTATCTGTACGATGTATGGAGCCTGCTGCAGCAATACTGACATTTCTAAAGGAAAAATGTAATTTAAACCCCTTCAAGTCCCTTCGGGTCTGGTATGGATTTTAGAAAAAAAACGGCGTGCCCCCCCCCCCTGAAAATCCATACCAGACCATTATTTGAGCATGCAGCCTGCATGCAGGAAAGGTGGGAAAGAGCGAACGCACCCCCCCCCAAAACCATACCAGGCCACTTGCCCTCAACATGGGGGAGAGTGCTATGGGGTGCCCCCAAAGCACCCTGTCCCCATGTTGATGGGGACAAGGGCCTCTTCCCAACAACCCTGGGCTGTGGTTGTGGAGGTCTGCGGGTGAGGGGCTTATCAGAATTTAACAAGGAGGCCATCAGATACCAGCCTCCCCCCCACGTGAATGGGTATAGGGTACATTGTACCCCTACCCATTCACCAAAAAAGTGTGCAACAAAAATAAACACAAAATACAGTTTTTGACAAGTCCTTTATTAAAAAATAAATAAATAAATATTGTCCCCCGATGTAATCCATCGTCAATCACGACGCTCGCTGCACCCGAAAAATAGAAAAAATCCAAAAACTCTTTGCCTCTTCTGAGGCGTCCCGCCAAATGACGCTCTTGAGCTTTGACAGCTGTTTTATAGGCAAGTTACATCACCCGGTGGCAAAACCCCGCCTGACCTCATGTGAAGCATTTGACGTCAGAAGGGGGCAGTGCCACCGGGTGATGTAACCGGGTGGCCACACCTCTGTGATTGGCCAAAGCATATAGGTCAGGTGAATGCTTTGGCCAATCGCAAGCACTTAATGCACTGCAATCGTGCAGTGCATTATGGGGCGCTCATCAGCAGACAAACTTGCCGCCGAGAGCCTCCGGTGCTCGTGTGTTCGACTCGAACATCCAGCCCAACCCTATTCAGGTGGACTGAAACCTTGGCACATGATTCACAACCAGGGATGAATCCCAAGCAGGTGACCACTCTAATTGGAGACTGCTCAGACATGCTCTGTCTGAGAAGTCTCCAAAAAAGTTTCATGTGGATAATATCATGATCCCACCCTTCTTTTAAACTTTAAACATCTGGTATAGAAGGGTGATTGGGCTCTGTACCAGTCTGCACCTTGCCTTCACAGCTTAAGTCTTAAGTAATTACTAATACCAGTAATAATCAAATGCAGAGGCAATTATTTAATATGATAAAGTGTTGATACAGACATAACCGGCCCCTTGAGGGCAACTATAACGCAGATGCAGCCTGTGATAAAAATTAAGTTTGGCACCCCTGCTATAGAGTGTCATCTAAGTGACATGTTCTCAGTCTGCCTGGGCTGCTGATATCACATTTTAGATGGTGGCAACCAACAACACGTTCCAGGCTTTTGGATGTCTACACAAGGGAGGTTTTTAAGGTAAATAACCCCTTATGGGAAGGCTGCTGTTGAAATAATGATCTGGTGACGGGTCTTTGAGGAGGAAAGGAATTCCTTCAAGTAAAGCACCGCATGTTTACAGAAATGCTTTTATGAGGCAGTATGGCTTCACATGTATTTTGCATATATGTGCAGTGCAGACTCTAGTCTGGTCCTGCTGTTTAACCCAGATTTTGCTTATTTTAGTGAAAAGCAGCCAAACACAAGCTATTTCCATCCAAGTGCACCTAGTTTAACTCTGTCTTTCACACAGTGAGTAGGCAGATAGTGCCTTGACTGCTGGGAGCATAGGCCCAGAAACAAAGTTAACGTGGTAACAAACACCCCCTTGCCCCCTCCCCATATAAAAACCACGCTTACCACGATTAAGTTGGAAAGGGCAAGGCCACAGCTTTTATTTCGTCTCTAATACCAAACCAGTACACGTCTAGACCAGTGCCAGTCACAGTTGTACTGTGAGCACTCTTAGTCATTAACTTAACTTCTAAAAAGGGGTAAGGGGGAAGGGTCTGTCCTTACCATCAGTGCCTGACAGACAGCCTACCCCAGATTTACATACAAGGGCATAACCAATAACCGGAACTTTAGCTGCTGGCAAGGTCAAAAACAGCCATGAAAGCTGTGACAGACCGACCGTAAAACAGGGAGGGGGGGGGGGTGGTCAGCTCTTCACCGCGATTCTTCTTAAAAGACCCAGAATTCCCTGGGAAGGTCCTCTTAACTGAGCTCAGGTCCAGCCCCATACCCAAGGCTCCATCCAGTCCTTTTGTCCCATGTACCCTCCTGCTTGATCCCAACTCCTGGCCATGCCCCCATCAGTCAAGGCTCTCTTTCCCTACAGGGATCAAGAGGCCTTCATTTTGTGGTTTTTATTATTTGAAGACCTGGGATGGGGGTCTAGATGAGCCTTGGGATACCCAGAACTAAGAAACCTGCCTGAGGACACTATATAGTAAACTGTAACTGAGACACAAGAGTTTTCTATATAGGAACTTGAAAACAATTCAGCGCAGAAGGCTCCCACCATGGAAACAATCCTGGCTAGCAGGTCTGCAACAGTTTTTCCACAGAAAAAAAGAAAACACGATGGCAACAGTCTTTCTCTCAGGATCTTTTTCAGGCCTACTCACTGTGTCACTGGCTATCTAGATGGGAGTCCAGTTTCAGCTGACACTGCACTCCCAACTAAAATCCTCACTGGATATTGCCCCAGCTGTTCCTGTGACTTGTGGGTGATTCTTCAGCTCCCTTCTGAGCTGGAATTATCCCGAACTCGCAGCTTTAAAGGCCCTGTAAGGTTTAACAGCACTTCCAGGCTGGGCCTTTCCAACAGGCTATTCCATGCTCCAGACATTGGCCCCCTGCTGGTCACTCCCCAGAACAGGGATTGGCTGCATTTAGGATCAGCCCAGGCTCCACCTGCTCTACCTTCTATTTTCCAGTACTTTCTGGAAATACAGAGGAGATAGCACCAAGAACAGACCAAATAACTCAATTTACCTACAACCTACCTACCTATTAGCACCTAACTAGGAGGGTGAAAAAAACAGGGGGGGGGGGTGTTGAGACTTTCTTATACATACAAAACTTAAATACATAAACTTCTTTAAAAATTAATTATTTATTAAAAAATTGTTAGAAAAACATATCTATGTAAAACAATGTACAATCTTGACATATTTCTTGTTGTCCTTAAAGTGATACTAAAGTCTTGTTTTTTTGCCTAAAAATAACAAACATGTCATACTTACCTGAAAAGGAAACAGTGCAGCACTGATAAATACTCCAATCTTATATAGTCCATATGTGTAAAGTCCAATACGCATGTCACAATATAGGAGAGATGAAGAGGAAGACAGGAAGGCCCTTAGAAGTCACAAATCGGTGCAAAATTCACATGAAAAGTCCACAGGGTGACAGACCATCCAAAACGGTGCGATACACAACACAGAGATCCTCCACCAGGCTCATCTATATGCTCACCAGATTTGCCAGGGAGCCAAGCCTTGAATCAAACTCCTGTGGGCAAAGGGAATACCACCTTACAGGTATCGGGACATCCTTATCTTCCGAGTAGATGCACTAAATAGATTGCTCATCACATGGAGCCAGAAAGATATTTCATAGTGTAGTATGATTTTTTTCAGGTATATAGTAAAAACATGTACACGTTCATAGATAAAATCAAGAGCTAAAACTCACATCAGAAAGACCGCCGCTCCTCAGCATGGATGCGGCAGACGGCCCAGTCCTGGACACGTTTTCAACAGAAGTATGCCTATCACTGGCGTTGTAAACTTACTTGTATTAAATAGTGGAAAGACCGCATGTTGTTAATTGCGGGACTAGAAGTAGTCACGGCGCCATTTTACGGAAGACCGGAAGCTGAATAACCGCCATTTTACCGATGACTGGAAGTGACCTCATGCCGTGATATTTCCGGTGTTCCGTGAAAAAACCTTACCCGTGAAAATTCCCTACCCTCGTCACTTCCGGTGAGGGTACGTCATACATCAGCTGAGCCGCTTCCCAGTGCGCATGCTCACAGCTGCGAAGGGTAGAGAATTTTCACGGGTTAGTGTTTTTTCACGGAACACCGTCTCATTCATCAGCTGTTGCCGCGCGAAATCATCTCGGCTCCAACCCATCAGACTTCCCGTCATCTCTGTTTCAGGAAAATTACATCGGTAGCAGGTCTATGAAAATACAAATCACGGCTACAGTGTAACAGTCACTCATTTGAGACGCCGCACCTGCTGATGAGGGAAGTCTCCGAGATGATTCCATTTAGCGGCTGGGCATGGGCAGTGGGACGTGCTGCAACAGCTGATAAATGACGCGGTGTAAGGTTAAAAAACACTACCCCATGAAAATTCCCTACCCGCTGCAGCTGTGAGCATGCGCACTGGGAAGCTGCTCAGCTGTTGAATGACGTACCCTCACAGGAAGTGACGAGGGTAGGGATTTTTCACAGGGTAGGGTTTTTAACGTTACACCGGAGCTAAACATTAGCATTTTAATTCGGAACAATTCTCAATTCGACCACTAGGTGTCTTACTGATTAATTAAAGCGGAGTTCCGGCCTCGGGGGTCAAATTTAGATAAAAATACCCCCGGGACAGTCAGGGCTAGTACATTCCACAATGGAGAGCCTCTGAACTGTCCCAGGTCGCACTTACCAGTATGCCCAGAAGATGTTTAGCAGGGAATGCCATGCTTACACTGGAAGTGATGAGCGGGGCCGGTGCAGGCGCATTGACTCCTGGGAGCGAAGACGTTCAGCTCCCATGAGTCTTTGCAAACCGGAAGTGACGGCGCGGGCCACGGCCGTAGAGGGAGGAAGTGGCCCGCGTCCGGTATTTTCTTCAATATCAAGGTAGGTCTTCGTGCAATATTCGTGCACTTGCCGTAAATAGCGGTGTATACTACGGGGACTTCCGGGTTCGGCCGTAACCGGAAGTGACGTCACTTCCGGTTACGGCCGCACCCGGAACTCCCCGTAGTATACACCGCTATTTGCGCCAAGTGCGCGATTCATCTACAGCAAATGTGAGTTTTATTCTTGTTCTTCTGTGGCAATAAAGTGTTTATATACTTTACCATGGAGGTCTACCTTATATTTTTCTAATACCTATGTTAAATCGTGGGGATTTATATCGATCACCCCATCCAAAGGAAGGGATATCGAGGGACCCTTTAAATATTAGCTTTCACCTTTAAGGAGAGAAGGAGATAAAGAGGAAGTTATTATCCAGTGATACTCCAGTGGTTATATAAAAAAACGCCAATTTTGGTGTAATGTGAGGTGAGCGGCCATTGTACCTATATGTCTTTCTCTGGAGTCCCTGCTCACCCTGCATGATCACTGTTTTGGATATAACCAACAATCACAGAGATTTTTTTGGATTACCATCACCAGTCACAGTGTATATCTATTGTTTATGGTCACAGAGAAGGATCCACACCCCCTCTTGTGTCTGCACAGAATATTGCACTAAGACTTTATATATACAGTGGGTACGGAAAGTATTCAGACCCCCTTAAATTTTTCACTCTTTGTTATATTGCAGCCATTTGCTAAAATCATTTAAGTTCATTCTTCTTCCTCATGAATGTACACATAGCACCCCATACTGACAGAAAAACACAGAATTGTTGACATTGTTGCAGATTTATTAAAAAAGAAAAACTGAAATATCACATGGTCCTAAGTATTCAGACCCTTTGCTCAGTATTTAGTAGAAGCCCCCTTTTGATCTAATACAGCCAGGAGTCTTTTTGGGAAAGATGCAACAAGTCTTTCACACCTGGATTTGGGGATCCTCTGCCATTCCTCCTTGCAGATCCTCTCCAGTTCTGGCAGGTTGGATGGTAAACGTTGGTGGACAGCCATTTTTAGGTCTCTCCAGAGATGCTCAATTGGGTTTAAGTCAGGGCTCTGGCTGGGCCATTCAAGAACAGTCACGGAGTTGTTGTGAAGCCACTCCTTCGTTATTTTAGCTGTGTGCTTAGGGTCATTGTCTTGTTGGAAGGTAAACCTTCGGCCCAGTCTGAGGTCCAGAGCACTCTGGAGAAGGTTTTTGTCCAGGATATCCCTGTACTTGGCCGCATTCATCTTTCCCTCGATTGCAACCAGTCGTCCTGTCCCTGCAGCTGAAAAACACCCCCACAGCATGATGCTGCCACCACCATGCTTCACTGTTGGGACTGTATTGGACAGGTGATGAGCAGTGCCTGGTTTTCTCCACACATACCGCTTAGAATTAAGGCCAAAAAGTTCTATTTTGGTCTCATCAGACCAGAGAATCTTATTTCTCACCATCTTGGAGTCCTTCAGGTGTTTTTTTTAGCAAACTCTATGTGGGCTTTCATGTGTCTTACACTGAGGAGAGGCTTCCGTCGGGCCACTCTGCCATAAAGCCCCGACTGGTGGAGGGCTGCAGTGATGGTTGACTTTCTACAACTTTCTCCCATCTCCTGACTGCTTCTCTGGAGCTCAGCCACAGTGATCTTTGGGTTCTTCTTTACCTCTCTCACCAAGGCTCTTCTCCCCCAATAGCTCAGTTTGGTCGGACGGCCAGCTCTAGGAAGGGTTCTGGTCGTCCCAAACGTCTTCCATTTGAGGATTATGGAGGCCACTGTGCTCTTAGGAACCTTAAGTGCAGCAGAAATCTTTTTGTAACCTTGGCCAGATCTGTGCCTTGCCACAATTCTGTCTCTGAGCTCTTCAGGCAGTTCCTTTGACCTCATGATTCTCATTTACTCTGACATGCATTGTGATCTGGAAGGTCTTATATAGACAGGTGTGTGGCTTTCCTAATCAAGTCCAATCAGTATAATCAAACACAGCTGGACTCAAATGAAGGTGTAGAACCATCTCAAGGATGATTAGAAGAAATGGAAAGCACCTGAGTTAAATATATGAGTGTCACAGCAAAGGGTCTGAATACTTAGGACCATGTGATATTTCATTTTTTCTTTTTTAATAAATCTGCAACAATGTCAACAATTCTGTGTTTTTCTGTCAGTATGGGGTGCTATGTGTACATTCATGAGGAAGAAGAATGAACTTAAATGATTTTAGCAAATGGCTGCAATATAACAAAGAGTGAAAAATTTAAGGGGGTCTGAATACTTTCCGTACCCACTGTATATTTTTTTAGTGGATTTTTTGATTTTCATCTGGCACTTTATGTGATTTTAAATCTCACTTCACGTATATTTTTGATACCTTTATATATATTCTTCTATCAATATTTATCATCTATTTATATATATTAATGGCACTTTGATTCACTATCACTTTACTCACCCTGTGGATATCTTTTGTGAGATCACTTATTTATTTATTGATTTTACATTGATTGCATTTTATACTTTTGTATTTATTTTGTATTTGTTTTTTGTCACTTATGAACATGCAGTTTTATGACATCTAGTTATCTTTTGAAAATTAGAGCCGATTCATTATATACACCTTTGAATATCCAGTATTTTGGGAAAATACAGAATTGGCTGCTTCTTTTCCTCCTTCCCTCTCATCTGTATATATTATTTAGTTATTCATCTCTTGGCAGCGCACAGGCTCTTCTTCCCCCTTTTTTTAGCGATTGAATTGCATGCTAGAAAAATCCCCCATAGATATAGATCTAGATACAGAAAGGGGGCAAAGAAAAAACATTTTTTAAGGTCTTTCAAAATGAAAGGCTCGACTATAGCTTCTAGCTGTTGTCCAAAAAAACAATTGATGTCTAGATCTACGTTAAGTCCCCTGGGCACTGAACTTTTTAATTCATAGATCCATTCAGTTTCTTTCTTTGAAACCTCTAGTTTTTTATTCATCCCTCTTCAATGGTGTTGGATTACATCTATGCCCACAAATTTGAGAACACTAGCATTTTTGTTATGGAATCTATGAAAGTGAGCAGAAAGATGATTTTAAAAGTCTCTCTTAATATTATACACATGTCCCTCAGCCTATCTCGAAGGTGTCTGATGGTTCTCCCCACATACTGCTTAAAGCAAGGGCATTCAAGCACGTACACAACATGAGTAGTATTGCAAGTGATGAAGGCATCTATAGGATACGTCTTTTGTGTACCCGTTGGACTGAAAAACAGAACATTTACGTGTAGCGGTTCTGGTTTCTGTGCATATAGCACATTTTCTGCATGGAAAAAAAACTTTTTTAAGTTGGAGAAAAATGTTGTTCTGACTGGGGGATTAACAATGTTGGGTGCTATTTTGTCTCTCAATGTGGGAACTTTTCTAAAAACCATCTGAGGTTGAGCTGGTAAAATATAATTCAAAACCAGATCACTTCTGAGGATACCCCAATGTTTCTTAATGATTTTCTTGATCTGGTAATGCTGTATGGAGTACCCCGTAATAAAAGGGCAAACAGGTCCTCTTTGGACAACTTTATAATAACACATTGAACATAGAATTGACCTATGTGTGTAGCCAGGTGGAGGTAAACTTCCTGGATCTTACTCTGATTAACACTGGGTCTTCAATTGTAACAACATCCTTTTTTAAAACTACTGATAGGAATGGGTACATCCCAATTAACAGCTGCCACCACCCCAGTTGGCTCAAAAACATCCCTAAAGGCCAATTCATCAGGATCAGGCAAAACTGTACCAACAAAATGAGCTAGATAGCAAGATATTAAAGTGCAGGTTCTTGGAGAAAGGATATGATGCCCGAAATGTACAGGATACCATCCAAATGGAAGCTAATATGGATAGAGCAGACCTACTTCACACTAGGCCCATAGAACCCCCTGCAAAAAGTTTTTCCCTTTTCATTTCAATAGTTTTTTTATTAGAAATTTTTCAAACATACAACAAGCAAGTTGCCAGAAAATACAAAGATCAGAGCATACAAACATAGCAAATAATAGCTTATACTTTAAATTAAGCAAAGTACCTCAAATCTGAAAAAAGATCGAGGAGTAGGACCCAAAGTTTAATCCAAGATCCTACGCCTAGGGCGCAGATCAAGGCCAGAGGAAACACGCCACGAGGCCCGGCACCCCACTGGGAGCATACTGTGCCCAGGCCCCATGACCCGCCCAAACCCCCTAACCAGCCCCTCCCCTGAAGACCTCCTGACCCCCCCACAGAATGATTCCCAAAAGAGTACACGTCCAATCTTTTAAACTTAAAATAGAGTAGGTGTCTCAGATACTTGAAGTACATGTTATAAAAGAAAAGAAAAAGTTGAAACAGTCAACTTATACAACAGGTAGACTATCAACTGGACAGTCAAAACAGTGCCTCCGAATATTAGTCATCAATCAGGAAATACAAGTAACAGTCAGCAATGCTCCGGTTCAACTAGGATAGTTCAACTGCCAACGTCCCCATTGCTTCTGAAATGCAGGAAGGGAGTCCCGTGAGCTAGCAAAGAATTTTTCATAGGAGTGGATCGCTTTCACACGGTTGACAACATCATAAACGGTAGGAGTCCATGCTGACCTCCACGCCGCCGATATGGTCACCCTGGCCGCCATGAATATATGGGAGATAATGCATCTATGCTCTTTCTGGATTGCATGGATACCCAAATTAAGCAATGCCAATGCAGGTGACATAGTAAGCGGGATGCCCGTTACAGATGCTATCAAGGCGTAGACTGAAACCCAGTAGCTTTTCAAGCACCTACACTCCCAAATATGTGCAAAAGAGTACCTCTGGACCCACAATCCCGCCAACATGAGTCTGAAGAGTCCTTGAACATTTTCACCAATCGAGATGGGGTGAGGTAGCTCCTATTTAGAAGTTTGAGTGCCCCTTCCCAATGATTGGTACAATGTGTATATTGATAGCTGGATTTAATGGCATCTTGCCAATCTATCAAGGAATATTCCAAGTTGAGGTCCCTTTCCCACTCCTGCATACACCTTGACTTAGTTTGACACCTGGGGTTCGTCAGTAGAACCATGAAAGCCCTTTAGACCTCATAGTCCTGGAGATGAGATATTCCCACACCTCCTGGGACACAGAAATACGTGTGGTGGGAAATTTCAGATGGTAATGGCGTAGTTGCGCTAAAAAAAATAAATTGGGGTGGAAGATAGAATTTGGGCATATGTAAATGAGCTCGGGATGGCATGGCGGGGGCAGTTTAAGAGGGAATAAGAAATTCGTATGAGGCAAGCGTTAGTTCCTTAGATATAAGTGGAGTCCCCGACAATGCCCTCAGGGACCCCCAGCTAGCTACCGTAGCCCGAATGGACGGGACCTCAGGAATGTGGAGATCCCGACCAGTCTGCACCACTAATAGCAAGGAGGGGAGATCCCTATTCGCCACCAAGGCCCTTTCCAAATGAACCCACAATTTATCAGAGATGGGGTTGAACCACTCCTTCACCTGATCCAATAAGGCCGCCCTGTGATAGCTGCGAAGGTCCGGCAATCCAACCCCCCCCCCGACACCTAGATTTGAGAAGGGTAGAGTAGGAGATCTTGGGCACCTTCCCATGCCATAGAAATTTCCGGAATAATTTCTCCATATTAGAAGAGAAGGAATTGGGTAGGATGATAGGAATTGTTCTAAAGTAATACAGGATTTTTGGTAGGACACTCATTTTAAGCGCACAATTTTCCCCATCCACGAAAGTTCGTATTGAGCTATGTGAGACAAATCTTGTTGTACTATATTAGTGAGCGCTGAAAAGTTGACTGAGTAGGTTGTGGCAGTCGGGAAGGACAAATCGATTCCTAAATATAGAAGGGATTTAGTGGCCCACTGAAAGGGATGATTCCTCCTCAGGAGCCCCAAGGCTCCCGAGGACATAAATAATGGCAAGCATTGAGATTTAGTAGTGTTTAGTTTGTAATAGGAGACAGCGCTAAAGGTGTCCAGGACCTTAGTAAGGTTTCTCAGGGAAGTTATCGGGGACCTAAGGGTAAGTATAACGTCATCCGCAAATAATCCTATTTTATGTTCTTTGTCTCCCACTCTGATACCTGAAATAGAAGGGTCACTCCAAATGGCCTCCGCCAGCAGCTCCATCACCAGGGAAAATATTAGCGGAGATAAAGGGCACCCCTGGCGGGTGCCATTCATGATATTGACAGAGTCAGACATGGCATTACTCGTATAGACTCTCGCCGAGGGTATTGTATACAAGGCCGATATGGCAGAGCAGACAGGGCCCCGAAGACCAAACTTGGAGAGGGTAGCTCTCAGGTACCCCCAGTGCACCCTGTCAAACGCTTTTTCGGTGTCGAGTGTCAGGAACACTGAGGGCACTCTACGGTCCTCCACCACTTTCAACAGATTAAACATCCATCTGGTACCATCAGGGGCCTGCCTGCCCGTAACAAATCCAACCTGGTCCGTGCGTACTAGATAGGGAGTTACCCGTGCCAGTCTCTGAGCCCATATTTTAGCGTACAATTTTAAATCTGAGTTTAATAAAGATATGGGACGAAAATTTTGTGGGATATCCGGAGTTTTCCCAGGTTTGGGTAACGCTACAATTATAGCTTGTAGCATCTCTGGGAGGAAGAAGGATCTAGTCATAGCTGCAAAGTTTTTCCCATTTATTACGGGGTACTCCATACAGCATTACCAGATCAAGAAAATCATTAAGAAACATTGGGGTATCCTCAGAAGTGATCCGGTTTTGAATTGTATTTTACCAGTTCAACCTCAGGTGGTTTTTAGAAAAGTTCCCACATTGAGAGACAAAATAGCACCCAACATTGTTAATCCCCCAGTCAGAACAACATTTTTCTCTAACTTAAAATGTTTTTTTCATACAGAAAATGTGTTATATGCTCAGAACCACTACACATAAATGTTCTGTTTTTCAGTCCAACGTTACACAAAAGACTTATCCTATAGATGCCTTCATCACCTGCAATACTACTCATGTTGTGTACATGCTCAAATGCCCTTGCCGTAAGCAGTACGTGGGGAGAACCATATACCAGACCCCTTCAGGATAGGCTGAGGGAACATATGTATAACATTAAGAGAGGCTTTAAAGACCATCATCTTTCTGCTCACTTTCATAGATTCCATAACAGAAATGCTAGTGTTCTCAAATTTGTGGGCATAGATGTAATCCAACACCACTGAAGAGGGATGAATAAAAAAACGAGAGGTTTCGAAGAAAGAAACTGAATGGATCTCTGAATTTAAAAGTTCAGTGCCCAGGGGACTTAACGTAGATCTAGACATCAATTGTTTTTTAGACAACAGCTAGAAGCTATAGTCGAGCCTTTCATTTTGAAAGACCTTTGCCCCCTTTCTGTATCTATATCTATGGGGATTTTTCTAGCATGCAATTCAATTGCTAGTCACCCTATAGACATATGAGTTTTTTGCCCACACATCAGGACCTTTACATCATAAGGTGCAATACGACTAATTGGTTTGAATAGTGGATTGCCCGTCACCCACTTGGGGAGATAGATATTACCCATTTGAATTATATAGTTGTAAAGTTTCACATGATATTGTTCATAATTGTATATGATTCAGGTGACTTATTCTATACAGCTATATAATCATTTTTACTCTATGTATGGGATAGTGCATTTTTGAGATCTATATATCGCAGTATGTGAGATTTTATTATATACCTCATAGATGTTTTCTTTATGTAATTTGCTGATAAATGTTTATCATTTTTACAGTGATTATGTATGTGGAATTGTTGATCATGCATTCGATTTAATGGTCATTATGATATGAGAGAGGATAGACCAGATGAGGCTATTAACAAAATATTTTATCAAAGATATAACATTTTTTTTAATATTTTTTGTATATTCTAGAATATTTTTGGTGACTTTTTAAAAAATAATTCATTAAATCTATCTATATTTTTATTACATATTTATTTATTTTTTTATCGCATATATTTTATACTAAGCATTCATGTTATAATTCAATTGAGGACATTTTTGGTACTAGTTACAGTATATTAATTTATCAGTAAGACACCTAGTGGTCGAATTGAGAATTGTTACGAATTAAAATGCTAATGTTTGGCTCCGGAAGAATCACGGCATGAGGTCACTTCCAGTCACCAGTAAAATGGCGGTTCTTCCGCTTCCGGTCTTCCTGAAAAGGACGCTGTGACTACTTCCAGTCCCGTAATTAATAACGTCTTTCCACTATTTAATACAAGTAAGTTTACAATGCCAGTGATAGGCATTCTCCTGTTGAAAACGTGTACTGACACTAAATGTGTCCAGACCTGGGCCTACACACTGGCATCTGTCTGCCGCATCCGTGCTGAGGAGCGGCGGACTTTCTGATGTGAGTTTTCGCTATTGATTTTATCTATGAACATGTACATGTTTTTACTATATACAGTACCTTAATAAATCATACTACACTATGAAATATCTTTCTGGCTCCATGTGATGAGCAATCTATTTAGTGCATCTACTCGGAAGATAAGGATGTCCTGATACCTGTAAGGTGGTATTCCCTTTGCCCACAGGAGTTTGATTCAAGGTTTGTCTCCCTGGCAAATCTGGGGAGCATATAGATGAACCTGGTAGAGGATCACTGTGCTGTGTATCGCACCGTTTTGGATGGTCGGTCACCCCGTGGACCTTTCATGTGAATTTTGCACCAATTTGTGACTTCTAAGGGCCTTCCTGTCTTCCTCTTCATCTTCATTCCTCCTATATTGTGACATACGTATTGGACTGTACACATATGGGCTATATATGATTGGAGTATTTATCAGTGCTGCACTGTTTCCTTTTCTTGTTGTTTAGAAGGCATATATTCACCTTTTTAGTGCCAGCAGCTTATGAACACATAGCGCTCACTCTTATATGTTTTATATGTCATACTTACTTGCTCTGTGTAGTAGTTTTGCACAGAGCAACCCAGATCTTCCTCTTCTCTTTGGCTTCCTTGGCCCCTCCCCCCTGATGAGTGCCCCCATAGCAAGCTCCGTGTGTCCATTCAGACACGGCCTTGCCCCCTCTCTCCTTTTATTGGCTCATTGGGGGCTGCTTCAAACAGAAGGTTTTTTATCTAAATGCAAAGAATGCATTAGGATAAAAAAAAAAAAAAAACCTTCTTACATTACAATAACTTTAATTTCATTGCAGTATTGGATATGGAAAGGTTGGGAGACAAGGATTTCGGGCACTAAATTTTCATAAAATTGCTTTTTATTAAACAAACACTTTAAAAACATCTAGTGATACAAGCAGATGAGAAAAATCTACATTGAACATGAGACCAGAAAACGGTCGACAGTATGAGATATAATCTTACATGAGGTACTAGACCTTCATATAGTATGGGAACAGTTGTGTACAGAACAAGTTGTATTATGCATACATCCAATGTGATATACTTCAAAGCAGACAGAGCCTGCCGGCGGACACCTCAATGCTCAGGGTGCCAGTCAGCAGGGTCGGCTGAAGTTTACAGTAAACACATGGTATACATTACTCATGACAGTTTGCTCAACATGTTTCGCCTTCTCGGTGAAAGCTTCGTCTGGAGCTTAATAATTGTTTTGTCTGTATAAAAACATAAGTAATTTTAAGGAGACAGAATGTATTATTTACTACATATTCCATAAATGAGAATAATGCATTTTATATGTGATATACAATGTCAATGTAAAAGAAAAGGCATTTAACACATATGATATTACTGTTCTAGCCATCAGGGGCTACAGTAAACGCCTTTAACGTACAGCATATAATAGAGCTTTCTCACAAGATCGGAATAGTCTGATTTTTAGAGTTAAAGACCGAGATACACAACCCACGGTGAAACTCATAACTAAGTTTTCAAGCCACCAGAATGTACTCCGAACCATCCTTGAACGACACTGGCATTTACTCAGTCATGATCCAATCACGAGCAAATATGTGGGGCCATACCCACAAATTGTATTTAAACGTACTAGATCATTACGAGATCAATTAACAGCTAGCCACTACCAACCCATAAAAAATTCTAAAACAACTAATAGGGGTACGTATAGATGCCGTGGTTGTGCCATGTGTCCATGGGTTAAGGAGGGTTCCCATTTCGTTCTACCCAATGGGGAAGATTTTTCCCCTACCTTCCGCGCCAACTGTGACACTCGTGGATTGGTGTATCTCATGCACTGTACATGTGGCATGTTTTATGTTGGGAAAACAATTAGAGAGCTCCGTCAGAGGATAAATGACCATATATACATATCAGAGGGAGGAAAGATGGTCACGCCCGTGAGCAGGCACCTAGACCTCTACCACAGATTCAACCCAAAAAAAGCACATTTTTATGTCCTGGATGTGATCCCCCAGGACCCACGAGGGGGCAACTGGGACAAAAGAATTCTCCAGAGGGAAACCATCTGGATTGAACGTCTCAATGCCACCGTTAGACCGGGTTTGAATGAAACCCAATCTTATAAATCATTTTTATAAATCGTGCATTTCTTAATGATTTAAGATAAAACTTTTTTTCCGCCTTCGTTACTGTTTGTTATCTGTGGAGGGTAGGACGGGTGTCGGCTTGCTTGGCGTGATCATCTTTCCACCCCCTGTTTCCTGTTTCCCCCCCCCTCCCCTCCCTTCGTGTCTTTTACCCCCAATTGTCCTTTACTAATCATTAGAAGTATCAATATCGCATTATATGAAACCCAATGAATGTCCATGTGCTGACTCTATGCCTCTTCGATATTTATGGGATTGTGTTCTGGAGAATCATAATTTCCAAACTCAGCTCTTCATATGTTCAAAAGCTACTGAGGGTAGTGTCCTCAATTTTTGGGCCTAACGGCTCTAGTCCTTCCATTTTTTAAGCACCAAATTGCCTGGGTGCTAGATACACCATTATTATTATTTTCCTTTTTTCCCTTATTAACATATTCTTCCCATTTCTGTTTATCCTTTTCCTCTTTTTTTAGAATATAATATATCATTATATTCTTGGTTCTTTTTGTTCTTATCACTCTTTGTTTAACTATTGATGTATATATTTTTTTCTGTAATTATTATTCAGATCAATGTATTTCTGTTATCATGTGTTTGCAGATGCTTTATATCTAAGTGTGCCATGCTAGCTAACCTCCGGGGGCGCTGTGGGACGCTAGAGTTTTTAGCCAATCCGGTGATACATGTGCGGCCTGGTAAGCCACAGTGGACTTCCGCTCCCAGGAGCATCGTTTCCTGTGGCACCAGATCAGACTTTCTGGAGCCTCCAGCTCTGAGAGTCTGATCTACCCTCTCGGAGCTCTACGAGTGGCCGCAGCGGAGTCACTTCCGCCTACGCCGCATCGTCATATCCGGGGGGTGTGGCCGGGGTGGCGACGTCGTTCTGACGAACCGCCCGGGACCCACGCCATAAAAGGGCGCCATACAAGCGTCCGAGTATGGCGGCGGTTCCCCATCCGGGGAGGACATCTATGACGGATTTTGGCTCAACAGGGTAAGCCGACAAACTTATATCTTTGCTATCTCTTGGATTATGCACACCATTTTACTTACAACTTTGTCCTTAATCCTTTTTCAATCCAATAGTGTCTGCCACTTACAAGCCAGGTCTAATTTATCCCTATCTTAACAAAGTATTCCGCAGGACCGGTGAGCATGTTTAATTATTGGAGAGCCCCCAATACACTCGCATGTAGCTATTGGTGATCTTTGGACTGTCTTGAAACATGCATGGACTACTACCGCTGGGCTCATTGAGAGAAATGCGGTACTAAAAGCAATCTTTCTAATCCATTATATACTCAAGGTCGAATAATGTTGTACCTCACATGAGGGAATCAAGTATCCTATGTTTTTGTTTGTATGGAGATCTAGGACCATACAAGCGGCTTATACCTAGGCAGTTACTCCTTTGTAACTCTTCTCATAAAAACCTTTAATTACTGCGGTATATGATGACATGGAGTAGAAGCTCCCTCCCCGTGATTGGTATATGTCCATGCATCTTTCTTCAATGGGTTTCTTCCTTTTTTATATACAAACAACTTTATCCTCACCTATCTGTGTATCAACATGCACCGGGTGTCGCTATTTTCTACCGATAATGGTTTGACATATTATAACTAGCGCACTTTTTATATCCAACCCAGATACAAACATACAGTAGCGTTTGTATTTATACTCCTTGTGAATATCGGCTCCCCCATTTATGAGCTCAGTGACCGTCTTTTAGTCCTCCTCGTTACAGTACCAAAAAAGTTCAGAATATACACTGTACAGGTATGTTCATATCCTATACAGATATGTTTTCTCTATCATTTATATACTGATGCCTAAAAAATAATGTTACCTATTTCATACGGTGTGTGTCCCCACATGTGTCCCAATGGCTGCCCTCTTGCCTCCCCACCGGGCCCCCCCCCCCTGATGGCTAGAACAGTAATATCATATGTGTTAAATGCCTTTTCTTTTACATTGACATTGTATATCACATATAAAATGCATTATTCTCATTTATGGAATATGTAGTAAATAATACATTCTGTCTCCTTAAAATTACTTATGTTTTTATACAGACAAAACAATTATTAAGCTCCAGACGAAGCTTTCACCGAGAAGGCGAAACATGTTGAGCAAACTGTCATGAGTAATGTATACCATGTGTTTACTGTAAACTTCAGCCGACCCTGCTGACTGGCACCCTGAGCATCGAGGTGTCCGCCGGCAGGCTCTGTCTGCTTTGAAGTATATCACATTGGATGTATGCATAATACAACTTGTTCTGTACACAACTGTTCCCATACTATATGAAGGTCTAGTACCTCATGTAAGATTATATCTCATACTGTCGACCGTTTTCTGGTCTCATGTTCAATGTAGATTTTTCTCATCTGCTTGTATCACTAGATGTTTTTAAAGTGTTTGTTTAATAAAAAGCAATTTTATGAAAATTTAGTGCCCGAAATCCTTGTCTCCCAACCTTTCCATATCCAATGATTTAAATGTAGGATAGGGGCCTCTTCAGATGATATATATAATGACCCAGACTGCTGCTGTCTGGTGAGTCATGTGTTTTTGGAAATTCATTGCAGTATTATAATGAAAATTTTCGACATGTTTCGCTCACTGGGCTTCTTCAGGGGATGTATTATCCACTAGTATTCATAACACCCGTGATTAATCATATATAGTTTGGGTATTCAGTGTTAGCTATTCAGTAAACATTCCCAGTGATGTCAACAAAATGGGCTGTGTGTGACCACAGGAGGTATCAAGGGACCAGAAATGTCTGGTCCACATGGGCGCTTGGTCCTCACAGGGGTTTAAAGTCAGGATGCAAAGGACTATGCAGTCTGTTTGTTACATCCTTCCCACGTGGCTCCGGCAAGGAGGATGCTACGTACGCATCACAAAAAGTCTGTTCAGTTGAAACAGTTTAGTGAGGTTCTTTCTTTGCTGGGTGGCTTAAAAGTGTGCCAGGGTTCCCTGTCTGTGCACACCATTCCCGTATTTGCTGGTTTTAAATTGCTCTCCTTGTTGCCACTGCTAAGGAATTAGAGGACACTAATGAAAAATGCATGTTATGTTGTGAGTTGTGTATGGTTTTATAATGTGGGGCAGTTCTGGCATCTGGCAAATTGAGCATAGATACTCATAGATACTCATTCAGGACAACATATGGCAATGTAAAATTAAACACACACGAAACATGTGAAATGCAAGCGTAGGTTTGTTCTGAGAGGATTACAGAGGTCTTCCCTCTTTTGCAGGTGGTATAATCCAGTAAGCTGTTTTTCACTTTGGTTAGAGGTCATCTCTGTCTACTATCATCACCAGGGCTTTTTTCAGTGGGAACGCGGGGGAACGCAGTTCCGGCACCTCTAGCACTGAATGTTTACAATGGCAAGAGGTGCTGGGGTGTGAAGGGAGGGTTCACTGATGCTGGCTGTTGGAGTATCTATTGTTGCTGGAGGAGATCTATTTTTGCATGGCAATCAATTGTTGCTGGTGGAGGATTTTTTGTTACTGTGGGGTCAATTGTTGCTAGAAGGGATTTACTGTTTAAGAGTCTCCTGTTGCTGGCTGCTGGGGAGTCTATTGATACTGGCTGCTGGGAGATTTGTTGTTGTTGCTGGGGGGTCTTTTGTTGCCAGGGGAGTCTATTTCTGCCGGGGGGGGGTCTATTGTTGCCGGGGAGGGGGGGTCTATTGCTGCTGGGGTGGAGTCTATTACTGCTGGCTAGGATCTATTTTATTGCTTGTCTTGTTATCATGACCAAATTCCGTATACATTATTTAACACAACAAAATGATACTTGGCTCTATACTCTCTAAAAGGGGCCGTACTGGGAGTTGGGTAGGGGGTGGAACCAAGGAACGGTGCTCAGAGGTGGGTGGGGGTGGAACCAAGGGTCAGTGCTCAGAAGTGGGTAAGGGTGGAACCAAGGGTCAGTGCGCGGAGGTGGTTAGGGGGCGGAGATACGAAGTGACTTAGAAAAGGGGAGTTCCTGCACCTATTCTCTGAGAAAAAAAGCACTGATCATCACTATCTCCAGCCTTTCTTGCTACAGTTTCTAACTTAACTTGTTTCTTTCAGGTTTTGGGACTACAGGCAGCCTGATAATTGGTCTGGGTATGAGAATGGACAAACGGAAGATTGTGCCACAATAGTACCAATCAGAAAATGGAACGATGACAATTGTTTCCGGAGAATCCCATACATCTGTGAGAAGAAACTATCCTGATCTGGACATCAAAAAAGACCAGACTTCTATCTGCTAATCATTCCCTTTCCTCAACTAGACTATAGAAGAAAATATCCTGACCTGGACATTGAATACCAGATCTTCATTCAACTGCTAACTATTCCTCTTTATCTACCAGAGTATATAAGAATATATCCTGACCAGGACATCGGAGAAGACCAAAACCCCATCTGCTCATAAATATTCCTCATGTATCAGACTAAAATAAAACCTATCATGGCCCGGGCATCAAAGACGATTAGATCTCCATCTGCTAATTATTCCCTTTCTTCCACCAGACATAGAAAAAAAAAAAACTTGACCTGAACATTGGAGAAGACAAGATCTCCATTTGCTAATCCTTCCCCTTCCTCAACCAAAATATAAATAAAAATATCCTCACTCAGACATTGAAGAAGACCAGATCTCCATCTGTTAACCGCTTGCCGACCGCCGCACGACTATTTACGTCGGCAGTCAGCCCCTCACAGGCAGAGCGACATAGGGATACGTCGCTAGCCTGTGAGGGTCTAGGGAGCGAGCGCGCGCCGCCGGAGGCGCGCTCCCGCTCGGTCACGGACCCCCCCCGCGCGTGTGACCGGCGGACCCGATGTCCACCGGTCACTCGCGATCGTCCGTTAAAGCGGGAGAAAGGCAGGCGGCTAATGTAAACAAGCCGCCTCTCATTCTCCCCTGTGTATGAATGGTGATCATACGGTTCTACTATGTAGGACCGTTGATCACTGTTCATACACCTCAGGCCACAGTCAATCACAGTTAGAATCACGCCCCTAGGGACACACATAACCCCTCCCTCTCAAAAAAAGTTAACCCCTTCACTGCCAGTGTCATTTTACAGTAACAGTGCATATGTATAGCACTGATTACTGCAGTAATGTCACTGGTACCCCCAAAAGTGTCAAAAATGTCAGTCAAGGGTCCGATCTGTCCGCCACAATGTCGCAGTACCGCAAAAAAAATCGCATATCGCCGCCATTACGCGTTAAAAAAAAAAAACAACAAAAATGACAAAAAACTTTCCCTTAGTTAGTAAACGCAATTACTTCTGCCATTGTAACTGTATAGATGTAAGTAAGATACCATATTTTACGATATATGTATTGATATTTATACTTTGTAATTTATAGACCTAAGTACTTTGTTCCGATTTATCCCTTAACGAAGGAACTTTCTATGTTCTGAAACATGTTGGATATGGATATATCAGTGTGAACACTATTGGGTTGGATACTGTAACGCTCCTGCGTTTTATGTATGATGTGGATTTACAGCTGCAGAAATATTCCACTTCAGTAGTCATGTAGAGAAACGCTGAGACACCAATCCCAACTCCCAAAGACTCATCATATGTGGATGATCTCAATTCAGCAAGTAAATACACACACTCAATAAGAAGTTCCTGGAGTGATCTATGTATATAGTAGTATAGAGGTGATAGGCTGAAGAGACAGGTTGAGTTGAGACGATAGGTGACAGACACTTGAGAGGAATGTTCTTGAGAATGAGATAGTAACAGGTGGGATGCAGATAGGTTAGCAATTATGTATGGTAGTAGATGATAGGATAGCAGATGACATACAGGAGAGACTAACCCAGTGCAAGAGCAGATGATAGTAGGCTCAAGAGCTAGCAATCTAGATAGTGCAGATGTAGTAACAGTCCTTAGTATGCAGAGCTAGACAGTGTAAGCTTTAGTATAAAGGTTATTGAGGTTTCCCCTGTGGGGTACTTATCACTAGTAGCAATGTAGCAGAGGAGAGGTTCGACAAGAGCGGATGATCCGGTAGTGGGATACAGGGATCAGCGCAGCGTGGTTCCGACAGCGAGGTAAGCTTGCAAGCATGAGAGCTTCAAGACAGGTTAGCAACAAGGCACATCTAGGCACACAGCAGGTTTAACGAACACATGTGAGTGAGAGCTAGTGATTTAAATAGCTGTTCAGTCCGGCGCTCAGTGATGATGTCAGCACTCTTAAAGGGAAACACACCTATATGTGCTTCATCTATCTAGGTAGATGGAAAGCACCCGGAAATGATGTGATAGGAGGCACTGAGAGTGCCAGAACCTTACAGATACTTATCCTGACACCCTCCCGTTCTCCCTGATTGAACCTACGGTACACCTCTACTCATACAGATGGTTTATTGTTTTGTTTTTACCATGTGAAATTGTCACTTTTTATTATGTGAAATAAATATACTGCTTTTACTGTATTGATACTCCATTCTATTTTCTGTCTGCCTTTAAAGTCCCACTTGGGGGTTGTTTTCTCTTTCCTTTCAGAGCAAAGCCAGAAAGAGGTTAACTGGATATCAAGCCCCCTCCAACCTAGATAAGTCTCTTCTCTGCTCTCCCTTCCAGACGTCAGCCATCCTGAGAACCCCCCCTCCCCCTATTTCTAGGTATGGGGGAGCATGTGATCATTGGGACCGGTTGGTCTGCAAGTGTGAAAGGGGCCTAACACATCCACTTGATGTGCACCACCAACCCCCAGCAAATCCATTGTTAAGCGGGAAGTGAATTGCTAGCTAGAGGGAGATCCTGCATGCACCACAGAGTTGATGATCGCCCCCCCCGCCCTCCTTCACTGCATAGTGAACTGCCAGCTGGAGGTACAGGGTGAGATGCCGGGTCATAGGGGCCCCCCACAGTGGTGGAACACCAGGGCCCGGTCGCAAGTGTGACTGCTGCGACTCTGGTAGTTCGGCTACTGGTCCGGAGTGGAGGTCCTTTTCCCACCCGAATGTCACTCAGGACCTTCAAAATTCTAGGTCCCAAAAAAGCCACTACTAATGCCGAAGGGAGTGCGAGTCAGTCCAGTCTTCTGTACAACTGTCCCAGAATCTGTCACCCTGTATGGGTGAGTTGTGATGGGCCGAACACTTTCCTGTTCGGTTCGCACCAGAATATCTTGAACAGGGGAAATGTTCTAGTGAACATGCAAACTCTATTAAAGTCTATGGGATACGAACATGAAAAATCAAAAGTCCTCATTTTAAAGACTTATAAGCAAGTTATTTCCATAAAAAGAGTATGGGGACCCAGGTACTGCACTGGGGGACATGCATCAATGCAAATATTTTTTTTTTAAAACAAACGTTTTTACAGGAGCAGTGATTTTAATGATGCTTAAAGTGAAATAAAAATGAACAATTCCTTTAAATATCGTGCCTGGGGGGTCCCCTTAATGTGGCTGTAAAGTGGTGCATCTGTACAATGTATGGAGCCTGCTGCAGCAATACTGACATTTCTAAAGGAAAAAATGTCATTGTGATCGATCACAATCAAATGTGATTGATGATGAATTTACATCGAGGGACACTATTTTTTTTTCTTTTTAATAAAGGACTTGTCAAAAACTGTGATTCTGTGTTTTTTACTTTTTTACACTTTTTTTTGGTGAATGGGTAGGGGTACTATGCATTCTATATCTATTCACATAGGGGGGGGGCTGGGATCTAGGGGCCCCCTTGTCCAGATTTGGATAAGCCCCCCACCCACAGACCCCGATAACCACAGCCCAGGGTTGTCGGGAAGAGGCCCTTGTTGAGGGCAAGTGGCCTGGTATGGTTCGGGGGGGGGGGCTCTCGCTCGCCCCCCTTTCCTGGCCTGCCTGGCTGCATGCTCAGATAATGGTCTGGTATGGATTTTGGGCCAGACCCCACGCCGTTTTGTTTTTTTACATTTTGGTGTGGAATTCCCCGTAAAAACTATACCAGACCCAAAGGGCCTGGTATAGATTTTGGGGTGGGCCCCATGCCATTTTTTTTTTTTAATTCTGTCATAGGGTTCCTCTTAACTACTTAAATACAGTGCACTTTCACCCCCTTCCTGCCAAGACCAATTTTCAGCTTTCAGTGCTCTTTGGCATCTATGGGAAATATTGGTCAAATTGGCATGGCACTGCTCCCTGTCTTTAACATTGGCGTCTATAGGAAATATTGGTCAGCTTGGCACGGCACTGCTCTCTGTCTTTAACATTGGCGTCTATGGGAAATATTGGTCCGCTTGGCATGGCATTGCTCCTCGTCTATAACATTGGTGTGTTGTTTTGAAATATTGGCATGGCACTGCTCCCGAACCATAAGTGACAGGGACACAAAACTTGGGGAGCACTGGGAGAGGACCCAGGACTACAACATATCTATACATTAAAGTGGGGTATAACCTGTTCACTACACTGACTGCACTAAACTTACTCAACTCACTATCCACTAACTACCCCCCTAACCTCTATTATCACACACTATACACGGCTGCCGTGTAAGCAGCAGCCTTATATAGTGTGGGGCGTGGCCTTAGCCCCTGAGCCATGATTGGCTAAAGGCACCCTGCCTTTGGTCAATCATGGCTCCGACAGGACATTGTGCTATGATTGGCCAAAGTTTACGGGTCAGGTGCATGCTTTGGCCAATCATCAGCAATCAATGCACTGCAACAGCACAGTGCATCAGGGGGCAGGTGGCAGGAGGAAGCGCTGAACAAATGGGGCAGTGCCGAGCGCCCAAATTGTTTGCATGTTCAGCGAACACATGAACAGCTGATGTTCGAGTCGAACACAGAGCCCATCCCTATGGGTGGGACCCCTGAGTACACTAACCTACCCCCCTTAAAGGGACGACAACCCAATTATGCCACATAGCACACATCCAGGACCCAACCTTGGCATCCTGTACAATATATATATATATATATATATATATATATATATATATATATATACACTCTCTCTTTTTAGGTACGCCTCTTGATTTGCTTGGTAACACAAATTGCTAATCAGCCAATCACATGCCAGCAACTCAAACCAGTTAGGCATCTAGACATGTTGAAGACAACTTGCTGAAGTTCAAACTGAGCATCAGAATGGGGAAGAAAGGGGATATATTCCCTTCACATCACATTCTGTGGGAAGGATGTTGGAGAATTGTTTGATACCATTCTGGATCCAGCTCCCGATCTGCCAAATGGAGTTCATCTTCCTTTTTACTGAGAATTTTCTTTATGTTGTAAATTGTGGAAGTGGACCCGTCAGTAACTCTACATGAATTAGATTCCTGACATGTCACATAGAATTATTTGTTTTCATGGATGACATTCGATCTTCTGCTTTCCATATTCTCGTACAATTAACCTCTTATATACAGTGCCTTGCGAAAGTATTCAGCCCCCTTGAACTTTGCGACCTTTTGCCACATTTCAGGCTTCAAACATAAAGATATAAAACTGTAATTTTTTGTGAAGAATCAACAAGTGGGACACAATCATGAAGTGGAACGAAATTTATTGGATATTTCAAACTTTGTTAACAAATAAAAAAATGAAAAATTGGCCGTGCAAAATTATTCAGCCCCTTTACTTTCAGTGCAGCAAACTCTCTCCAGAAGTTCAGTGAGGATCTCTGAATGATCCAATGTTGACCTAAATGACTAATGATGATAAATAGAATCCACCTGTGTGTAATCAAGTCTCCGTATAAATGCACCTGCACTGTGATAGTCTCAGATGTCCGTTTAAAGCGCAGAGAGCATCATGAAGAACAAGGAACACACCAGGCAGGTCCGAGATACTGTTGTGGAGAAGTTTTAAAGCCAGATTTGGATACAAAAAGATTTCCCAAGCTTTAAACATCCCAAGGAGCACTGTGCAAGCTATAATATTGAAAAGGAAGGAGTATCAGACCACTGCAAATCTACGAAGACCTGGCCGTCCCTCTAAACTTTCAGCTCATACAAGGAGAAGACTGATCAGAGATGCAGCCAAGAGGCCCATGATCACTCTGGATGAACTGCAGAGAGCTACAGCTGAGGAGGGAGACTCTGTCCATAGGACAACAATCAGTCGTATACTGCACAAATCTGGCCTTTATGGAAGAGTGGCAAGAAGAAAGCCATTTCTTAAAGATATCCATAAAAAGTGTCGTTTAAAGTTAGCCACAAGCCACCTGGGAGACACCAAACATGTGGAAGAAGGGGCTCTGGTCAGATGAAACCAAAATCAAACTTTTTGGCAACAATGCAAAATGTTATGTTTGGCGTAAAAGCAACACAGCTCATCACCCTGAACACACTATCCCCACTGTGAAACATGGTGGGGGCAGCATCATGGTTTGGGCCTGCTTTTCTTCAGCAGGGACAGGGAAGATGGTTAAAATTGATGGGAAGATGGATGGAGCCAAATACAGGACCATTCTGGAAGAAAACCTGATGGAGTCTGCAAAAGACCTGAGACTGGGACAGAGATTTGTCTTCCAACAAGACAATGATCCAAAACATAAAGCAAAATCTACAATGGAATGGTTCACAAATAAACATATCCAGGTGTTAGAAGACCAAGTCAAAGTCCAGACCTGAATCCAATCGAGAATCTGTGGAAAGAACTGAAAACTGCGGTTCACAAACGCTCTCCATCCAACCTCACTGAGCTTGAGCTTTTTTGCAAGGAGGAATGGTCAAAAATTTCTGTCTCTTGATGCGCAAAACTGATAGAGACATACCCCAAGCGACTTACAGCTGTAATCTCAGCAAAAGGTGGCGCTACAAAGTATTAACTTAAGGGGGCTGAATAATTTTGCACGCCCAATTTTTCAGTTTTTTATTTGTTAAAAAAGTTTGAAATATCCAATAAATTTCGTTCCACTTCATGATTGTGTCCCAATTGTTGTTGATTCTTCACAAAAAATAACAGTTTTATATCTTTATGTTTGAAGCCTGAAATGTGACAAAAGGTCGCAAAGTTCAAGGGGGCCGAATACTTTTGCAAGGCACTGTATATTTCACATAATTTCTCCCAGTTTCATTTCATACAGTTTCATTTCATACAGTTTCATTTCTTCCAGTTTCATTTCTCCCGGTTCCTCTTTTCTTTCCTTTGTATTTTCTCTCTTCCTCTTTCATCGAATATTATAGTTGCTTCTAGGTTTTTAGGAAATAGATCAGCAGCACTTTAGATGTTCTTCACATTTCCCACCACCAGTTTTGGGCAGAGTTGACATAAGATTTGTAATAATAAAATAAAATTGTAATAATCTTTGTAGTTCTGTTAAATGCATACAATAAATTATACATTTTTATGTGGATCCATATATCATTGGATGTGTCATTGGTGATATACGGTGCCTTGAAAAAGTATTCATACCCCTTGAAATTTTCCATGACATGACAATTTTTTTTTTTGTCATGTTACAACCAAAAACATAAATGTATTTTATTGGGATTTTATGTGATAGACCAAAAACAAAGTGGAAGGAAAATGGTAAATGGTTTTCACATTTTTTTTTACAAATAAATATGTGAAAAGGGTGGCATGCATTTGTATTCACCCCCTCCCCTTTATTCTGATACCCCTAACTAAAATCTAGTGGAACCAATTGCCTTCAGAAGTTACCTAATTAGTAAATAGAGTCCACCTGTGTGTAATTTAATCTCAGTATAAATAAAGCTGTTCTGTGAAGCCCTCAGAGTTTTTTTTAGAGAGTCTTAGTGAAAAACCGGCATCATGAAGGTCAAGGAAAACACCAGACACATCATGAAGGTCAAGGAACACAGCAGACAGGTCAAGGATAAAGTTTATGGAGAAGGTTAAAGCAGGGTTAGGTTATAAAAAAAATTCCAAAGCTTTGAACATCTCACGGAGCGCTGTTCAATCCATCATGGGAAAATGGAAAGAGTATGGCACAACTGCAACCCTACCAAGACATGGCCGTCCACCTAAACTGACCAGCAAGGAGAGCATTCATCAGAGAAGCAGCCAAGAGGCCCATGGGAACTGTAGTGCTGTAGAGATCCACAGCTCAGGTGGGAGAATCTGTCCACAGGACAACTATTAGTCGTGCGCTCCACAAATCTGCCCTTTATGGAAGAGTGAGAAGAAGAAAGCCATTGTTGAAAGAAATCCATAAGAAGTCCCATTTGCAGTTTGTGAGAAGCCATGTTGGGGACACAGCAAACATGTGGAAGAAGGTGCTTTGGTCAGATGAAATTGAACTTTTTGGCCTAAAAGCTAAGCGCTATGTGTGACGGAAAACTAACACTGCACATCACCCTGAACACACCATCCCCACCGTGAAACATGGTGGTGGCAGCCTCATGCTGTGGGGATGCTTTTCTTCAGCAGGGACAGGGAAGCTGGTCAGAGTTGATGGGAAAATGGATGGAGCCAAATACAGGGCAATCCTAGAAGAAAACCTGTTGGATTCTGCAAAAAAAGTTGAGACGGTGGGGCGGAGGTTCCCCTTCCAGCAGGAAAACAACCTGAAACATACAGCCAGAGCTGCAATGGAATGGTTTACATCAAAGCATATTCATGTGTTAGAATAACCCAGTCACAGTCCAGACCTAAATCACATTAAGATCATGTGGCAAGACTTGAAAATTGCTAATCACAGAGGCTCGCCATCCAATCTGACAGAGCTTGAGACTTTTTGCAAAGAAAAATGGGCAAAAATGTCCCTCTCTAGATGTGCAAAGCTGGTAGAGATATCCCAAAAAAGACTTGCAGCTGTAATTGCAGGAAAAGGGGTTTTAACAAAGTATTGGCTCGGGGGGGGGGTTGAATACAAATGCATGCCACACTTTTCACAGATTTATTTGTAAAATAAAAAAATTGAAAACTATTTATCATTTTCCTTTCACTTCACAATTATGTGCCACTTTGTGTCGGTCTATCATATAAAATCCCATAAGATACATTTACGTTTTTGGTTGTAACATGACAAAATGTGGAAAATTTCAAGGGGTGTGAATACTTTTTTAAGGCACTGTAATAAGGGGGAACAGATTGTAACGGAACTGACGCACACTGGGTCTGTGGGCTTCCTTCAGTATACCTCATCCTTCAGCCTTGAACATAGATATCAAATATTCCAGCTGTCCCCATACAAAGCTAGCCGACAACTTAGCTTGTATATGTTTTTGAACCTTCTTCTTTATTGAACATTCTCACACAGTTTATATACAGCATGGACCTCCCCCTCCCTGATCAGATTACCACACACAGGTCAGGGGTTTGCCTGATTACATTATCATATGCAGAGGAAATTGTATACAGAAATAGAATTAACCTGAACTAATTATCTAGCCATCTGGACAGAAACAATATGTGAGTTCATTAACATTGAACAATGGGGCAGACAGGCTTAACAGAATCCACATCCCACTTCAATACACAGACAATGGGGAGAGCCTGTTTCTGACATTAAAGTTCAATACACATTATCATAAGTGTATTCGATTTTCATGAATCCATGCTGATTACTACTAATAATACCGTTTTCATTACTAAAGTCCTGTATATACAGGCATACCCCGTTTTAAGTACACTCACTTTACATACACTCGCGAGTACAGACACAGCCTGGTCAGCTTGGCATGGCACTACTCCCGATTTTTAACTTTGGTGTCTATGGGAAATCTTGGTCAGTTTGATATGGCACTGCTCTCAAACCATAAGTGACAGGGATACCAAACTTAGGGAGCACCGAGAGGGGACCCGGGACTACAACATATCCTATTTGTGACCAGCCAGCTTGCCAAGGTAATCTACCATATCATAGTCATGGATCCCCTTAACATGCTCCCCAAGCTTGGTGTCCTTGTCAGCAGTGCCATGTCAAGCAGACCAAGATTTCCTATGGAGCTAGTGTATTTACATGCATTGAGAAATTAACAAATGTATTGCTTCACTTCAAGTACATTTTTGTTTTACATACATGCTCTGGTCCCATTGTGTACTTAAAAGTGGGGTATGCCTCTAGTCCCTTATCATCCCCTCCAATAGCTTGCATACTATTGATGTTAGGCTGACTGGCCTATAGTTCCCCGGCTGGTTAGCCTAGGCAAACTTTATAGCCTAGCCTATATGTTGTTTCCTTGCACAGCACATCCCTTAGTAAAAGCAGCACACACAGTACACATAAACACTGGCTAGACATACATTTAACCCTTTGATCGCCCCTGATGTTTAACCCCTTTCCAGCCAGTGTCATAAGTAAAGTGACAGTGCATATTTTTTAGCACTGATTACTGTAGTACTGTCATTGGTGCCCCCAAAAATGTCAGTTAGGTGTCTGATCTGTCCGCCGCAATGTCGCAGTCCCACTAAAAATTGCTGATCACCGTGCATATTTTTAGCACTGATCACTGTATTAGTGTCACTGGTTCCCACAAAGTGTCACAAGTGTCAGTTAGTGTCAGAATGTCCGCCCCAGTATTGCAGTCCTGCTATAAGTCTCTGATCACTGTGAATGTTAGAGATTTAGAGTTTAATATTATTTTAAGTCACCCACCTGCAGAACCCCTCTGCAGACCCCCACTACCACTGTCAGGGATGTGGTGAAGAGGTCTTTCCTTGAAAGGTACCTTCCCCATGTTGAGGGCACTTGGCCTGTTATGACAGGGAGTTCACCTTCACCCTCCCCCCCAGGCCAGGCTGATATCTCCTCTCTCTACTCCTTTGTCCACCATGATAAGAGGCTCCTCTGCTACTCACCCTGAGAAGCCCCCCCCCCAAGAAGTCCAATGTAAGTGATGGTTCACTCTTGAACAAACAATTCCTGTCTAGCTCTAATGCTATTTTTGATGCAGACCAATGTATTATAAACCAATCAGAGTCCAGGACTAAGTCAGGGATGTGATGAAGAGACCCTTGTCCTCATTAATATGGTAGCAAGATGCTTTGCCAGGGGGTCCTCCCTGGCAAGGTACCCTCCCCATGTTGAGAGCATTTGGCCTGTTATGAACGGGAGTTCACATTCACCCCCCCCCCTCTTCTTAGCCAGGCTGATATCTCCTCTCTCCACTCCATTGTCCACCATGATAAGTGTCTCCTCTCCTCTGCTACTCACTCTGAGAACCCCCCCCCCCCCCACCATAAGAAGTCCAGTGTAAGTGATGGTCCACTCTTGAACAAACTTTTAATGTCAAGCTCTAATGTTATTTTTGATGCACACCAATTTATTATAAACCAATCAGAGTCCAGAACAAAGTCAGGGATGCGATGAAGAGACCCTTGTCCTCATCAACATGGGAGCAAGATGCTTTGCCAGGGGGGTCTTTCCTGGCAAGGTACCCTCCTCATGTTGAGGGCATTGGGCCTGTTATGACCAGGTGCTCACATTCACCCGCCTTCCTAGCCAGACTGATATCTCCTCTCCACTTCATTGTCCACCATGATAAGTGTCTCCTCTGCTACTCACCCTGAGAACCCCCCAAGAAGTCCAATGTAAGTGATGGTCCACTCTTGAACAAACTTTTAATGTCAAGCTCTAATGTTATTTTTGATGCACACCAATGTATTATAAACCAATTAGAGTCCAGAACTAAGTCAGGGACGCGATGAAGAGACTCTTGTCCTCATCAATATGGGGGTCCTCCCTGGCAAGGTACCCTCCCTATGTTGGGGGCATTTGGCCTAATATGATAGAAAAATAGCCTAGGCTATACACAGCGCTTGCCGCAGAAAAACAATTAACTGGCGAGCAGAGTGTTCCGGCTTGCGTTCCACGTGGTGCGTAGCGTGCTGACGTGCGTTCCACAACCTTGATGCGTTTCGTCACTTCCTGTCAAAAGTCAAAAGGCCTTTTGAAAACGTCACAGGAAGTGGCGAAACGCGTCAAGCTTGTGGAACGCACGCCAGCACGCTATGCACCACGTGAAACGCAAGCCGGAACACACCGCTCACCACTCTGCTAGGAGGTGTTTGTTAGCGGTTTCTTTGCCTGCAAACTTGGAGTTTGAGTTTTTCTTCGCTCCGATTTTTATGAATATTTGATGAATAAACTTTTAAAATGATAATGCACTATCTGGAGCCTTTCTTTTAACCCCATATCCTGAGGATCGAGATTGGGTAAGGAGGAACCTAACCTGTATCCCACCAGGATCATCCACAAAGGGGATCCCCAATCGGGCCTGAACGGCCTCCAAGCGCTGTAGGTCCTAGTGCTATACAGCACATAGGACCTAACAATTCTGGTAAGTCATTTATTTCTACCACAAGCCACAGAAAAAGAGGAATCCACGTCACGAAAGTCACGAACTTTTATTTATTGAGCATGAAGCACTTTGCACCTGATCACTACTTGAAAAGACTTTTTTTATTGAATTTTACATTTATTTTATTCACATATATTGATCACCACCGGAAAATACTTATTTATTTATTTATCAACTTTTTATTAATTTCCATGTGTTTAATTGATTTGTATTTTCACTTATACTGTAAAGATAAGTTTTCAACATTGTTCACATACATTAAGTTAATTGTTTTTCTGCGGCAAATGCTGTATATAGCCTAGGCTATTTTTCTATCATCCATTTTAAATCTACAGCTGTTGCCACACAATATATATTTTTATATTTATATCTCACTAATTACACACATATTTTTATATTTTTATCTTATATCTAATCAAAACCTTTTCCGAGGCGCGGGGAGATACACTAGTATAGTGTTATCTTTTTTCTATTTGGCCTAATATGACTGAGAGTTCACATTCACAACCCCCCCCCCCCTCTGCCTGGCGGATATCTCCTCTCTCAGTCTCCACCCCATTGCACACCATAATAAGTGTCTCCTCCGCTACTCACCCCCTGAGAAGCTCCCCCCCCCAAGAAGTCCAATGTAAGTGATGGTCCACTCTTTAACAACTCCTTTTTTTTGATGGGGAGTAATGGAAACCAATGTATTATAAACCAATCAGAACCCGCTGAGATTAACCATTCTGTTCATGATTGGGTATAAAATTCTGCGCAGTAATGATATGCAGAACTCTACAGAACTCCAGACACTTCCCCTTCTTTGTGGCATTTTTAGGTTCCTAAAATCTGAACAGAGAATGAGGCAACATCTTCCTATAGGAACATTATAAATGAAGCAACAGCACATGGTGAGGACGCAGATCGCACAGCGCACGGAATCGAGCTTGTTCACAGGGTGCAATGAGGGGAACTGCAAATCTGGAGATGGAACCAGGTAGGTGGTGGACATGATAATTGATGAATATCGAGGGAATCCTGACAAAAATAATATTTTGTTTTCTTCACCATTTACCATCCCCCACCTGAAAACTACCCAATGGAACAGAGCGATTTTTATATTTCTGCTATAGACCTGATTATTCAGCAATAACTGCGTCATTATTTAGGATAACAAAGTAATAAATGTATAAAGTATATTGTTTTGAAGAAGGGCAAACACAACTTTCTTTGTGTGATATTTTCTTTAAAAAAAAATGTTATTTTGTGCAACTATTAGAACAAAAGTAAAAAAACTAAAAAAAAGCACACTTTTTTTTTTGACCAGCATTAATTTAAAAAATATATATAAATTACATAAATGGAGTAAAAGTTTTTTTTATTTTTTTTATGTTATATGGTGGCAGCAATTGCCCATTATTAGTAGGTGCGTATATATATATATATATATATATATATATATATATATATATATATATATATATATATATATATATATATATATTTTTTTTTTTTTTTTTTTTTTTGCATTAGTCCAGAGCATGGGGTTATCATAATAATTTTGTTAAAAACAAAATTGTATTACTTTAGATAAAAAGTAAAAATGTTATTCTAGAATTTTCTCTGTTTAAAAAGACAGAAAATTATTGTTCTGCTACAGGGAATGGCAAAGTAATTTACACTTAGGGAGATTTTTTTGTTTTTTTTTTGGGGTTTTTTTTAAGTTTTGTACTTTTTTTTTTTAGTATTTTGTATTCTTCACCATTTACTATCCCCCACCTGAAAATTGCCCAATGGAACAGGGATTTTTATATTTCTGCTATAGACCTGTTTATTCAGCAATAACTGAGTCATTATTTAGGATAACAAAGTAATATATACAGTATATTGTTTTGAAAAAGGGCAAACAAAACTTTCTTTGTGTGATATTTGCTTGAAAAAAATATATATATATTTTATGCAACCCTTAGAACAAAAGTAAAAAAAAAATGCACACTTTCTTTTTTTTTTCTTTTTTGACCAGTGTTAGTTTAAAAAAATATATATAAATGACATAAATGGAGTAAAAGTTTTTTTTTTAATGTAATATGGTGGCAGCAATTGCCCATTAGTGGGTGCGTATATTGATTTTTTTTTTTTTTACAATAGTCCAGAGCATGGGGTTATCATAATAATTTTGTTAAAAAAACATAGTATTACTTTAGATAAAAAGTAAAAACGTTATTCTAGAATTTTCTCTGTTTAAAAAGACAGAAAATTATTGTTCTGCTACAGGGAATGGCAAAGTAATTTACACTTAGGGAGATTTTTTTTTTTTTTTCCAATTTTGTATTTTTTTTGGTAGGATGCAAAAGTTTTTTTTTTTTTTTTGGGGCGGGGGGTAATTTTGTTCTTTTTTTTTTTTAATAGGATGTTAAAAAAAAACACATTTTTATTTTTATTTTTTAAGTTTACACATTAATGGTTCATAAAATATAAAGATAAAAACAGAATTATTAAATAATAGATGAAGGAAGAAGGGAAATTAAGTGCATGATGGGCAATTAATGTAAACGAAGGGTTAATACAAAGACAAGTTATATTTTAAAGAAAATACTTTTTTATGTGCCACATGGCTTAAACTAACAGCATCTGCAGAAGTTAGAAACAGAGGAGTTTCTGAAGTAACTGTAACTTCCTAATTCTCTATTTTGTGTCTAAACAATGTTACTTTGTATCTCTCTATCTCCTATCTGATCAATGTTTATAAACAATGTTACTTTGTATCTCTCTATCTCCTGTCTGATCAATGTTTATAAACAATGTTACTTTGTATCTCTCTATCTCCTGTCTGATCAATATTTATAAACAATGTTACTTTGTATCTCTATCTCCTGTCTGATCAATGTTTATAAACAATGTTACTTTGTATCTCTCTATCTCCTGTCTGATCAACTGGCTATTGCGCGGTCATGCAACACTATACCCAAATTAAATGTGTATATATATATATATATATATATATATTGTTTTTACACAAATAGGGTTTTTTTTGGTGGTATTTAACCACTTGCCGACCAGTCACGTTGGCTGTACTGCGGCAAAGTGTCTCGTTATCGTCTGGCGACGTAGACCATACGTCACCAGACATTCCCTTCTCTCGGTGCCGCGCGCGCGCCGCTGGAGGCTCGCTCCCGCTGTATTCAGTTACAGCGGGAGTCGGGCAAGGGGAGGAGCAGCGGTGATCACCGCCGCTCTTCCCCGATCGTCGGGGATCTAGTGTGGAAATCCGCTCACTTGTGTAAACAAAGCGGGTGGATCTCCTAAGTGACAGGCAGGGTCAGATTACAGGATTCAGCATAGCTGAACCTGCGATCTGTCCCTGTGTCACTCAGTCACCTCCCCCCACACACGTCAGTAAGCACCAGGCTTTAACCCCTCCCTCGCCAATAAAAATTAACCCCTTCCCTGCCAGTGTCATTTTTACAGTAACAGTGCATATGTATAGCACTGATTACTGTAGTAATGTCACTGGTACCCCCAAAAGTGTCAAAAATGTCAGTCAAGGGTCCGATCTGTCAGCCGCAATGTCTCAGTCCCGCATAAAAAAAATCGCAGATCGCCGCCATTACTAGTTAAAAAAAAAAAAAACACCAAAAATGACATAAATCTTTCCCTTAGTTAGTAAACGCAATAACTTTTGCGCAAACCAATCAAAATACGCTTATTGCTATTTTTTTTACCAAAAATATGTAGCAGAAAACAAATTGGCCTACAATGATAAAAAATTTTGATTTTTACATTTTGGGGGGGGGGGGGGGATTTCATATAAAAAAATTTGAAAAATATTGTTATTTTTTCAAAATTGTCGCTCTTTTTTTGTTTATAGCGCAAAAAGTAAAAATCACACAAGTGATCAAATACCACCAAAAGAAAGCTCTATTTATGGGGGAAAAAAGGACATAAATTTAATTTGGGTACAACATTGCACGGCCGCGCAATTGTCCGTTAAAATAACGCAGTGCCGAATTGCAAAATATGGCCTGGTCAGGAATGGGGTAAAACCTTCCGGTCATAATGCGGTTAAAAATACGCTCATTGAGAATTTTTTTGTCAAAGACATGGAGCTAAATACATTTTGGCCTAAACATATGACAAAAATTGAATATATTGGATATTTTTTAACTGTCAAATTAGAAAAATATTGTTATTTTTTCAAAATTGTCGCATTTTTTAATTAATATCGCAAAAAATAAAAATCGCACAGGTGATCAAATACCACCAAAAGAAAGCTCTGTCTGTGGGAAAAAGAAAGGACATAAATTTCGTTTGGGTACGGCGTTGCATGACCGCGCAATTGTCAGTTAAAGTCCCACAGTGCCGAATCGCAAAAAGTGGCCAGGACGTAAGACAGCAAAATCCTCCGGTGGTAAAGTGGTTAACCACCGCTGTTTTTTTTTTTTTGCTATATAAACGTAAAAAGACTGAACATTTTTTAAAAAAAACTGTGTTTTACTTTCTGTTAAAAAACATATCAAATAAAAGAAACATTATTTGTAAATTTAGGGCAAAATGTTTTCTGCTACATGTCGCTGGCAGTGTGTGGGGGCTGATCCTGCTAACACTGCATTTTTAGGGACTCTTTATTGCAACCCCTGTAGTTACGCCCCTGCTGGTAGGTTAACTGGACCTGGTCTAGATTGGCCCTACTATGTGTATGACCTATGTGTGTGACCTTTGCGATCCTGGAAGTTCACCCACTGGTGTCACTAGTTTTTATTTTTTGGTAATTTAATTGTATTATTTTTCATCATTTTATTTTATTTTTTTACAATGTCACTGACTACGACTCTGTCCATTCAGAAAAGGAAGGAGCTGGTAAATGACATATTTACCGACCCCTTCCTGGTTCTCTATTGTGACACATCCCCTGCAGCAGCCGGCAGGAGAGGGAAGGGTGCACAGTGGGGGGGGGGGGGGGCAGCACGAACCAGGGGAGCACACAGGGGCCCAGAGACAGCAGAACACAAGTGAACTGGATAGGAGGCGTGGTGGGGGCAGCACAATGGGGGAGGGGCAGCACAGTGGGGGGGACCAGGGGAGCACAAAGGGGCCCAGAGACAGCAGAACACAAGTGAACTGGATAGGAGGCGTGGTGGGGGCAGCACAGTGGGGGGGGGGGGGCAGGGGAGCACACAGGGGCCCAGAGACAACAGAACACAAGTGAACTGGATAGGAGGGGCGGCGGAGGCAGCATACAGATGAACCATTCTCCTCCATTTTCCTCCTGCAGCTACAGGAGGAAAAAGGAGGACAGTGATTTCTCTACATGCTGCCCCCACCGCCCCTCCTATCCAGGTGTACAGGGGAGCCGCACAGGCCCCCTGGAGCGTGGGACCCAGTTGCAATTGCAACCCCTGTAGTTATGCCCCTGCTGGTAGGTTAACTGGACCTGGTCTAGATTGGCCCTACTATGTGTATGTATGAATGTGAGTTAGGGACCTTAGATTGTAAGCTCCTTGATGGCAGGGACTGATGTGAATGTACAATGTATATGTAAAGCGCTGCATGAAATGACAGCACTATATAAGTACCTGAAACAATAATATTTTGAGCATGCATCCTAACTGACCAGAAAAGAGGGAGACAAGTATATGTATCCCTCATGAACCATACCAAGCCATACACTCTTAACATTGAAGAGGGGGTGCTTTATGAATAAGTGATGCCCATGTGAATGATGATGGGGCACATAGTTGTAACCCTAGAAATAAAGACACCCAAATCCTTTAATAAAAATCCAAAAAAAAGGCCCTTTGTTCTGATGCAGATCCACAGTAATCATGATGCCCATTGGCCACTGACCTGCCAAAAGAAAAAAAAAAAACACAGTCACGACCAGTACATGCTCCTTCATTTTTCACCTGCTTAATGGAAAGTCCTAAGGAGGCCACCCACCCACGGCCACCCACCCACCCACCACCCACAGCTGCCTGGTGCCAGCCAGCAATCCAGTCCCACACAGTCCAACCAGCCAGCCACAGGCCTTGCCTGAGTCCTCCTCCGTCCAGACTGTACCAGCTCTTCAGCCACAGGCCCTGGGCCTGTATGTGCCAGGCCAGCCACCACACAGGGTGCCAGCAAGACAGCCACCACTGGGTGCCAGCCAGCCACCCACCCAACACACAGTGCCTGCCAGCCAGACAGCCACCCACAACAGGGTGCCAGCCACCACAGGGTGCCAGCCAGCCACCCACCACATGGTGCCAGCCACCCACCCACCACATGGTGCCTTCCAGCCAGACAGCCACCCACAACAGGGTGCCAGCCAACCACATGGTGCCTGCCAGCCAGACAGCCACCCACAACAGGGTGCCAGTCACCACAGGGTGCCAGCCAGCCACCACAGGGTGCCAGCCAGCCATTTTGTGTAAGCCTAAATGAGTGTCTGACTCTGAAAGTAGCATTACATTCACAGAGCTTCATTAAATCTGAATTGCATTTTCTAAATATCCTCCACAGAACCGTCCTCATATGAAGGTCTCTGTTCCTCTATAGATCAAACCTCTGAGGACAATGCATATATCAATATGTGTGATCTCGATGTACAGAAGAAGACCAATAAAGAAAAAGTCAAAAGTAAGTTATTATAACGAGGGGGGGATCCTCTCCATACATTATAGACAGCTGAGGACCAGAGTCTTCATTTATAGGACACATATCTACTAATACTAATACTGCAATCTATAACCAACAAGCCGATAAGCCCCCTGCCCACAGACCCCCACAACCACCAGCTAGGGTTGTAGGGAAGAGGCCCTTGTCCCCATAAAGCAACCAGAGCAACCAATCAAACATCACCTCTTACTATGTCTGTATAGAAGTAATAAAAGCCAAAATCTCATTGGTTGTCCTGCTTCAGTATAAATTTCACACCCAAATATGATATATAATTGTATGATATAATAGGATGTGATGTATGTTGTAGATTTATAGAGTCAGTCCAAATTTTTACCTGAATTCGCACCTAAATTGGACCAGAAGATGCACAGGACACTTCTTCAATGTGGGACACGGTTGTCCCGGGGCTGTGTGAACCGGCGCCATTGGGAGCCGGTCACACTCTCTTGTCATGCCAATTGGATGTGGGCAAACCCTCATCCATTTCGCATATTTGTGAACCGGGCCTTATAGTAAAAGATAATGATATGATATAATAGGATGTGATATAGACGTGTGCAACTTGTTTCGGTTTAAATATAAATACAGATGAGTTTTTGGTGATTCGGGTGTAATTATTTAATCTCTAAATTAAATAATAAAACATTTCGATGAAATCTGTTTAATTTAATTTTGAAATATTTGTTTTCTAACAAATTCTAAATGTTCAAATTTGATTCAAATTTGGATCGGTCGAGAAATGATCCACCCATACGAATTCTGTGTGAAGAATATCTGGTTGTTAAGGAGCGGGCTCAGAAGCCAGCTGCCACGCCCTTAACACCCAATGAGTCATCAGCTGTTCCCCACTGACAGATGAATGTAAACAAAAGAATGCAATGAAAATGCAGAAAAAAAGCCCCCCAAAGCACCTTGTTGATGGGGACAAGGGCCTCTTCCCTACAACCCTAGCTGGTGGTTGTGGGTGTCTGTGGGGAGGGGGCTTATCGGGTTATTCTAGTTTTTCGGGTGTATCCGAATCTCAAATGAAATAATAACAAACTTCAATAGAATTTGTTTAATTTAATTTCGAAATATGTGTTTTCTAACAAATTTCTAAATTTTCAAATTTGATACGAATTTCAATCGGTCGAAAAATGATCGACCAATTTGAATTCTGTGTGAAAAATAGCTGGTTGTTAACCACTTACAGCAAACCAACATAACTCTATGTCGGCTGCAATAAGTGGTTGTACCGGGGTGATGCCTGCGGTTAGAGGCATCATCCCAGTATCATTTTTTTTTTAGAGCCAGCGGTCGGCTTTAAGGCGGTAATGGGCGATGGGGTTCGGGAGTCGCTCGATCGTTACCCCAGGGAGCGAGAAGGGATGCCCCCCCTCCCGCCGCCTTCCGCGGCTCTGCCTAGGTCTCCCGTCCCACCGGGAGACCCGAGCAACCAGCCGGTACCTCCGCTAACTGGTTGGAATCCCGATCAAAGCCAGATTCGGCTTTGATCAGTTCTCCGATGATGTAACCCGAAAGTGGCATCTATGACATCACGTCCGGGTTACTCGGCCACTATAGGCGCAGAATTTAAAAAGTTACTGTATTCAAAAATGCAGTTTTCTGCATTTTTATTACAGTCAAGTGCAGTGGAGGGGTTTGGTGTCTTTTAGACCCCCGATCCCTCTATAAAGAATACCTGTCACTGCCTATTACTGTCACAAGGGATGTTTGCATCCTTAGGTCAGGTATGGATTTTAAGGGGAACCCCATGCCATTTTTTTTTTAAATGCTTGCCATACAGTCCCTTTCGAAAGTATTCAGCCCCCTTGAACTTTGCGACCTTTTGCCACATTTCAGGCTTCAAACAAAGATATAAAGCTGTCATTTTTTGTGAAGAATCAACAACAAGTGGGACACAATCATGAAGTGGAATGAAATTTCTTGGATATTTCAAATTTTGTTAACAAATAAAAAACTGAAAAATTGGGCGTGCAAAATTATTCAGCCCCTTTACTTTCAGTGCAGCAAACTCTCTCCAGAAGTTCAGTGAGGATCTCTGAATGATCCAATGTTGACCTAAATGACTAATGATGATAAATAGAATCCACCTGTGTGTAATCAATTCTCCGTATAAATGCACCTGCACTGTGATAGTCTCAGAGGTCCGTTTAAAGCGCAGAGAGCATCATAAAGAACAAGGAACACACCAGGCAGGTCCGAGATACTGTTGTGGAGAAGTTTAAAGCCGGATTTGGATACAAAAAGATTTCCCAAGCTTTAAACATCCCAAGGAGCACTGTGCAAGCGATAATATTGAAATGGAAGGAGTATCAGACCACTGCAAACCTACGAAGACCTGGCCGTCCCTCTAAACTTTCAGCTCATACAAGGAGAAGACTGATCAAAGATGCAGCCAAGAGGCCCATGATCCCTCTGGATGAACTGCAGAGATCTACAGCTGAGGTGGGAGACTCTGTCCATAGGACAACAATCAGTCGTATACTGCACAAATCTGGCCTTTATGGAAGAGTGGCAAAAAGGAAGCCATTTCTTAAAGATATCCATAAAAAGTGTCGTTTAAAGTTTGCCACAAGCCACCTGGGAGACACCAAACATGTGGAAGAAGGTGCTCTGGTCAGATGAAATCAAAATCGAACTTTTTGGCAACAATGCAAAACGTTATGTTTGGCGTAAAAGCAACACAGCTCATCGCCCTGAACACACCATCCCCACTGTCAAACATGCTGGTGGCAGCATCATGGTTTGGGCCTGCTTTTCTTCAGCAGGGACAGGGAAGATGGTTAAAATTGATGGGAAGATGGATGGAGCCAAATACAGGACCATTCTGGAAGAAAACCTGATGGAGTCTGCAAAAGACCTAAGACTGGGACGGAGATTTGTCTTCCAACAAGACAATGATTCAAAACATAAAGCAAAATCTACAATGGAATGGTTCACAAATAAACATACCCAGGTGTTAGAATGGCCAAGTCAAAGTCCAGACCAGAATCCAATCGAGAATCTGTGGAAAGAACTGAAAACTGCTGTTCACAAACGCTCTCCATCCAACCTCACTGAGCTTGAGCTGTTTTGCAAAGAGGAATGGGCAAAAATTTCAGTCTCTGCAAAACTGATAGAGACATACCACAAGCGACTTACAGCTGTAATCGCAGCAAAAGGTGGTGCTACAAAGTATTAACTTAAGGGGGCTGAATAATTTTGCATGCCCAATTTTTCAGTTTTTTATTTGTTAAAAAAGTTTGAAATATCCAATAAATTTCGTTCCACTTCATAATTGTGTCCCACTTGTTGTTGATTCTTCACAAAAAATTACAGTTTTATATCTTTATGTTTGAAGCCTGAAATGCAGCAAAAGGTTGAAATTTAAGGGGGCCGAATACTTTCGCAAGGCACTGTACCAGACCCTTATCTGAGCATGTAACCTGGCAGGCCAGGAAAGGGGGCCACATGTCCTAAACATGGCTAGGGTGTTTTGGGGCAGCTGGGATTCTGCCCAACCCACCCTTCAGCACCTTGTCCCTGTGTTGATGGGCACAAAGGCCTCTTCCCCGCAATGGGTCTGCAGGCAGGGGGTTTATCAGAATCTGGAAGCCCCCGTGGGGGTCTGCAGGCAGGGGGTTTATCAGAATCTAGAAACCTCCTTTAACAAGGGTCAACGAGGCCCTTCCCCCCCTCTGTTGTCTGATAGTTCTTAAATTACTAAAGGACATCATCGGGTAACCCTGCCCTTTGTGACATCACATGCCCCGGTTGATGACATCAGAAGGGGTGTGGTCACCCAGTGCTGTCATTGGGTGGCCCCACCCCTTAGTTACTTAAGAACTGTCAGACGGCTGGAGCCTTCAATGGTACTGAAGCTTTTTTTTCTTTTTTCAGGTTGGCGGTGGGGGCAGCCAACATGATTGACGATGAATCCAAACGGGGGGACATTTTTTTAGATTTTTGATTTTTTAAAAAGGGAATTGTCAAAAACTTATGTTGTGTTTTTATTTACATTTTACACATTTTTGGTGAGTAATTAGGGTGCTATGTACCCCATACCCATTCACATGAGGGGCAGGATCTGGGAGACCCCTTGGTAATATCTGTTTCCAGATTCCAAAAAGTCCCCCTGCCCGAAGAACCCAACAATCACCGGCCAGGTTTTTGGGGAAAAGGCCCCATGGTGACAAGGTGCTTTTAGGGGGCAGAGCCCCCTGCCCCAAAACACCCCCCATGTTGAATGCATGTGGCCTGGTATGGTTCAGAAGGGGGAGTGCTTGCTGGGCTGTATGCTAGGATAAGGGTCTGGTATGGATTTTGGAGGCGCCACTCATTGTTTTTTTTTACATTTTGGCATGGGGTTCCTCTTAAAATCCATACCAGACCCAAAGGGCCTGGTATTAAGTGTGTGTGTGTGTGGGGGGGCGCACACTGTTTTTATTCTGCATTTTTCGTTGCCAGTATTCTTTTATTTACATTTCAGCTGTCAGTGGGAAAAAAAAACCATTGAAAGCTGGTGAGTCATTGGTTGTTAAGGACATGGCGGCCGGCTTCCCAGCCCACTCATTAACAACCAGCTATTCTTCACACAGAATTCAATCAAGTCAATTATTCTTCAAATCGTTCCGAAAATTTGGAATTTGTTAGGAAATTAATAAATGAAACAAGTGGTTGTAAAGGCTAAAGGAGCGTTCTATGCATTAAGATACAAAGCCTTTTATGTGCAGCAGCCCCATTCACCCCCTAATACTTACCGGAGGTCCCCTTAGATCCAGGGATGTTGCAGAATGGACACAGGGAGCGGTGGCTCGGCTCGAGTGCCCCCATAGCAAGCTGCTTGCTGTGAGGGCATTCAACAAGAGGGAGAGGCCAGGAGCACAGAATAGGGACAAGAGAAGAGGAGGATCTGGGCTGCTCTGTGCAAAACAACTACACAGAGCAGGCATGTTTGTTATTTTTACCTAAAAAAAAAAACAAGACTTTACAATCACTTTAGAAAAACAAAACTAAATGAATTCCGAAATGAATCAACAAAACAAAAATTGGTACCATAACAAATCTATCCAGAACGAAACAAAACACAGTCTTTAATTCCGCACAAGTCTAATGTGATATACAGCATCTCACAAAATTAAATACACCCCTCACATTTTTTGCAAATATTTTATTCTATCTTTTCATGTTACAACACTGAAGAAATGACACTTTGCTACAATATAAAGTAGTGAGTGTACAGCTTGTATAACAGTGTAAATTTACTGTCCCCTCCAAATAACAACACACAGCCATTAATGTCTAAACCGCCGTCAACAAAAGTGAGTACACCCCCTAAGTGAAAATGTCAGAATTGGGGGCCCAATTAGCCATTTTCCCTCCCCGGTGTCATGTGACTCGTTAGTGTTACAAGGTCTCAGGTGTGAAAGGGGAGCAGGTGTGTTATATTTGGTGTTATCGCTCTCACTCTCTCATTCTGGTTACTGGAAGTTCAACATGGCACCTCATGGCAAAGAACTCTCTGAGGATCTGAAAAAAAATAATTTTTGCTCTACTTAAAGTTGGCCTAGACTATAAGAAGATCTCCAAGACCCTGAAACTGAGCTGCAGCACGGTGGCAAAGACTATACAGCGTTTTAACAGGACAGGTTCCCCTCAGAACAGGCCTCGCCATGGTCGACCAAAGGAGTTGAGTGCACGTGCTCAGCATCATTTCCAGAGGTTGTCTTTGGGAAATAGACGTATGAGTGCTGCCAGCATTGCTGCAGAGGTTGGAGGGGTGGGGGGGCAGCCTGTCAGTGCTCAGACCATACGCCGCACAATGCATCAAATTGGTCTGCATGGCTGTCGTCCCAGAAGGAAGCCTCTTCTAAAGAGGATGTACAAGAAAGCCCACAAACAGTTTGCTGAAGACAAGCAGACTAAGGACATGGATTACTGGAACCATGTCCTGTGGTCTGATGAGACCAAAATAAACTTATTTGGTTCAGATGGTGTCAAGTGTGTGTGGAGGCAACCGGGTGAGGAGTACAAAGACAAGTGTGTCTTGCCTACAGTCAAGCATGGTGGTGGGAGTGTCATGGTCTGGGCCTGCATGAGTGCTGCTGGCACTGGGGAGTTACAGTTCATTGAGGGAACCATGAATGCCAACATGTACTGTGACATACTGAAGCAGAGCATGATCCCCTCCCTTCAGAGACTGGGTCGCAGTGCAGTATTCCAACATGATAACGACCCCAAACACCTCCAAGATGACCACTGCCTTGCTAAAGAAGTTGAGGGTAAAGGTGATGGACTGGCCAAGCATGTCTACACACCTAAAACCTATTGAGCCTCTTAGGGGCATCCTCAAGCGGAAGGTAGAGGAGCGCAAGGTCCTCTACCTTGTCATGGATGTTGTCATGGAGAAGTGGAAGAGGACTTTAGTGGCAACCTGTGAAGCTCTGGTGAACTCCATGCCCTAGAGGGTTAAGGCAGTGCTGGAAAATATTGGTGGCCACACAAAATGTTGACACTTTGGGCCCAATTTGGACATTTTCACTTAGGGGTGTACTCACTTTTGTTGCCAGTGGTTTAGACATTAATGGCTGTGTGTTGAGTTATTTTGAGGGGACAGCAAATGTACACTGTTATACAAGCTGTACACTCACTACTTTACATTTCTTCAGTGTTGTCACATGAAAAGATAGAATAAAATATTTACGAAAATGAAAGGGTGTACTCACTTTTGTGAGACACTGTAAAATGTCTTTATGTGAGATAAGACTTCTGGAGGATCATTATACCGGCTGATACACGCAGGATTATTCACTGTGCTCTCTGTTTGTAGTGATTCTGGCTGCCAGGATTACACAGCACCGGGTGATACTGACCCTGGGGGTCCTCCTAATTTTGGCTTTCCTGATTTTGTTCATCCTCACTGGTGTCCTCTTCAATAACTGTGAGTATATCTCTTATAATTATCATTTAAGTTCTTGCATTAAAAATAAAGGACAAGTGTATTACCAGAACATTGGTTTAAACTCTTCAGCAGACAGACAGGGGTATATTTTCTATTATGCCACCTGGGGGGGGGGGGTCAACACCTAGGGCAGAAAGGATAGAAGAAGCAGCCTTGAGTCATGAAATGGCCAAATTGTGATAATTTGTCCTTATTGTGCTTCCCTGGTCTGTTCACCTCTGAACACTAATGACTACATTCAGGAAGACAATTGAAGGGGGAGGGCATTCAGAGGATGTAATGAAAACCGTTAAAGTAAAGGGGAAATGGTGTGGGGGATGTTATGGGAAGGACATGCAGGTAATGTAGGGTTCAGGGAATGCAGCTGATATGGGGGGATTTGGAGCAGGGGTTGTGCAAGGGATATAGGGGGAAGAGGTGCATAGATTGTGTGGATGTAGACAATGGATGCCGAGGATTTAGGCGGAAAGATGAGCCAATGTTTTTAGTAGAAGAGGGTGCTTGTAAATTTCAGGTGCAGGGTATATAGTGGAATGTTAGAAACCATTTGTTAGAAACCGCTAATTGGCTAATACGCATGCGAGAATTAGCCAATGCGCACGTTATGCGTTCTCACGTTTGCATTGACCCAGATGTTTTGGCACCAAAGAAAGCCTATTTAAAGGCAGCTGGTGCATTTGCCCTTTGCTGTCTTGTCTGCAGCTCTTGCCGTTGTTCCTGAACCTGTGACCTGTTTCCTGCTGATTTCCTGTTGTCCCTGACTCCGCTTGTCTGCTGCCCGTCCTGACCCCGGCTTTTTTGACCATTCTCTCAATTCTTCCTTGTCTGTTTATTTGCCTTCGGACCTTGATCGGTTCTCCCTTGTTGGGGCGACCCTGAGGACCGCGACCTGGTATCCACACGCAGCGAAGTCCATCCTCACCACCAGAGGCTCTGGCGAAAACCGGTAGATACTTAGATTCCGCACCTCAGGCTAGCCTGTGTCACTTACCTTGGGGGTTCCCGTCCAAGCTCCGCCCTCTAGCGAACATCGGGGCCTACCTCTGCCGTCAGGTTGCCACCAGCACCCTAACAGGAATGTGCAATAGATATGAATAAAAATATTCAGGGGATATACAGTAAGTGGGTGGAAGGGGATGTAGGATGCAGGGGTTATAGGGGGAAGTTGGAACTGGGTATATACAGTAGAGGAAAGTACAGGGGAGATCCAAAAATCTTCTCCAGACCGCCTGTTACAAAGACTTAGTAGATAGCTTGGCAGCCTTAAGACGATAAGAAACCAAGAGAAGAGACCCAGGCATCTCAACCTTTAAATTAAACATATAGGCAGTTTGGGACTTTAAATGAGGCACAAGCAGGAAATGCTTAGCATCTCCATCACTGCATATGAAAAAACTGAAGAAAAGGGGACTAAAAGAGGTGCATGGAAAACAGCCAGCCCCCAGTTTGGTATACTCACCCACCAGTCTGTCACCAACCGAATAAACCTGTCTAACAATGTAGGTTAAAAACAGGGGTTTAGTTGACACACATTTGCAAACGCATGTGAAAGCTGCAAGGCCCCTTCACGGCACCCTGTGTAACTTGCAGTCCGAAGTGAGTATACCAAACTAGGGGCTGGCTGTTTTCCATGCACCTCTTTTAGTCCCCTTTTCTTCAGTTTTGGCATCTCAACCTTTTGCCTTCAATCTCCAGACCAATAATCTTAGTCTGCTCACATTTAGGTGAAAGATGTCTTTCAAGCACAGGGGGTTCCTTTTGTGCAGCAAAGGAACTGTGGAACAGGTCATCATTTCATACAGCAGTGAAAACCATGATCTTCTGGGCCAGAATGTAGTTATGGCATTTGCCAGAACCCCCTCCCACTGGATCTTCAGTAAGGACCTCAGAATCAGATGTGTAGGGGAATATAGGTACACAAACTATAAGGGCCACAGCGGCCCTGTATATAAGGCTGCTACTTACACAGGAGCCGTATATAGTGTGTGACAATGGAGATTAGGCAGGTAGTTAGTGAATATTGTGTTCAGTCAGTTAAGTGCAGTCAATGTAAAATTTTAAAATGTATGGATATGTTGTAGTCCTGGGTCCCCTGTCGGTGCTCCCCAAGTTTGGTGTCCCTGTCACTTATGGTTTGTGAGCAGTGCCATGCCAAGCTGACCAAGATTTCCCATAGACACGAATGTTAAAGACTGGGAGCAGTGCCATGTCAAGCTGACCAAGATGTCCCATAGATGCCAATGAGCACTGAAAGCTGAAAATTGGTCTAGGCAGGAAGGGGGTGAAAGTGCCCTGTATTTAAGTAGTTAAAGGGAACCCCCATGCCAAAATAGAAAAAAATGGCAAGGAGTCCTCCCCAAAATCCATACCAGACCCTTATCCAGCGCCCCCCCCCTCTCCTAAACCATACCAGGCCGCTTGCCCTCAACATGGGGTGGGTGCTTTGGGGGGCTTGTCTCCATGTTGATGGGAACAAGGGCCTCTTCCCAACAACCCTGGACTGTGGTTGCTGGGGTTTGCGGGAGGGGGGCTAATAGGAATCTGGAAGCCGCCCATGTGATTGGGTATCGGGAACCAATTCACCAAAAAAGTATAAAGAATTAAAAACCACAGCAAACAAATTTTGGCAAGTCCTTAATTAAAAAGAAAAAAGCAAAAAAAAATACTGTTCCTCGATGTAAATCCATCGTCAATCATGACGCCTGCCGGACCCGGAAAATTGAAAAAACTCCTAGGAGGCTACCCTCCGTATGCCTGCTATTGACAACTCTTATATGGGCAAGGGGCAGGGCAACCCAGCTATGCCACCCAGTGGCATCGCCCCTTCTGATGTCACATGATGTCACATAATGTCAGAAGGGGGCGGTACCACCGGGAGACATAGCTGGGTGGCCCTGCCCCTTGCATATATAAGAGCTGTCAAAGCCGAAGAGAAGGCATAAGGTTGGTAACCTATTAGGAGACAGACACGTTTTTTGCAATTTTTCTATTTTATGGGTCAGCGGGAGTCGTCGTGATTGATGATGGGTTTACATCGAGGGACACTTTTAATTTTAATAAAGAACTTGTCAAAAACTGTTTCCTGTGGTTTTTACTTTTTTACACTTTTTTGGTGAATGGGTAAGGGTACAATGTACCCAATACCCATTCCCATGGGGGGGCAGGATCTGATCGATAAGCCCCCCACCCGCAGACCCCCGACAACCACAGCCCAAGGTTGTCGGGAAGAGGCCCTTGTCCCCATCAACATGGGGACAAGGTGCTTTGGGGTGGAGGGGCAGACCCCCCTGCCCCAAAGCAACCACCCTCCCATGTTGAGGGCATGTGGCTGCATGCTCCGATTAGGGTCTGGTATGGATTTTGGGGGGGACCCCACGCTGCTTTTTTTTTACATTTTGACCCAAAGGGCCTGGTATGGACTGGGGTGAGGGGGGGGGATGGGGGCTGACCCTAGGTCGTTTTTTTTTTATCTGCATTGCCGGGAGCCGACAATACATTACAGCCGTGAACAAGTTTAAATTATATTTTTTCCTTTAGAAATGTCAGTATTGCTGCAGCAGGCTACATACAGCATACAGATGTGCCACTTTACAGGCACATTAAGGGGGCCCCTCAAGCATGATATTTAAAGGAATTTTTCATTTTTATTGTTTCCCTTTAAGCAATTAATAAAATCACTGCTCTTTTAAAAAAATATTGTTTTAAAAAATGTTTTTTGCATTGATACATGTCCACCAAGGCAGTACCCAGGTCCCCATACACTTTTTTTGGCAATAACTTGCATAAAGGCCTTTAAATGAGGCCTTTTAATTTTTCATGTTCGTGTCCCATAGACTTTATTAGAGTTCGCAAGTTCGCTAAAACTTTTTTCCTGTTCGAGATGTTCTGGTGTGAACCGAACAGGGGAGGGGGGGGGGGGGGTGTTCAGCACATCCCTAATCCTTAAAGTGACCAAGACCTTCAAAGTCAATGTAACTTGTCTAAAATTTATGAAAAAAGTGTTCTAATAAAAATGTGTGTGCTGCAACCAAAGATATGATGAAAAGTGTATAGATAAAAGAGTCTGGTGCGCTACAAATTAGAACAAGTGTAAACGTATACAACTTATTTATGGTGACAATATGCAAAAATAAAGCCAACTAAATTCTCCGTAAAAACAGGTGCCTATTTGTAATCGTGATGTGATTCACACCAAAAAATCAAAAACAATCCAATGTGTAATGGCGCTTTTCCACTACATGGAACCGAACGGTTAGGATCGCTTTTGTGCTTTTCCACTGCATGGTACCGCATGGTATGGTGTTGAAACGGTTTGGTACGGTACGGTACGGCAGCGCTTTTCCACTACATGGAACAGAATGGTACGGCTCGCTTAAACAGTACCACCTTGGTTGTGGTTCCAAGAGGGCCGTACCGGTACCATATCCCACAATCCTTTGCATGCAGCCTTGACTGTTTGTCACTACTAGCCACTGAATGGTCAGAGAATCGTTGTTATCCCACCCACTTACTACTTTAGTGGAAAAGCAAACCGTACCAAACCGTACCGAACCGTTCCAACACCGTACCATGCGGTACTATGCAATGGAAAACCAAACGGAGCCAAGCAGGGCCGAGTGTAGCCGAGGCAGTACTTGCAGTGGAAAAGTGCCATAAATGAGTCCAATATTCTCAAAATAAATCCAAAAGAATATCATACTGGAGATATCTAGGAAATGAATGGGTGTTGCTGGAGTGATGACAATCGTGATGTGAAGGTTTCCCACCACCTCATGAATTCACTGCTTACCAGATGAAAGTGAATAAGGGCAGATAAACAGAAAGATCAGTCCAAAGGGGAACCTCTATGATGTACCAGAGGGAGTGCTGTGCTGGAATTCACCCACCAGATCCCAATGTTTCCAGGCATTGAATTATGCAGACTCTCTGGAGATCATTCTAAATGAGGGACTCCTAGTGCTCCTGGCTCTTAACTCAATCCCAGGTTCAGTTCACCCTTTTATGCTGCCAGTTCCAGCAATGTCTCCTCTCTACTTCCTCTACTTCCTCCCAACTTTCCTCTCGCCAGGAACTTCCTATTTATAACTGAGACCACTTCCTGTCTGTGAATGCGCACCCAATGAAAACTTTAGGCAAATACCATTATATATGCCTAAATGTGAAGAGGCTATTGGGGAGGAGTTGTCCATATCTCAGTGGCAAATAGTTTGGTCCCAAGCAGCTTCAGTAAAAGCTCCATTTGCACCCTTTACAAGAAGAACACATATGAAGTGCTCTTCTTTGGTATATGACTCTGACCCATCTCCATTGTATGTTTCGGTTTCAGACCGGTGCTGGCACTGTCATAGAGATCGTGGCACTTTGCTTCATATTTACTGCCAATGCCCACCTTTACAACCTAATTGGAGGTCAGTACAGGACCTCCTCCAAAAACTGTTTAATATGGACTTCCCTTTTTGCCCCAAGGACTTTCTCTTGGGGTTACTCCCTAATAGATTGACCAAGCTACCTAAAATGATTGTGCCATATTCTCACAGCTGCTAGATGCCTTATAGCCCTCCAATGGAAGAGGCAAACACTGCCGACCTTCATTGAGCTGTACAGTAGGATAAAGAATGTGGAGATTAAGGAGTCTATGGTTGAGCTGCATAATGCAGTATGGAGCCTTGGCATTTGCGGGGAGACTCCTCGTGAAATTCTAATATTTTTCACTATCTGAGGTGTTGGTATGCTCTCGTCCTCCCAGGAATATTGGACTCAGGAACCTTTCTTATTCTGTATTTTTTTCTTTCTTTTGTTTTCCCTTTTCTTTTTTACTTCTATTCCTTGTTCTGACTGTTATTTTTGGAAGTTCGTTAAGGACTTTGTGTAACATTTTAGGTCCTCTTAGTAGGCCCTGCTAAGCTTTGGCTGGTTCCTCCTGGGATTGGCCTTGACTGATAATATTTCTGAATGCTAGATTGCTCATCTTGTTGGTCAAAAAAGTAATACTGTTCTTGAAGTTGTCTTGCTGCTATGATATTTCTAATCCTTTTGGACTACTGATATTACTGTGTATTGGCCTGTTTTGAACCCTGTAATATGTCCTTTGTTTGTTGGTACCTATCTTTTTCTGCTATATAACAGGAATAAATTTAATAAAAATTGTCAATTAAAAAAAAGAAGTGTAGCACTGCCCCCTTGAGGACTGCTGGATAACACACTCTCGGGTCCCCCTGGGTAATTTTAGCAACACTGGCATTCACAGATTAACACTTTACTTCTTGGCTCAGTCAATGATCAGTCCAGGGGTATGTAGTTGTTTTCGGTGTTTTATTTTAAATATGGATGGGAAAAGGGAAGAGTGGGATACTCCAGATTTAACTATTCACAATGGATGAGGACTCCTGTCTGAAGATGCAGCCCTACTGCACACACAATACTGTTTTTCAAGGGTTTCCAGTGTCTCTACCCCTCCAGTCAGTTCTCCTGGACCTCTGGGTTCAGTTCCTCTCCTCTGGTCCCCAGGCCAACTGCCTGTGACCATGTGGCACTGCTACAGAGGAGGAGGCAGCCGCCATCCTCCCTCCAGGACTCTGCTCACCTGCCAAAGACCCCGCAGCACATGTGCTCCTGGCTTTTATACAGCATCCCATAATGCATCGAAACAGCCAGTCTCTACCAATCACAGGGACTGTATTAAAGCCTGTGTACCCATTGGTCAGGTTTCCTCCCACAGTCCAACATGCCTCCCCATTGGACCAGTTTAAAACACTATCTAGACCCAATGAATCACACACTGAGCACACTGAGCAGACCTACCTCCCAGACCCTGCTCTGGTAGGCAGAAAGCAATAAAGATTTTCCTGCTGCTCCTCTGATAGGCAGACAGAGCCAAAAACTATACTCTTTCACTAGGAGGGTGCTACAAAAGTTTAAAAACACATTGCATCAAAAACACCACACACCCCCACCCCAGGATATTAAAAGTCAGCTTCTCAGTTACCCCCAAGTATGCTGCAGGCCCTCTGTGCCATGCCTTTGTGCCATGACATATGCAGCAGATAGGATGGGCTAACTGTTCAGGCCAAGCATTGGTTCGGCCCTGAACAGTGCCCGTTGAGGTGTTCCCCGAACACCCACATTTTCAGGGCGCTCGGCAGGATATTCGCCCACTGTGTGCCCCACAATGCACTGCATGCTGCACAGTGCATTCTAGGGGCCCTGGTTGGCTGAAGGGCACAGAGCACAGTGAATAGCTGGTTATTAAGGAACAGGTCGGTAAGTCGGCTGTCGCCTTATTTATAGAGATGGGCAAAAAAAACACCTGTTTGTTTCACACCAGAACTCCGGAACTGAGAAAAGTTTGGCCCTGAACGGTGAATCCCATTGAAGTCTACGGGACCCAAACATAAAAAATAAAAAGTCCTCCATTTTAAAGGCTTATATGCAACCTAACGGCCAAAAAAAGTGTATTGGGACCCGGATACTCCCCTGGGGGACACGTATCAATGCAAACAAAAATTTTAAAACAATAATTTTTAACCTGTTGCCGACCACCCGCCGCCTTTTTACTGTGGCAGGGTGGCTCTCCTGCGCGAACCGACGTAGACCTACGTCAGTCTCGCGCCTGCAGCTAGGGGGCGAGCACACACTCCTGCCCCCACTCGGCAGCGGGGAAGCCGATGCATGGGTCAGATGGCTCAGATCGCCGCCTGACACCCGCGATTGTTCCCCGCTGAGAGAGAAGAATGGTCAGCTGTTGTAAACACAGCTGACTGTTCTTCTCCCTGGAATGATCATAGAGCCCCTGTGATCCTTCTATATAGGATCACAGGTCTCTATGATGATTTCACAAGCCACGCCCCCCCCCCCCACAGTTAAAATCACTCCCCTAGGTACACATGTAACCCATTTGATCACCCACAATGTTAATCCCTTCCCTACCAGTGTCATTATTACAGTAACAGTGCATATGTATAGCACTGATTACTGTAATAATATCACTGGTCCCCCCAAAAGTGTCAAAAATGGCAGTTAGGGGTCCGATCTGTCCGCCGCAATGTCACAGTCCCGCTAAAATCGCTGATCGGCGCCATTACTAGTAAAAAAAAACAAAAAAACAATAAAAATGACATAAATCTTTCCCGTAGTTAGTAGACGCAATAACTTTTGCGCAAACCAATCAAAATACGCTTATTGCGATTTTTTTTTTACCAAAAATATGTAGCAGAAAAACAAATTGGCCTAAAATGTTAAAAAATTTTGATTTTTAATTATTTATTTTATTTTTTTTGAGAATGTCATATAGCAGAATGTGAAAAATATTGTATTTTTTTTTCAGAATTGTCGCTCTTTTTTTGTTTATAGCACAAAAAAAAGAAAAAAAAAAAAACGTACATGTGATCAAATAACACCAAAAGAAAACTCTGTTTGTGGGGAAAAAAGGGCATACATTTTAACTGGGTACAGCGTCTCACGACTGCGCAATTGTCCATTAAAATAACGCAGTGCCGAATCGCAAAATATGACCTGGTCATTAAGGGGGCAAATCCTTCCGGTCCAGAAGTGGTTAAAAGGAACAGTGATTTCATGATGCCTAAAGTGAAACAAGAAAAGTGAAAAATTCCTTTAAATATAGTGCCTGGGGGGGGTCCCCTTAGTCTGGCTGAAAAGTATCTGTACCATGTATAGAAACTGCTGCAGCAAAACTGACATTTCTAAAGAAAACAAGATGACATTTAAATTGCGGGCAATACAATACCATTGCCGGCAACACAGAGATGTTAAAAACAAAATGGCGTAGCCCCCCCCCCCTCAATCCATATCAGTGCCACCATACTTTGCTAGGAGGCCATCTATTTGATGTTGATAGGCACAAGGGCCTCTTCCCGACAACACTGGTGTCTGCAGGCAGGGGGCTTATCAGAATCTGGAAGCCCCCGGATTCTGCCCCCCCTATATGAATTAGTAAGGGTACATTGTACCCCTACTCATTCACCAAAAAAAGTGTTAAAGTGATTTTAAAGTCTCTTTTTTTTCTCTATAAAAATAACAAACACAATAATATACCCACCTAAAACAAACCTAAGTGCTGCGCTAAATAAAATCATATAAAACAATCAGAGAAATATATAAATAAATAAATGATAACAACTGTTGGAACCTCAGTTGTGGCTATACTAGAGGTAATGTGAATTATTAATACTTGTGATATAATCAGATGCTTCTTTTAAAAAACATAAAGTCCACAACTATGCAAATTTTATGTAAATATATTGTGATGATCCTCCCCGCCAACGACATCTGTGTTGTACAGGGTGCTCACTCTTCCTTCTCCTTTCATGTAGTTAAATGAACACATCCACGATGAGTGCGTGCCATGAGTGGGTGCCATTCAGAGAACGTTTTGTCAATAAATGCAAAGTGTTCTTTGACTGGACAAGGTGGAGAGGCGGGGAGTTGACATTATGCTCTCCACATCATCCAAAAATGAAAAAAAAAATAAAAACCTGAAAGACAAAGCCATAATGATAATAATAATCGCATACTAGCTCATTATAATATACTTACCTTAAAATGAAGCCCCTGCAGCGCTGCCCACTCATTGCTGACACAGCACCCATCTATACATCTGATTGGCCGGAGCCGTGATGACGTCACTCCCACGCATGTGCGCGGGAACCGCCATTCACAGCACAGGGCCCTGAAGGAATGGCACGGGTGGCCGTTCCTTCAGAGTGCATGCGCCAGTGATGCCACTGGCTACATCCAAAGTAAATATCTTCTAAACTGTGCATGTTTAGTAGATATTTGCAGTACCTATGGGTAAGCCTTATCATAGGCTTACCTATAGGTACAAGTTACAGAGGAAGCTTTATTTCCTCTTTTTTATTTTTATTTATTATAAAAATGTAAAAAATTTAAATTTTAGACAACATATAAATAGAAATAAAAAAATAGTGATGGCGGGTGGGAAAATGGTTGGGTCTGGACCAAATTGCTGCTTTCAACACTATCCAAGGATGAGTTTCCTCCCTATCAATCCAGATTCAGAAACCATTATCCTCTCAATCCTTCATTATGACATATGTACAGGGAGTCTCCAATGAAGCTCCAAGTGTTGATTCCCCCCTTCACTCTGTGGGATCTGAATCTGTTTCTCTCATCAACATTTTACATCTACATCTAATTTTATTTCCTTTTTTGTTTTTTTTTTTTGCTGAAAGGTTTCCCTTTTGTATGACAAGGTGGTAATTGTGGGGTTAATTTTATTTTCAGTGTATATTGTTTCATGTTGATAAAGACTTTAAGAATAAACACATTTTGCAGTCAGGCATTCATTTAAAAAAATGTGTGCTTTGGTTTCATGGCTGGCATTGTAAGCTTTCCATTTCTTTTTTTTTTTTTTTTAGATTTGTATTTTATTTGAAATGCTTAGCGTAAAGATGAAAAGCACCTAGACCATTTCAGTGCAATGTGTTTTCTACTGTATCATTTTAGGTATTTTTTTAAAATGCATTTTATCAGTTTTCTGTTTCCTCCTCAGATAAAAGTATCAGAGAAGAAATGTCTCAGATGAATGGTAAGTGCATAAGGAATCTAAACTACCAGTCAGCAAATGAGCTATCTCTTTAAAAGGCAATTACATTTTAGTGGAAAGTGCAGCAGACATAAATCTGTGGAGGAGGACGTGGTGGAAGGGGATTCTGCATACATAATTCTGTGGAGGAGGAGGTAGTGAAAGGAGACCCTGCACAGATAATTCTTTGGAGGAGGAGGGGTAGTGGAAGGAGATCTTGAATACATAATTCTGTGGAGAAGGAAGTAGTGGAAGAAGATCCTGCATACATAATTCTGTGGAGGAGAAAGTAGTGGAAGGAGATCCTGCATACATAATTCTTTTGAAGAGTAAGGTAATAGAAGGAAACCATGCATTCAACATTCTGTAGAGGAGGAGATAGTGGAAGGAGACCCTGCATACATAATTCTGTGGAGAAGGATGTAATGGGAGGAGATCCTGCATACTTAATTCTGTGCAGGAGGAGGTAGTGGAAGGTGACCCTTCATACATAATTCTGTAGAGGAGGAGAATGTGAAAGGTGATCCTGCATACTTAAGTCTGTGGAGGAGGAGATAGTGGAAGGAGACCCTCCATACATAATTCTGTGGAGGAGGAGGTAGTGGAAAGAAAATCCTGCATACATAAATCTGGGAGGGAGGAGGGTAGTGGAGGGAAACCCTGCATACATAATTCTGTGGAGAAAGAGGTACTAGAAAGAGATCCTGCATACATAATTCTGTAGAGGAGGAGGGTAGTGGAAGGGGATCCTGCATACATAATTCTGAGGAAGAGGAGATAGTGGAAGGAAATTCTGCATACACATTTCTGTGAAGAAGGAGGTAGTGGAAGGAGGCCCTGCATACAGAATTCTTTGGAGGAGGGGGTAGCGGAAGCAGATCTTGAATACATAATTCTGTGGAGAAGGAGGGCAGTGGAAGGAGATCATGCATACATAATTCTGTGGAGGACAACAATAGTGGAAGAAGGTTCTGCATACATAATTTAGTGGGGGAGGAGGTAGTAGAAGGAGACCCTGCATACATAATTCTGTGGAGGAGGGGGTAGTGAAAGGAGATCCTACATACATAATTCTGTGGAGAAGGAGGGTAGTGCAAGGGCACCCTGCATACATAATTCTCTGGAGGAGAAGGTAGTGGAAGGAGATCCCTCATACATAATTCTGTGGAGAAGGAGGTAATGGAAGGAGACCCTGCATACTTAATTTTGTGAGGAGGAGGTAGTGGAAGGAGACCCTCCATATATCATTCTGTGGAGGAGGAGATAGTGGAAGGAGATCCTGCATACTTAAGTCTGTGGAGGAGGAGGTAGTGGAAGAAGATCCTGCATACATAATTCTGTGAGGGTGGAGGGTAGTGGAAGGAAACCCTGCATACATAATTCTTTGGAGAAAGAGGTACTAGAAAGTGGTCCTGCATACATAATTCTGTAGAGGAGGAGGGTAGTGGAAGGAGATCCTGCATACATAATTCTGAGGAAGAGGAGGTAGTAGAAGGGAATTCTGCATACACATTTCTGTGGAGAAGGAGGTAGTGGTAGGAGGCCCTGCATACAATATTCTTTGGAGGAGGGGGTAGCGGAATCAGATCTTGAATACATAATTCTGTGGAGAAGGAGGTAGTGGAAGGAGATCCTGCATACATAATTCTGTTGAGGAGGAGGGTAGTTGAAGGAGACCCTGCATACATAATTCTGCGGAGGAGAGTAGTGGAAGGAGCTCCTGCTTACATAATTCTGTGGAGGAGGAGGTAGTGGAAGAATATCCTGCATAAATAATTATGTGGAAGAGGAGGGTCCAAAGTCTGCAGTAAACATGACCAATATTAAAGACACTTTTTTCCAATTAGATGTCTATATCTTTAGGTTTCTAAGCATTTAAATTAAATTAAAATTAATTGTTGTGATTTGTTTTTTTCTTTTTAGAACTGAAGAGTAATGGTAAGTATTTATTTCCTCTGTCTTTAAATCAATAATGTTGTAAGGGGGGATGGGTGCGCTGATAGTGTGTTGAAGCTGCTCCCGGTATTCAGTGCTTTTGAATATAGATAAATGTATATGTGGTGTGGGGTGCGCTAAACAACAAATAAATAATGAATATATAACATATATCTATGTGTGAACCAAATCAACAAAAGTAAATATATATAACATATATCAATCTGTGAAGCCAATTAATAATGCAAATCAATTGGTGCATAAACATAAAGGTTCATAAGTGTCCATAAATATTTTGCAGGTGAGTAGAATTGTATTCTATCCGAATAATACGTGTATCCACCACCGAGTGAAATTCATCCTTACCAAACGGAAATAAATAAGGTGCAACTATATTTTCTTGTGCTGAAAAAATATCCAATCTCCTTGTGAACAAACACCACGTGTAAATCACCAGGAATTAGCCTCTTACCAGATGGTAATAGGTATGCACTTGTTCAGTGAAACCACCGCCTTGCTTCCTCTTTAAAATCCTGAAGTGGGATGTAGAACCGCTCTACCTTTCTTTCTCCACTAGATGGCAACGAGTACCAGCAAGAAACACAGCCTCATCCTTCTTTACAAGCTCACAAAACCACCGTGTATTAAAGGAAAAAAAGGGCTAATAGTGTATTACCCTTGGGATTTATTCAAAAAACAGTTGATAATGCACTTACAATTAGATGTCTTGTATTCAGCATAAACATAGGCATACGAATTCCTGCAAAGGCTTGCGGCCGGCTGCAGCACGGACCGCAAGTTGTGTGTGACGTGTGCGCCTCCTAATCTGACCGGTTTCTTCCCATAGGACTTCTACTGAGACAGGAGTACTGGCGCATCGTCACTTCCGCTTTATTTATACAGGTGGAAGCAGATTGTCTAACTTCCGGTGTCTGCAGAGCAGGTAGTATAAAACATTGATCCATAGCACATCCTGGTGACACAGGAAGTAAACACTTCACCTCCTGTCTGCACAGGAAGCAAACACTTTACTTCCTGTCTGCAGAGCAAGTGTCTGCAGAGCAGGTATGCCTTGGAACTTCTGGCTGATAGCAATTTAAGGCAAATTACTTAAATATGGGTAACTTTCCTTGTGTTAAAAGGAATGTATAAAAACATACTTTATTATTTGTTAAAAACAAATGTATAAAAACATCGATCTATGGCACATCCTGGTGACACCGGAAGTAAACACTTTCCTTCCTGTCCTACAACACACTGCTTTAGGAGCGTAGTGGGAAAGGGGTGACACCGGAAATATGTGTATAATAAAATGTATTGAACTATATTAAACCATATGCTCCAATACAAATTTAAAATAAATGTTAAAAGATAACTAAAATATAAAACCTGCCAAAATATATGTGGGGATCAACAGTTATTAATGTGTGCGTTTATGTCCCACTCTATGTTGAGTCCCCGGGGTCTGGAGCAGCCGAGCTCATATATCCAGAAGGTTTCCCTCCTGGATATAGACCTCCTCAGATTGCTCCCCCTCCAGTGTGGTGTATATTTCTCAATAACGATGATTTTTAACCTCTTGGGATTTTTTCTGTGACATTGGGCGAAGTGTTGGGATACACTATGCCCAGGAAAAGCTTTGTGTATGTTGGTCAGATGTTCTCCAATACGTATGGCGGCAGTACGTATGGTTCTTCCAACATACTGGTAATTGCACTCACACTGTAAAAGGTATACAACCCCTTTCGTATGGCAGGAAATAAAATTTCTAATGGGGTACTCTTTACCTGTCACAGTTGAATGAAATTTATTAGTCCTGATAGTTTGAGCTTCTTTACACACTCTGCAACTCCTGCAGGGAAAGAAGCTCTTCATATCAGGAAAAAATTTTGGGATGGTAGGAGGATCAATGGGATTGGGGGCTACCAGATCTCGTAAGTTCTGTGCCTTCCTGTAAATGATAGGTGGAACTTCTGGTAGCATGGGTCCTAAAATTTTATCTTTCTGTAGGACTCCCCAGTGTTTCCGGAATACATGATTTAGCCACTTGTAGTTTTGTGAGAATCTCGTAATGAAAGCAAATTCAAACTTGGAACTGGTTTTTCCTGGGTTCTGAACTTTCTTAGGTTGTATCAAACTTCTTTGCTCAACTAACTCCAGGGTCTGAATTTCTTTCTCTAGCACTTCTGGTTTGTAGCCTTTTTCCAGAAATTTTTCTTTCAGGACCATAGCTTGTTTCCGGAATACTTGGCTGTCGGTACAATTCCTTCTGACTCTTCTGAATTGTGATTTGGGTACAGATCTGAGCCAGGCTGGATGGTGACAGCTGTCCAGGGCTATAAAGCCGTTCCTATCAGTCGGCTTATAATAGGTATGGGTGGAAAAACTAGAACCTACCCTGGATATGACTAGGTCCAAGAAGTTCACTGAGGTCTTGCTAAATTCATAAGAAAACCTGATCCCCCAATTATTACAATTCAGATCTCTCATGAACCTTCTCAGTGAATCTTCTTCTCCCTGCCATATTAACAGCGTGTCATCTATGTACCTTCTCCACATAACCAGTTGCCTGGGTCTGTTGGAATAAATGTTTCTATCTTCCCACAGTGCCATAAATAAATTGGCTAAGCTGGGGGCAAACTTGGCCCCCATAGCTACGCCCATTTTCTGTAGGTAGAACTTTTCGCCATAATAGAAATAGTTGTGCTCCATGCCGAAAATTAGTAGATCCAGGATGAACTTCTTCTGGTCCATCGGTATTTCATAATCAGTGTCCAAGAAAGTGCATACCGCTTCATATCCTATCTGGTGGGGTATCACGGTATATAAAGACGTCACGTCTGCCGTGACCAGCAGTACGTCTCCCTCCACCTCTAATTGTGTCACTTCCTGGATACATTGAGCCGTATCTTTAAGATATGAAGGGGTTTCTTGGACCAGGGGTTGCAGAAAGTGGTCCACATACCTTCCAATCCTGGAGGTAACGGAATCGATTCCGCTCACTATGGGCCTCCCAGGTGGTCTAGTGAGGCTTTTATGTACTTTGGGAAGATAATATATGGTCGGAATCCTGGGAGCCAAAGGTACCAAGAATTCCTTCTCTTTTTTGTTTATAATACCTTCCTCGTAACCTTTAGTCACTATTTTCTCCAACTGTTTCTTATATTTGAAGGTGGGGTCTTTTTTCAAAACTTCATAGGTGCCATTATCAGATAACAACCTCTCCATTTCTTCAGTGTATTGTTCCTTATTGAGAAGAACGATACCCCCACCTTTATCCGCCGGTCTTATCACAAGGTTTTTATTCTCGCAAGAGTGGGACATAAACGCACACATTAATAACTGTTGATCCCCACATATATTTTGGCAGGTTTTATATTTTAGTTATCTTTTAACATTTATTTTAAATTTGTATTGGAGCATATGGTTTAATATAGTTCAATACATTTTATTATACACATATTTCCGGTGTCACCCCTTTCCCACTACGCTCCTAAAGCAGTGTGTTGTAGGACAGGAAGGAAAGTGTTTACTTCCGGTGTCACCAGGATGTGCCATAGATCGATGTTTTTATACATTTGTTTTTAACAAATAATAAAGTATGTTTTTATACATTCCTTTTAACACAAGGAAAGTTACCCATATTTAAGTAATTTGCCTTAAATTGCTATCAGCCAGAAGTTCCAAGGCATACCTGCTCTGCAGACACTTGCTCTGCAGACAGGAAGTAAAGTGTTTGCTTCCTGTGCAGACAGGAGGTGAAGTGTTTACTTCCTGTGTCACCAGGATGTGCTATGGATCAATGTTTTATACTACCTGCTCTGCAGACACCGGAAGTTAGACAATCTGCTTCCACCTGTATAAATAAAGCGGAAGTGACGATGCGCCAGTACTCCTGTCTCAGTAGAAGTCCTATGGGAAGAAACCGGTCAGATTAGGAGGCGCACACGTCACACACAACTTGCGGTCCGTGCTGCAGCCGGCCGCAAGCCTTTGCAGGAATTCGTATGCCTATGTTTATGCTGAATACAAGACATCTAATTGTAAGTGCATTATCAACTGTTTTTTGAATAAATCCCAAGGGTAATACACTATTAGCCCTTTTTTTCCTTTAATACACGGTGGTTTTGTGAGCTTGTAAAGAAGGATGAGGCTGTGTTTCTTGCTGGTACTCGTTGCCATCTAGTGGAGAAAGAAAGGTAGAGCGGTTCTACATCCCACTTCAGGATTTTAAAGAGGAAGCAAGGCGGTGGTTTCACTGAACAAGTGCATACCTATTACCATCTGGTAAGAGGCTAATTCCTGGTGATTTACACGTGGTGTTTGTTCACAAGGAGATTGGATATTTTTTCAGCACAAGAAAATATAGTTGCACCTTATTTATTTCCGTTTGGTAAGGATGAATTTCACTCGGTGGTGGATACACGTATTATTCGGATAGAATACAATTCTACTCACCTGCAAAATATTTATGGACACTTATGAACCTTTATGTTTATGCACCAATTGATTTGCATTATTAATTGGCTTCACAGATTGATATATGTTATATATATTTACTTTTGTTGATTTGGTTCACACATAGATTTAAATCAATAAATTGTGTAATTACTGTAGATTTCCTGATTACATAGAAGTGAAGTTTAGTAAGAAATACAGGAGACATAATTTTGTGGAGGATGAGGGTACAAAGTCTTCAGTAAAAATCATCAATATCCAATCTCTTTTGTCCAATGTGCTCACTATACCTTCAGGATTGAAAACATTTGCTCAAGTGAATTCTCATCAGGGAAAAAGTACATATGAATATTTTCTTTTTCACTTAGAAGGAAATGTCACAAATGAAAGGTTATAGTAAATGACTGATGCCCCCGGTTTTGTTATCTATTCAGTTCTGTAATTTGTTCTCCTGAATACACAAAAGTACAGCAACGCCAGAGACATAATTCTATAAAGGAGGGGGTAGTGGAAGAAGATCCTGCATACCTTATTCTGTGGAGGAGGGCGTAGTGGAAGGAGATCCTGCATACATAATTTTGTGAAGGAGGAGGGTAGTGGAAGGAAACCCTGTACACATAATTCTGTGGAGAAAGATGTACTGGAAAGAGATCCTGCATACATAATTCTGTGGAGGAGGAGGTAGTGGAAGGAGATCCTGCATACACAATTCTGTGGAGGAAGGGGTAGTGGAAGGAGATCTTAAATACAAAATTCTGTGGAGGAGAAGGAGGTAGTGGCAAGGGTCCCTGCATACATAATCCTGTGGAGGGGGAGGTAGTAGTGGAAGGAGATCTTAAATACAAAATTCTGTGGAGGAGAAGGAGGTAGTGGCAAGGGTCCCTGCATACATAATCCTGTGGAGGGGGAGGTAGTGGAAGGAGATCCTGCATACATAATTCTGTTGAGGAGGAGGGTAATAGGAAGGAGACCCTGCATGCATAATTCTGTTGAGGAGTAGGGTAGTAGAAGGAGACCATGCATACAACATTCTGTAGAGGAGGAGATAGTGAAAGGAGACTCTGCATTCATAATTCTGTGAAGAAGGAGGTAATGGAAGGACGCCATGCATACACAATTCTGTGGAGCAGGAGGTAATGGAAGCAGACCATACATACATAATTCTGTGGAGGAGGAGATACTGAAAGGAGATCCTGCATACTTAATTCTGTGGAGGAGGAGGTAGAGGAAGGAGACCCTGCATACATAATTCTGTAGAGGAGTAGGCTAGTGGAAGGAAATCCTACATACATCATTCTGTGGAGGAGGAGATAGTGGAAGGAGATCCTGCATACTTAATTCTGTGGAGGAGGAGGTAATGGAAGGAGATCCTGCATTCATATTTCTGTAGGGGAGGAGGGTAGTGGAAGGAAACCCTGCATATATAATTCTGTACAGAAAGCAGTATTGGAAGGATATCCTGCATACATAATTCTGAGGAAGAGGAGGTAGTGGAAGCAGATCCTGCATACACGAGAAAAGGGTCGATCCCTGATACCTAGATAAGTAGGTGTAGCCTCCGTCCCAGAAAAACGTTTTGGAGCAAGTTTGATGCCTCAGGTCAAGGGATTGGGACTTTGCGGGCTTAGTAAAATGCTATATTTATTAAAAATAATAATAATATGCTGATAGCAAAATAATGATACAAACAATATAAACACAGTAAGTGCCAATGGGTTATAGACCCATGTGAGTAGGTGAAGATAGAACGAAAGGTGACAAGGTGGAAATGGTGACTTTAAAGAACTCTGTCTATTTAGGGCTCATAAATGTGAGCTTGAGAGAGAGTATCTTTGTCAAACTTCCGACGCGTTTCGGCATAGGTATATTGCCTTTGTCAAGGAAGTGGGAAGGGGTCACCATATCTGAAAAATATAGTGAGTATATATTAGAGATTTATTGTAGTATAACACTATTTGTAAAAATAGTGAATAATAGAGTATGCACATACATGTGATTCAACGGTCAGGTCCCAGGATTTGGTATTCCCATTGCCCTCCAAGAATGTTCAACAGGATTTCTGGAGGAATGGCTGTCTGTAAAGATATGTGGTAATGGTGAGTGTTGCCAACTGAATATAAGTAAAATTGAGTAGAAATGTGTGAAGCAAACTTACATGTTGTAAGAGTTGCTTGATAATGTGAGGAAGGAGGTAGTCCTTCTCAATGGCCTGAAGAATATATGACATATATGACACCAATTAGATCAAAATATTTATTGTGATTGTATTTAAAGCACTATCGGAGTTAGTGCTGATCACTTACAATTGGTGTTGAAGGTCTTGGTTATGGTAGTCCAAATGCAGTGGAGGCTGTGTTCTCACTTTGCTTTATTTTGAGCCTGCATGATAGGGCAGATTGGGTTTGGTGTGGGCCGGATTTCTTTGCTTGATATGCATACATATTAAAATATTAATGACTTACATTTGCAGGGAGTTCCGGATTCTAAACAGCAGGGGGAGCCCTGGTTAAGGATCCTGGTGTTTCCCTGGTAAAGATAATTAGTGCTGATGAGCCTTGAGGCATTGTGAGCACTAGTAAAAAGTACATCCAACAGTGCAAAAGGTAAAGCATTGTTGGATGATGAACTTACGTTTAGGTAGGGCTGTGTGGTAGAATGGGAGTCCAGAGCTGCGTATCCTGGGGCGTCCGTATCATCCCTCGGCTGGAGGGAAGTGACGGCCTGTTAGAAATCCCCGGCCTTTTATATCCCTCGGAGCATGCGCAGTTGCGCCGCCGTACGTCATGACGTCGATCGGGAGTCCGGGTCGACGTGGGAGATTAATGCGCGCGCCGATGGAGTTGCGCGCGCATATCTCAGGACGATCCGGGCTCAGGCCGGCGTCGGGCCGTGGTGCGCGCGCCGATGGGCTGCGCGCGCACCCTGCCTATTTGACGTGAAGGGTATAATGAAGATGTTCCGAGGCCGCCGACACAGGAATGGGACAAGGATTTGAAGGGGTATGATCCCCATCGTCCTTGTCAGTCCCCAGAGTGTCATGCTCTGGGGTTACCTGTGCCGGGTGAACTCTGGGAGGGCAAAGAGGGGAATATGACAAACCTGGGTGATGGAACCTGTACTAATTGATCACAGTGTAATGGGCATATGTAGCATATATATAAAAAAGAGTTTTTATGGTAAATACAGTAAATAATGGATAATTACAATCATACAATAAAGTGAAGTAACAATATTAACAGCAATATAAATTACAACAGGAGGAGTAGGGGACTATCCAAATAAGGGTGACTCTTGGGCACGGAGGGGTAAAGCCCAATGCCAACAAACATGTCACATACAAGAAGGATTTTATGAATGAAAAAATGAAAGAAAAAATATATAATGGAAATAATAAGAAAAAAAAAAAAAATAAATAAGAAAAAAATATAAAATATAAAAGAGAGAAAAAAATATTAATAAAAAATAATAAAGAAAAATAAAAATAAAGAAAAATAAAAATAAAAAATATAAAATATAAAATAATAATAGAAAATAAATGATGTCAAGGAATATGTATTATCAATGGGTTTTGCCTGAGGCAAAACCTTCTAGGAAAGGGCGATAACTCGCACTTTCGTTTAGTCCAGGGGGTGTGGTTGCGTTAAGTTTTTTTATCCAGCGCAGTTCTTTCTGTAGGAGGGATTTGTTCCAGTCCCCTCCTCTGGCTGGAATGTGGATGCGTTCTAATGCAGTAAAGGAAACTTTAGGCATCTTATATTTGTGGTGTTGGGTTATATGGCGGCCTAACGGAAGATGGAAGTTGCCGATGGTCATGCTTTGGATATGTTTATTGACTCTCAGTCCGAATTCTTGTTTTGTTTTTCCGATGTAGAATGCTCCACATTCGCAATTCATAATATATACAACCCCCTTAGTTTTGCAATTAGCAAAATGACGGGGGATGAAAGTTTCACCATTCGGTAAGATTAGGTGTGTGGATTTGAGTATTACTGCGCATTGGGCGCAGGAGCCACAGGGAAAAGTTCCCACGGTGTTGCATGGGTCTTTTTGGGACTTCATTTCACTCCTTACTAGAGTCTGTTGTACAGATCGTGATTTCCTGTAAGTGATGAGAGGATAAGTAGGTACCAGTCCTTTGATTGTGGGGTCCTCAGTGAGGATAGGCCAATTCTTTTGTATAATATTTCTTATTTTTTTGTGCTCGTTTGAGAAGCGCATGATAATTCTTGTGGGGGGTACATCTGTTGATTTGTCCTTTTTGGTTTGTTTGTACAGAATCTCATGTCTGTCCAATTGGTTGACTCGATTAAACGCTTTTCTCAGGCATGTTTTTGAGTATCCTCTGTCAATTAATCTGTCTCTTAAAGCATTAGCTTCTTTTTGGAATTCCAAGGGTTTAGAGCAGTTTCTCTTAAGTCTGAGGAACTGGCTGTAGGGTATCGAGTTTTTGAGAGGATCTGGGTGGAAGCTCTTGGCGTGGAGTATTGTGTTACCAGCTGTTGGTTTTCTAAAGAGTGTTGTTAGGAGATTACCCGCATCATCTTTATAAATGTAAGTATCCAAAAATGGTACTTTTGTTTGGTTATATGTGATAGTGAAATACATATTGAAGTGGTTCTGATTCATTTGGTTTAGGCATTCCAATAGAAGGGCTTCAGATCCAGTCCATATGAGAAAGATGTCATCGAGAAATCTTTGCCACAGGATAATGTGGCTCGTGTATCTGGTGTGGTATTCGGATGATAGGAAATCCTCTTCCCATTCGCCTAGATATATGTTAGCGTATGTGGGCGCACAGCTTGTGCCCATCGCTACACCGCATATTTGAGCATAATGTGTACCACAAAAAGAGAAGACATTGTGGTTTAGTATAAATCTCAACATCTGTAGAATAAAAGTGCTAAAATTGGCATCATATCTACTTTCTTGTTGGAGTACTTTTTCTATTGTTTTTAGGCCTTTTGAGTGGGGGATGTTATTATAGAGAGTTTCGACATCAATAGTAACGAGAAAGGCATCTATTGGTATAGAGATATTATCAAGTATCTGAAGTAGATGTCCGGTGTCTTTGACATATGATGCCAGTTTGGTGACAAAAGGTTTTAGGTGAGCATCAATCACTTGACTAATATTTTCAGTAATGCATCCGTTACCGGAAACTATGGGTCGTCCGGGCGGGTTTAGTGGGTTTTTGTGCACTTTGGGGAGTGCGTAGAATGTTGGTACTCGCGGGTGTTTTGTGCGTATGAATTCCCAAAGGGTTTTGGTAATGGTTTTATTGTTGTAGGCTCTGTCAACGAGTTTGTAAAATTCCTCATTGAAGCTGTGTATCATTAAGGGAGAGATTGGTTGATAGTATTTTTTGTTTTGCAAGATGTTAAGACACATTTCTTGGTATTTTTCGTTGTCCATTAGGACAACGTTGCCTCCTTTATCCGAAGGTTTGATAGTGATGGAATCATTTTCTTGTAATTCTTTTAATGCTTGTCTTTGATTGCGTGTGAGGTTAGTAGGATATGTTGTTTGACGCAAGTTTTCAAGATCATTTGTGGTTTGGCGTACGAAAAGTGCAATAGCCGGATTTGAGTTGAGGGGGGGAAAGATGTGTGATTTCTTCTTAAATTGTGTCTCTGTGGTGGGTCCTGTGTTGATATCTTCTTCTTCACTGTCTATACATTGTTCCGTATCCTCGAGATCGTCTAATCCTCCTTCCTCTAGCAGTAAATTGAGATCTCTAATTGCCCGATATTCAGCCGCAGTTAGTGGTGTAGTTATAGGTTCCGTCGTGGGTTGTTTGCTATACATGGTTTTTAATAGTAAATTTCGGGCAAATAGGTTGATATCTTTTATAGCCTCAAATTTATCCATGCCCTGGTTAGGGCAGAATGAGAGTCCGAAAGAGAGTACTTCTTTTTGTGCTTCTGTGAGAATGTGTGAAGAGAGGTTAATAATATTTAATCCTTCTTGTACTCCGGTCTCTTCTCCGTGAGGTCTTGGTTTGATGAGTTTTTTGTGCTGGGTTTCCCTAAAAAACCCCCTTAACTTTAGATCTAGTAAATATTTCATGAGGTTTAAGGTTTTTTTGAGATGCTGCGGTGTCGAGTGTCTCAATATCGGTGACATATGTGTCTGCATACACAATTCTGTGGAGAAGGAGGTAGGTGAAGAAGACCCTGAATACATAATGCTTTGAAGGAGAGGGTAGTGTAAGGAGATCTTGAATACATAATTCTGTGGAGAAGGAGGGTAGTGGAAGGAGATCCTGCATATATAATTCTGTAGAGGAGAAGGAGGTAGTCGAAGGAGATCCTGCATACATAATTCTGTGGAGGAGGAGGAGGTAGTGGAATGAGATCCTACATACACAATTCTTTCGGGGAGGAGGTAGTGGAAAGAGATTCTGCATACACAATTCTATTGAGGAGGAGGGTAGTAGAAGGAGACCCAGCATACAACATTCTATAGAGAAGGAGGTAGTGGAAGGATCCCTGCATACATAACACTGGAGAAGAAGGGTAGTGGAAGGAGATCCTGCATATATAATTCTGTAGAGGAGAAGGAGGTAGTCGAAGGAGATCCTGCATACATAATTCTGTGGAGGAGGAGGAGGTAGTGGAAAGAGATCCTGCATACACAATTCTATTGAGGAGGAGGGTAGTAGAAGGAGACCCAGCATACAACATTCTATAGAGAAGGAGGTAGTGGAAGGATCCCTGCATACATAACACTGGAGAAGAAGGGTAGGGGAAGGAGATCCTGCATACATAATTCTGTGGAGAAGGAGGGTACAATGACTGCAGAAAACATTACCAATATTCAAAGTATTTTTTTCCAATTTGCTGAATATATCTTTAGATTTCTAAGCATTTGATTATGAGTCATTAAAAATAAATACAATTAATTGTTGTGAATTGTTTTTTCTTCTCAGAAAAAAATATTGAAAACACAATGTTGCAACTGAAGAGTAATGGTAAGTATTTATTTCCTGTCTTTAAATCAATTAAATTGTGTAATTAGATTTCCTGATTACATAGAAGTAAAGTTTAGTAAGAAATACAGGCAACATAATTCTGTGGAGGGTACAAAGTCTTCAGTAAAAATCATCAATATCCAATCTCTTTTGTCCAATGTGCTCACTATTAGAGTTGAGCGGACACCTGGATGTCCATGTTCGGCAGGTTCGGCCGAACTTGAAAAAAAAGTCCGGGTCCGTGTCCCGGACTTTTTCCGAACTTTACCCGGACACCGAACCCCATTGAAGTCAATAGGGACCCGAACTTTCAGGCACTAAAATGGCTCTAAAACACCAATGGAAAGGGCTAGAGTGCTGCAAATGGCAGCAAAATGTAGTTAAGAGCATGGCAAGTGCTCTGCAAACAAATGTGGATAGGGAAATAACTTAAAACAACAAAAAAAACAGAAAAATAAAACAATTTTCTTCATCTGTGAAGGACGAGGCCCATATGGAGTAGGAGGGAGGTTGAGGTGGCGGTGGATGTGGCGGTGTAGGTGGAAGCAGCGGTGGAGGAGGACGAGGTAGCCAACACTGCTTTTTTTCAGTCATTTTAAACTAGGGTACACCCCAAAAGAGTGAGAAAGATCAAAAATATAACAATGGCTGGGTAAGGTCGGTATCCATCTCTATTCTGCACAAGGTACGGAAAAGTCCGGTGGGATCCATGCCTGGTTCATTTTAATGAACGTGAGCTTGTCCACATTGTCTCTGGACAGGCGGCTGCGCTTGACTGTGATAACGCCCCCAGCCGTGCTAAATACATGTTCAGATAATACACTGGCTGCAGGGCACACCAGCACCTCCAAGGCGTAAAGGGCAAGCTCAGGCCATGTGCCCAATTTGGAGACCCAGAAGTTGAAGGGGGCAGACCTGTCATTCACTACATGTAGGCGTGTGCACACATACTGCTCCACCATGTTGGTGAAATGCTGCCTCCTGCTAAGACGTTCCATATGAGCTGCTGGTGCTGCTGTTTGTTGTGGCGTGCTGACAAAGCTTTTCCACATTTCGGCCATGCTAACCCTGCCTTCTGAGGTGCTGGCGGTGCCCTGATTGCGTTGGTGACCTCTTCCTCCTCCTCCTCTGCCTTGGCCCTGTGCTTCCACTGTGGCCCCGCTGTCAGGTGGGAATGCCAGCAGCATCGCGTCTACCAGCGTGCGCTTGTACTCGTGCATCTTGCGATCACGCTCCAGTGAGTGAATTAAGGACGGTACGTTGTCCTTGTAACGGGGATCCAGCAGCGTGGCCACCCAGTAATCAGCACAAGTTAGAATGTGGGCAACTCGGCGGTCGTTGTGGAGACACTGCAGCATGTAATCGCTCATGCGTGCCAGGCTGCCCAGAGGCAACGAAAGGCTGTCCTCTGTGGGAGGTGTATCATTTGTGTCCTCTGTATCCCCCCAGCCTTGCACCAGTGATCTGGGTGCCACCCTGCTGTGAACATGGTTCCATCTCCTCCTCCATCTCCTCCTCCTCATCCTCCTCATCCTCCAGAACTGTGTCCCTGCTGGACAATTGTGTACCTGGCGTTTGTGTGCAGGAACCCACCCTCGGAGCCACTTGCGAATGACTGCCCTGAAAGCCTTGGAAATGTTACCTCTTCATCCTCCTCCTCCTCATCCTGTGCCACATCCTCTTCCATCATCGCCCGAATCGTTTTTTCAAGGAGGCATAGAAGTGGAATAGTTAAGCTGACAATGGCGTCATCGGCACTGGCCATGTTGGTGGAGTACTCAAAACAGCGCAACAAGGAACACAGGTCTCGCATGGAGGCCCAGTTATTGGTGGTGAAGTGGTGCTGTTCCGCAGAGTGACTCACACGTGTGTGCTGCAGCTGAAACTCCACTATGGTCTGCTGCTGCTCGCACAGTCTTTGCAGCATGTGCAAGGTGGAGTTCCACCTTGTGGGCACGTCACATATGAGGCGGTGAGCGGGAAGGCCGAAGATACGCTGCAGCGCTGACAGGCGAGCAGCAGCAGGGTGAGAACGCTGAAAGTGCGCACAGACGGGCCGCACTTTCTGCAGCAGCTCTGACATATCGGGGTAATTTTTAAGGAACCTCTGCACCACCAAATTCAGCACATGCGTGCGTCAAACCGGCTAGGCCCAGAGCTACTATAAGATTTTGCCCATTATCGCACACCACCAGGCCGGGCTTGAGGCTCGCTGGCAGCAAACACTCATTTGCCTGCTGTTCCATGCTCCTCCACAACTCCTGCGCGGTGTGTGTTTTTTCCCCCAAACAGGCAAGTTTTAAAACTGCCTGCTGTCGTTTACCCCTGGCTGTGCTGAAGTTGGTTTTGAAGGTGTTACGCTGACCGGATGAGGAGGCGGTAGAGGATGAGGAAGCGGAGTTAGGAACAGGAGGCAAACTGAAGCACCCTGCAATCCTCGGCGGTGGAAGATGCGCCCCAAAAATTTGGAAGGTGTATCTCACACGTACCGATACAGACTATGCCACAATTTATTTTTTTTTACCCCAAAGGGTGTAGATTGAATAGCGGAATAGAAAATATGATATAAAAAGGTGTATCTCACACGTACAGACCCAGACTAGGCCCGATTACAATTTTTTGTACCCTAAAGGCAGGATGAGGAGTAGGAGGAGTTCGGAACAGGAGGCAAACTGAAGCACCCTGCAATCCTCGGCGGTGGAAGATGCGCCCCAAAAATTTGGAAGGTGTATCTCACACGTACCTATATAGACTATGCCGCAATTTAATTCTTTTTACCCCAAAGGGTGTAGATTGAATAGCGGAATAGAAAACATTTTATAAAACGGTGTATCTCACATGTACAAACACAGACTAGGCCCCGATTACAATTTTTTATACCCTACAGGCAGGATGAGGAGTAGGAGGAGTTCGGAACAGGAGGCAAACTGAAGCACCCTGCAATCCTCGGCGGTGGAAGATGTGCCCCAAAAATTTGGAAGGTGTATCTCACACGTACCGATACAGACAATGCCGCAATTTAATTTTTTTTACCCCAAATGGTGTAGATTGAATAGCGGAATATAAAATATGATATAAAAAGGTGTATCTCACATGTACAGACCCAGACTAGGCCCCAATTACAATTTTTTGTACCCTAAAGGCAGGATGAGGAGTAGGAGGAGTTTGGAACAGGAGGCAAACTGAAGCACCCTGCAATCCTCGGCGGTGGAAAATGCGCCCCAAAAATTTGGAAGGTGTATCTCACACGTACCGATACAGACTATGCCGCAATTTATTTTTTTTACCCCAAAAGGGTGTAGATTGAATAGCGGAATAGAAAATATGATATAAAATTGTTGATTTTTCAATAGCACATGTGAACACAGCAGTGTCTTATGTTTTATGTCACGGTCAGCTCAGCAGCAGGCTATGAAGGGAAAAAAAAATTCCCCTTTTAACTTTGTATTTTTTAAATAGCAGATTAGTACAGACTATGCCACAATTTATTTTTTTTTTTAACCCAAAAGGGTGTATATTGAATATTGAAATAGAAAAAAGTATATCAAATTAAAATTCACTCAATAGCACATGTGAACACAGCAGTGTCTGATGTCACGGTCAGCTCAGCAGCAAGCAGGCTATGAAGGGGGAAAAAAAAAATTCCCCTTTAACTTTGTAATTTTTAAATAGCAGATTAGTACAGACTATGCCACAATTAAATGTTTTTTATCCCAAAAGGGTGTATATTGAATAGTGAAATAGAAAAAAGTATATAAAATTGAAAATCACTCAATAGCACATGTGAACACAGCAGTGTCTTATGTCACGGTCAGCTTAGCAGCAAGCAGGCTATGAAGGGGGAAAAAAAATTCCCCTTTAACTTTGTAATTTTTAAATAGCAGATTAGAACAGCAATCTGTAGTAAAATATAGCTGAACGCTGCACACAACAGACTGATAAAAATATATTTTTTTCTCCCTCCTCCTCCTCCTCCTCCTCAGTGGGCTCCAGTGAGGGCAAAAAGATTTTTCACTGCACCACCCCCCACACAGCTAAATTGATGTAGATCGCTAACGGACGATTGTTCTGTCCCTGCCTAATCTCTCCAGCCTGTCCCTAAAATTCTCAAATAGGAGACCCTGAATACAAAAATCTGTGAAGAAGGAGGTAATGGAAGGAGACCAGGCATACACAATTGTGTGGAGGAGGAGGTAATGGAAGGAGACCATGCATACATAATTCTGTGGAGGAAAAGGCAGTGGAAGGAGATCCTGCATACATAATTCTTTGGAGGAGGAGGGTACAATATCTGCAGTAAATATGACCAATATTCAAAATACTTTTGTCCAATTAGCCGACTATATCTTTAGATTTCTAAGCATTTGATTATGAGTCATCAAACATCAATAAAATTAATTGTTGTTGTGAATTGTTTTTTCTTCTCAGAAAAAAATATTGAAGACACAATGTTGCACCTGAAGAGTAAAGGTAAGTATTTTTTCCTCTGTCTTTAAATCAATCAAATTGTGCAATTAGATTTCCTGATTACATAGCAGTGAAGTTTTGTAAGAAATACAGGCGACATAATTCTGTGGAGGGTACAAAGTCTTCAGTAGAAATCATCAATATCCAATCTCTTTTGTCCAATGTGCTCACTATACCTTCAGGATTGTAAACATTTGCTCAAGTGAATCCTCATCAGGGAAAAAGTACATATGAATATTTTCTTTTTCATTGTTAGATAAAAAAAATTGAAAAGGAAATGTCCCAAATGAAAGGTTATAGTAAATGACTGATGCCCCCGTTTTTTTTTATCTATTCAGTTCTGTAATTTGTTCTCCTGAATACACAAAAATACAGCAATGCCAGAGAAATAAATCTATGAAGGAGGAGGTAGTGGAAGGAAACCCTGTATACATAATTCTGTGGAGAAAGAGGTACTTGAAAGAGATCCTGCATACATAGTTCTGTAGAGGAGGAGTGTAGTGGAAGGAAATCCTGCATACATAATTCTTTGGAGGAAGGGGTAGTGGAAGGAGATCCTGCATACATAATTCTGAGGAAGAGGAGGTAGTGGAAGGAGATCCTGCATATATAATTCTGAGGAAGAGGAGGTAGTGAAAGGAAATCCTGCATACATAATTCTGTGGAGAAGGATGTAGTGGAAGGAGACCCTGCATACGTAATTCTTTGGAGGAAGGGGTAGTGGAAGGAGATCACGCATACATAATTCTGTAGAGGACAAGGAGGTAGTGGAAAGGGGCCCTGCATAAATTATCCTGTGGAGGAGGAGGTAGTGGAAGTAGAGCCTGCATATATAATTCTCTTGAGGAGGAGGGTAGTAGGAAGGTAACCCTGCATACAACATTCTATAGAGGACGAGGTAGTGGAAGGAGACCCTGCATACATAATTCTGTTGAGGAGTAGGGTAGTAGAAGGGGACCCTGCATACAACGTTCTGTAGAGGAGGAGATAGCGGAAGAAGACCATGCATACATAATTCTGTGGAGGAGGAGGTAATGGAAGGAGACCCTGCATACATAATTCTGTGGAGAAGGAGATAGTGGAAGGAGATCCTGCATACATAATTCTGTAGAGGAGTAGGCTAGTGGAAGGAGATCCTACATACATAATTGTGTGGAGGAGGAGATAGTGGAAGGAGATCCTACATACATAATTGTGTGGAGGAGGAGGTAGTGGAAGGAGATCCTGCATACTTAATTCTGTGGAGGAGGAGGTAGTGGAAGGAGATCCTGCATACATAATTCTGTACAGGAGAAGGAGGTAGTGGAAGGAGATCCTGCATACAAAATTCTGTGGAGAAGGAGGTAGTGGAAGGAGATCCTGCATACATAATTCTGTGGAGGAGGAGGTAGTGGAAGGAGATCCTGCATACATAATTCTGTGAGGGTACAATGTCTGCAGTAAGCATGATCAATATTCAAAATACTTTTGTCCAATTAGCTGACCATATCTTTAGATTTCTAAGCATTTGATTATGAGTCATCAAACATCAATAAAATGAATTGTTGTGATTTTTTTTTTCCTCTCAGAAAAAAATATTGAAGACACAATGTTGCAACTGAAGATTAATGGTAAGTATTTATTTCCTCTGTCTTTAAATCAATCAAATTGTGTACTTAGATTTCCTGATTACATAGAAGTGAAGTTTAGTAAGAAATACAGGCAATATAATTCTTTGGAGGAGGAGGGTACAAAGTCTTCAATAAAGATCATCAATATTCAATCTCTTTTGTCCAATCTGCTCACTATACCTTCAGGATTGTAAACATTTTCTCAAGTCCTCATCAGGGAAAAAAGTACATGTGAATATTTTCTTTTTTATTGTTAGATAAAAAAAAAAATTGAAGAGGAAATGGTATAACTGAAAGGTTATAGTAAATGACTGATGCCCCCAGTTTGTTATCTGTTCAGTTCTGTAATTTGTTCGCCTGAATACACAAAAATACAGCAATGCCAGAAACATAAGTCTGTGGAAGAGGAGGTAGTGGAAGGACATCCTATATAAATTCATTTGTGGAGAAGGAGATAGTGGAAGGAGACCCTGCATACATAATTCTGTGGAGGAGGAGGGTAGTGGAAGGAGATCCTGCATACATGATTCTGTGGAGGAGGAGGTAGTGGAAGGAGACCCTGCATACATAATTCTGTAGAGGAGAAGGTAGTGGAAGCAGACCCCAAAGACATAGCTCTTTGTGAAGGAGGCAATGGGGTGAGACCCCATACATATATATATATAATTTAGTAGTTTAGGAGAATAGTGGGTAATGGGTAGTAGGGTACTTTTTTTTTGTGCACTGATGGATTTCCACACCTGCACATTTTAGGAGGAAGTAAACTCTCTTTTTACTTGTACCTACAGGTAAGCCCATAATAAGGCTTACCTGTAGGTACTGTGAATGTCTCCTAAACTTGCACAGTTTAGAAGATATTCACAGTGCATGCAGACAATGATGTCATCACTGTATGTGCTTTGAAGGTTCGGCTTACTGTGCCGAACCATCAATACACGTGCCGTAAATGGCGGCTCCTGCACGCATCCGCCGGAGTGACATCATTGCAGCTCTGGCCAATCACAGCACCAGAGCCCACGAACCCGGAAGAAACACTGGGGAAGATGTCAGCGGTATGCGTGCGTCTCTGAGACAGCTTCATTATAAATTAGATATTTCATTATGAGCTAGTATGCGATGCATACTAGCTCATAATGCCTTTGTCTTACAGGCTTTGTTTCCCCCCCCCCCAAGTTTTACAATCTCTTTAAGAGTTTACACAATCATTTCATATTTCCATTTACATTAAACATTCAGCCATTTAATAGTATATCTTCCTATATACCACAGCTGTGCCTTGCAAGCATGGAAATATTTGCTCTTGTGAGTCATCAAACATCAAGGAATATTCACTTATTTGAATTATTTTCTATTCTCAGATAAAAATATTGAAGCTGAAATTACACAACTGAAGGCTAATAGTAAGTATTTTATGCTCCCAGATTGTTTTTAATTTGGATTTGCAATTAGTTCTCATCATGAATGCAAAGAAGTAAAGTCTAATGGAAAATGCATACATGATTCTGTGGAGGAGGAGGTAGTAGAAGGAGACCCTGCATACATAATTCTGTGGAGGAGGAGGTAGTGGAAGAAGATCCTACATACATGATTCTATAGAGAAAGAGGTACTGGAATGAGAGATCCTGCATACATAAACTTGTGGAGGAGGAGGGTAGTGGAATGAGATCCTGCATACATAATTCTGTGGAGGAGGAGGGTAGTGGGAGGAGACCCTGAATATATTCTGCATATGTGCCCCTTCCCCCGCAGCACAGCTATTCTGTATATGTGCCCCTCCCTCAAGCACAGCTATACTGTATATGTGCCCCTCCCCCCCAGACACATATATACTGTACATGTGCCCCTCCCCCCAGAAACAGCTATACTATATATGCTCCCCTCCCCCCCTGACACAGCTATACTATATATGTGCCCCTTCCACCCCAGCAGAGCTATTCTGTATATGTGCCCCTCCCCCCAGACACATCTATACTGTATATGTGCCCCCTCCCCCTTGTCCTGTGTGAATTATTTCTTCATTTTCCCATGAATTAGGATGTAAAATGCTTCCTTACTGATGAGAGAACACTGGGCGGGAACCTATGATCAGCTCCTCCCATTCTGTATACGCCCACTGGCTACACAGAAACAGTGCCCCTCCCTGGAATTGATGTCACTAGCTGTCAGTAACCACACCCACTTGCTGCTCTTGGACCCAGCAGGAAGAGGAATTGAAGTCATGTGACAGCACTGAATACTGCAAAATAGAGGGAGAAAAACTGCAATTTTTTCATTGTGACACATAAGGCTGAACTCCGCCCACATTAATGATTGCAGGGGAGAACTCCGCCCACATTAATGATTGCAGGGGAGAACTCCGCCTACAATAATGATTGCAGGAGAGAACTCCACCCACATTAATGATTGCAGGGGAGAACTCCGCCCACATTAATGATTGCAGGGGAGAACCCCGCCCACATTAATGATTGCAGGGGAGAATTCCGCCCACATTAATGATTGCAGGGGAGAATTCCGCCCACAATAATGATTGCAGGGGAGAATTCCACCCACAATAATGATTGCAGGGGAGAATTCCGCCCACATTTATGATTGCAGGGGAGAATTCCGCCCACAATAATGATTGCAGGGGAGAATTCTGCCCACAATAATGATTGCAGGGGAGAACTCCTCCCACATTAATGATTGCAGGGGAGAATTCCGCCCACAATAATGATTGCAGGGGAGAACTCCGCCCACATTAATGATTGCAGGGGAGAATTCCGCCCACAATAATGATTGCAGGGGAGAACTCTGCCCACATTAATGATTGCAGGGGAGAACTCCGCCCACATTAATGATTGCAGGGGAGAATTCCGCCCACAATAATGATTGCAGGGGAGAATTCCACCCACAATAATGATTGCAGGGGAGAACCCCGCCCACATTAATGATTGCAGGGGAGAACTCCGCCCACATTAATGATTGCAGGGGAGAATTCCGCCCACAATAATGATTGCAGGGGAGAACTCCGCCCACAATAATGATTGCAGGGGAGAACCCCGCCCACATTAATGATTGCAGGGGAGAACTCCGCCCACATTAATGATTGCAGGGGAGAATTCCGCCCACATTAATGATTGCAGGGGAGAATTCCGCCCACAATAATGATTGCAGGGGAGAATTCCGCCCACAATAATGATTGCAGGGGAGAATTCCACCCACAATAATGATTGCAGGGGAGAACCCCGCCCACATTAATGATTGCAGGGGAGAACTCCGCCCACAATAATGATTGCAGGGGAGAATTCCGCCCACAATAATGATTGCAGGGGAGAATTCCGCCCACATTAATGATTGCAGGGGAGAATTCCACCCACAATAATGATTACAGGGGAGAACCCCGCCCACATTAATGATTGCAGGGGAGAACTCCGCCCACATTAATGATTGCAGGGGAGAACTCCGCCCACATTAATGATTGCAGGGGAGAAGTTCAGGTATTAGGCTGGACTTCCGCTGTAAAGTGGGTTGTGTTCTGAAGGAACTGTCACTCTGAGCAGTCACATGTCTTCTGCATAGTCTGATCACCCTTCCTGTCTGCGGAGAGTCTTGTCCAATGTTTCTGATTTATATTTACTTATTTATTTTATTATATTTTATCTTTTAGATTCTGGATTGAAAATGAATGTATTTGATCTGCAGAAATCAGGTAATTATGGTAAATCTATTAAAGCGTATGAAAAGCTAAAGCATTTTTTAAGGACCAAAAGCAGAAGGAGTTACACCCTGTATATTTGTCCTGGTGACCGTTGTCACTTAGACAGGAAGTGATGAGAAATGTTGCAATGTTCAGTCTCTTCAGATTTGTGTTTTCTCTTTCCAGTTGCCAACATAACGGAGGATCTAAACAAGATAAAACTGATTAAAAATAAAGGTAAATATTCTGCATCCTTTATGGGGTAGCACAGTGGCTAGGACCTGGTTAGCACTTCCACCTGGCAGCACTAGGGTCATTGATTTGAAACCAAACCACGGCACTACCTGCCTGGAGTTTGCATGCTCTCCCTTTCCCTCTGTGGGTTCCTCCGAGTACTCTGGTTTCCTCCCACACTCCAAAGAATGGTGAAAGGTAATTGGCTTCTGTCTAAATCAGTCCCAGTAAGTAAAAATATGGGGGTTCCACCATCAATCTGTCTCTGGTCCTGCCATGACCATATTTTTATGAAGTGCAACCAAGGACCTTTATTTATGGTCTTCCACCATGAATCGTTACTTATGGGATCCCACAATGGACCTTTTGTTTATGAGGTCCATCAATGGACCTTTATTTATGGAATCCCAACCTGGACCATTATTTAGGGTCCCACCATCAACCTTTATTTCAGAAATCCCTCTATGGACCTTTATTTATGGAGTCCCACCAAGAACCTTTATTTATGGGTCCATTCATGAACCTTTATTGTTGGAATCCCAACCTGGACCATTATTTAGGGTCCCACCATCAACCTTTCTTTCAGACATCCCTCTATGGAGCTTTATTTATGTAGTTTCACCAAGAACCTTTATTCATGGGGTCCATCCATGGACCTTTATTGTTGGAATCCCAACCTAGATCCTTATTTAGGGTCCCACCATCAACCTTTATTTCAGACATCCCTCAATGGACCTTTATTTGTGGGGGTTCCACCATCAACCTTTCTTTGGTCCCACCATGAACCTTAATTTATTGTAGCACACCAAAGACCTTTATTTATGGTTGTTCCACCATTGACCTTTATTTAGGGCCCCACAATGAACCTTTATTTATAAGGGCCCCACCATTAAACTTTATTTATGGGGTCTCACTACAAATCTTTATTTATAGGGTCCCACCATCAACCCTAATTTATGGGGTCCCACCATAGACCTTTATGGGGTCCATCCATATACCTTTATTTTTGGAATACCAACCTGGACCATTATTTAGGGTCCCACCATCAACCCTTGTTTCAGACATCCCTTTATGGTCTCTTATTTATGAGGATTCTGCCATCGACTTTTATTTGGTCCCACCATAAACACACATTTAATCTAGCACACCAAAGACCTTTATTTATGGGAATTCCACCATTGACCATTATTTAGGGTCCCCCCATGAACCTTTATTTATGGGGTCCCACCATGTACCTTTATTTATGGGGTCCCACCATGGACCTTTATTCATCCTTAGTAAAGTCCATAGCACTCAATAAACAAATACTGGAGTTAGAGTTTTTCCTCTGCATGTATTTCACTCCTCTCTGTTGATTGGGGTGGCACTGGTGAAGCTGTAGGGATGGCAAAACTGATCTCATTTGTCCAAACTGTGCCCAAGGGTGCCCATTACAATAGATCAGGTAGGTTCATTCACCTGCTAATGCTTACTGTTACCTGGTAATCAACTTTACATTTACCTGAAACATTTAATGTCTTCACTGCTGTAAGGGAAGGGAGGTCCCCAGATTGAGAACATCAAGTTACTTAACTATCCACAGTTATTCCAAACACATTAGAGTTCCCCATTACACCATAGTCGGTAACCTCACTCTTTACATCAGAGTCCCCTTTGAAACAGGATCTGCAGAGTTCCCCCTTGCACTGTAGACTTTGATTTAAAGAGGATGATGTGGAGGGGGGACCACAGTGACCCCCCTATAGACTCTGTGTGGCCTGTTTGGAGTTGTTATACTGACCTGACCTCCTTCATTGCTCAGATGCAGGGCAGGCTCGGTCAGACAGGCCTTGGCTTTGATCCATCATCCTCTTCTCTTCTCCTCTGGGCACTCCCACTCCCCTTCTTCATATCACCCGCCTGTTCAGTGTAGTTTATCATCTCTAGCACCCTGTTTGGTCAGACTCTGCAAAAGAAGTAACATTTATCCCATATTTGCGGCTTTGGGTGCCATATTGTTGAAGACTAACTCAGATCTATGTATATGAGCGGACTTCAACAAAATGGCGCCAGTAATGAAGAAATTAGCTTGGCAGGGGGTTGAGCTCCTGGTGACAGAGATCTGAGAGGGAGATGTCCCGTCCAGGCTGGTGTCTGGAGTGCGGCTCCGTGGACATTGTCTAAGATTTTCATCTCAGCAGCTGGTGTGTGTGGAGTGCGGCTGTGTGCTGCCCCACCATCCTTCTTTTTACAGATGTCACTGCATGCCCACCTTGGCCCCTGAACACCATTTGGGCCTGTGGCCCTCCATGGTGGTAGAATGCCCGGGCCTGGTCACAATCAGGCCTTTGCGACCCTGGTAGATCTGCCACTGAAATCAATAGATAATATTAACCTGTAAGTTTCCTCCCTCTCCTCAAGTACATCTTAGACCTTTTATTTCATGGCGTCATTGATAGAGGCAACCGGCCACCTTACACATTGACTATGTGTTAATTGTATGACACTATGTTCATTCAAAGTTTCATCAAGTCTCAATCAATGTAGAATGCAGTAACTCATGATTGCACATCATCACAGTGTAAGATAACGCTTTGGGGTCTATGTATAAAAAAATTCACAGATGGAATGTCTTATCTATAATATTCAGAAAGTTACATTCCGATTGTGTTTGGTATAACCGTTATTCAGCTTCACTTTTTTCCCCAGCATTGTTTTGGGTTTGAGATTTCAGAACTGCCTTCATTGTGTTCTTCTCTCTTCCCAGAGAACATCCGGGAGGATTCCTGCACCAGCTGCCCCAATGGATGGCAACTAATTAAATCCAACTGCTACTATTTCCGGCCCAATGAAGAAACCTGGACTAGGAGTAAGGAGGAATGTGAAAAGCAAAATGGCGTCATGCTAATCCTGAAGGACAAAGCTGAGCTGGTATGTGAGCTAGTACGTTTACCTTGGTTTTATCAGACCTCAGGACATGGTTCCAGTAATCCATGTCCTTAGTCTTCTTGTCCTCAGCAAACTGTTTGCAGGCTTTCTTGTGCATCATCTTTAGAAGAGGCTTCCTTCTGGGACGACAGCCATGCTGACCAATTTGATGCAGTGTGCGGCGTATGGTCTGAGCACTGACTGGCTGACCCCCCCACCCCTTCAACCTCTGCAGCAATGCTGGCAGCACTCATATGTCTATTTCCCAAAGACAACCTCTGGATATGATGCTGAGTGCATGCACTCCACTACTTTGGTCGACCATGGCAAGGCCTGTTCTGAGTGGAAACTGTCCTGTTAAGCCGCTGTATGGTCTTGGCCACGTGCTGCAGCTCAGTTTCAGGGCCTTGGCAATCTTCTTATAGCCTAGGCCATCTTTATGTAAAGCAACAATTCTTTTTTTTCAGATCTTCAGAGAGTTCTTTGCCATGAGATGCCAGGTTGAACTTCCAGTGAGAGAGTGAGAGCGATAACACCAAATTTAACACACCTGCTCCCCATTCACACCTGAGACCTTCTAACACTAACGAGCCACATGACACCGGAAAATGGCTAATTTGGCCCAATTAGGACATTTTCACTTAGGGGTGTACTCAATTTTGTTGCCAGCGGTTTAGACATTAATGGCTGTGTGTTGAGTCATTTTGAGGGGACAGCAAATTTACACTGTTATACAAGCTGTACACTCACTACTTTACATTTTAGCAAAGTGTCATTTCTTCAGTGTTCTCACATGAAAAGATAGAATAAAATATTTACAAAAATGTGAGGGTGTACTTACTTTTGTGAGATACTGTATATATACAGGGCCGCTGTTAGAAATAATGGGCCCCCATACAGCCTACCTGACAGGGGCCCCCCTCGACCGCGCCCTCGACCCCACCCTTGACCCCGCCCCTAGCCCTGTCAGTTATTAGGATATTTATTTGGCAGCTACAGAATTCCCTCTGGTTATTGACAGGGAAGTTCTAAAATTAGGCATCTCTACTTGTACTTCTCTAAATGTACATCATGTATAATACACTTATTACATACTTAAAGTGGGTGTAAACCCACTTTAAAGACTTTTACCTATAGGTAAGCCTATATTAAGAGTTACCTATAGGTGCTATAAATATCTCTTAAATAGGGATGATCAAATGGTTCGGGTCGACCATCGGTTCGACCCGAACATTGGGTGTTCGAGGTTCGGCCGAATTTAGAACTTTTTGCTGAAAAAGTTCGGAATTCGGCAACCAGAACCGACCAAAATGCAATCGTTCATGGAAATGGGCTTTAAAAGCCGTGATTGGACCAGAACCATTAGCAAAAGCCAATTGAGGGGGCAGGAGAATGCTAGGAATGTGATTGGAGTGACCAGGGGGTCCATAGTCCAATCATTAGTGAATACGCCCCCCAGTATATAAGATAGCCCCCGCCAAATTCCAAGCATTGTTATACTGGACATGGAAGAGAGTGGAAGCAGTTCTGTTAATTTTACTTTAAAAGTGTCATTTAGCATTTATTAGTGTGATGAAAGGGATATCTAGTGTAGTTAGGGTGCTCTTTTACACTTTAGTTAGATGCAAAAATTTAGTTTCTGTAGGGAAAGTGTGAAGTGTCAGGGTGACCGTAATGTAGTGTAGGGTTAACTGACTGCTATGGCAGGGTGACCAAACCCTTCCATATCAGGGTGACCGTAATGTAGTGTAGGGTGAAGTGACAGTGACTGCTATGGCAGGGTGACCAAACCCTTCCATATCAGGGTGACCGCTATAGAGAAAAGATAGTTTCTCTCAAGTCACTTTCGCTGCAGTAATATGGCTTCGCCCCTGTCAGCTTGCTTTTTGGCTGCAGGCGTCTATATTGATTTTTTGAGCACATGTTTGGAGTCAGGCATGACATCTGAGCATGTGTATAGGGGGTATATATACACTACCATGGATGTATATATACACCTGCACATATATAGGTGTGAAAGGAGCAGAAAACACTACTTGGGCTAATGAAATAATTAACACCAATATAGTTATGCTCCTATCACACCTATATATGTCTAGGTGTATATATACATATAAGTATCGTCCTCTGAAGAACCCAAAAAATGCCCAAAAAAACGCTAGCGCCAAAAAAAAAAAACGCCCAGGTGTGTTGTTGCAGGCATTTTTTGGGGGTTTTTGGAGGCAGGCAAAACATCTGAACTTGTGTATACGGGTATATATACACACATACTTATATGTATATATACACCTAGACATATATAGGTGTGATAGTAGCAGAAATATATGCTTGCGCTAATGAAATCATTTACACTAATATGGCTCCGCTCCTATAACACCTATATATGTCTAAGTGTAAAATACATATAAGTGTGTGTGTATATATACCACTATACACAAGTTCAGATGTTTTGCCTGCCTCCAAAAACCCCCAAAAAAATGCCTGCAACAACACACCTGGGCGTTTTTTTTTGGCGATAGCGTTTTTTTGGGCATTTTTTTGGGTTCTTTGGAGGCAGGCAAAACATCTGAACTTGTGTATAGTGGTATATATACACACATACTTATATGTATTTTACACTTACACATATATAGGTGTGATAGGAGCGGAGCCATATTAGTGTAAATGATTTCATTAGCGCAAGCATATATTTCTGCTACTATCACACCTATATTTGTCTAGGTGTATATATACATACATGGGTGTGTGTATATATACCCCCTATACACATGTTCTGATGTTTTGCCTGCCTCAAAAGACCCCAAAAAATGCCCAAAAAAATGCTTGCTACTAAACCGGCAAGGTGTGAAAAGAGAGAAGCCACTAACCTGTTCTATAAGTGACCTAATACAAACAATCTTTTTTTATGGTTCTGGATATGCTACAGAGCTGAAACTTCACAGGTACACTTTTTAGACCCCCCCAGATACTAAATCCAAAGAATTTTTTTTTTTTTTCAATAATTAGCTCTCTATCAAAAATTAAAATTTTTAAGAACTTTTTTTGTGTGATTAATAGTCCCTGGGGTATGACCCAGAACCCTAGGCACTTTTTAGGGGCATTTATTGGGTTTTAGGGCTTCAAAATTGTGTTTTTTGATTACCGAAGTTCGGGTCCCATTGATTTCAATGGGGTTCTGAAATCCGGGCCGTTCGGATGTTCTGGCCGAACCGAACTTTTGAAAAGTTCGATCATCCCTACTCTTAAACATGCACCGTTTAGGAGATATTTACAGTGCATGCAGATGTCATCGGCGCATGCGCTCTGAAGGAACGGCCACCTGTGCTGTTCCTTCAGAGCCCTGTGCTGTAAATGGCAGCTCCTGCACGTATGTGCGGGAGTGATGTAATCGCGCCTCCGGCCAATCAAATGGCCGGATGATGGGAACCAGGAAGCAGGACGGCTGGACATGTCGGCCGTCCTGTTGCTGAGTGTGCGGCACTGCGGGGGGCTTCGTTTTAAGGTATTTCATAATTACTGTAGCTAGTATGTGATGCATACTAGCTCATTATGCCTTTGTCTTTACAGGGTTTTTTTTTTTTCATTTTTTTTTTTTGGGGGAGTTTACTTCCTCTTTCAAGCAGAGTTCCGGCCACAGAATCATTTTTTTTTTAAATACTACCCAAAACAGTTATCCACCGCCCTTCATACATTCGCTAATCCGGTTTTATACATTTAAATAATAGATTGACAATCATTAAATCTTACTTTATAAAATGTTAGCAGAGCACCGCCTGCTAATATATGCCCTGCTTCCTCTTTCTAGATGGAAGGGGCCGATGAATGCAGCGCGAAATCTCGCGCATGCCCAGTACTATGCGATCGGCATAGTATAGGGACGCCTTTCATCGCGTTATTTCCTGTTTTCAAATAACGCGATGAGAGGAGTGGCCCGCCACCTTCGTCACTGCCCATTGCATCCTGGGAGCTATTACTCATCACTCCCAGGATGCATTGCGGGACAGGAAGTCACGGCACGGGCCGCAGCTGAGGAGGGAGGAAGTTGAAGGAAAGGTGAGTATATTTTCTTCTGTAACAAGGTTAGTTAAAAAAAAAAAACGGGAATATCCAATTCTTTTACAGGTGACAATAAGGAAGCGGATGCCACAAAATCTAAAGTAACAATTTTGTGGCCGGAACTCCGCTTTAATAACCATTACTATAATATTCTAAACTTATACATATTATAAAGCAGGAGAGATGTCTTATTTTAGAAATGTTTGCAACTAATTAGCAGGGATGAGCTCAGGTGTGTTTGGACCCGAGTCTGACCCCGCCTCCGCTATCCTGCCAGGAAGCTGTCACAGTGCCTCGATGAATTACAAAGATGTCTCCCGCGCTATCATGTATTCCAGTATAAAAAAATTAAAGAAATATGAATATATATATATATATATATATATATATATATATATATATATGAAATAAAGCTGCTGCTGTCACTTAGAAGCTTATCCTTAGCCTGTGATGATTTGCAATATGAGGTATAGTGCAGCGCTGCCTCGTACAAAGTGCAATGTGACTAAAATAAATAATAAAAGTGTACCTTGCTATGAGTGGTTTTATCATTATAAATGCAATATTGGTGTATCCGTGTTATAACATTTCATAAAGTGCATAACATAATCATGAATACAAGTATTACATATACATAGTAAAAAATGGTGATGATAAAAAATAATCAATAAGGTGCTCAGTGTCCATACAATTGTGGAGTAATGGTGCTCTAGATTTCAAAAATAATTTTTCCACATATATCCGTGTCACCAATGAAAATCCATATCCATGAAAATAACAATGCATCCAATTGTATAATCCGGCACAGTTATGTGTTTCCTGGTGTGGACGTCACTTCTAGGTACGCTCCGTCTCTGCCCTATGCGACTTCTTCCCAGCCCGGACATATAGCGGCGCCGGATTATACCATTTTAAATGTGAGCCTGTATGTTACTACTTTATTAAATACATTTTAAAATACCATATATACTCGAGTATAAGGCGAGTTTTTCAGCATGTTTTTTCATGCTGAAAAAGCCCCCCTCGGCTTATACTCGAGTCACTGTCCTTTTAAAAATGGCGCTGCCCGGCGCCGACGTGTCACCGCGCATGTGCCGCATGCCCGGGAATAGCCGAACGTGTACAGGCTTTCCCGAGCATCGGCGGCGCATTTGCGGTGATGTATTGGTGCCGGGCGGTGCGATTTTTAAATCGAAGGCGCCTCACCGACAGGTAAGTGAGACTCATGCAGTGCTGCGGGCATGGTACAGGACATTCTTCTGTACCATGCCCGCAGCACTGCATCTCCTGTGCCATGCCTGTACATACTGTGTCATGCCTGTACTTACTGTGCCATGCTTATACCTACTATGCCATGCCTGTACATACTGTTCCATGCCTGTACCTACTGTGCCATGCCTGTACCTACTGTGCCATGCCTGTACATACTGTGCCATGCCTATACCATCACCTGTACTATGCCTATACCATCTCCTGTACCATGACCTGTGCCATGCCTGTACCATGACCTGTGACTTGCCTGTACCATGACCTATGTCATGCCTGCACTTACTGTGCCATCCCTATACCATGACCTGTGACATGCCTGTACCATGACCTATGCCATGCCTATACCATCACCTGTGACATGCCTATACCATCATCTGTGCCATGCCTGTACCATGACCTGTGCCATGCCTGTACCATGACCTGTGCCATGCCTGTACCATGATCTGTGACATGCCTGTACCATGATCTGTGACATGCCTGTACCATGACCTATGCCATGCCTGTACCATGACCTGTGACATGCCTGTACCATGACCTATGCCATGCCTATACCATCATCTGTGCCATGCCTGTACCATGACCTGTGCCATGCCTGTACCATGACCTGTGCCATGCCTGTACCATGATCTGTGACATGCCTGTACCATGATCTGTGACATGCCTGTACCATGACCTATGCCATGCCTGTACCATGACCTGTGACATGCCTGTACCATGACCTATGCCATGCCTATACCATCACCTGTGACATGCCTATACCATCATCTGTGCCATGCCTGTACCATGCCTGTACCATGCCTGTACCATGACCTGTGCCATGCCTGTACCATGACCTGTGCCATGACCTGTGCCATGCCCTTACCATCACCTGTGCCATGCCTATACCATGACCTGCGCCATCTCCTGTACCATGCCCGCAGCCTCTGTTTTGGGTCTCGTGTTGGTCCAGTTGGGTCCAGTAGCTGCTGCATTTCCCACCCTAGGCTTATACTCGAGTCAATAAGTTTTCCCACTTTTTTGTGGTAAAATTAGGGGCCTCGGCTTATATCCGGGTCGACTTATTCTCGAGTATATACGGTACTACACCATGGGAGGATGTCCCTTACCTCTAAGAGCCTAAAAGATGCAACAGAGGGTGTAGTGGAACGAGTGACACCGTATGGGCTATATGCATCCAGAAACCAACCCACTCTAAAAAGGCTGTTAACAAGAAAGTAAGAGACCAGTCACACTGGTTTGGTGGCACTACACTGAAGATCACCATCACTTTCCTCAAGACACCTATAGGTGAAGGGATTCACCATCTACACCCCAATAGGACATTTATATTCCTATTGATCTGTTTGTTTTACACAATTTTAGGCAAATATATATATATATATATAATTCTTTTCACTTACTATATGGATTTTCATTGGTGACACAGATATATGTGGAAAAATTATTTTTGAAATCTAGAGCACCATTACTCCACAATTGTATGGACACTGAGCACCTTATTGATTATTTTTTATCATCACCATGTTTTACTATGTATATGTAATACTTGTATTTATGATTGTGTTATGCATTTTATGAAATTTTATAACACGGATACCCCAATATTGCATTTATAATATTTAACCACTTATAGGAAGGCACACTTTTATTATTTATTTTAGTCACATTGCACTTTGTAAGAGGCAGCGCTGCACTATACCTCATATTGCAAATCGTCACAGTGCCTCGCCACATAAAAGTGTAGCCGAATGGGAGAGATGTCGGTGTTTTGGGACAGATGTCGGTGTTTTGGGACAGATGTCAGGGTTTTGACATCTGTGCCTGTTCAGTTAGTGTCAGCATACTCCCCGCAATGGACAGGGGTGGACTTGTGATGACTCTGATGTCCGTTTACATCAGGCTACCTCTGATCTCTCACATTTAGGTCTGAAAAAAATAGAAAAGGACGCAGTCGTTTTCTATTTTTGTTTTCGGACCGGAATGGACACAGAGGCGGGTGTAAGTCAATTTGCATCCAGACTCCCGTGCACCTACATTGATCTTTCAATCAGGTCCGCATGAAAAACTGACAGGCGGACCTAATTGGAAAGCTTGGGTGAAAGTTTCCTAAAGGGGAATGGTAAAAACACAGCACAATTGCTTGTGTTTGCTGCCCCTGCAAACAGAAATGTAAACTAGCATCTTGCTGTGTGCCTATGATCACCATCACTATGATGACAGCACAGCAGGTGCTGTATGGCTGTCAGTGTGTCACATGGTTGTTGGGTGCTGACTTTGTTATGGCTGTACAGTGTTATGGTCCTTTCACACAGTCCATCCTGTTTTTCTTAGCGGGGGATCGATCCGCCGATCCTCTGCTGAGCAGGCGGATGACAGCACTGTCTCTGTGCTGTGTGCTGAGACAGAGCTGTCAGGCCCCCATTCTTCTGTATGGGGGAATCGGATGAGAACGGACCGTCTGTTCATTCTCATCTGATCCGATCCGCTGCATGGATGGAAAATAGGGTTTCCATCTGTCCGGATTTGATGGATCGGATGTCAGCGGACACGTCTCCACTGACATCCGATGCCTCATAGACATGCATGGGGTGACCGTTCAGATCCGCCAAAAAACCAACAGGCGGATCTGAACGGTCCGCCTGTGTGAAAGGGGCCTTAGTCTCTAACACACAATACAGCCATAAGTTAACAGTCAGCACCCAACAACCATGTGACACACTGTGACAGCCATACAGCACCTGCTGTGCGGTCATCATAGTGATGGTGATCATAGGCACGCAGCAGGGAGTGTGAAGACTGTACCTTACTATAGAGTAGCCTGTGTCAGTGTGAGTGCAGGGGGCTGCTTGCCTGTGTACTTTTTCCACCCACCATCAGTTTCTGCCTCCCATCAGTCTCTACCTCCCATCAGTCTCTGCCTCCCATCAGTCTCTGCCTCCCATCAGTCTCTGCCTTTCATCAGTCTCTGCCTCCCATCAGTCTCTGCCTCCCATCAGTCTCTACCTCCCATCAGTCTCTACCTCCCATCAGTATCTGCCTCCCATCAGTCTCTACCTCCCATCAGTCTCTGCCTCCCATCAGTCTCTTCCTCCCATCAGTCTCTTCCTCCCATCAGTCTCTGCCTCCCATCAGTCTCTGCCTCCCATCAGTCTCTGCCTCCCATCAGTCTCTACCTCCCATCAGTCTCTGCCTCCCATCAGTCTCTGTCTCCCATCAATATCTGCCTCCCATAAGTCTCTGCCTCACATCAGTCTCTACCTCCCATCAGTTTCTGCCTTCCATCAGTCTCTGCCTCCCATCAGTCTCTACCTCCCGTCAGTCTCTGCCTCCCGTCAGTCTCTGCCTCACGTCAGTCTCTACCTCCCATCAGTCTCTTCCTCCCATCAGTCTCTACCTCCCTAAATGAAAAAAAAAAAGTCCCTCCTCTGCTGTCATCTCCTGGGCTCCTCTCCTAACTTCATGGGGCCCAGTAAATTGTAACTTTACACCCCGGTAAGCAAGGGGGTGTTGGGATGTGGTTAAGTCTTGTTTTATTTTGTTTTTTGCTAAAAACTAATTTTACAGCTGGCGGGCCCCCCTATAGTGCTGATGGAGCCTGGGCCCGGTACAACAGGGCTGGATGTACTGCCCTATCAGCGGCCCTGTATATATATATATATATATATATATATATATATATATATATATATATATATATGCACATACATACACACTACATAACCAAAAGTATTGGGATGCCTGCCTTCACACGCAAATTAACTTTAACATATATAAACATAAAAATATTAAATAATTCAATGATTCATAAAGTGCAACAATTCATCCAGTGCACAAATTGCATAACATTTACATTTTTTGCATAAAGTCCAATAATCCATAAAGTGCAGAAATTCTTCCAGTGAACGTATTCCACCACAAAAATTGACAAAAAAAAGTGCTGAACAAATCTTCTTGCTTCAAAAGTACCAGTGCTTACATTTTTCCTTCACCCGTTAATGTGAGCGTAACTCACCAGAAATCAGAGGGCCTCCAGGACCCAGCTCGCCCCTAAAATTTGCAAATAGCCTCCTTAGATGGATGGTATGATTGTGATGGGTGGCCTCCCTGGGCCTCCCTGGGCTCAGAGTAGTCTATTATAAAGTTGTCCCCCAGTCAGGATAATTAAGCCGTTTCCCCCAAAAAATTAAAAACAATTGCAATGCAAATCAATGAACGGTACATTCACATTCTGTACACTCACTCCTGTTTAATTTATTCATAAATGATCTAGAGGAGGGGATATCAGGCACAATCTCAGTATTTGCGGATGATACTAAACTAAGCATGCCAATATCTTCTATGCAGGATGTGGAAACCTTGCAAGCGGATCTGAACAAAATAATGGGGTGGGCAACTACATGGAAGATGAGGTTAAATGTTGAGAAATGTAAAATAATGCACCTGGGCATCAGTAATGCGAAAGCAAGCTACTCACTGGGGGGAAACCTCTGGGTGAGTCTAGGATGGAAAAGGACCTGGGGGTACTGGTAGACAACAAGCTCAGCAGTGGCATGCAATGCCAAGCCGCTGCAAGCAAAGCCAACAGAATACTGGGTTGTATAAAAAAGGGGATTCACTCCAGAAATAAAGAAATTATTCTCCCGCTCTACAAGACTCTGGTCCGGCCACATCTGGAGTATGCTGTCTAGTTCTGGGCACCGGTCCTCAGGAAGGATGTGCTGGAACTGGAAAGAGTCCAGAGAAGGGCAACAAAAATAATTAGGGGAATGGAGGACATCAGCTATGAGGAAAGACTACAAGCACTGAACCTATTCTCTCTGGAGAAGAGACGATTAAGGGGGGGGTATGATATCAATGTACAAATACTGTACTGGCGACCCTAGCATAAGGAACAAACTATTCAGAGCAAGGGAATACAATAAGACACGTGGCCACTCACTAAAACTAGAGGAAAAACGGTTTAAGCTTAAAATACGTAGGGGGTTCTTCACTGTAAGAGCGGTAAGGATGTGGAATTCTCTTCCACAAGCAGTGGTATCAGCAGGGAGCATCGATAGTTTAAAAAAACTATTAGATGGGCACCTTAAAGACCACAACATACAGGGGTATACAATGTACAACATACAGGGGTATACAATGTACAGTTAACAGCAAACACACACACACATCATAGGTTGAACTGGATGGACGGATGTCTTTTTTCAACCTCACAAACTATATAACTATATAATTTAAAAGTGCCCAAATCAGCACATTCAGACAGCAAAACAGCCAGGGTAAATATGCCTGAATGCCTATTGGTTCCAGCGTGCATTTCAAGGTTCCAACAGGGGGTGGAAGTGACGAACCAGAAGTAGTAGCCGGAGCAACCTCAATGCATTTCGCGACACTGCGTCATCAGGAAGTATACTCTGAGCCCAGGGAGACCACAATGATACCATCCATCTAAGGAGGCTATTTGCAAATAATTTTAGGGGTGAGCTGGGTCCTGGAGGCCCTCTGATTTCTGATGAGTTACCCTCACATTAACGGGTGAAGGAAAAATTTAGGCACTGGCACTTTTGAAGCAAGAAGATTTGTTCAGCACTTTTTGTCACTTTTGTGGTGGAATACTTTCACTGGAAGATTTTCTGCACTTTATGGATTAACCTCTTCCCGACCTCCCGCCGCAGACATACTGTGGCAGGCTGGCCCACATGAAGGTATACGTCGGTCGCGCGCCTGCAGCTAGTGGGCGAGCGCGCGCCGCTGGCAGCGGGGACTCCGATGCACGGGGCTGGCGGCTCTGATTGCCTCTGGGCACCCGCGGTTATTCCCCGCTGAGAGAGAAGGACGGTCAGTTGTTGTAAACACAGCCGGCCGTCCTTCTCTCTGGAATGATCACAGAGTACCTGTGATCCTTCTATATAGGATCACAGGTCTCTATGATCATTTCACAAGCCACGCCCCCCCCCACAGTTAGAAAACACTCCAATAGGCTCACACTTAACCCCTTGATCACCCACTGTGTTAACCCCTTCCATGCCAATGTCTTTAGTACAGTGACAGTGCATATTTTTAGCACTGATTACTGTAGTAATGTCACTGGTCTCCCCAAAAGTGTCAAAAATGTCAGTTAGGGGTCCGATCTGTCCGCCGCAATGTCGCAGTCCCGCTAAAAATCGCAGATCGCCGCCGTTATTATTAAAAAAATAAAAATAAATAAATAAAAATGACATAAATTGTTCCCGTAGTTAGCAGATGCGATAACTTTTGCGCAAACCAATCAAAATACGCTTATTGCGATTTTTTTTACCAAAAATATGTAGCAGAAAACAAATTGGCCTAGAATGTTAAAAAGAAAATGTGGTTTGATTTGATTTTGGGAATGTTATATAGCAGAATGTGAAAAATATATATATTTTTTTTTTCAGAATTGTCGCTCTTTTTTTCTTTGCTTATAGTGCAAAAAAATAAAAATCACAGAGGTGATCAAATACCACCAAAAGGAAGCTCTATTTGTGGGAAAAAAAGGACATCAATTTTATTTGGGTACAGCGTCGCACGACTGCGCAATTGTCCGTTAACCACTTAAGCCCCGGAAGATTTTACCCCCTTCCTGACCAGGGGGGTTTTTGCGATTTTTTACTGCCTGACTTTAACGGACAATTGCGTGGTCGTGCGACGCTGTACCTAAACTAATTTCACGTCCTTTTTTTTCCCACAAACAGTGCTTTCTTTTGGTGGTATTTGATCACCTGTGTGATTTTTTGATCATGCGCTATAAACAAAAAAATAGCGTAAATTTTGCAAAAATACCAATATTTTTCACTTTTTTTATATGAAATTCTCCCCCAAAAAATGTAAAAATCAAAATTTTTTAACATTTTCAGCCAATGTATTTTATGCTACCTATGTTTGGTAAAAAAAATCGCAAAAAGCGTATTTTGATTGGTTTGCGCAAAAGTTATCGCGTTTACTAACAAAGGGAAAGATTTTTGGTGTTTTTTTTTTAACGAGTAATGGTGGCGATCTGCGTTTTTTTTTTTGTGGTACTGCGACATTGCGGCGGACAGATCGGACCCTTGACTGACATTTTTGACACTTTTGGGGTTACCAGTGACATTACTGCAGTAATCAGTGCTATACATATGCACTGTTACTGTAAAAATGACACTGGCAGGGAAGGGGTTAACTGTATTGGAGAGGGAGGGGCTAAGTGTGTCCTTGGGGCGTGTTTCTAACTGTGATTGGACATGTCTCCTATTGTAAAAACAGAGATCAACGGTTCTACATAGTAGAACCGTCTGATCTTCATTTTTACACAGGGGAGAATGACAGGCGGCTTGTTTACATAAGCCGCCCGCCTTTCTCCCGCTCTACCGACGATTGTAATGTGACCGGCGGACATCGGGTCCGCCGGTCACACGCCCGGACTCCTCTGTGAAGGAGCTGAGGCTCGCCCGCTATTGGCTCAAAACTCGGTGACAGGCTAGCGACGTAGATCTACGTCACTCTGCCTGGCCAGGGCTGACTGCCGCAGTAAATATACTGTGCGCAGACGGTTAAAGTAATGCAGTGCCGAATCGCAAAAAATGGCCTGTCATTAAGGGGGCAAATCCTTCCGGTCCAGAAGTGGTTAATGGACTTTATGCAAAATTTATATGTTCTGCAATTTGTGCACTGGATGGATTTTTGCACTTTATGAATTATTGAATTATTATGTTTATATATTTTATTATTTATTAATCTGTTTATTCAGCACTAGCACTTTTAGATTTGGCGCCTCAAATTGTTCTTTTTTTCTATATATTTCTGATGACTTTCTTTATTTATTGATCCAGGATTCTCTGCTGCCAACCATAGGAGGTGGGAGATACTGGTTAGGACTGAGGAGGGACAGTGAAAATATCAATCGTTGGCTGTGGGCGGATGGGAGCAGTCTTACATACAGGTGAGGTCTTCCAGGTGTGATGGAAACACTACATAAGTTTAAACTCTGACACCAGCATTTACACCTTCTGCTGGATTATAAACTTCTCCATGCTTGGTTTCAAGAGAGTCACCAGGCCCCTCCTGGAATCCAGCTCCTTCCTCCATCAGAATCTTCATCCCTGGCTCTCATTTCTGGGCAGCTTCCATCTACTTCCAGGCAGGACAGCTTGTGATCCAACCCCAGACCTCCATTAGTAAGACATGTTAGGCCCCAAACATGTTGGGAAGTCACCCTCTAGGAGCACCTCGAGAGAGTTACCAGCCATGATATTCACCAATAACCAGTGGGATCGGATCCTGCCTGCAGGCCTTATGGCAGTGATGGAGAACCTTGGCACCCCAGATGTTTTGGAACTACATTTCCCATGATGCTCATGCCCTCTTCAGTGTAGTATAGCATCATGGGAAATGTAGTTCCAAAACATCTGGAGTGCCAAATTTCGCCATCACTGCCTTAGGGCATACTGGCATACTGTATTCCTGGGCCCCACACACTTACAGAAAGTAGCATCTCCTCTTCATCAGGCGGTGCGGCCTGTTCCTACTTGCCCAACATATGACTATGAACTCATTTTGAGAAAGTTGTGCATAGCACACACTTTTTCCACCATCTTGTACTTGTCTCAACTAATGCCTCGTACACACGCAACGATCATCGGCCGACCGATCGGCCGTCTTTTGTCCAGTGTTGTTGTGTTGGTTGAAATGTGCTCTAGACTGCACACGAATTTTCTCGGCCAACAACAACCAACTTCAGAAGTGATGTCATGTGCTGGTTTACTTTCTGTGTGTTTTTTCTTCTCTGAGCATGCCCAGTCTTGCTCATCTGATTTTTGTCTGCCGAAATCTGTACTGACTGACGGAAAATCGGCCATTCTGTTCACAGCCAACAAAAATTTTATAGCCTGCACACCAGATTTTGTTCAGCCGAAAAGTCGCAGTCGGTTGTCGGAAACATCATACTAACAAGCCGACAATTGGCCGAAAATTCACAGCCAACAATCGTTGCGTGTGTAAAAGGCATTACTGAACCAGGTTGTATTCTGCCCAAAGACACAGAAAACAGCTACATAGTTACATAGTAGTTGAGGTTGAATAAAGACAATAGTCCATCCAGTTCAACTTGTGTAGGTGTGCGTGGATGTACTCACTTCCCATACCCCTGAATGTTTTGATCTTGGAGATGTACGTCCAAGAGTATTTTAAAAGTAGCCATACTCCCCGCAGTTACCACCATTCGTGGAAGTGAGTTCCACAATCTTATTGCCCTTACTGTAAAAAAACCCCTTAGTCTAAGATTAAATCGCTTCTCCTCTAATCGCATTCTATGGCCTCATGTCCTCATGCAATCCTTGCGACTGAATAGTTTTTTTTCTATGCTGAGATCACCATTGAGGTATTCGTAAATTGCTATCATGTCCCCTCCCAGGCGTTTCTTCTCCAGGGAGATTAAATTTAGCGCCTGTAATCTCTCCTCATAATTAAGGTTTTCCAATCCCCTAATTAGCTTAGTTGCTCTTCTCTGGACTCTTTCCAGTTCCAACACATCCTTCCTGAGGATTGGCAACCAGAACTGGACAGAGTACCGTATTTTCCGGCGTATAAAACAACTTTTTAACCCAGGAAAATCTTCTCAAAAGTCGGGGGTCGTCTTATATATAGGGGATCGTCTTATAGGGTGGATGCTGGAGCCGAACTGGAGAATATGTGTGGACTGAGCTCCCTGCACTGCTAGTTCCAGTGCTGGCTGCAGGGGGTGAGTTGGGGGGAGTTTGTGCAAGTGACAAGTGCTGTGGTATCAGTAAATGTGTCTTCTCCTCTTCCGTGTGACTCCTCCTTCCCCCGCCGCCGATTTCATACTTACACAGCAGGTAGCAGATAGAGCACGCAGCATTTCCGAGCAGAAGGCAGGAGCTTTCTAAGTTAAAAAGCCTGTGATTTGTTGTTGCTAGGGGCGGTCCTAGCAACCAATCTGCTTGTGGAAAGTTGAACAGCTCCTGCCTTATGCTCGGACATGCTGCATCCTCTATCTGCTGTGTAATGGTGCTTTTCCACTGCATGGAACCAAACGGTTCGGCTCGCTTTTGTGCTTTTCCACTGCTGGTACTGCATGGTACAGTGCAGGAACGGTTCGGTGCGGTACGGCGGCGCTTTTCCACTACATGGAACCGAACGGTACGTCTCGCTAAAAAAGTACCACATCGATTGTGGTTCCAAGAGGTACCATACCAGTACCATATCCCACAATCTTTTGCATGCAGCTGACTGTTTGTCACTACTAGCCACTGATTGGTCAGAGAATCATTGTTATCCCACCCACTTACTTTAGTACTACTTTAGTGGAAAAGCAAACCATACCAAACCATACTGAACTGTTCCAACACCGTACCATGCGGAACCAAACCGAGCCAAGCAGGGACGAGTAGAGCCGAGCCGGTACTTGCAGTGGAAAAATGCCATAAGGTAAGGGAGGGGGCTGTAAAGGGGACTGTGAAAGGGAGTAATGTGCAAGTAAGGGGGGACAACTGTAGAAGAGACTTGGATACAAGGAGGGGGACTGTGGAGGGGATTGGGATACAAGGAGGGGGACTGTGGAGGGGACTGGGATGCAAGGAGGGGGGTTGTGGAGCATGGCAGCTCCCATGGGGTTATTGTTTTATCCTTCCTTTTAGCTTTAGAGTGAATTTGGAAAAGTTTAATCCACTTGCACTGTTTTATGTTTACATGTATACTCTATATTTTAACTGGAAAAGTTGGGGGGTCGTCTTATACGCCGGAAAATATGGTACTCCAGATGTGGTTGGACCATGGTTTTATAGTTCCTGTACTTTAAATTGCAAAGCCTTGCACATTGTAACTTTCAGGCTTGATTCCTAGGGGTGCTCTGTACCACAGCGGGCTCCAACATGGAGACCCTACTACTAAGTGTGGAACATGAAGTTCCAAACTGTCCCTTCACTACCAGAGGCCCCATCACCAGCCACCGCCAATGCTTCCTCTGTCAGCTGGCTGCTTCTCCTTCTTATGGACACTTCATTCTTTGCAATGACGAGAAACGGAGAGATTGTTCCCACTGTACAGAGCTTTGTGATTGTTCACACAGAGCTCATGGCTGTGACTGGACTATAAGCAGGTCCCGGCCAGAACTTGCTGAAAGGCTTCCGCTGTGTATAATTACAGTGGATGCCGGGTGGAAGGCACGCATGTGTGCTCCCTAAATCGGGAAGTAGGCAGTGTCGTACCAGTATGTTGCTTTGCCTACAGCAGCCCCCCCATCTGCAGTACAATTGGCACTTTTCCACTGCAAGTAACAGCTCGGCTCCACTCGGCCCTGCTTGGCCCTGCTTGGCTCTGTTGGTTTTCCACTGCATGGTACCGCATGGTATGGTGTTGGAACGGTTCGGTACGGTTCGGTACAGTTTGCTTTTCCACTAAAGTAAAGTGGGTGGGATAACAATGATCCTCTGACCAATCAGTGGCTAGTAGTGACAAACAGTCAAGGCTGCATGCAAAGGATTGCGGGATATGGTGCCGGTACGGCCCTGTTGGAACCACAACTGAGGTGGTACTGTTTTAGCGAGCCGTCCCGTTTGGTTCCATGTAGTGGAAAAGCGCCGCCGTACCATACCGTACCAAACCAAACCGTTCCTACACCGTACCATGCGGTACCAGCAGTGGAAAAGCACAAATGTGAATCGAACCATTCGGTTCCATGCAGTGGAAAAGCACCTTATGTGGACGGGCGGGCGGTCGTTAAGTGGTTAAAGTGGAAGTCTATCTAGACTTTTGTTTTGGCTTTGAATAAACATTGTGTTCTGAATCATCCCAGAAGACTTCTGAGATCACTCAACCACCACAAGGAGACCATGATAAAGCTACTGAAGAGGTTTCGGTCAATTCTGCTGCGTTTGCCATAGTCTAAAATAAGCCAATTTTTAGATCAAATGAATGAGTGATTTGGAGACAGATTTGTTAATAAAAAAATATATTCTTAACCAATTGCCGATCAGACACCATCGTTTTACTGAGGCAGGTCAGCTCCGTTACGTGAAACGATGTACCTGTACGTCGCTAGGCATCGTAGGCTTGTGATCCAACCCCAGACCTCCATTAGTAAACACATGTTAGGCCCCAAACATGTTGGAAAGTCACCCTCTAGGAGCACCTCGAGAGAGAGTTACCAGCCATGATATTCACCAATGACTAATGGGGGCTGCTTCTGCCTGCAGGCCTTAGGGCAGTGATGGAGAAGCTTGGCAACCCAGATGTTTTGGAACTACATTTCCCATGATTCTCATGCACTCTGCAGCGTAGTTTAGCATCATGGGAAATGTAGTTCCAAAACATCTGGAGTACCAATGTTCTCCATCACTGCCATAAGGCCTGCAGGCAGAATCAGCCCCCACTGGTCATTGGTGAATATCATGGCTGGTATAACAGATAGTGGGGGTGCATGCATGCACCCTGATTGGCCAGAGGTTGAGCCAATTAGCGGGTCACCTGTGATCGCTCCCCATGAAGACAGAGCGGGGGTGTGCCGATGTAAACAGGGCAGACCGCTGTTCTGTCAGTGATGAACACAGGTCTCTTTGCTCATTCTGTGAGTCCATCCCCCACACAATTAAAAAGCACCCCCTAGGGACACATTTAACCCTTTGATTGCCCCTGGTGTTAACCCCTTCCCTGCCAGTGTCATTAGTACATTGATAGTGCATATTTTTAGCACTGATTACTGTAGTAATGTCACTGGTCCCCCTAAAAGTGTAAAAAATGTCATACAGGGAACCTGGTCGGCAAGTGTCCACCACAAAATCGCAGATCACCGCCATTACTAGTAAAAAAAAATGAAAATGACATAAATCTATCCCATAGTTTGTAGACGCGATAACTTTTGCGCAAACCAATCAATATACACTTATTGTTTTTTTTTTTTACCGAAAATATGGCCTAAAATAATGAAAAAAAAATGATTTTTATATATATATATATATATATATATATATATATATATATATATATATATATATATTTTTTTTTTTTTTTTATCTGGAAAGTTTTATAGCAGAAAGTAAAAAATATAGTTATTTTCTTTCAGAATTGTCGCTCTTTTTTTGTTTATAGCGCAAAAAAGAAAAACCGCAGAGGTGATCAAATACCACCAAAAGAAAGCTCTATTTGTGGGGAAGAAAAAGTACATCAATTTTATTAGGGTACAGCGTCGCACGACTGCGCAATTGTCAGTTAAGGGAACGCAGTGCCGAATCGCAAAAAATGGCCTAGTCATTAAGGGGGTAAAACCTTCCGGTCCTTAAGTAGTTAAAAGGTATTGTTCTTGTTTTTACAGTCCCTGGAATACGGGAGAACCCAATAATGACAAAGGCGGAGAACACTGTGCAGAGATCCTAGGAGGACCACAATCAATGAATGATCGGAACTGTGAGGACAAGATTGGCTACATATGTGAAAAAGCATGGAGCTGCTGAGATATACAGTATACCATCCCATTCCTGTGATAAAGATCAAATTAAATACATATCTCATCCGTTTATTGTCTGCCCATTCCAGTCTGCAGCTTGCCATAATGGTAAGAGGAGGTTAGCTTCTGGGAAGGTTCAGCAATGGAGTCTTGCATGGAGAGCGTGCCTACAGGCCATAGGGGTTGAGTACATTACTTATTGTTTTCTTTGAAACAATTGTACCTGCTCATTCCTGGTCTTTCTGAAGCTCTCCACAAGTGGTCCTTGGCTCTTGGGCAACTCTTCTGCTTGTGAGGAGCACCTGGTTGTGTCCGGTTTATGGTGAAATTATTTTCTTTCCACTTCTGGATTATGGCCCCAACAGTGCTCACTGGAACATTAAGAAGTTTAGAAATCCTTCTGTAACCAATGCCATCAGTATGTTTTGCAACAATAACTCTGCAAAGGTCGTGAGAGAGCTCTTGGCTTTTACCCATCATGAGATGTTTCTTGTGTGACACCTTGGTAATGAGACACCTTTTTATAGGCCATCAGTTGAGACTGAACCAGCTGATATTAATTTGTACCGACAAGGGGCAGGATTGCTTTCTAATTACTGATTGATATCAGCTGGTGTCTTTGATTTCCATGCCTTTTTGCACCTCCCTTTCTTCATACGTTCAATACTTTTTTAATTTTATTAAACATAACTTCATTTCTGAATGTATTTGTTTTGATTTCTGTGTATGTATGGATTGCATGCGTTGTTACTGTGTTACGATGTATCTGTATATATTTTATTGTATATTAACATAAACCGACCAGCCGCCGCCTATATATGGCGGCAGGTTCCTTGTATGCTAGTTTGCAGGATCGATCCTGGGGGCGCGCCCACTCCTCAACAGGGAAGCCGAGGCACGGAGCCGACACCCGTGATCGCTCCCCATGGAAAGAAAACGGCGGTCTGCTGTTGTAAACATAACAGACCGTTGTTCTCTCAGGAAGCAATACAGAGCTCCCGTGTTCCTCCTATTCAGGAACACAGGTCTCTGTATTGATTTCACAAGCCCTAACCCCATACAGTTAGAAAGCACCCCCTAGGGACACATTTAACCCTTTGATCGCCCCTGGTGTTAACCCCTTCCCTGCCAGTGTCATTAGTACAGTGACAGTGCATATTTTTAGCACCGATTGCTGTAGTAATATCACTGGTCCCTCCAAAAGTGTAAAAAGTGTCAGTAAGGTGTCCGATCTGTCCGCCACAATGTCGCAGTCCCTCTAGAAATCATAGATCGCCGCCATTACTAGTTAAAAATAAATAAATAAAAATGACATAAATCTTTCTCTTAGTTTGTAGATGCGATAACTTTTGTGCAAACCAATCAAAATGCGCTATTGGGATTTTTTTTTTTTACCAAGAATATGTAGCAGAATACAAAATTGGCCTAAAATTATAAAAAGTTAGATTTGTTTTTTATTTTATTTGGAATGTTTTATAGTAAAAAAAGATATATATATTTTCAGAATTGTCGCTCTTTTTTTGTTCATAGCGCAAAAAATAGAAAAATTGCACAGGTGATCAAATACCACCAAAGAAAGCTCTATTTGTGGGAAAAAAAGGACATCCATTTTATTTGGGTACAGTGTCGCACAACTGTGCAATTGTCAGTTAAATTATTGCAGTGCCAAATCGCAAAAAATGGCCTGGTCATTAAGGGGGAAAACCTTCCGGTCAAAAAGTGGTTAAAAAGACCAAAGGGGGCAAATAAGAGAAGTTCATTGGTGGGGTTTACATACCCTTTAATTCCAAACTCCCAACCTAAAGTGTTACTAAACCCAGGAGCCTGCAGTCACTATATCTGTTCTCCCACAGTACTAGACATGTGCGGTTCGTTACGTTTTATATAAATATTCTGACACATTTTTCTATATTCGCCTATTTGGATATGTTCCAATACCCGAATTACAGTATAAACAAAGTTTACTGAATGCTCTGAAAAACCCAACAAAATTTGTCTGAATTTCAGAAATTCAAATTGAATTTTACATCAAATTCCAGTCAAATTTGAACTGTAAACATATTTAAGAAGTTGCCATGGGGGCTAAATTAGGTATAAATATGGCTAATCTGTTCATGGCCAAGTGGTAGGAGGACATCATCTATACCAGTAAGAGACCTGAGTTGGCCTTTTGGGGTAGATACATAGATGACGTCCTCCTCCTTTTGGAAGGGGACATGCCCACATTGGTTGACTTCATAAAACAACTGAATGCAAATTCTTTGGCTATTTTGTTACAATTTGAGGCTAGTGCCTCTGGCATTCATTTTTTGGATCTCAATATCAAGGTTAAGGGGGGCTCTTCGGTCACATCAACGTATTTCAAAAATACTGATCGCAACAGTTTTATTGGCCATGGAAGTTGCCATCATCCCTCTTGGCTTCAATCTGTCCTCAAGAGTCAATCCACCAGATTGAGACGTAATTGTACGTTCAAAGATGACTTCAGAAAACAGGCTGATTTTCTCAAATCCAGGTTTCTGGATCGGGGATATCAAAACCATGACCTTGATAGAGTTATCGGTGAAGTTGAAAATAAGGATAGGGTGGATATCTTGGGGGGTAGGAGGGCCCAGGAATCTACTACCAATAATTTCAATTTCACATTTGTTACCTGTAGACTCTATAACCTTCACAAAGACCAAAAAAATTAAAAATGACTAAATTTGCAAAATTTTAAAGCCAAAACGAATAAAAATGCATTTTTTTTTTTACAAAATGTTTGGTCTTTTTTAATTTATAGCGCAAAAAAAAAAAATTATTAAATACCATCAAAAGAAACCTCTGTTTGTGTGAAAAAAAGGATGAAAATGTCATATGGGTACAGTGTTGCATGACTGAGTAATTGTCATTCAAAATGTGAGAGTACTAAAAGCTGAAAATTGGTCTGGTTAGGAAGAGGGTTTAAGTGCCCAGTGGGTAAGTGGTTAAGGGGGAAAATCCTTCCGGTCCAGAAGTGGTTAAAATCCTGCTGGAAGCAGAACACCTGCACTTTTTTTAAACAATTCTCACCCTTTTATTATCATTCATCTATCAGCCAAGAACCCTGACAGCTGAATGGGCCAGGCGGGGAGGAGTCACTGGTTGTTAGGAGGCTGGCAGCTGCTGGCTTCCTATCAACTAGTGATGACCTGCTGCTAAAAAATCCATACAAATTTGAAATCACATGTACTTGTCATACAGGTGCCAAAAATTGGGCCTTTGCTGTTGGTGGTGCCTGAACACCATAACCAAGGCCTCGCAGTTACTCTTGCTTGGTGTAGGAATGGGACCTGCTAGTAAGAATTCCATACAAATTTGAAATTGCATGTGATATAGAGGTGCCAAAAATCGGGCCTTTGCTGTAGGTAGTGCCTGAACACCGATACCAAGCCCTCGCAGATACTCTTGCTGGGTGCAGGAATGGGACCTGCTGGTAAGAATTACATACAAATGGGAAATTGCATGTGCTATACAGGTGCCAATAATTGGGCCTTTGCTGTAGGTGGTGCTCGAACACCGTAACCAAGCCTTCGCAGATACTCTTGCTGGGTGCAGGAACGAGACCTGCTGGTAAGAATTACATACAAATTTAAAATTGCATGAGCTATACAGGTGCTAAAAATTGGGCCTTTGCTGTAGGTGGTGCCCGAACACCGTAACCAAGCCTTCGCAGATACTCTTGCTGGGTGCAGGAACGAGACCTGCTGGTAAGAATTACATACAAATTTAAAATTGCATGAGCTATACAGGTGCTAAAAATTGGGCCTTTGCTGTTGGAGGTGCCTGAACACCGTAACCAAGCCCTCGCAGTTACTTTTGCTGGGCGCAGGAATGGGACCTGCTGGTAAGAATTCCATACAAATTTGAAATTGCATGTACTACACAGGTGCCAAAAATTGGGCCTTTGGTCTTGGTGGTGCCTGAACACCGTAAAACCTCACAGTTAGCAGGGCACAGGGACAGGGCTTGCTGTTAAAAATGACATACGACATTTAAATTGTATGCACCTGTCATACAAGTGCAGAAAAATCAGGCCTTGGGGGTTGGTAGTGACCTAAACCAAAAACATTGTTGGAAGCTAGCAGAATAAAGGTAGAGGAATAGGATAGGCACCATATGCAGTCTTCAAGGGATGGCAGACCCCCAGCAAATTCAATCAGTTACATCAACATCCGGGGCCTGATAGCTCTTGTTGATCCAGGACTGGTTCATTTTGATAAAAGTCAGCTGGTCAACAGAGTCTGTGGATAGATGCACTCTTTTGCCAGTCACAAAACCTCCAGCAGCACTGAATGTCTGTTCGGAAAGCACGCTGGAAGCAGGACAGGCTAGTAGCTCCATTGCATATTTAGCAAGTTCTGGCCAGTGGTCCATCCTCAAGACCCAGTAAGCCAGTGGATGCACAGCTGGAAAGGTCTCCAAGTCTGCTCTTGTGCCTAGATAATCATGCACCATATGATGGAGACGCTGGCGATGGTTGCTTAAACCTAACAGCTCTGGGTGCTGCTGAGGACAAAAAAACTGTTTAAAGGCATCGGTCAGCCGGCCGCCTTCTCCACCGCTCCTCCTTTGGCTGAACGATGCCTCAGAAACACGTCCGGAGAATGTTGACCTCCCAGTGTCTGGAAAGGCGGTACACAATTTTTTTTCAAGGCCTCCTCAAGATGTTTCATCCTCTGCTCCCTCTGCGAAGGCAGGATGAGCTCTGCAACTTTACTCTTTTAACGTGGATAAAGAAGGGTTGCCAATCAGTAATTATCCCTCTCTTTGATAGCACGAATCCTCGGGTCTTTTCGCAGGATTTGCAGAATCAGGGAGCCCATGCAACGCAAGTTGGAGGAGGCATGAGCTTCTGAGTCCTCTGGGTCACTAAGGATGACATTGTCAGCAGGAGCAACCTCTCCCCAACCACGTACAACTCCTGTGGTGTCTGGGGAATCAAAAGCATCCCTTGAAGACTGCTGTATGCTATCCTTTTCCTCTACATCCATGCTGCTGATATCCTCTTCCTCTTCCTTCTGTGTGTTTTGTGGCCCTGCAGAGATATGTAGGCGCTTGGGGGTTTAGGTGTTCATATAGAAACATAAATGAATAAAAACAAGTAGCAAAAGGTACAGTACTGTATGCACGGAGAGGGAAAAGCACAGGGGGATTTTTAGTCCATGTGCATATAATGGTAGTCTTTGGAGGAGGTCGTGGGTCAAGACCTGTACCTGGGGTGGGTGTCCGAAGCTCAGGGCCAGCTCATTCAGCAAGAGAGAAGTCAGCTCTAAATCGAATAAGAAAGAGGGAAGAGCGCCTCTGAATGCAAAGTAGTGGTTTATTATACAAAGATTACATAGTCACTTACATCTTAGTAAGGATAAAAGCATCTGTCCAGTTCCGGTGGTTCCGAGGTGGAGTTGGAGGGTCCGCAAAGTCCCGGGAGGCCTATGATCCAGACAGCCAGGCCAGCTGACCGTGTGAGTCCGGGCGGGCGGAGGACTGCGGCCGTGTTGCGGGAACCGGAGGGCGTCTGACATCAGCAATGGAGATAGCAAGATGGCGGAGTAGGCTTAACGACGCGTTTCGGAGTCTGCGCCAAAAACCCGGGCGGGGCATGCACCCTCCTTTTTCAGGTGAACAGGCCATCTCTAAAAGGAAGTCTTATGTAAGCAGCTGCTGGGGGCGTGTATCGGAACATTTAAAGGAGCAATGAAGATCTAAAAGCGGCAATACTAATGGGACAACTCTAAAACAATGACAAGCAACTGAGATAATCATAATATTACGATGTAAACATAGTAATGGGGGCAAAAACTATCTGTGCAGAGAAATACTGGGGAATATAACAACAATTACATAGATAATCATGATAAAATGTACATTTATGTGTTAAAGTTAATACAGTAAATGCAGAAGAAAAGAACAATAGCAATACCAATAACTGCTGTAGCTAAAGGCAATGAAATGGCAAGTTATTTAGGGGGATATATACTATACTGTACTTTGATAGTATACTATGATTGGCTGGGGGTGAAAGAATGTGTTAAAAAGATGTCCAGGCCTATCATACAACGTATGGAAGGGGGGTGGGTGGGTGGGGGGGGGAACCATACTTACTATGTGTAGTCTTGAGGGAGAGAAAATTGTGAGAGGGTATGTATGACTGAAGATAAAAAAAGGAACAAAACCTGAAATAGTAAAATGTGACATTAGAGGTGGAAACAACAGAAGATAACTAAGGTCATTATATGATAGTATTTATGTCTAGTTCCTCGTTCAACCCGTTAGGACTGAGTGAATCTAGGGTATAAATCCAATAGGTTTCTCGTTCACATAATAATGCGAAGCGTTCAGCTTCAGGTAGGTTTTTGGGTATGGATTCTATCACCCAGACCCATAGGCCTGAGGTGGATCGTTAGTGAATTTCTAAAAAGTGTCGGGGCACACTATGCTTGTCACAGCCTGTCTCTATGAAGCGTCTGTGTTGACAAAACCGTTGTCTTAAAGGGCATATGGTACGCCCAACGTACAAGAGCTGGCATGGGCAAGTGAAACAGTATACCACGTGGTCTGTGGAACAGTTGTGGAAATTAACAAACTGATAGGTCTTTCCTTTGTGTGTAAAGGACTTTTGACCATGCTGGACAAATTCACATGTTTTGCAATGGGTTTTTTTTGCACTGGAACATGCCTTTAAGGGGTATGAGGCAGAAGGGGTTGGATTTTTGAGGCTTGAGCTGGCTGGGTGCAATTTTATTTTTAAGGGACGGAGCTCTACGGTACGTGATACAGGGTTTTTCACGGATACTGGAGGAGAGAACAGGGTCTTGTTTAAGAATGTTCCAGTGATTGGAAAATATATTTTCCATACTTCTGTATTGACCATGGAATCAGGTTATAAAACGGATGGTGGAGTTGGAGGTGTCCTTTTCTTTCTTTGAGGGTTTTCCAGGAAGATAGGTATTGTAGGCCTGTTCAATAAGTGGCTTGGGGTATCCCTTTTCTAAACATTTTGTTTTGAGGTGGTTGCTTTGGGAGATGTAATCGCAGTCTCTCGTACAGTTCTGTCTGAGGCGACAGAACTGGCCTTTAGGTATGTTTTTAACCCATAAGGGATGGTGACAGCTGTTGTAGTGGAGGTATGAGTTCCCTGCTGTGGGTTTACTGTAATTCCCGGAGAATATGGTGGGACCCTCATGGTCTAGCTCTAGGTCTAGGAAAGCCAGATGTTCATGATGCCAGACGTGGATGAAGGAAAAGCCCAAGGAGTTATTGTTGCAATATGAGACAAAATCATCAATGGTGGTGGATGGGCCATCCCAGATGATGATTATATCATCAATTTAACGGCCATAAAAGATGAGATGCTGTATGTATGGATTGTTTTGCCATATATGGGATGTTTCCCAAAAGCCCATGGTTAGGTTGGCATAGGATGGTGCAAAGTTGGCTCCCATTGCGGTGCCGGTGATTTGGAGGTAGTAATTTTCTTGAAACAGAAAGTAGTTGTGAGTTAAGCAAAAGGAGGTGGCGTCTAGAATAAATGTGGCTTGGTCAGTATTATTCATATTGTCCAGGGCTAGGAAATGTTGTAGTGCTCATAATCCGACTTGGTGTGGTATGGATGTGTACAATGAGTTAACATCTAAAGACAACCAGAGGTAGTTGTCATCCCAGGAATATGGAGATAAGAGTTCCAAGAGGTGGGTGGAATCCCGTATGTATGATGTGAGAGATTTCTCTAGAGGTTGTAAAAATACATCAACGTATTGAGAGAAACCACTCGTGACACTGTCCATGTGTAACGCTCCTGCGTTTTTGTAACAAGATGGATTTGCAGCTGCAGAAATCTCCACTCAGCAGTCATGTAGAGATGTGTTGAAATACCAATTCCAACTCCCAAGACTCATCACTGTGGCCTGCCTGATTCAGCATACAAATATACACACTCAATAAGATGTTCCTGGAGTGATAGATGTATATAGCAGTATAGTGGTGATGTGCTGAAGGGACAGGTATGAACAGTGACAGTAGATGGCAAGCACTCGAGAGAAATGTTCTGGAGAGTATAGATGGTAACAGGTAGGATGCAGATAGGTTAGCAATCATGTATGGTAGTAGGTGGTAGAATAGCAGATGACATACAGGAGAGACTAACCCAGTGCAAGGATAGATGTTAGTAGGCTCAAGAGCTAGCAATCTAAATAACAGTGCAGATGATAGGTTTAGTATTGCATAGAGAGTGACAGTCTTTAGTGAGCAATAGATATAGTGTAAGTAGGTTTTATGGAGGTTTCCCCTGCGGGGTACTTATCACTAGAGAGTAGGCTAGTAGCGGGGTCCGGTAATGAGGAGTGATCCGGTAGCGAGATACAGGGATCAGGAGCGAGGTTCCGGTCTGTTCAAGGCAAAGGAAAGCAACTGGAGGTTCCAACAGCGAGACACACTAGCAAGCATGTGGACAGCCAAGCAGGTTGAACGAACGATGTGAGTGAGACCGCCGGCGGTTGAAATAGCCGCTCTGCGGCGCTCAGCAGTGACCTCATCGCTCTTAAAGGTATATGCGTACCACCTAAAGGGAAAGGTGGGACGCATTGAAAAGAAAGTAGTAAATAAGGGTACTAGAGGTACCAGAATCTTACACCATGGACGCCACTATGGGTCTACCGGGGGGGATGCTGGAGGTTTTTGTGGACTTTGGGCAGGTGGTAAAAGTATGGAGTCTTGTAATAATCTTTTTTCAAAAAGGATACTTCTTTCGGTTGGATAACTTGAAGTTGGGGAGCTGTGGTAATAAGCTGTTCTGCTTCTTCTTTGAACAAAGGAAGTGGATCTTTTGTTAGTTTTTGGTACTTATTGGTGTCTGAAAGGAGTCTGACAGCTTCAGCAACGCAATCGGCTTTGTTCTGAAGAACAATGCCTCCTCCCTTGTCCACGGGTTTGATGATTATTTCCGGGGTTATTGGTGAATTTATTAAGGGCCAGTCGTTCCCCATGGCTCAAGTTTTGGGAGGTGCGCTTGTGGGAGGACTGGTCACATAATTTTTGCAGGTCTGAAAAGACCACTCTGTAGAAGGCTTCAATATAGGGGGCCTTTAGAGCGGGTCAGGTAGAAAGTGGATTTGGGGTGTAAGCTAGTATGTTGGACCGAGGGAGAAGTGGAGGGGTGTTGGGTGTACAGATATAGTTCAGGGTCTATATCACTGGATATGTGGCCCTGCAGGAATTATATCTGCATAAAGGGGGCCATGTGAGGAAAGGAAGTCCTCCTATTCCTGCTGCTGTTCTGCCTCAAGTGCCCTGTCCATGATTCCACGTAGCATGTGCTACAGCAGGTAGACTAGCGGGATAGTGTCACTGATGCATGCATCGTCCTGGCTCACCATCCTTGTAGCCTCCTCAAATGGTGACAGGACGATGCATGCATCCTTAAACAAAAGCCATTGGCGTGGCGAAAAAAAGTCAAGCTCCCCTGACCCTGTCCTTGTGCCATACTCACACAGGTACTGATTGATGGCCCTCTGCTGCGTGTGCAACCGCTGCAGCACCACCTGATGGGCATGTCACAAATGAGGCGGTTGGTGGGCAGATTGAATTCCCCTTGAATGTCAGATAAGCGATCACTGGCATTAAAAGAATGGCGGAAATGGCCACAGACTTTTCTGGCCTGCCTCAGGAGATCTTGGAAGCCCGGGTATCTGCTCAAGAAACGCTGCACCACCAGATTCATAACATGTGCCAAGCATGGAACATGTGCCATTATCGCACACAACCATTCCTGGCTCAAGCTGTCATGGCGTCAACCATCACTGAGCATGCCCCTGCAGAGCTGACAGAATCTTTGCACCAGTGTGACTCCTATCCCCTAGACAGACCAACTGAAGCACAGCATGGAATCTTTTAGCCTGACTGCTTGCGTAGCCTGTTGAATGCTTAGGGAGCACTGCTGCTACAGAGGACAATTGAGCAGAAGAGGACATGGAGGAGGAGGTGGTGGAGTAGCCAGATGTGGCAGAACCAGCACCAACTTTTTGGAAGCATGGTGGCAAAACAAGCATTAACACTAAACCCTGTCCTGCATCCTTCCCAGCTGCTAGCACAGTTACCCAGTGCGCTCTGACAGAAATATAACATCCCTGTCCATGCCTGCTGGACCAAGAGTCAGCAGTAATGTGCACCTTCCTGCTGACCACTTTCTCCAATCAGGCCAAAAAATCTACCTTCCACATGACTGTAGAGAGCCTGAATGGCATTACGTGAAAAGAAATGCCTTTTTGGGACCTGCCACTGTGGTGCAGCACATTCAAAAAATTTGCAAAAGGGAGCCGAGTCTACTAGATGAAAAGGCAGCAACTGTAATGCTAGCAATTTGGCCAAGCTAGCATAGCTGGGACAGTATTTCTTTCTATGGTTCGAATACTGGAGTAGTGAAATTTGCCTACTGCTCAAATCAAGCGGTGGTGTACTGCTAGCAGATTGGTGCAAGTCTCTGTGCCACTCATTGCTATACCATCATCCCTCTCAATGCTGGTATTTGAGAAGGCATGAGGTATTGTAGGGTTACAGATCGCAGATGAGGAGCAAGGTGATGTATGCTTGTTTTGATCTGGTGCCTTTTTCAGGTGCTATTGCCAACGGACTGCATGGCAGGTCATCATATGCCTTGTCAAGGCATTTATGGATAGTGTAGGACCCACTGACAATAGGGTACTTTGACGTAGTGGTGGGCTTGAGCACGAGATGGCCATATGGTGGAACTAAATCACCATTTTTATTTATTGATTGCCTTAATATTTGATAATCATTTATTTTGCATTTGTGTGCTATTCTCTGTAAATATGCATGTTGCTTGGTCTTCATAGCTGCACCAGCTTTAGAAATGCATGTTCAGGGTGTGCCCCCCCAGCTTTGTTTGTTTGTTATGTATTCAGTCTGACCAGACTTCTGAGGTTGAGCACCCCACCCTCCCACACCTGTACTTTGTTATCACTGTCCTGTCCACTACTAAGCAGATATAGGAGGAGTCCCTTATAGTGCAGTTGCACATCTCTGCCAGTAAGGAGTAAGTATCTCCAATGGTTAAGAGAGGCTGGATTCATCCTTCATTTTATGGATAGTGTAGGACCCACTGACGAAGGGGAACTTTGACGTAGTGGTGGGCTTGAGCACGATATGGCCACATGGTGGGACTAAATCCCCATTTTTATTTATCGATTGCCTTTATTTTTGATAGTCATTTCTTTTGCATGTGTGCACTATTCTATGTAAACAAACATGTGGTGCCCAAGCGGCTGGTGTTCTGGCCACGCCTGATCCTCTTTAGACAGATGTTGTAAACAGCAACGCTGCGGTCTAATGCACAGATGCTGAAAAAAGCCCACATTAATGAACTTTTTTGGAGTCCGCTTGGATTTTGCAGCACCCTGCACCTGTGGAACTCTGTGCTGTGACGCAATAGGTTGGCTACTGCTATGGCGGCCCCTGGAGCACATCCTGCCTCATTGGAGTTGTGCATCCTCCTCATCCTCCCCCTCATCCTCCTCTTCCTCCTCTATCCTGTCAGGCACCCAAGTACAGTCAGTGACCTCATCATCCCCTCCCTCCTCGTCACTGGAGCAAACTTGGCAATATGCTTCAGCTATGGCAACATGACTGCTGGTTTCTTGTCCATCGTGGTCACCCCCTCTCTCTAGGCTCACATTATTCCCTTCATCAACCTGGGAACCAACATCACAGCTTTTAAATTGCTGCGCATCCTCCAGCAGCATGTCAATGACACTATGATTGAATAGTTCAGGAGACTCCTCTGTGCATGATGGTGGGGCAACTGAAGGAGTAGATGTGGAGAAGGAGCCTGTGGAACGGGCCGCTTTGGCAGCTGCGGTGGAAGAAAAACTACTGGGAGCGTGGGTGTCGGAGGACGAGGAAGATGAGGATAGCTTATTGATCCACTCCACCAACTCTTCCACATGTTGTGGATGAATAGCACGGGCAGCACCTGAAATAAAGGACAGTCATGCCACGCCTGCAGAGGATGCATTATGTCGTCTTTGACCACCACTTTTCACAATGGGCACAGAGGCTGCTTGCCCTGTTTTCATGGCCTGTGAGCGTCGGCCTCTCCTTGTCGGCCTTTCGGACATGATGTTGATACAGATCAATATAGGGTATACGCAACTGACCAATAGATACTCAATGACCTGATATGATGTAATCAATAGCCCTATAGATGAGATGTGCTGCTTATAGGATGTACGCAAGTGACTGATTAACATATCTCACTGATATCTGATGTAATTTATAATCCTATAGATGGATGATCTGTGATGCTTATAGAATATTCCACAACTGACCAATGAATACTCTGACTGATATCTGAACTGATCTATAATCAAATAGGTCTGTGAATATTATAGAATGTTCCACGACTGACCAATGAATACTCGGAATGATATCTGAACTAATCTATAATCAAATAGGTCTGTGAATATTATAGAATGTTACACGACTGACCGATGAATACTGTGATTGATATCTGAACTGATCTATAATTAGAGATGGCCTTGTGGTTTCGTCCAGTGGTCGGTTCGTGGCAAACTTTGCTCATTCACTGTTCGCTGAACATTCGAACATATGGCGATATTCGCAACCGCCATATTCATTTACATTGTGAAGAACTTTGACCCATGACACATCCATCAGGTGGTACAGGACAGCCAATTTAGACATGGACATACCCCCTACCTTATAAATAGACCTGAGCTGGCTGCCATTTTACATTCTGTCTTTTGTGTAGGGAGAGGTTTGCTGTGTGGAGTAAGGACAGACTGTTAGTGACACAAATCGCTAGCTAATAGGTCCACAAAAGTCCTTTTAAGGACTGGTGTAGGTGTACTATTGTCTGGTGTGCAGTATATAGGGGTGTAATACACTTATAATATGTTTTTTAATATAGAAAGCATATTATAGTGGATTTGTATTGTGCAGCATTGTGACTGGTGAGCGGTGTGTGACAAACACAATTAGAAAAAAGTATAACTGGTGTGATAGACCAGTGGCCCCCCAAAATGACAGATTGAAGCGGGGTGTTATATATACTTCCATAATAGTGTATTTGGGTACTGCAGAAATGTTGCCTGTTTTGCTGCTTTCCCTCTGCTACACACAGTGACAAACATTATTGGGAAAAAAATGATTATAACTGGTGTGATATACCAGTGGCCCCCCTAAAACGACAGATTGAAGCAGGGTGTTATATAACAATATACTTTCATAATAGTGTATTTGGGTACTGCAGAAATTTTGCCTCTTTCGCTGTGTTACCTCTGCTACACACAGTGACAAAAGTTACTGGAAATTTTTTTTTATAACTGGTGTGATAGACCAGTGGCCCCCCAAAAGGACAGATTGAAGCGAGGTGTTATATAACTTCTTCCACATATACTGCGCTTCTCTAGAGACTTTTGTCACAGGGTCATTTAAAAAATGACAGGCATAGGAAGAGGCAGGCCCTTCCGCAGGGGAGGTAGGGGTAGGGCAGGAGCACCAGGCCGGAGCCAAAGTGGAAAGTTGCAGAAGGTGCGTTTGATTATGACAAAGGACGCACCACACTTGGTTGAGTGGCTCACTCGGCCTTCCTCTCCTGACCCTCCTCATCCTCTCTATCTGCACCCTCTTCACTCTCTGCTGTGTGCACCCCCAAAGACACCACCACCAACACCACCACCACCATATACCCTCCGCTTGAGTCACTGAATTATTTTCCGATCCATCACAAGACATTTCCGATGCACAGCTATTCTTGGCATCAGATCAGGAAGAGGAGGTAGCAACAGCCGCCACTCAGCAGTCTGACGACAGTACCCAGATCAGCCCAAGGAGGTTGGTCCCCGCTGTTGCTGCCTACTCCGAGATGTCGAATGTTAGTGGTGGGGAAGGTGACGTTGATGAGGACATGTCTATGGACGTAACGTGGGTGCCCACAAGAGAGGAAGAGGAGGGGAGTTCAGAGGGAGAGATGGACCAGCAGATAGGGAGGAGAAGAAGGCCGAACTTACATTGCACAGGAGGGACAAACCAGACTGCTAATGTATCAGGAGCGAGACATCAACCATGTATGGTCACATCTGGAGCTCCCAGAACGCCGGCACATGGCTCCACAGTCTGGGCTTTTTTTAACATGTCTGCTGCTAACAATAGTGTTGCCACCTGCAGCCTTTGCAGTCAACTCATAAGCCCAACACTCACCTAGGGACAACCGCCATAAGAAGGCACCTGGACTCCCATCACCGAGCCCATTGTGAGCAACGCCGTCAGAACCCACAAAGCCACACTCCAGGCTCTCACCGTCCAGCCTATTCTCCTTCTTCTCTCTCCTTACAATTAACCTCCACTCCACCTTCCATTATGCCGTCCTCACGTTTTTCTGGAAAAAGGCAGGCTTCTGTGGCCCAAATGTTCGAGCGTAAAAAAATGATGACGTCGGATAACCCTCTTGCCCAACGGTTGACCGCTGGCTTGTCGGAACTGATAGCCCGCCAACTACTGCCATATAAACTGGTGGACTCGGAGGCCTTTCAAAAATGTGTGGCCATTGGAACACCATAATGGAAGGTCCCAGGAAGGAAATATTTCTCGCAGAAGGGCATCCTAGAGCTATATGGCCATGTTCAGCGGCAAATGAATGTATCTCTGGCACACAGTGTCAGTGCCAAGATACATCTGACCACAGACACGTGGTCTAGCAAACACGGGCAGGCAAGGTATATAACTTTTACTGTCCACTGAGTGAACCTTCTGATGGCCGTCAAGCATGTAACCCAAGGCACCCATGTAGATTTGGTTTTGCCGCCACGGATTGCATGCAGGCCTGCCTCTTCTTCTTCTCCTCCTACTTTATCCTCCCTCTCCTCCTCGGCTGACTCCTCCTTTTCCACTGCTACCATCTCTTCTGCTGCGCCGCCCAAGATCCCCAGAACCTTTTCGACATGTCTGCCAATCTGCTGAGCGTGCTGAAACAGGGCAAAATTACACACGTGCCATGCATGGCACACGTCCTGAGCTTGGTCATGCAGCGATTCATTGTCAAATACCCTGGGGTCCAGGACGTCTTGCGGTGGGCCAGGAAAATCTCGGCCCATTTCAGAAGATCTTACACAGCCATGGCTCGCCTTGCTGACATTCAGCGGGGACACAACCTGCCCGTCAGACGTCTTATTTGTGACTGCCCGACGCGATGGAACTCAACCTTGTATATGCTTAATAGGCTGCTCCAGCAGAAATGTGCAGTTAACAACTACCTGTACAAACTCTGTGGCAGGACAGGTTCTGGGGAGCTTGTTTTTTTTTTTTTCACCACGTCAGTGGCTGCTCATGCGCGACACATGTAGACTTCTGTGGCAATTTTATGAGATCACCAAACTGGTCAGTCGCAGTCAGGGCACCATCAGTGACATTGTACCTTAAGCCTTCTTTCTGGAGCGTACATTGCATCGTGTCATTGATCAAGCCGTCGAGGAGCAGGAAGATGAGGAAGTTGCAATGCTGGATGAATTCCCGGGGGGCTACTCCATCTGAGACAAGTCAACAACAGGAGTCTGAAGAGGAGTCAGAAGAGGATGATGCCGGGGCAGATTAGGAGGAGCAAGAAGAGCATGCTTTAAACCTGTCTGGGATCCCTGGTGTTGTCCGTGGATGGGGGAGGAGAACGAGAATGACATTATCCTGGATGATGAGCAGGAGCCAGGCCACAACACCACTTCCAGTTTAGTGCAAATGGGGGCCTTCGTGCTCCAGTGTTTTAAGGGGACCCCCGTATAAAAAGCATAAAGGCCAAGGACCAGTACTGGGTGGCAAAGTACTTAGACCCCCGGTACAAACCAAAAATGGCGGAAAGTTACCACCATCACAGAGGGCTGTCAGAATGCAGCACTTCCAGGCCTTGCTTCGAGAAATTCTGCATTCTGCTTTTGCGTGCGCTGGCAGAGGAATTTCCACTCACAGAGAAACAGTTGCGGGTACCAATCCAACAGCGCCTGCAAGAAGAGAGCGGTTTGAAGATGTGTTGGTCACTTCTGATATGAGATCATTCTTTCAGCCGACCCATCGACAGCTGTCCTCCGGATCCAGCATCAGGGAATGCCTAGACCGACAAGTGTCTGACTACATCGGGTTAACAGCCGATGTGGATGCTCTGAGAAGTGATGAACCCCTGGACTACTGGGTGGGCAGGTTGACCTCTGGCCAGAGCTTGCACAATTTGTGATGGAACCGTTGGCTTGCCCCTCGTCCAGTGTCCTGTCTGAAAGGACGTTCAGCGCAGCAGGGGGGAATTGTGACTGATAAGCGCACTCGCCTAGCTCACGACAGTGTTGATTACCTCACATTTCTAAAAATGAATGAGGCATGGATCTCAACACATGTGACCAGTAGACCATGTTTGATTCAAATTCCTCATGACAGGCCACAAATATCCGCCACCACCCATAACAATTCATTGTCCCTGTCTTAGGTAAATACAGCGGCATAAAAGGCCTTTTATGTCCGTTGAATGCCTAATTATTGGGGCCTGTAATGGCCGACACTTATTTATCCTGTGAATGCATAATGTACCTCCAGCCACAGAATATAAAAGTTATTTGCTGTCAGGTGAATGCCTTTGGGCTAATTTTTGGGGCCATTAATGGCCGACACTTACTTCTGTATCCTGTGAATGCCTAATGTACCACCAGCCACAGAATACAAAGTTCTTTTCTGTCAGGTGAACGCCTGTGGGCTATTTTTTGGGGCCTGTAATGGCGGACACAAACTTCTGTATCCTGTGAATGCCTAATGTAACTCCAGCCGAAGAATACAAAGTTCTTTGCTGTCAGGTGAACGACTGTTGGCTAACTTTGGGGGCCTGTACTGGCCGACACTTACTTCTGTATCCTGTGAATGCCTAATATACTTCCAGCCACAGAATACAAAGTTCTTTGCTTTCAGGTGAACGCCTGTGGGCTAATTTTTGGGGCCCTGTACTGGCCGACACTTACTTCTTATCCTGTGAATGCCTAATATACTTCCAACCACAGAATACAAAGTTCTTTGCTTTCAGGTGAACGCCTGTGGGCTAATTTTTGGGGCCTGTACTGGACGACACTTACTTCTGTATCCTGTGAATGCCTAATGTACCTCCAGCCACAGAATACAAAGTTCTTTGCTGTCAGGTGAACACCTGTTGTATATTTTTTGGGGCCTGTTCTGGCCGACACTTACTTCTTTATCCTGTGAATGCCTAATTTTTCAGACTGGAATTGAAAATCAATGGGTCTTTAAACGTTCCACTAAATTGTGGAAGGGATACGGACCCATTTTACAGATGTATATGTATTTGAAATGTATTTAACGGCTGCTGTCAGTTCTGGCTGATTTAGGCCGAGCTATTACACTAAAACCAAGCAATATTACAAAAAACAAAATACACTTTATAACTGTATAAATGATTTATATAACTTATAAAAAAAAAACATTTGAGAGAGTTTGCGCGATTGCGTTCGCGAACCGTCCCATCAGATGTTCGTCCATCACTATCTATAATCAAATAGGTCTGTGAATATTATAGAATGTTCCACGACTGACCAATGAAAAATCTGACTGATATCTGAAGTGATCTATAATCAAATAGGTCTGTGAATATTATTTAGTCACCCATTTAGTTGGCCATTCAAAAAAACACCAAATAGCCCTAAAATGGTCCAAATACTTATTCAGACCAACACAAAGCTAATTCCTAATGGACAGCGATGCACACCATTGTATTATACATTGTTCCAAAGCCAGAAACCCCTTTTAAAGTTCAAATATCCAGGTCAGTAATATTTTACAGAAAATACAGAAATGCATATACTTCCTCTTTGCGTGTTTGTGGCATTTCTTGTTCCTAAAACCAAAATATTGTAAAGGGAACAAAATTCTAAAGAAAACAACAGATATTGAAGCCGCAGATCGTGCAGAGCACAGAATCCTGTTTGTCCGCAGAACGCAATGAGGAGAAGTGAAAACCTGGAGATGGTCTCAGGTAGGTCATAGATGTGATCATTCATTAATGAATAGTGAAGGAGGTGGGAACCCCAAGAAAAGAGTTTAGTATCCTTAAAGGGTGTGTAATTAATGAGCTCCTCTTATTTGCTCCCTGTTGGTCTGGTAAGAGCCCATTCACACTAGCACGACTTGTGAGGCGACTTGTGTAGCCCCAGGTCGCTTGGCATAACAAAAGCAATGTTAATCAATCAGTGCCGTCTTAATTGGCACTACTGAAGTCGCTCCGACTTCAGAAAAGGGTCCTGTACTACTTTGAGGCGACCTGTGATCCGGCTGTCCCATATACTTCAATGGGAGTCGCCTCCTTATCTTAATTGAAGCGACTTGTTATCAGACTTTCCAGGAAGAAGAAAGAGCTTAGCCAGGCATTCCCCACAGACAAAGTCGCCTGTCTCTTCAAAGTAGCGCACAAGTCTCTTCCAAGTCTCTTCCAAGTCTCTACTGAGCTGGCCAGAACCACCTCTGGAGGGAAGCTATTGCACATTTTCACAGCTCTTACTGTGAAGAAAAGAATGCTTTCCATATTTGGAGACGAAATTTGTTTTCCTTCAGACATAAAGAGTGCCCCCTTGTCCTCTGTGATGACCTTAAAGTAAATAACCCAACACCAAGTTCACTATATGAAACACTTATGTATTTATACATGGTAATCATATCCCCCCTTATGTATTTATACATGGTGATTATATCCCCCATTATGTATTTATACATGGTGATCATATCCCCCCTTATGTATTTATACATGGCGTTCATACCCCCCCCTATGTAAAATACATGGTGATTATATCCCCCCTAATGTATTTATACATGGTGATCATATCCCCCCCTTATGTATTTATACATGGTGATCATACCCCCCTTATGTATTTATACATGGTGATCATATTCCCCCTAATGTATTTATACATGGAGATCATATCCCCCCTAATGTAAAATACATGGTGATTATATCCCCCCTAATGTATTTATACATGGTGATCATATCCCCCCCTTATGTATTTTTACATGGTGATCATACCCCCCCTTATGTATTTATACATGGTGATCATATTCCCCCTAATGTATTTATACACGGTGATCATATCCCCCCTTATGTATTTATACATGGAGATCATATTCCCCCTTATGTATTTATCCATGGAGATCATATCCTCCTTCTCCACCGCTCCTTTCTTGACCAACAGAAGCCTCAAAACTATGTTTATGACCAGAGTCAGGAAAGGTGTTATATAAACTCCTCTTTAACGTGTCCTCAAGAGATTTCATCTTCTTCCTCTGCAGGGACAGGATGAGTTCAGAGACTTTCCCCTTGTAACTGTTGTCAAGGAGGGTTTCCAACCAATAATAATCCTTCTCCTTGAGAAGCAGACTCATCTGAGTCACTGAGGATTACAGTATATGGAACTGCCTCCTCCCAGCCATGTACTAATCCCAAGGATTCTGGTGATGGAAAACCATCTGTTAAGGGTTGACGTATGTCTTTCTCTGCTTCAATACTTCCAAAACTGCCAGAATCCTCCTTCTCCTCCTGCTCCCTCTCCTCTTGCGTTTTGTGTGGCATCACAAGAATGGTGTCTGATTAAATCAGGCTTTAAGAGGAAAGAAAGTCCTCCTCTCACTCCCGCTGCTCTGCCTTAAGTGTCAATAATGCCACTCAGAATCTGCTCCAGCTGGAACGCAACAGGGATTGTGTCACTGATACATGCATTGTCATGGCGTACCATCCTTGTTGCCTCCTCAAATGGGGACAATAAAGTGCATGCATCCTTTATCAGCAGCCATTGGCGTGGGGCCTGAGCCTTTCGTTGTGCCATACTCACACAGGTACTCATTGACGGCCCACTGCTGTATGTACAGCTGCTGCAGCATTGCCAAAATCGGGTTCCACCCGGTGGGCATGTAACAAATCAGGCGGTTTATGGGTAGATGAAATTCCCACTGGATTTCAGCCAACCAAGCACTGGCTGTGTATGACTGCCTGAAATGGCTACAGACATTTCATGTGCCAGGCATGGCACATGTGTCAATTTTTCCTGTCTAAGCGCAGACAGGATGATTGTGCCATTATCGCGCACCACCATTCCTGGTTTCAGATGGTGTGGTGTGAACCACCTCTGAGCCTGCTCCTGCAGAGCTGCAAGAATCTCTGCTCCAGTGTAGCTCCTGTCCACTGTACACAGAGCAGAGGAAGCACCGCAAGGCACCTTTTAGCCTGACTCATTGAATAGTCCCTTGAATTCTTAAGGGGTAGTGGTGGTTCATAGGACAATTAAGCAGAGGAGGGCATGGAGGAGGGGGAGAAGGGGGTAAAGTTGACAAATCTTGCAAATACCGTGTCCCTGACAATGCTTGCTTGACCATGTGTCGGCAGTAATGTGGACCTTGTGGCTGACTTCCTTGCCCAATGATGCCACAACATTGCCTTTGACATGACGGCACATAGCTGGAATGGCCTTACGTGAAACGTAACAGCAATTAGGAACCTGATATTGTGGTACAGCAAATTCTGCAAAATCACGGAAGGGGGCTGAATCCACCAAATGGAAAGGCACGAGTTGTAAAGCCAGCATCTTTGACAAGCTTGAATTTAGATGCTGGGCATGGGGGTGGGAGTGACTGTATTTTTTTCCTCACAGCAGATTGGACAGAGAAATTAGCCTGCTATAGTCTACAGCTGGTGGTGTGCTACGGACAGATGTGCTGCAAGGACCTGGGACACCCTTCACTATACCGTCATTCCTGTCAGTGGAGGCTGCTGAGAGGTCATGAGATATAGCAGGGGTAGACTGGAAAGTTGAGGTGTGAGGAAGAACAGAATTGCGTCTCTTTTGTGTGGCTTTCAGGTGCTCTTGTCAACAGGCTAAGTGGTGGGAGTTTAAATGCCTTCTTAAGCATGTGGTACCTAAATGGCTGGTGTTTTTTCCATGCTTGATCTGCTTGAGGTAAAGATTGTGAAATGCAACAGGGCGATTAGCACATGTGCTAAAAAGGCCCAGACAGCTGAGATGTGGGGAGTGGTCCAGGAGATAACAGCTCCACAATGTGATAGAATAGGGTGGCTGCTCTCTAATCTTCCATGATGGCTGCCTCATTGGGGTTGTGCCTCACCCTCACTTTCCTCCTCTGCTCTATCTGGCTCCCAAGTCACATCAGTGACCTTATCATCATCATCCGCTCCATCCTCATCATTACTGGAGCCAACTTGGCAATACACTGCGTCTGGAGGAACATGACTGCCAATTTGTTGTTTACCAGTGTTCTCCCCTCTCTGTAGGCTCATGTTCCTCTCGTCCTCAACCTCAGAACCAAGATCTGAATCAAATAATGGCTGTGCATTGTCAAGGAGCAAGTGGCTTGTCAAATACCTTAGCTGACTCCTCAAAGCATTATGCTGGGGCAATGGCAAGAGTAGCTGTGGACAAGGAGGCAGAATAAGCCACTCTGGCAGCTGCGGTGGACTGCACACTAGTCTCTGCTTGGATGACTGCGGAGGATGAGGTTGTTTTTGTAAGTCAGTCAACCACCGCCTCTGCATGCTGTGGCTGGATAGCATGGGCAACATCACTAAACAAAGAAAGTTATGCCCTGCCCCAGACATGATGGGGAGGGGCTTATTAACAAAATGTAATAAAGATGGGGAAATGTGTACATGGAGGCACTTTAATTAATGGAATGTGGTATTTTGGAGTCGAAAACACCCCCCGGTTCGGTTCGCACCAGAACACCGCGAACAGAGGAAAAGTTTGTTCGAATAAACCAATCCATTTGAAGTCTATGGGACTCGAACCTCGAAAATCAAATGGCCTCAATTTGAAGGCTTAAATGCAAGTTATTGCCCCAAAAAAGTGTATGGGAGTCCGGGTCCTGACCTGGGGAACATGTAGAATTAAAAAAAAAGTTTTTAAAAACGATCGTTTTTAAAGGAGCCCTGATTTACTGATTTTAATGAGGCTTAAAGTGAAACTATAAAAATGAAAAATTCCTTCAAATTTCGTGCCTGGGGGGTCCGCTGAATGTGCCTGTAAAGTAGTGCATCTCTATGATATATGTAGCCTGCTGCAGCTATACTGACATTTCTATAGCAAAAAATGTCATATACAAATATACATACAAATTTCAAATCGCATGTACTTGTCATACAGTTGCAGAAAAATTGGGCCTGGGTTTTTTGGTGGTGCCTGAACACCGTAACCAAGCCCTCACAGTTACTCTTGCTGGGTGCAGGAACGGGACCTGCTGGTAAGAATTCCATACAAATTTGAAATTGCATGTGCTATACAGGTGCCAGAAATTGGGCCTTTGCTGTAGGTGGTGCCTGAACACCGTAACCAAGCCCTCGCAGTTACTCTTGCTGGGTGCAGGAATGGAACCAGCTGATAAGAAGAAAATTATGATTTTTACATGTAGGAGAGGAGTGTCAGAATTGGCCCGGTATGGAAGTTGTTACATTGTCTCACTCTAGTAGCTGAGATTTCTTGTTACAAATAGTGTTGAGCGAACACGGACTGTATTATTCGTGTTCGTACCGAATAATTGGATTTTTTGTACCCGAACACGGACACGGACACTTTACTGTATGTTCGGGTAAAAATCCGTGTTCGGTCGTTTTATTTCCGGGTTTTGCATGCTTTGGCGCTCTTTTCATGGCGGGCTTTCAACAGCCAATCAACAATCGTTTAACTGGTGTGCCTTAAGCCATCCCAGCCATGCCTGCAAATGTCTCAGTAGCTGTGATTGGCCGTCTGAAGCATGTGACCAAGTCTTTATAAGTTCGAGGCAGCCGCAGCGGCGTCATTATGCTGCTTAGATTCAGGGACAGAGCACACATCAACGTGCTGGCTGCTGATTAGGGAAAGATAGGCAGGAAAAAACCATTTGTGTCCGGATAGAATTGAGGGACAGGTCGGAGTGTTTAGGCAGGGCGAGTTGTAGGCATTTTAGGGATAGAGTCTGCTGAATTATATAGGGTCAGTGTCTTCTACAAACTACAATCGATATTGCTGTGTGGGGGGTGGGGTCTGCACTCAATCCTGATCTACGATCTCTTCTCAATCCTGTTAGGGACAGAGTCTGCTGAATTTTAGGGAAACTGTGTTCTACAAACTACAATCGATATTGCTGTGTGGTGTGGGATTGGAGATAGGAAGGTGTCAGTGATCCACATCCATTTTTCTGTGTGTGAGCTGCAGTGAACACAATCTTTTTGGGCTGCAGTGAACACAATCTTTTTGGGCTGCAGTGAACACAATCTTTTTGGGCTGCAGTGAACACAATCTTTTTGGGCTGCAGTGAACACAATCTTTTTGGGCTGCAGTGAACACAATCTTTTTGGGGTGCAGTGAACAAAATCTTTTTGGGGTGCAGTGAACACAATCCTTTTTGGTGTGCAGTGAACACAATCTTTGTGGGGTGCAGTGAACAAAATCCTTTGTGGGGTGCAGTGAACACAATCTTTTTGGGGTGCAGTGAACAAAATCCTTTTTGGGGTGCAGTGAACAACATCCTTTTTGGGGTGCAGTGAACACAATCTTTTTGGGGTGCAGTGAACAAAATCCTTTGTGGGGTGCAGTGAACACAATCTTTTTGGGGTGCAGTGAACACAATCTTTTTGGGGTGGAGTGAACAACATCCTTTTTGGGGTGCAGTGAACAAAATCCTTTTTGGGGTGCAGTGAACAAAATCATTTTTGGGGTGCAGTGAACACAATCTTTTTGGGGTGCAGTGAACACAATCTTTGTGGGGTGCAGTGAACACAATCTTTTTGGGGTGGAGTGAACAACATCCTTTTTGGGGTGCAGTGAACAACATCCTTTTTGGGGTGCAGTGAACACAATCTTTTTGGGGTGCAGTGAACACAATCTTTGTGGGGTACAGTGAACAGAATCTTTGTGGGGTGCAGTGAACACAATCTTTGGGGGGTACAGTGAACACAATCTTTGTGAGGTGCAGTGAACACAATCTTTGTGGGGTGCAGTGAACACAATCATTGTGGGGTGCAGTGAACTCAATCTTTGTGGGGTACAGTGAACACAATCTCATACTGAAGGTTTGAGGGTGCTGCCTGTTCCATACTCCCCCTACTCCTCATCTAGCCTTTTAGGGGTACAAACAATAGTAATTGGGGCCTAGTGTGGTTGTGTACGTGTGATATACATACACTTTTTTGGGATCATATTTTCTATTCCGCTATTTAATCAAAAACCTTTGGGGATCAGTTAAATTGGGGGATAGTCTGTGTTGGTACGTGTGAGAGAGATCCACCTTTCCAAGTTGTTGGGGTTCATCTCATACTTCTGAAGGTTTGAGGGTGCTGCCTGTTCCATACCCCCCCTACTCCTAGCCTTTTAGGGGTACAAACAATAGTAATTGGGGCCTAGTGTGGTTGTGTACGTGTGATATACATACACTTTTTTGGGATCATATTTTCTATTCCGCTATTTAATCAAAAACCTTTGGGGATCAGTTAAATTGGGGGATAGTCTGTGTTGGTACGTGTGAGAGAGATCCACCTTTCCAAGTTGTTGGGGTTCATCTCATACTTCTGAAGGTTTGAGGGTGCTGCCTGTTCCATACTCCCCCTACTCCTAGCCTTTTAGGGGTACAAACAATAGTAATTGGGGCCTAGTGTGGTTGTGTACGTGTGATATACATACACTTTTTTGGGATCATATTTTCTATTCCGCTATTTAATCAAAAACCTTTGGGGATCAGTTAAATTGGGGGATAGTCTGTGTTGGTACGTGTGAGAGAGATCCACCTTTCCAAGTTGTTGGGGTTCATCTCATACTTCTGAAGGTTTGAGGGTGCTGCCTGTTCCATACCCCCCCTACTCCTAGCCTTTTAGGGGTACAAACAATAGTAATTGGGGCCTAGTGTGGTTGTGTACGTGTGATATACATACACTTTTTTGGGATCATATTTTCTATTCCGCTATTTAATCAAAAACCTTTGGGGATCAGTTAAATTGGGGGATAGTCTGTGTTGGTACGTGTGAGAGAGATCCACCTTTCCAAGTTGTTGGGGTTCATCTCATACTTCTGAAGGTTTGAGGGTGCTGCCTGTTCCATACTCCCCCTACTCCTAGCCTTTTAGGGGTACAAACAATAGTAATTGGGGCCTAGTGTGGTTGTGTACGTGTGATATACATACACTTTTTTGGGATCATATTTTCTATTCCGCTATTTAATCAAAAACCTTTGGGGATCAGTTAAATTGGGGGATAGTCTGTGTTGGTACGTGTGAGAGAGATCCACCTTTCCAAGTTGTTGGGGTTCATCTCATACTTCTGAAGGTTTGAGGGTGCTGCCTGTTCCATACCCCCCCTACTCCTAGCCTTTTAGGGGTACAAACAATAGTAATTGGGGCCTAGTGTGGTTGTGTACGTGTGATATACATACACTTTTTTGGGATCATATTTTCTATTCCGCTATTTAATCAAAAACCTTTGGGGATCAGTTAAATTGGGGGATAGTCTGTGTTGGTACGTGTGAGAGAGATCCACCTTTCCAAGTTGTTGGGGTTCATCTCATACTTCTGAAGGTTTGAGGGTGCTGCCTGTTCCATACTCCCCCTACTCCTAGCCTTTTAGGGGTACAAACAATAGTAATTGGGGCCTAGTGTGGTTGTGTACGTGTGATATACATACACTTTTTTGGGATCATATTTTCTATTCCGCTATTTAATCAAAAACCTTTGGGGATCAGTTAAATTGGGGGATAGTCTGTGTTGGTACGTGTGAGAGAGATCCACCTTTCCAAGTTGTTGGGGTTCATCTCATACTTCTGAAGGTTTGAGGGTGCTGCCTGTTCCATACTCCCCCTACTCCTAGCCTTTTAGGGGTACAAACAATAGTAATTGGGGCCTAGTGTGGTTGTGTACGTGTGATATACATACACTTTTTTGGGATCATATTTTCTATTCCGCTATTTAATCAAAAACCTTTGGGGATCAGTTAAATTGGGGGATAGTCTGTGTTGGTACGTGTGAGAGAGATCCACCTTTCCAAGTTGTTGGGGTTCATCTCATACTTCTGAAGGTTTGAGGGTGCTGCCTGTTCCATACTCCCCCTACTCCTAGCCTTTTAGGGGTACAAACAATAGTAATTGGGGCCTAGTGTGGTTGTGTACGTGTGATATACATACACTTTTTTGGGATCATATTTTCTATTCCGCTATTTAATCAAAAACCTTTGGGGATCAGTTAAATTGGGGGATAGTCTGTGTTGGTACGTGTGAGAGAGATCCACCTTTCCAAGTTGTTGGGGTTCATCTCATACTTCTGAAGGTTTGAGGGTGCTGCCTGTTCCATACTCCCCCTACTCCTAGCCTTTTAGGGGTACAAACAATAGTAATTGGGGCCTAGTGTGGTTGTGTACGTGTGATATACATACACTTTTTTGGGATCATATTTTCTATTCCGCTATTTAATCAAAAACCTTTGGGGATCAGTTAAATTGGGGGATAGTCTGTGTTGGTACGTGTGAGAGAGATCCACCTTTCCAAGTTGTTGAGGTTCATCTCATACTTCTGAAGGTTTGAGGGTGCTGCCTGTTCCATACTCCCCCTACTCCTAGCCTTTTAGGGGTACAAACAATAGTAATTGGGGCCTAGTGTGGTTGTGTACGTGTGATATACATACACTTTTTTGGGATCATATTTTCTATTCCGCTATTTAATCAAAAACCTTTGGGGATCAGTTAAATTGGGGGATAGTCTGTGTTGGTACGTGTGAGAGAGATCCACCTTTCCAAGTTGTTGAGGTTCATCTCATACTTCTGAAGGTTTGAGGGTGCTGCCTGTTCCATACTCCCCCTACTCCTAGCCTTTTAGGGGTACAAACAATAGTAATTGGGGCCTAGTGTGGTTGTGTACGTGTGATATACATACACTTTTTTGGGATCATATTTTCTATTCCGCTATTTAATCAAAAACCTTTGGGGATCAGTTAAATTGGGGGATAGTCTGTGTTGGTACGTGTGAGAGAGATCCACCTTTCCAAGTTGTTGGGGTTCATCTCATACTTCTGAAGGTTTGAGGGTGCTGCCTGTTCCATACTCCCCCTACTCCTAGCCTTTTAGGGGTACAAACAATAGTAATTGGGGCCTAGTGTGGTTGTGTACGTGTGATATACATACACTTTTTTGGGATCATATTTTCTATTCCGCTATTTAATCAAAAACCTTTGGGGATCAGTTAAATTGGGGGATAGTCTGTGTTGGTACGTGTGAGAGAGATCCACCTTTCCAAGTTGTTGGGGTTCATCTCATACTTCTGAAGGTTTGAGGGTGCTGCCTGTTCCATACTCCCCCTACTCCTAGCCTTTTAGGGGTACAAACAATAGTAATTGGGGCCTAGTGTGGTTGTGTACGTGTGATATACATACACTTTTTTGGGATCATATTTTCTATTCCGCTATTTAATCAAAAACCTTTGGGGATCAGTTAAATTGGGGGATAGTCTGTGTTGGTACGTGTGAGAGAGATCCACCTTTCCAAGTTGTTGGGGTTCATCTCATACTTCTGAAGGTTTGAGGGTGCTGCCTGTTCCAAACTCCCCCTACTCCTAGCCTTTTAGGGGTACAAACAATAGTAATTGGGGCCTAGTGTGGTTGTGTACGTGTGATATACATACACTTTTTTGGGATCATATTTTCTATTCCGCTATTTAATCAAAAACCTTTGGGGATCAGTTAAATTGGGGGATAGTCTGTGTTGGTACGTGTGAGAGAGATCCACCTTTCCAAGTTGTTGGGGTTCATCTCATACTTCTGAAGGTTTGAGGGTGCTGCCTGTTCCATACCCCCCCTACTCCTAGCCTTTTAGGGGTACAAACAATAGTAATTGGGGCCTAGTGTGGTTGTGTACGTGTGATATACATACACTTTTTTGGGATCATATTTTCTATTCCGCTATTTAATCAAAAACCTTTGGGGATCAGTTAAATTGGGGGATAGTCTGTGTTGGTACGTGTGAGAGAGATCCACCTTTCCAAGTTGTTGGGGTTCATCTCATACTTCTGAAGGTTTGAGGGTGCTGCCTGTTCCATACTCCCCCTACTCCTAGCCTTTTAGGGGTACAAACAATAGTAATTGGGGCCTAGTGTGGTTGTGTACGTGTGATATACATACACTTTTTTGGGATCATATTTTCTATTCCGCTATTTAATCAAAAACCTTTGGGGATCAGTTAAATTGGGGGATAGTCTGTGTTGGTACGTGTGAGAGAGATCCACCTTTCCAAGTTGTTGAGGTTCATCTCATACTTCTGAAGGTTTGAGGGTGCTGCCTGTTCCATACTCCCCCTACTCCTAGCCTTTTAGGGGTACAAACAATAGTAATTGGGGCCTAGTGTGGTTGTGTACGTGCGAGATACATACACTTTTTTTGATCATATTTCCTATTCCGCTATTCAATAAAAACCTTTGAGGATCAATTGAATTGCGGGATAGTCTGTGTCGGTACGTGTGAGAGAGATCCACCTTTCCAAGTTGTTGGGGTTCATCTCATACTTCTGAAGGTTTGAGGGTGCTGCCTGTTCCATACCCCCCCTACTCCTCATCTAGCCTTTTAGGGGTACAAACAATAGTAATTGGGGCCTAGTGTGGTTGTGTACGTGCGAGATACATACACTTTTTTTGATCATATTTCCTATTCCGCTATTCAATAAAAACCTTTGAGGATCAATTGAATTGCGGGATAGTCTGTGTCGGTACGTGTGAGAGAGATCCACCTTTCCAAGTTGTTGGGGTTCATCTCATACTTCTGAAGGTTTGAGGGTGCTGCCTGTTCCATACCCCCCCTACTCCTCATCTAGCCTTTTAGGGGTACAAACAATAGTAATTGGGGCCTAGTGTGGTTGTGTACGTGCGAGATACATACACTTTTTTTGATCATATTTCCTATTCCGCTATTCAATAAAAACCTTTGAGGATCAATTGAATTGCGGGATAGTCTGTGTCGGTACGTGTGAGAGAGATCCACCTTTCCAAGTTGTTGGGGTTCATCTCATACTTCTGAAGGTTTGAGGGTGCTGCCTGTTCCATACCCCCCCTACTCCTCATCTAGCCTTTTAGGGGTACAAACAATAGTAATTGGGGCCTAGTGTGGTTGTGTACGTGCGAGATACATACACTTTTTTTGATCATATTTCCTATTCCGCTATTCAATAAAAACCTTTGAGGATCAATTGAATTGCGGGATAGTCTGTGTCGGTACGTGTGAGAGAGATCCACCTTTCCAAGTTGTTGGGGTTCATCTCATACTTCTGAAGGTTTGAGGGTGCTGCCTGTTCCATACCCCCCCTACTCCTCATCTAGCCTTTTAGGGGTACAAACAATAGTAATTGGGGCCTAGTGTGGTTGTGTACGTGCGAGATACATACACTTTTTTTGATCATATTTCCTATTCCGCTATTCAATAAAAACCTTTGAGGATCAATTGAATTGCGGGATAGTCTGTGTCGGTACGTGTGAGAGAGATCCACCTTTCCAAGTTGTTGAGGTTCATCTCATACTTCTGAAGGTTTGAGGGTGCTGCCTGTTCCATACTCCCCCTACTCCTAGCCTTTTAGGGGTACAAACAATAGTAATTGGGGCCTAGTGTGGTTGTGTACGTGCGAGATACATACACTTTTTTTGATCATATTTCCTATTCCGCTATTCAATAAAAACCTTTGAGGATCAATTGAATTGCGGGATAGTCTGTGTCGGTACGTGTGAGAGAGATCCACCTTTCCAAGTTGTTGGGGTTCATCTCATACTTCTGAAGGTTTGAGGGTGCTGCCTGTTCCATACCCCCCCTACTCCTCATCTAGCCTTTTAGGGGTACAAACAATAGTAATTGGGGCCTAGTGTGGTTGTGTACGTGCGAGATACATACACTTTTTTTGATCATATTTCCTATTCCGCTATTCAATAAAAACCTTTGAGGATCAATTGAATTGCGGGATAGTCTGTGTCGGTACGTGTGAGAGAGATCCACCTTTCCAAGTTGTTGGGGTTCATCTCATACTTCTGAAGGTTTGAGGGTGCTGCCTGTTCCATACCCCCCCTACTCCTCATCTAGCCTTTTAGGGGTACAAACAATAGTAATTGGGGCCTAGTGTGGTTGTGTACGTGCGAGATACATACACTTTTTTTGATCATATTTCCTATTCCGCTATTCAATAAAAACCTTTGAGGATCAATTGAATTGCGGGATAGTCTGTGTCGGTACGTGTGAGAGAGATCCACCTTTCCAAGTTGTTGGGGTTCATCTCATACTTCTGAAGGTTTGAGGGTGCTGCCTGTTCCATACTCCCCCTACTCCTAGCCTTTTAGGGGTACAAACAATAGTAATTGGGGCCTAGTGTGGTTGTGTACGTGCGAGATACATACACTTTTTTTGATCATATTTCCTATTCCGCTATTCAATAAAAACCTTTGAGGATCAATTGAATTGCGGGATAGTCTGTGTCGGTACGTGTGAGAGAGATCCACCTTTCCAAGTTGTTGGGGTTCATCTCATACTTCTGAAGGTTTGAGGGTGCTGCCTGTTCCATACCCCCCCTACTCCTCATCTAGCCTTTTAGGGGTACAAACAATAGTAATTGGGGCCTAGTGTGGTTGTGTACGTGCGAGATACATACACTTTTTTTGATCATATTTCCTATTCCGCTATTCAATAAAAACCTTTGAGGATCAATTGAATTGCGGGATAGTCTGTGTCGGTACGTGTGAGAGAGATCCACCTTTCCAAGTTGTTGGGGTTCATCTCATACTTCTGAAGGTTTGAGGGTGCTGCCTGTTCCATACCCCCCCTACTCCTCATCTAGCCTTTTAGGGGTACAAACAATAGTAATTGGGGCCTAGTGTGGTTGTGTACGTGCGAGATACATACACTTTTTTTGATCATATTTCCTATTCCGCTATTCAATAAAAACCTTTGAGGATCAATTGAATTGCGGGATAGTCTGTGTCGGTACGTGTGAGAGAGATCCACCTTTCCAAGTTGTTGGGGTTCATCTCATACTTCTGAAGGTTTGAGGGTGCTGCCTGTTCCATACCCCCCCTACTCCTCATCTAGCCTTTTAGGGGTACAAACAATAGTAATTGGGGCCTAGTGTGGTTGTGTACGTGCGAGATACATACACTTTTTTTGATCATATTTCCTATTCCGCTATTCAATAAAAACCTTTGAGGATCAATTGAATTGCGGGATAGTCTGTGTCGGTACGTGTGAGAGAGATCCACCTTTCCAAGTTGTTGGGGTTCATCTCATACTTCTGAAGGTTTGAGGGTGCTGCCTGTTCCATACCCCCCCTACTCCTCATCTAGCCTTTTAGGGGTACAAACAATAGTAATTGGGGCCTAGTGTGGTTGTGTACGTGCGAGATACATACACTTTTTTTGATCATATTTCCTATTCCGCTATTCAATAAAAACCTTTGAGGATCAATTGAATTGCGGGATAGTCTGTGTCGGTACGTGTGAGAGAGATCCACCTTTCCAAGTTGTTGGGGTTCATCTCATACTTCTGAAGGTTTGAGGGTGCTGCCTGTTCCATACTCCCCCTACTCCTAGCCTTTTAGGGGTACAAACAATAGTAATTGGGGCCTAGTGTGGTTGTGTACGTGTGATATACATACACTTTTTTTGGATCATATTTTCTATTCCGCTATTCAATAAAAACCTTTCTAGGGCAAGATCTTAAATTACAGAAATATGAGGAGACCGTCAAATAAGGGCCGTGGCCTGGGTCGTGGTGCTGCTGGTAGAGCTCCTGTTGCAAGGAGAGGACATGGTCGATCTGTGCCAGCTACACGCACAAGTGAAACACCTTCCTCAAGTGTGAGTAGGCGACAGAACCTGCATCAGTATTTGGTAGGGCATCAAACGCCCCTAGAAGTGATGAGGCCAGAACAAGTTGAGGCGATAGTAGATTGGTTTGCTGCTGACAGTGCCTCCAGTTCCTTCACATTGTCTCCCACCCAGTCTACTGCAGAAAGGTCAGAGTTGGCACCTGCAGCCAATGTCCAACCGTCTTTCACCTCACCCCCTTGCAAATCAGGCCAGCAGTCTGAGCCCCAAGCCATACAGCAGTCTCTTATTCTTTTTGAGGACTCTGTCAGCAGGGTTTCCCAGGGCCATCCACCTAGCCCTGCCCCAGAAGTGGAAGAGATTGAGTGCAGCGATGCCCAACCACTTATTTCTCAAGATGAGTACATGCAAGGATCATCGCAGCACGTCTCCGATGATGACGAAACGCAGGTGCCAACTGCTGCGGCGTTCAGCATTGTGGAGACCGACAAGGAGGGCAGGGGTGAAGACTGGGTGGAAGATGATGTGGAGGACGATGAGGTCCTCGACCCCACATGGAATGAACGTCATGCAGGTGAACTGAGTAGTTTGGAGGAAGAGGCGGTGGTCGCACAGAGCCACCAGCACAGCAGAAGAGGGAGCAGGGTGCAGAAGCGGAGCGGCCGTGCCCTAGACACTACGCCCGCTACTGCCCAACGCAGCAAGGGAACGAGCGCACCAAAGTCAGCTCAAAGGAGTTCTCTAGCGTGGAAGTTCTTTAGAAAATGTGCTGATGACAGGACACGAGTGGTTTGCACCCTGTGCAATCAGAGCTTGAAGCGAGGCATGAACCTTCTCAACCTGAGCACAACCTGCATGATCAGGCATCTAAGTGCAAAGCACGAGCTGCAGTGGAGTACACACCTTCAAAACCAAGAAACGTCTCTGGCTCATCCTGCTTCCTCTTCTGCTGCAGTCTCGGCCGCTCCAGCCACATCTGTAGTGATACCGGCACCTGCCACCCCGCAAACAGACGATCTGTCAGCAACACCACCACCTGGGTCACCAACAACCATCTCCACAATGTCCCGTGGAAGCGTTCAGCTTTCCATCTCCCAAACACTTGAGAGGAAGAGGAAGTACCCCCCTACCCACCCGCGATCCCTGGCCCTGAATGCCAGCATTTCAAAATTATTGGCCTTTGAAATGCTGTCATTCCGTCTGGTGGAGACGCACAGTTTTAAAAACCTTATGTCGGTGGCTGTCCCACAGTACGTCGTGCCCAGCCGCCACTACTTTTCCAGGCAAGCCATCCCTTCCCTGCACAACCAAGTGGGGGAAAAAATCAGGTGTGCACTGCGCAACGCCATCTGTGCCAAGGTCCACCTAACTACGGATACGTGGACCAGTAAGCACGGTCAGGGGCGTTATATCTCCCTAACGGCACACTGGGTAAATGCAGTGGCGGATGGGCCTGAGGCGGATAGCAATTTGGCGCATGTCCTTCCACCACCGAGGATTGCAGGGCGCTTCAGTTTGCCTCCTGTTCCTAACTCCTCCTACTCCGCTTCCTCATCCTCTACCGCCTCCTCATCCGGACAGCGTAACACCTTCACCACCAACTTCAGCACGGCCAGGGGTAAACGACAGCAGGCAGTTTTACAACTTGCCTGTTTGGGGGACAAACCACACACCGCGCAGGAGTTGTGGAGGAGCATGGAACAGCAGACAAATGAGTGGTTGCTGCCAGCGAGCCTCAAGCCCGGCCTGGTGGTGTGCGATAACGGGCGAAATCTCATAGCAGCTCTGGGCCTAGCCGGTTTGACGCACATCCCTTGCCTGGCGCATGTGCTGAATTTGGTGGTGCAGAGGTTCCTTAAAAACTACCCCGATATGTCAGAGCTGCTGCAGAAAGTGCGGGCCGTTTGTGCGCACTTTCGGCGTTCTCACCCTGCTGCTGCTCGCCTGGCAGCGCTGCAGCGTAACTTCGGCCTTCCCGCTCACCGCCTCATATGTGACGTGCCCACAAGGTGGAACTCCACCTTGCACATGCTGGAAAGACTGTGCGAGCAGCAGCAGGCCATAGTGGAGTTTCAGCTGCAGCACGCACGCGTGAGTCGCTCTGCGGAACAGCACCACTTCACCACCAATAACTGGGCCTCCATGCGAGACCTGTGTGCCTTGTTGCGCTGTTTTGAGTACTCCACCAACATGGCCAGTGGCAATGACGCCGTTCTCAGCTTAACTATCCCACTTCTATGCCTCCTTGAAAAAACAATTCGGGCGATGATGGAAGAGGATGTGGCACAGGATGAGGAGGAGGAGGAGGATGAAGAGGTAACATTTCCAAGGCTTTCAGGGCAGTCATTCGCAAGGGGCTCCGAGGGTGGGTTCCTGCACACGCAAACGCCAGGGACGCAATTGTCCAGCAGGGGCACAGTTCTGGAGGATGAGGAGGATGAGGAGGAGGAGGAGCTGGAGGAGGAGATGGAACCATGTTCACAGCAGGGTGGCACCCAGGCCAGCTCATGGCCATCACTGGTGCGTGGCTGGGGGGATACAGAGGACACGGACCATACACCTCCCACAGAGGACAGCCTTTCGTTGCCTCTGGGCAGCCTGGCACACATGAGCGATTACATGCTGCAGTGTCTCCACAACGACCGCCGAGTTGCCCACATTCTAACTTGTGCTGATTACTGGGTGGCCACGCTGCTGGATCCCCGTTACAAGGACAACGTACCGTCCTTAATTCACTCACTGGAGCGCGATCGCAAGATGCGCGAGTACAAGCGCACGCTGGTAGACGCCATGCTGCTGGCATTCCCATCTGACAGCGGGGCCACAGTGGAAGCACAAGGCAGAGGAGGAGGAGGAGGAGGTCGCCAACGCAACCAGGGCACCGCCAGCACCTCAGAAGGCAGGGTTAGCATGGCCGAAATGTGGAAAAGCTTTGTCAGCACGCCACAACAAACAGCAGCACCAGCAGCTCAGATGGAACGTCTTAGCAGGAGGCAGCATTTTACCAACATGGTGGAGCAGTATGTGTGCACACGCCTACATGTAGTGAATGACGGGTCTGCCCCCTTCAACTTCTGGGTCTCCAAATTGGGCACATGGCCTGAGCTTGCCCTTTACGCCTTGGAGGTGCTGGCGTGCCCTGCAGCCAGTGTATTATCTGAACGGGTATTTAGCACGGCTGGGGGCGTTATAACAGACAAGCGCAGCCGCCTGTCCAGAGACAATGTGGACAAGCTCACGTTCATTAAAATGAACCAGGCATGGATCCCACGGGACTTTTCCGTACCTTGTGCAGAATAGCAATGGATACCGACCTTACCCACCCATTGTTCCATTTTTGCTCTTTCTCACTCTTTTGGGGTGTACCCTCATTTAAAATTTGTGAAAAGAAGCAGTGTTGGCTACCTCGTCCTCCTCCTCAGGGCCAGATTAATGTAGGGGCTATTGGAGCTGCAGCTCCAGGCCCCTACCTTTTATATAGGCCCCCGGGTTGGCCATATTCACTGTTACCGCTCTTCTGTCACTTGTAAACACAGAAGTCTAGCTTCTATGCTCACTTCCCCAGGCAGCACCCTCAGAACCTCCCCACACAGCGCGAAGGCCGGACAAGGAGGGACAGTTGGCGATGCATGGATGTGTTTATGGGCTTCAGAGACAGCATCCCATGTTGAATTAGGCATGCATGGCTGCACCCTTCCTCCTCTGGGTGCATGGCAAGGCACGGCCCTAAGGCCCTTCAAAATCCTCAGCACCAAGCCCATGATGCTGTTAATCCGGCCCTGGTCCTCCTCCACCGCCGCTTCCACCTACACCGCCCATAGGTGTGCGCAGCCTATTGCATTAAGGTGTGCACCCCAAAGTTGAAATACACATGCATGTGTTTGCCAGCAGGGAGAGTAATGTATCGGGGCCATGTACCTGTAGGCAAGGAGAAATAGAGCAGAGCAGGTCCCAGGGAGATCTTTCCCATCTCCTCACTGGCAATGCTATGTGCCCTAGGTGATTAGGGTGTGCCCAGGCACACCCAGCACACCCTGTGCGCACGCCTATGTCACCGCCACATCCACCACCACCTCAACCTCCCTCCTACTCCATATGGGCCTCGTCCTTCAGAGATGAAGAAGAACATTGTTTTATTTTTCTGTTTTTTTTTGTTGTTTTAAGTTATTTCCCTATCCACATTTGTTTGCAGAGCACTTGCCATGCTCTTAATTACGTTTTGCTGCCATTTGCAGCACTCTAGCCCTTTCCTTTGGTGTTTTAGAGCCATTTTAGTGCCTTAAAGTTCGGGTCCCCATTGACTTCAATGGGGTTCGGTGTCCGGGAAAAGTTCGGTAAAAGTCCGGGACACGGACCCGGACTTTTTTTTAAAGTTCGGCCGAACCCGTCGAACACGGACATCTAGGTGTCCGCTCAACCCTAGTTACAAATGATATCATATTTTATACAAGGTTTTGTAGTAATTCCACCTCCATACATTTTCCATCCAATGTGCAGATCATAAGAGTTTTATCACATTTGTTTAAACTCAGAAAAGGCCAAAAATTCTGCTGACACTTCATTACAAACCAATGACTAACGTGATACTAAACACACACTGTGTAACTTACATTCTCTCTTCCTTTTTTTATATGGAGATGACGACACTGTAATTCTTTTCTGACACTTGCTGTTTACAAGTTGAAATCTGTATTTTTTATTAGAAAATTACTTAGAACCCCCAAACATTATATTTTTATATATATATATATATATATATATATATATATATATATATATATATATATATATATATTTCTATATCTATATCTATATATATATATATATATTAGCAGATGCCCTAGAGAATATAATGGTGATCATTGCAATTTTTTATTTTTACTTTTCCTTTTTTTTTTTTTAAATACAGTTTAACCACTTGACGACCGCCCAATGCAGATTTACTGCGGCAGGCGGGCGCTCCTGGGCAAACCGGCGTAGTACTACGTCGCTCGCTCAGGAGACTCTAGGGGCGAGCGCGCAGCGCTCGTCAGCTGGGGAGCCAGTGCGTGTGACAGGTGGCTCCGATGCTCCCGCAGCTGACAGAGAAGGACAGAGAAGGACGGACGGCTGATGTAAACACAGCCGTCCGTCCATCTCCCTGAAGTGATCACAGAGGCTATGTGATCCTGTTATACAGGATCGCATGTCTCTAAGATGATCGCACAAACCACGCCCCTCTACAGTTAGAATCATGCCCCTAGGCTTACATTTAACCCCTTAGTATTAGCCCCTTCCCTGCCAGTGTCATTAGTACAGTGACAGTGCATATTTTTAGCACTGATTACTGTAGTAATGTCACTGGTACCCCCGAAAGTGTCAAAAATGTCAGTTAGGGGTCCGATCTGTCCCCCAAAATGTCGCAGTCCCACTAAAAATCGCAGATCGCCGCCATTACTAGTAAAAAAATAATAATAATAAAAATTACATAAATCTTTCCCCTAGTTTGTAGATACGATAACGTTTTCACAAACCAATCAAAATACGCTTATTGCAATTTTTTTTACCAAAAATATGTAGCAAAAAAAACAATTGGCCTAAAATGTTAAAAAATTTAGATTTTTATTTTTTTTTTCGGGAATGTGATATAGCAAAATGTAAAAAAATATTGTTTTATTTTCAAAATTGTCGCTTTTTTTGTTTATAGTGCAAAAAATAAAAATTGCACAGGTGATCAAATACCACCAAAAGAAAGCTCTATTTGTGTGAAAAAAAGGACGTCAATTTTATTTGGGAACAGCATCGCATGACCGCGCAATTGTCCGTTAAAGTAACGCAGTGCCGAATCACAAAATAGGGCCTGGTCATTAATCAGCAAAATCCTCTGGGGCTAAAGTGGTTAATGAATAAAAAAAACATAGAATATACCCCATTTTTTGTATATTATCAAAAAATACAGTGTTACGCCAAGTTAATAGATACCTAACATGTCACGCTTTAAAATTGCGCACACTCGTGGAATGGCGGCAAACTATGGTAGCTAGTATTGTATCAACTTAGCCAGTCATGCCACACACCACACCCCAGGAAATTAATGGTAACAATATCAAGCGGAAAAATGGGGCTTTTACGGTGTTGGCTACCCAATTCAGCAAAAAAATTCCTATCATCGGCTCCTCCTCACAGGGGAGACCAGGACAGGTACTCAGGGCACTAATCATCAATGCCCTGATTACAGAAACGTGAAAAACAGTGCCAATCAGTGTCCACCATCAGTAACCACAGTGCCCACAATCAGTGCCCACAATCAGTGCCCATAGTGCTGTCAATCAGTGCCCATCAGTGCCTGCTCATCTGTGCTGCCCATCAGTGTCCATCAGTGCCGCCTGTCAGTGCCCATCAGTGCCGCCCATCAGTGCTCATCAGTGCGCCCGTCAGTGCCTATCAGTGCCACCCGTCAGTGCCCATCAGTGCCGCTCGTCAGTACAGCCTCTCAGTGCCCAACAGTGCCGCCTTTCAGTTCCCATCAGTGCCACCTATCAGTGCTCATCAGTGCCACCTATTAGTGCCCATCAGTGCGGCAAATTGGTACCTCCTCATCAGTGCCACCTCATCAGTGTCCATAAGTGCCACTTCATCAGTGCCCATCAGTGCAGCCTATCAGTTCCCATCAGTGCCGCCTCATCAGCGCACATCAGTGAAGGAGAAAAATTATTTATTTTCAAAATTTACTCACAGAAAATAAGAAAAACTTTTTTTTTTCCAAATTTTTCTGTCTTTTTTTTTTTGTAAGAAATAAAAAACCTAGCGGTGATTAAATACCATCAAAAGAAAGCTCTATTTGTGTGAAAAAATTATTTATATGGGTACAGTGTTGCATGACCGCGCAATTGTCATTCAAAGTGTGAGAGCACTGAAAGCTTAAAATTGGACTGGGTAGGAAGGGGGTGAAAGTGCCCGGCATTGAAGTAGTTAAAGCGGAGTTCCACCCTGAAAAATTTTTTTTAGCTAAAAATCCCCCCGGGACAGTCAGGGCTAGTGCATTTCAGCAATGATAGCCTCCGAACTGTCCCCTGTTTCACTTACCTTTTAGAAGAAATACTTACCTTGAAAATGTCTTGTCCAGCACTGCCATCTCAGGTGTGGGCAGCTGAAGCCGGAGCGTCCTCTTCAGCATGTTCTTCTGTGACGTCGGAGTCCCAGAATGCCCTGCACCGGCCCCGCTCATCACTTCCGGGCAGGCGTGTCATGCCCAGAAGCTGTTTAGTAGGGAATGACGCGCCTGCCCCGGAAGAGACGAGCGGGGCCGGTGCAGGCGCAGTGACTCCTGGGAGCGATAAAGCTCATCTTCCAGGAGTCAATGCAAGCAGGAAGAGACGGCGCGGGCTGCGGCCGCAGAAGGAGGAAGAGGAAGGAAGGAAAGTATATTTTCTTTAAAAACAAGGTAAGTAAATAAAAAAAATTTAACTATCCAATTCTTTTTTAGTTGGAAAAAAGAAAGTGGATGGTGCAAAGTTGTTTTCGAGGCCGGAACTCTGCTTTAACCACTTGCCGACCGAGTACGGTAGTACTACTGCGGCAAAGTGGTTCGTTATCGTCTGACGACGTAGTATTAACGTCGTCAGACACTCCCCCTTCTGGGCGGCGCTTGCGCGCCGCCAGAGGCTCGCTCCCGCTGTTTTCATTCACAGCGATCGCCGCTGCTCTGCCCCGATCGCCGGGGATCTAGTGTGGAGATCCGCCCGCCTGTGTAAACACAAGCGGGCGGATCTCCATAGTGACAGGGAGTGACAGATCGGAGTGTTCAGCATAGCTGGACATCCGATCTGTCCATGACTCACACAGTCACCTCCCCCCACACACGTCAGTAAGCACCAGGCATACATTAACCCCTCCCTCTCCAATAAAATTAACCCCTTCCCTGCCAGTGTCATTTTTACAGTAACAGTGCATATATATAGCACTGATTACTGCAGTAATGTCACTGGTACCCCCAAAAGTGTCAAAAATGTCAGTCAAGGGTCCGATCTGTCCGCCGCAATGTCGCAGTACCGCAAAAAAAATCGCAGATCGCCGCCATTACCCGTTAAAAAAAAACACCAAAAATGACAGAAATCTTTCCCTTTGTTAGTAAACGCAATAACTTTTGCGCAAACCAATCAAAATACGCTTATTGCGATTTTTTTTACCAAACATAGGTAGCAGAAAACAAATTGGCTAAAATTTTTTAAAAAAATTGGTTTTTACATCTTTTTTTGGGGGGAATTTCATATAAAAAAATGTTAAAAATATTGTTATTTTTTCAAAATAAACGCTCTTTTTTTGTTTATAGCGCAAAAAGTAAAAATCGCACAGGTGATCAAATACCAGCAAAAGAAAGCTCTGTTTGTGGGAAAAAAAGGACGTAAATTTCGTTTGGGTACGGCGTCGCACGACCGCGCAATTGTCAGTTGAAGTCGCACAGCGCCGAATCGCAAAAAGTGGCCTGGACGGAAGACAGCAAAATCCTCCGGTGGTAAAGTGGTTAAGTACCGTAATTTGTCGCCATTCCACGAGCTGGCGCAATATTAAAGCCTGACATGTTAGGTATCTGTTTACTTGGCGTAACATTATCTTTCTTTCACAATATTTAAAAAAATTGGGTAAATATTGCTGTTGTTTTTGTTTTTTATTTTAATTCATTAAAGTTTATTTTTTTCCCAAAAAATTTGTTTGCAAAACTGCTGCACAAATGCCGTGACATAAAACATTATAACAATTGCCATTTTATTCACTAGGATCCTTGCTAAAAAAATATATATATGTGATGTTTGGGGGTTCTAAGTAATTTTTTTAGCAAATAATTGTAAATAAAAAAAATCAGAAAAAGTTTGGTGTGGTTATTGCATATTGTAATGGTAATCTCAGATATTGCACATTATCCCACCAGTTCCTCTTTTTTTGGTTTTGTTCCTCTCTTCTGCTTTCTTTAATTGTTTTAGTTCCTTCTGGACATTTAGATATTACTAAAGTTTTGAGAATGACACAAATATTAATTTTTACAAAGTCTGCTGCCTGCAATTACCATACTGTATACTCCAGAATGTTATGAAGAGTGATCAGATGAATTGCAATTAATTGCAAACTCCCTCTTTGCCATGAAAATGAACTTAACCACTTGCCGACTGCGCACAGTATATTTACTGCGGCAGTCGGCCCCGGCCAGGCAGAGTAACGTAGATCTACGTCACTCGCCTGTCACTCCTTCTAGAGCCAATAGCGGGCGAGCGCGCGCCCGCCTCGGCTCGTTCACGGAGGAGTGCGGGAGTGTGACTGGCGGACCCGAAGTCCACCGGTCACACTACGATCGCCGGTACAGCGGGAGAAAGACAGAGCGGCTTATGTAAACAAGCCGCCTGTCAGTTCTCCCTGTGTAAAAATGATCTTTTTTTTTACACCAATAGGAATGTCCCACTACAGTTAGAAGCACGCCCCTAGGACACACTTAACCCCTCCCTCTCCAATACAGTTAACCCCTTCCCTGCCAGTGTCATTTTTGCAGTAACAGTGCATATATATAGCACTGATTACTGCAGTAATGTCACTGGTACCCCCATAAGTGTCAAAAATGTCAGTCAAGGGTCCGATCTGTCCGCCGCAATGTCGCAGTACCGCAAAAAAAATCGCAGATCGCCGACATTACTCGTTAAAAAAAAAACACCAAAAATGACAAAAATCTTTCCCTTTGTTAGTAAACGCGATAACTTTTGCGCAAACCAATCAAAATACGCTTTTTGCGATTTTTTTTTACCAAACATAGGCAGCGTAAAACAAATTGGCCGAAAATGTTAAAAAATTTTGATTTTTACATTTTTTTTGGGGGGGAATTTCATATAAAAAAAAAGTGAAAAATATTGTTATTTTTGCAAAAATTATGCTCTTTTTTTGTTTATAGCGCGTGATCAAAAAATTGCACAGGTGATCAAATACCACCAAAAGAAAGCTCTGTTTGTGGGAAAAAAAGGATGTCAAATTCGTTTAGGTACAGCGTCGCACGACCGCGCAATTGTCCGTTAAAGTCACGCAGTAAAAAAATCGCAAAAAACCCCCTGGTCTTTTAGCAGGAAAATCCTCCGGTGGTAAAGTGGTTAAAAACATTTCCACTGCATTTGTGAAGAAGGCTTCAGGGTGTCCAAGAAAGTCCAGCAAGTGCCAGGACCGTCTCCTACAGTTGATTCAGCTGCGGGATCGGGGCATCACCAGCGCAGAGCTTGCTCGGGAATGGCGGCAGGCAGGTGTGAGTACATCTGAATGTACAGTGAGGAGAAGACTTTTGGAGGATGGCCTGGTGTCAAGGAGGGCAGCAAAGAAGCCACTTCTCCCGAGGAAAAACATCAGGGACAGACTGATAATCTGCCAAAGGTACAGGGATTGGAGTGCTGAGGACTGGGGTAAAGTCATTCTCTCTGATGAATCTCCTTTCCGATTGTTTGAGGCACCTGGGAAAAAAACCTTGTCCGGAGAAGAAAGGGTGAGCTCTACCATCAGTCCTGAGACCATTCATGTGTGGGGTTACTACTCAGCCAAGGGAGTCTGCTCACTGCTCACTCGCACTTTTGCCTAATGCCCCATACACACGTGCAGATTATCTGCAGACTTTTGTCTGCAGACTTACCAAAACCATATAATATGAGGTCAAACCTAAACACTTTCAATTTGTATGCAATCTGGCAGGCCCTTGCACTACATAGAAAAGGTAAGTCTGCAGACAAAAGTCTGCAGATAATCTGCACGTGTGTACGGGGCATAAGAACCCAGCCATAAATAAAGAATGGTAAAAAAACATTCTTCGAGAGCGACTTCTCCCAACCATCCAAGAACAGTTTGGTGAGGAACAATACCTTTTCCAGCATGATGGAGCACCTTTCCATTAGGAAAAAGTGATACCCAAGTGGCTTGGGGGAACAAAACATCGAAATTTAAGGACCATGGTCAGGAAACTCCCCAGACCTTAATCCAATTGAGAACCTGTGCTCAATCCTAAAGAGGTGGGTGAACAAAAAATCCCCACCAATTCTGACAAACTCCATGGATTGACTATCCAAGAATAGGCTGCCATCAGCCGGGGTGTGGCCCAGAAGTTGATTGACAGCATGCCAGGGCGAATTGCAGAGGTCTTGAAAAAGAAGGGTCAACACTGCAAATACTGACTCTTTGCTAGTGATAGGCCGAACACCGCCGCTGTTCGGTTTGCACCAGAACATCTCGACCAGGAAAAATTTCTAGCGAACATGCAAACTCTATTAAAGTCTATGGGACACGAACATGAAAAATCAAAAGTCCTCATTTTAAAGGCTTATATGCAAGTATTTGCCATAAAAAGTGTATGGGGACCCTGGGTACTGCCCTGGGGGACATTTATCAATGCAAAAATGTAATTTTAAAACAATCATTTTTACAGGAGAAGTGATTTTAATGATGCTTAAAGTGAAACAATGAAAATGAAAAATTCCTTTAGCCTCTTTGCGACCGCCTGCTGCAGGTAACCACTCATAGGCAAATCCCAGACTAGGGGGCACGCACGCGCCACCGGCACGCTCTCGCCTCTGCTCGTCAGTGGGGAAGCCAATGCAGCGGGCAGGTGGCTCTGATTGCCGCCTGACACCCGTGATGGATCCCCGCTGAGAGAGAAGAACGATCCGGCTGTTGTAAACACATCTGACCGTTCTTCTACATAAAATGATCATAGAGCACCTGTGATCCTTCTATATAGGATCACAGGTCTCTATGGTCATTTCAGAAGCCTCGCCCCCCTACAGTTAGAATCACTCCCCTAGGCTCACATTTAACCCCTTGAGCACCCCCGGGTTAACGCCTTCCCTGCCAATGTCATTATTACAGTGACAGTGCATATTTTTAGCACTGATTACTGTAGTAATGTCACTGGTCCCCCCAAAAGTGTCAAAAATGTCAGTTAGGGGTCCGATCTGTCCACCTCAGCGTCGCAGTCCCGCAAAAAATCGCAAATTGCTGCCATTACAAGTAGGAAAAAAAAACAATAAAAATGGCATAAATCTTACCCGTATATCTGATATCTTTTGCGCAAACCAATCAAAATATGCTTTTTGCGATTTTTTTTTACCAAAAATATGCAGCAGAAAACAAATTGGCCTAAAATGTAAAAAAAAATTAGATTTTTTTTTTTGAGAATTTTTAGCACAAAGTGAAAAATATTGTTTTTTCTTTTTTTCAAAATTTTTGCTGATTTTTTTGTTTATAGCGCAAAAAATAAAAATCGAACAGGTGATCAAATACCAGCAAAAGAAAGCTCTATATGTGGGGAAAAAAGGACATCAATTTTATTTGGGTACAGTATCGCACGACTGCACAATTGTCCGTTAAAGTAATGCAGTGCCGAATCGCAAAATATGGCCTGGTCATTAAGGGGGCAAATCCTTCCGGTGTTAAAGTGATTACATATCATGCCGGAGGGGGGGGGGTCCCCTTAACCACTTCAGCTCTGGAATGATTTGCCCCATTAATGACCAGGCCATATTTTGCGATTCAGCACTGCATTGCTTTACCGGACAATTGCGTGGTCGTGCGACGCTGTACCCAAATAAAATTGATGTCCTTTTTTCCCACAGAGTTTTCTTTTGGTGGTATTTGATCCCCTGTGCGATTTAAATTTTTTGCTCTATAAATACAAAAGAAGCGACAATTTTGAAAAAAACAAAACAAAACACAATATTTTTTACTTTCTGCTATATAACATTCCCAATAAAAAAAATAAAAAAAATCTAATTTTTTTTATCATTTTAGGCAAATTTGTATTCTGCTACATATTTTTGGTAAAACAAAAAATCCCAAAAAGCGTATGTTAATTGGTTTGCACAAAAGTAATAGCGTTTACAAACAACGGAGTATAGATTTATGGATTTTTTATTTATTTTTATTAGTAATGGTGCAATCAGTGATTTTTATCAGGACTGGAACATTGCGGCGGACAGATCGGACCCCTAAATGACATTTTTTAAATTTTTTGGGGACCAGTGACATTACTATAGTAAGCAATGCTAAAAAATATGCACTGTTACTGTATAAATTACACTGGCAGGGAAGGGGTTAATACTGAGGGTGATCAAGGGGTTAAGTGCATTCCTTTTTTGCTTACTAACTGTGTGGGGGGATGGGTTGGACAGAGACAGAGAGAGATCAGTCAGCTAAGCTGAATCACACGATCTTTTCCTGCCTCTCTGACAGAAGAGCCGCCTGCTTTGTTTACATAGGCAGGCGGCTCTTCTGTCATTGTAGCTGAAGATTGCGAGAGGCCGGCGGCGATCAAGCCCGCTCCTCCAGTGGTCTGACTCCTGATGTGTCTAATCATAGCAGGAGCACGGCTCTGGTGGTGCACACGCGCCACCAAATCCACGTGCACATAATCACGTCGATCTACGTGATTATGTGCAACCAAGCCGCCCTGCCGCAGTAAATCTGCGTGGGACGGTCGGCAAGTGGTTAATGTGCCTGTAAAGTGGGGCATCTGTACAATGTATGGAGCCTGCTGCAGCAATACTGACATTTATAAAAGAAAAAATGTCATGTAAACTTGCTCGTGGCTGTAATGTATTGTCGGCTCCTGGCAATACAGATTAAAAAAAATGTTAAAAGACGGCGTAGAGTCCCCCCCCCCAGTCCATACCAGGCCCTTATCCGAGCATGCAGCCTGGCAGGTCAGGAAAGGGAGGGAACGATTGAGTGCCCCCCCTTTCTGAACCATACCAGGCCACACGCCCTCAACATGGGGGGGTGGGTGCTTTGGGGTAAGGGGGGCTCTGAACCCCCCCACGCCAAAGCACCTTGTCCCCATGACGATGGGGACAAGGGCCTCTATCAGATAACCCTGGGCTGTGGTTGTCAGGGTCTGCAGGTGGGGGGCTTATCAGAATCTGGAAGCGCCCCTTAACAAGGGGGTCCCCCATATTCCCCCCCCCCCCCATGTGCATGGGTATCGGGTACATCGTACCCCTATCCATTCACCAAAAAAGTGTAAAAAAGTAAAAACCACAGAACACAGTTTTGACAAAAAATAAATAGTGTCCCTCGATGTAAATCCATCATCAATCACGACACCCGCCACACCCAAAAAATATAAAAAAATTCAAAAATGCTTCCGCCTCTTCAGAGACGTCACACTGACGTCACACTGTATGCCACTCTTCAGCTTTGACAGTTGTTTTATAGGCAGGTGACATCACCTGGTGGCCGGCCCCCTTCTGATGTCACATGACATGGCACTGCTCCCCGTCTTTACCATTGGTGTCTACGGGAAATATTGGTCAGCTTGGCATGGCACTGCTCCCTGTCTTTAACCACCTCCCACCTGGCCACTGTACATATACGGCCGGGTGGGAGTCTCTTCCTTCTGATCAGACGTTCCCGAATGTCCTGCAGAAGGAGCGAGATCACGCCTCTGCGGGCACGCGCAGTGGCGCGATCTTGATGTGCCTGTGTCCCTCGGACACATAGCAACAAGTTTTGGCACCAGGGCCCTGTGATTGGCCCTCCTGATCACATGACGGCTGTGTCCAATCACAGCCGTTATGTAATGTAAATACAGCCGTTGTAACGGCTTTGATCTCTACTTCTCCTCACACAGATCCTGTCAGTGAGGAGAAGAAGAGACAATCTGTGCTGTATGTAGCCAGGGGATCAGTGAGTTTGAAGCATTTTTGCTAATTACTCACTGATCACGGGCGGGGGGGGGGTGTCTGTGCTGGTAATCAGAACATTGATTACCAGTGCAGACCCTGGGGGGTGCTACTAGAGCCACCAGGAATGCCCACCCATGGCCACCAAGGATGGCAATCAGGCAATCAGGGCTCAGGGAGCCTGCCAGTGGTGCCCTCCCTATCAGTGCTGCTCACCAGTGCCCATCATTGCCATCTATCAGTGCCGCCCACCAGTGCCCATTATTGCCCACCAGTGCTGCCTATCAGTGCCCATCAGTGCCCATCAGTGCTGCGTATTAGTGCCCATCAGTGCCGCCTATCAGTGCCCATCAGTGCTGCCTATCACTGCCCACCAATGCTGCATATCAGTGCTACCTATCTGTGCCACATATCAGTGCTGCCTATTAGTGCTGCCTATCAGTGCCCAGCAGTACTTCATATCAGGGCCACCCCATCAGTCCCACCCCATCAGTGCCACCCCATCAGTGCCTCCTCATCAGTGCCTTCTCATCAGTGCCTGTCAGTGCGGCCTCATCAGTGCTAATCAGTGCAGTAAAAAACTTATTTATTTACAACATTTTATAACACAAACAAAAAATTTTTTTTTCCAAACTTTTTGGTATTTTTTTATTTGTGTATAGGGTTGAGCGAACCCGGACTGTATTGTTTGGGATCGTACCGGACTTTTGGGTATTCGGTACCCAGACCCGAACATTTCACTGTATGTTCAGGTACTGTCCGTTGTTCGGTAATGTTATTTGATGTTTTGGCTCTGTTTTAATGGCACAGTTTCAACAGGTGCAAGGCAGCCAATCAGCAAGCATTTAACTAGTGTGCCCTTAGAAGCCATCACAACCATGCCTACTAATGGCATGGCTGTGATTGGCCAGTGCAGCATGTGACCCAGACTCTATATAAGCTGGAGTCACATAGCGCTGCACGTCACTCTGCTATAACTATACTAGGGAGAGGTTCCTGATGCTGCTGAGGGAGAGATAGAAGATAATTGTATGGTCAGGCTGGAGATTGCTTTGAGGGAAAGAATAGGAAGAATCTTATTTAATCAGACAGCGATCTACATCGATTGTATTGTGTGGGGGTGCAGTGCACAATCTTTTTGCCCGGAGGGAGAGATAGGAGATTACTGCAGGGTCAGGGTGGAGATTGCTTTGAGAGAAAGAATAGGAAGAATCTTCTTTAATCAGACAGCGATCTACATTGATTGTATTGTGTGGGGGTGCAGTGCACGACCTTTGTGCCCTGACCTGAGCCCAGTGAGGAGGAGAAAGGAGAAAAAAAAACTTTTATCAGTCTGTTAGGTGGGCGGTGTGTGCGGTGCTGCGCATTTAATGCAAGCTCAGTGCATATGTGTCTGCTTAATCTGCATTTAAAAAAGAGAAAAACTTTTTTCCTTCATATTTTACTTTGACATACATTGTTAAGACAGACACTGCTTTTCTAACCTGCTCTTCAAAAAGCACCAATGTAAGGGAAAAATAATTATTTTTCAGTATTTAGGGAAAAAAAATATTTTTTCTGTTTTTCATTCAAATGGGGTTTTTTTTATTCAATAGCGGAATAGAACAACAACAGTATCCAACCTGTTAGGCGTGCGGTGTGTAGCAGCCATTTCATGCAAGCTCAGTGGGGATGATCAAACTTTTGAAAAGTTTGGTTCGGCCAGAACACCCAAACTTCCCGAAAGTTCGGCCCGGATTTCAGAACCCCATTGAAATCAATCGGACCCGAACTTCGGTAATCAAAAAACACAATTTTGAAGCCATGAAACCATGAATGCCAACATGTACTGTGACATCAGAATATGATCCCCTCCCTTCGGACACTGGGCCGCAGGGCAGGATTCCAACATGATAACGACCCCAAACATGCCTCCAAGACGACCACTGCCTTGCTGAACTAGCTGAGGGTAAAGGTGATGAATCGGCCAAGCATGTCTCTGGCGGGGATGATTGAACTTTTCAAAAGTTCAGTTCGAACAGAACACCCGAACTTCCCGAAAGTTCGGCCCGGATTTCAGAACCCCATTGAAATCAATGGGACCCGAACTTCGGTAATCAAAAAACACCATTTTGAAGCCCTAAAACCCAATAAATGCCCCTAAAAAGTGTCTAGAATTCTGTGTCATGCCCCAGGGACTATTAATCACACAAAAAAAAGTTCTTAAAAATTGTCATTTTTGATAGAGAGCCAATTATTGAAAAAATTAAAAAAAAAATGTCTTTGGATTTAGTGTCTGGGGGGGGGGGGGTCTAAAAAGTGTACCTGTGAAGTTTCAGCTCTGTAGCATGTCCAGAACCAGAAAAAAAAAGATCGTTTGTATTATGTCACTTATAGAACAGGGATATGGCTCCGCTATTTTCACACCTTGCCGGTTTAGTAGCAAGCGTTTTTTTGGGCATTTTTTGGGGTCTTTGGAGGCAGGCAAAACATCTGAACTTGTGTATAGGGGTATATATACACACATACTTATATGTATATATACACCTAGACATATATAGGTGTGATAGTAGCAGAAATATATTATTGCGCTAATTAAATAATTAACACTAATATGGCTCCGCTCCTATCACACCTATATATGTGTAAGTGTAAAAATACATATAAGTATGTGTGTATATATACCCCTATACACAAGTTCAGATGTTTTGCCTGCCTCCAAAGACGCAAAAAAAAAAAAAGCCCAAAAAAACGCCAGCTACAAAAACACATAGGTGTGTTTTTGCAGCAGGTGTTTTTTTGGGCATTTTTTTGTGGTCTTTGGAGGCAGGCAAAACATCTGAACTTGTGTATAGGGGTATATATACACACATACTTATATGTTTTTATACACTTACACATAATAGGTGTGATAGGAGCGGAGCCATATTGGTTTTAATTATTTAATTAGCGCAAGCATAGTGTTCTGCTACTTTCACACCTATATATGTGTAGGTGTGTATATATACCCCTATACAGAAGTTCAGATGTCATGCCTGCCTCCAAAGACCCCAAAAATGCCCCAAAAAAAAACCTGCAATAACACACCTGGGCGATTTTTTTTTTGGCGCAGGCGTTTTTTTGGGAATTTTTTGGGGTCTTTGGAGGCAGGCAAAACATCTGAACTTGTGTATAGGGGTATATATACACACATACTTATATGTATATATACACCTAGACATATATAGGTGTGATAGTAGCAGAAATCTATGCTTGCGCTAATTAAATAATTAACACTAATATGGCTCCGCTCCTATCACACCTATATATGTGTAAGTGTAAAAATACATATAAGTATGTGTGTATATATACCCCTATACACAAGTTCAGATGTTTTGCCTGCTTCCAAAGACGCCCAAAAAAATGCCCAAAAAAACGCAAGCGCCAAAAAAAAAACGCCCAGGTGTGTTGTTGCAGGCATTTTTTTGGGGTCTTTGGAGGCAGGCAAAACATCTGAACTTGTGTATAGGGGTATATATACACACATGTTATATGTATTTATACACTTACACATATATAGGTGTGATAGGAGAGAAGCCATATTAGTGTTATTTTTTTAATTAGCGCAAGCATATATTTCTGCTACTATCACACATATATATATGTAGGTGTATATATACATATAAGTATGTGTGTATATATACCCCTATACACAAGTTCAGATGTTTTGCCTGCCTCCAAAGACCCCAAAAAATGCCCAAAAAAAAAGGCAGCTACAAAAACGCCCAGGTGTGTTTTTGCAGCAGGCGTTTTTTTTGGGCATTTTTTGGGGGTCTTTGGAGGCAGGCAAACATCTGAACTTGTGTATAGGGATATATACACACATGTTATATGTATTTTTACACTTACACATATATAGGTGTGATAGGAGCGGAGCCATATTAGTGTTAATTATTTAATTAGCGCAAGCATATATTTCTGCTACTATCACACCTATATATGTCTAGGTGTATATATGCATACATGTGTGTGTGTGTGAATATATACCCCTATACACAAGTTCAGATGTCATGCCTGACTCCAAACATGTCCTCAAAAAAGCCCTGTAAACGCCTGCAGCCAAAAAGCAGGCTGACAGGCGTGAAGCCATATCCCTGTTCTGTAAGTGACCTAATAGAAACAAACTTGTTTCTATTGCGGTCACCCTGACATGGAAGGGTTTGGTCACCCTGCCATAGCAGTCAGAGTCAGTTTACCCTACACTACACTATGGTCACCCTGGCACTTAACACTTTCCCTACAGAAACTAAATTTTTGCATCTAACTAAAGTGTAAAAAAGCACTCTAACTACACTAGATATCCCTTTCCTGACACTAATAATTGCTAAATTACACTTTTGAAGCAGAAGTAACAGAACTGCTTCCACTCTCTTCCATGTCCCTGTATTACAATGCTAGGAATTTGGCGGGGCTATCTTATATACTGGGGGGCGTATTCACTAATGATTGGCCTGTGGACCCCCTAGTCACTCCAATCACATTCCTAGCATTCTCCTGCCCCCTCAATTGGCTTTTACTAATGGTTCTGGTCCAATCAGGGGCTTTTAAAGCCCATTTCCTGTCCCATTGCATTTTGGTTGGTTCTGGTTGCCGAATTCCGAACTTTTTCAGCAAAAAGTTCGGAATTCGGCCGAACCTCGAACAGCCAATGTTCGGGTCAAACCGATGGTCGACACGAACCGTTCGATCATCCCTAATTAACACTACATTGGAGTCAGACCCAGGTATCGTACAATGCAGCTAGAAGCTCTATTACAGAGATTACAAAAATTAGAAGCTCTACATAAACACAGGGTTTCACCCACAACAGAAAAATATCTTATGTTAGTGAGGAGAGAGATTAATGAGATATTGTCATACATAGCAAAAGCAGCGGTACAAGTATGTCGTAAAATCTCGTACGAAACAGGAAATAAATTTTGGTAAAACACTGGCCAGATTGTTGAGGGAGCAGACTTTAGCTTCATATATACCACAAATTGTGACAAAGAAGGGCTCAAAAGCTATTCTTCTGAAACATATAGTGCAAGAATTTAAATCATACTATACTTCACTATATAACCTAGATTCCCCTATATTACTACAAAATCAAATGGAAGAATACCAAAATACCACCCAGATGCCATGCCTGGCAAAAGGGGAGAAAGAAATACTAGACTCAGAGATTACGGAGGAATAACTAATGGAAGCTATAGCTAAGACTAAAACAGGAAAAGCAACAGGATCGGATGGGTAGACTATTCAATACTACAAAACGTTTATCCCACAACTGTGTAAATTTATGGTAGAGATGTTTAACAAATGGGGGACTGGAAATAAAATCCCAAAAGAGACCTTACATGCCCATATAACGGTTATTCGAAAAGAAGACAAAGATCCCACATCATGTTTAAGTTATAGACCGATCTCGCTATTAAATACGGACCTTAAATTATTTACAAAAATATTGGCCATTAGACTTCAAACTCACTTGGCTCAACTAATTAACCTAGATCAGGTCGGTTTTGTTCCCATGAGAGAAGCACGTGACAATACAATGAAAGTATTAAACTTACTACAGGTAATACAACAAAGACAAATGTCAGCTATTTTAATTAGTACTGACGCTGAAAAAGCTTTTGACAGAGTCAGGTGGGATTTTATGTTTGCAGTACTTCGATATTTGGGCCTAGGTGACACCATGACAAAGTGGATCTCACAAATTGACTCCAACAGAAAATGTAAGGACAAATGGGGTTCTATCAGATAACTTTCTAATTCAAAATGGAGCTAGGCAAGGATGTCCTCCTTCTCCCTTACTTTTTGTATTATCTTTGGAACCTCTCCTTTGCAAGACACGTTCAAATCCAGATATAACAGGGATCCAAGTGAGACAGACTCAGCATAAAATATCAGCATTTGCTGATGATATGCTATTCTCTCTTAGGAACCCGGCTATATCATTGCCAAATTTGTTACTAGAGTTTGAAAGATTTGGGGCCCTATCCAATCTTAAAATTAACGTAAATAAATCCGAGGCTATGGGGGTAGGAGTAACAAAACCAATAATAACACAATTACAATTAAACTTTAGAATGAAATGGACAGGAGAGGCGTTGAAATACATGGGCACCTTGATACCATCTAGACTATCTCAGCTGTTCAGATATAACCCCCCTCCTGAAATTGGTGCAGGCCCTCTTAAAAAAGTGCAGTAAAGGCTTTCATTTGCGGATGGGAAGATGTAACATTATTAAAATGTGCATTCTCACAAAATTTTTATACTTACTTAAAACATTACCAATATCTGTGCCAACCTGTTACCTTAAACAAATTGATACTACAATAACAAATTTATCTGGGCTGATAAACATCCTAGATTAAGTAGGAGAGTCCTTGCACTGCTGAGAGAGGAGGGAGGTCTGTCTGTACCGGACTTTAGGAAGTATTACGAGGCTATCCAGCTGGAGAGATTTATAGATTGGTGTCGTCATTCTGAGGTGAAACTGGCCAAATATAGAACAAGTATAAGCTGAGATACCTCTTAGAAGAGCCCCATGGTGCCACCAGTCCCTTCCAGAAAATGTGCGTAAACATCACTTATAGGGCAAACAATTAAAATATGTTCAAAAATTTTCTTAAAATTTAAATCCCCGGTTTACCCCAGGATATGAAGATAGAATATTCAAAATGATGATGAAATCAGGATGTTTCCAGGTGAGCCACTTTTGGACATAATCCAGGAGGCCCTCAATGAGACAACTGATGGACCCTATGGGTGGTTTCCTACTAGATGGGTGGAGAGCATATCAGCTTCGTCACTTATTGAAATCATTACCAACGCCCGAGCAAGAGGATTTAGATTTAACACCATTCGAAGAACTATGTGTGACGGTGGCAGGTATCAGACCCCTGCCCTTCTCACTAACTCGTGACCAAGGACCAGCCAATCTCACACCCTGCCGTACCCTTGCGTAACAATGCCACTCTCAGCTGCACCCGGCACATAGGTTTTCAAGCTTGCAGGACCACAATCTAGATGCCAGCAGGCTGAGAGCGATTGTCACAGGGCTAATTAAGCAATTAACCCTTTCACTGCCACCACCGCTAAGTTATTATGAGCCCAGCGGACGCTCGTAATTTTAGAAATACCAATTATGATTTTAGAATAATCATCTGTAACACGCACTGTCACCACAGACAGGAATGTTCAGAGGATTTATTCTATACAGTAGCACTTTTCAAGAGACAGGTTAGTTGTTAGTTTGCATTAAGAGCTTAGGGACAAGATTAACACTTTTCAAAAGAAAGTTTAAAAATAAAAAGGTTAAAATTGGTGAAAACAAAATATTTACAGAAAAAAAAAGTGTTTCAAAGCAATAGGGACATAACTCAGCAATTTAGAAAAAGAAGGTAGAATTTAGAAAGAAGAATACTTGCATTCAATGTCCTTGGGTTATCAATGTTCAGAAGCTGAGCATGTGCGATCGGTTCTCAAACTTGATAGATGTTCCTTTCTTGATGTTACCATGAAAACTGACTAACCCCATCTGCCTCTCTCTTTTTCTCTGAGACCGCAAGGGGCGTTACCAGAGGTCCCTGACCAATAAACACAGTGGCCATGGGCGGCCCTAAGGTTTAGACAATAACAAGGAACCTCCCGTATAGACAGATTTATAACATAATTCATATCTCGAAATATGTAATGGTTATATTCTTTAAACTGCTAGTTTATCATTTAGCATGTGATTTGGCTTTAATAGATACTAAACATGAATAACTTTATCATACAGGGAATATCTTATCGCTATTTTCTGTTCTATATGTGACAGGGTGAAAATGCATGGTCTCGTTCCGTTCAGTATTTTATTTTGCGTTTAACTATACACTTTCTAGGGACATATCTTGTTTGTGTTTAAAGTTATGAATTGGTGTGTGTATGTGTTATCTTTCTAATTAACAGCTGGGCTGTGGTATTTATGACACAGCTTTGGCCAGCCTTAATGGCTTGCTCCGTTTATGACCCGGCTTGTACATCTGCCAGGGTTCCTGTCTGTGGAGATAAGGTTCTTTGAAGAGCCGTTTCTTTGAAGTCCAAGCCCTGCATTCCAGGAATTAATTATGGTAGAGAGGGGGCTGTATGAGTGAGGGGGCTCTGGTCTACCTGTCATGGCTGCTTTAAAAAAAAATTGTGACAGCTTCCGTATGGAGGGGTATGTCTCTATGTCAAGAACAATATAAAGGTGATAGAAAGGAGTGACATTACGGATGGGATGAGCATGGATTTAGAATCTGTGTGGGTTGAACTCTATAGGGAAGGAGAAAAGGGAAAAGTAATTGTGGGGGTTTGCTATAGGCCACCTAACCAAGGGGAGGAGGTAGAGCTGGAATTCTTAGCACTAATGGGTAAAGTGGCAAAATTGGGATCAGTCATCATATTGGGGGACTTCAATTATCCCGACATTGACTGGGACGAGGGGACTACACACTCACAGAAGGCCCGCCTATTCACGGAAACCTTACTGGATAATTACATGTCACAGTTGGTGGATTCCCCTACCAGAGAAAACGCAGTCCTGGATCTATTGATCACTAATGACCCAGACATAATCTCGGAGGTAGGAGTCCAGGACAACCTGGGCTCTAGCGATCACAGGATGATCACATTTAGTATAAATAACAATATAACAAGGCAAGTGGGGAACATAAGGACCCTAAACTTCAGAAGGGCAAACTTTCCAAAATTGTACTCATTGATGGAAAGGGTAAACTGGGACCAAACCCTGGGATCACTGACCACAGAGGAAAAATGGGAATGCTTTAGGAACATATTAAGCAAATGCATCTTGCAGTGCATTCCTATGGGAAATAAATTTAGAAGAGACAAAGCCAAACCTGGCTGGTTAAACCGTAGCGTCAAAAAACTTATTAGGGGAAAAAAATTGGCCTTCAAGAAGTATAAATCAGAGGGCACAGTATCGGCTTTCGAGCAATACAAGGAGGCAAATAAGAAAAGTAAACAAGAAATCAAGATGGCTAAAATCAACTTTGAGAGACAAATAGCGGAGGATAGTAAAAAAACCCAAAGAAATTCTTTAAATATATCAACAGCAAGAAAACTAAGGCAGAGCATATTGCACACATAATTAACGATGATGGGAGGATGATTACAGAGGACACTGAAAAAGCAACCGTGCTGAATGCTTTTTTCTCGTCAGTCTTTACACAGGAAACGGAGGGGTACACTGACCATGACTGTATGGTTAGTAGTAATACACAGGACTTGCCACTATGGCTAACAGAGGGTGCAATCAGGGAAAGGCTGGATAAACTTAACACAAACAAATCACCAGGCCCGGATGGCGTACATCCGAGAGTACTCAAGGAACTCAGTAAAGTTATATCGAGACCACTGTTCCGGATCTTTGCTGACAGTATTAGGACAGGAGATGTACCAGGGGATTGGAAGAAAGCTAACGTGATTCCGATATTCAAAAAGGGCCAGAGGCATATCCCGGGAAATTATAGGCCTGTCAGTTTGACATTAATAGTATGTAAACTTCTGGAGGGGATGATAAGGGACTATATCGTAGAATTTGCTAAAGACAACAACATCATCAGCAATAATCAGCACGGGTTTACAAATGGGCGTTCTTGTCAAACCAATCTCTTAACATTCTACGAGGAGGTGAGCTGTGAGCTAGATAGGGGCAGACCAGTGGATGTGGTGTACTTGGATTTCGCTAAGGCGTTTGATACAGTTCCCCACAAGCGCTTAATTTATAAAATAAGGTCTGCAGGTATCGACAGCAGGGTTTGCTCTTGGATACGGAATTGGCTTAAAGGGCGTGTCCAAAGGGTGGTAATAAACAGCGCATACTCAGACTGGTCTGAGGTTGTAAGCGGGGTGCCCCAGGGCTCAATCCTGGGACCAACCTTGTTCAATTTATTCATAAACAACATTGAGGACGGGATCAGTAGTTCGATATCAGTTTTTGCAGATGACACAGACAATTGAGTACTGTCCGTGATACTTTTTTTATTTGCACTAACATACAATATTTGTCCTGAAATATTGTATGTTAGTGCAAATAAAAAAGTATCACGGACAGTACTCAATTGTCTCTGTCGCAAGTGCACTAATACGGCTACAATTACCTCATGCAGATGACACAAAATTGGCCAGGGCAATAACTGCACAGCATGAAGCAGATATCCTACAGAATGACCTGGACAAAATAACAGAGTGGGCAACGACATGGCAAATGAGGTTTAACGTGGAGAAGTGTAAGGTTTTGCACTTGGGGACTAAAAACATAAAAACACAATACACGTTAGGAGGGGAACCCTTGGGGGAATCAAAAATGGAGAAGGATCTGGGAATCTTGGTTGATGATAGATTAGGCAACAGCATGCAATGTCAAGCGGCAGCTGCCAAAGCCAGCAGAATATTAGCATGCATAAAGAAAGGGATGTATTCCAGAGATAAGACTATAATCCTTCCACTTTATAAAACTCTGGTCCGACCGCATCTGGAGTATTCTGTCCAGTTCTGGTCGCCAGTCCTCAGGAGGGATGTGTTGGAGCTGGAGAGAGTCCAGAGAAGGGCAACTAAACTAATTAGGGGATTGGAGGACCTCGACTATGAAGAGCGTCTGCAATCGCTCGATTTATTCTCCCTGGAGAAGAGACGTCTGAGGGGGGACATGATAGCAATTTATAAATATCTTAATGGGGATCCAGCTTAGAAAAAAAGCTGTTCATTCGAAGGGATTGCATGAGGACTCGAGGGCATACAATGCGATTAGAGGAGAAGCGTTTTAATCTCAGGCAACGTGGGGGGTTCTTTACTGTTAGGGCTACAAGATTGTGGAATTCTCTACCACAAGAGGTGGTTTCTGCGGGTAGTATGGTGGCTTTCAAAAGACTCTTAGACTTACATCTCAAGGATCAGAACATTCAGGGGTATGTGAGATGATTACAGCCACACACACCTACACAGGTTGAACTGGATGGACTATTGTCTTTATTCAACCTCACCTACTATGTAACTATGTAACTATGTATGTATCCAGTGCAGGATATCATTACACCTCCCCCTTATGTGCGTGCATAGGAGGGGACTGCAATTTCCCTCCTGACGCAACCAACTCCTGCGGGCTCGGCTTGTCGCGACAAACCATCAGCATTGCCATGGGTGCTGCCTTTCTTATGCTGGATGGTGAAATTGTTTTGCTGGAGACTTAAGCTCCACTGAAGTAGTTTGCCATTCTCCCCAGCAACACGATTTAGCCAGCTTAAGGGATTGTGATCGGTGATCACAGTGAAGTGCCGTCCCTACAGGTACATCTACAACTTCTGGAGGGCCCACACGATCGCAAGACACTCCTTTTCGATTGTGGTGTATGCTACTTCCCTGGGGGGCAGCTTCCGGCTCAAACAGAGGATGGGATGTTCCTCTCCAGCATCATCCACCTGGCTCAGGACTGCACCCAATCCATATGCAGAGGCATCAGTGAAGTCTGGAGCCTGTAGCACAGGGGCACTGGATAGCGCCTCTTTCAAGGCCTGAAATGCCCTCTCACACTCTGGGGTCCATGCTGGGGTCCATGACACCACCTTGGGCAGTTTCTTTTTGGTTAGGTCAGTCAGGGGTTTTGCCAGGCTACTGTAGTTACAGACAAACTTCCTATAGTAGCCAGCAGTTCCCAGGAATGACATAACCTGCTTTTTGGTTTGAGGGGTAGGCCAGGCCAGGATGGCCTCAACCTTCCCAGTCTCCGGTCTCAAGGTTCCTCCTCCTACCTGGTGTCCCAAGTACTGGACATCAGTCATGCCTATCTGACACTTGCTGGGTTTGACAGTCAGATTGGCAGCTGTCAGTCGGTCCAGGACTTGTGACAAGTGCCCCCAGGTGTTTTTCCCAGGTAGGGCTGAACACGGCAATGTCATCCAGGTAGGCAACGGCAAAGGTTTCCATCCCCTCCAGTAAGTCATTCATGACCCTCTGGAAGGTGTCTGGGGCATTCTTCATCCCAAACGACATGACCGTAAATTCGAACAACCTGAATGGGGTGATGAAGGTCGACTTTTCCTGAGCCTCAGGGGCTAGAGGAATTTGCCAGTATCCTCTGCTCAGATCCATGGTTGTGATATAGCGGGCAGCCGCCAGCCTATCCAACAACTCATCAATCCGTGGCATGGGGTAGGCATCTGCAGTGGTGATAGCATTCAGCTTCTGATAGTCCACACAGAACCTGGTCGTCTGATCCTTTTTGGGGACCAGGACTACTGGTGACGCCCAGGCACTGTGGGGCTTCTGAATCACCCCCAGCTGCAGCATTTCCTCCACTTCCCTTTTCATGTCGGCTAGCATCTCCAGAGAGACACGATAGGCCAACTGTTTAATGGGAGGATGTGCCCCTGTATCCACCTGGTGGAAAGCGAGGGGGGTCCTCCCAGGTTTTCCTGTGAACCTGCTACCATATACTGCCAGTACGCTCTTCAGTCCAGGTACCTGGGTGGGGGTAAGATTGGAGTTTATCTGGAGTCCACCTCCCTGGTGTCAGCTAGCAGGTCTAAAAGTGGATCAGCCTCCTCAGGCTCTGGCCTGCTGCAGACTGACAGGGCATAGGCCGTGCGCTCATGATGGGCTTTAATCATGTTTGCATGAAAGGCCTTCTGCCGTCTACTCCCTTCTCCCAACCTGACTAAGTAAGTGACATTTTTCAGACGCTGGGTGATGGTGTATGGGTCTTCCCATGCTGCTTGGAGTTTGTTCTGCCGCAGGGGAAGCAGAACATACACCTGCTGACCAACGTTAAATGTCCGCTTCCTAGCCTTACGGTCATACCAACTTTTCTGCTTGGTCTGGGCCTGGGTCATGTTTACCCGTACAATTCCCACTAGCGTCTCTATTTTGTCTCTGAACTGCAGGACGTAATCCACAACAGAGACTTCTGGGTCAGCAATTTTGCCCTCCCAGGTCTCACGGATTAGGTCCAGGGGCCCTCTTACCCTCCGTCCGTACAGAAGTTCAAACGGCGAAAAGCCTGTGGACTCCTGGGGCACCTTTCTGTAAGCAAACAGCAGATGAGGCAGATATTGTTCCCAGTCCTTTCCTTGCAACTCCACAAAGGTCCGCAACATTTGTTTTAGGGTCCAATTGAAACGCTCACACAAGCCGTTGGTTTGGGGATGATAAGGACTGGCCATGATATGCGTCATCTGGGTTTTCTGACAGAGAGCTTGCATCAAGTCATACACAAACTGGGGGCCTTGATCGCTAATGAGCTCCGCCGGAAATCCCACTCTTGTGAAGATCCCCAGCAGAGCATCAGCGACCTTATCTGCTCGGAGGGAGGAGAAAGCCACAGCTTCTGGATAACACGTGGCATAGTCGACAACTGTCAGTATATAACGTTTGCCTGAACTGCTAGGGATGGCTAGGGGCCCAATGATATCCACTGCCACCCTCTTAAAAGGTTCGTCAATCACAGGCAAAGGTTGTAGGGGGGCCCTGTGTACCTCTCCTACCTTGCCAACTCGCTGGCAGGTAGCACAGGACCGACAGTAGTCAGCTATGTCAGCGAACATGGTAGGCCAATAAAAGTTATGTATCAACCTCCCCTGTGTCTTAGTGATCCCCAAGTGCCCTGCTAGGGGAATCTCATGAGCCACTTTTAGCAACTGTCCCCTGAATTGACTGGGTACAACAATCTGCCTTCTACCTAGGTTACACTTGTTTTTTTCCTGCAGGAAAACCCTCTCTGTACAGTTTCCCTTTGTCCCAGTAGACTTTCTGTTTGTCATTCTCTGCAGGGGGGCGATCAGCTACACTCCTCAGCTGCTCTAGTGTTTGGTCTGTCTGCAGTGCGTTCTCAAAGGCAGAACAACAAGTCCCAGTCAGCAGTCCTGTGGCAAACATGGACAGCTGCTGAGGCTCAACAGAAGTGGAGGCCACTGGGTCAGAACAAGGAGAGGGCACAGAGACCTCCTCCTGCTGTTGTGCGACCAGGGCCTGCATCTCAGCTGCCTTTGCCGCACTGCGAGTGACCACTAATATTGGCAAAACATCATTATCATCATCATCATCATCATTTTCAGTTGTAGCATTATTTAAACAAACATCTGCTAACTTCACATGCAAGGGATTCTCCCCTCCTTCCGTTAAAGAAGGAGGACTTTGCATTTCCACCCCACCAACCACCTCCCCGGGTTGCCCAGATATTAAACCCACATCTGTACACAGTACCTTGGGGAGTCCAGAAAGTTCCGTGGGGGTGTCCTCCATGGGGGCATAATATGAGACAAGGGTCCCTAAATCGGCACCCAACAATACAGCAGTGGGGATTTCCTCAAAGACTCCCACCTCTCTCATCCCACTTCCTGCGCCCCAATCAATGAACACATAGGCGCGGGGTATGCGGGAAAGGGTGCCCCCAACTCCAGTGAGGGTAAGAAACTTCTCTGGGATGATTTTGGTTTCATTTATCATCTCTGGTCTGACCAAAGTGACTTTGGCTCCAGTGTCACGAAACCCAGTTACAGTCCGGTTGCCTACGATGACTGGCTGCAAATTGGCGTTGGTTTCCTGAGGTTTCCCACTGGCGAACAGCACGGAAAAAGGGTTGCTGGCCAGTTGGCCAGATGATGTCATCTTCTTCTGCTCAGGGCATTGAGTCCTGAGATGGCCGATTTTTCCACAGGTGTAACATCTGCGGTTGTCAGTCAGGAATGGCTTGGCACCAGGAACTGCAGGTGCTGGCCGCTGAGGAACTTGGTTGGCAGGCGGAGGGAGGGTTGCCATGGGTGGTTTCCCTCCGTTCGAGCCATACAGAGGAGCCTTGCGATGGTCAGATGCTGCTGCTTGGGCAGAGGTTGGCTTCCGTTCCAACACAAACTGTCTGACGTCTGTAGGACAGATGTGCAAGAGTTGATCTCCATTTATAAGATCCTCCAGGGACTCAAAAGACATGGCGTTCAAGCCTTTAGTCCACTGCCGGAATGTGGTGCATAAGCGACTTACCACATCCATATATGATTCCCCAGGCCCCTTTTGCAGGGACCTAAATCGCTTCCGGTACACTTCCGGGGTCAACTGGTATTTTTGGATGATCACAGCCTTTATGGCCTCATAATTGCTATCCTGTGCTGTTGGCAATTCGACGTAAGCATCCAGGGCCATGCCTCGCAGCCCTGGCGTCAGGTACTGGGCCCACTGTGCTTGGGGCAGCTGGTATTGATGGCAAGTCTTTTCAAACGACAGTAGATACACATCACTGTCACTGTCCTTTTCCATAACTTGAAATTTGGCTGTCTGGCTCACAAGCAGAGAGGTGTCCCTGTGCTCTAGGGATCCGAGGTTCTGAGCCGGTTGCTGCTGCTGGAGCTTAGCCATCTCCAGGTTGTGCTGACATTCAGCCTCTCTCTCAGCCCGGCGTTCTGCAGCCTCTCTCTCTTAGGCAGCCGTTCCTCTTTCTCAGCCTGGCATTCCAGAAACTGCATGTACGCCATAGGATCCACCTCCTTGATATGTTGTAGTGTTTCCTGCACTTGAGGAGAGTCTATGCTGGTTGCAGGTAATTTGGGGCTGGTCTGCTCATGCTGTGGCTTGGAGGTGACTTCCAGTGGTACTCCAGTGTTAGTCTCTGCTTGCCCATCCTGCGAGGCCGTTCCTGAATCACTGGGCTCTGAAGTAATGGACACTCCTTCTCCTGGTTCCGCCAGGTTCTGGATTGCCTGGATATTATGCTCCTGCAGGGCATGAATCATTCCTTCACGATTTTTGCCACTGACGTCAAGTCCTCTCGATGTGCACTCAGCACTCTAGTCACTTTTGCTCATTTTCTTATATTCTGATAAACAAGGCATGTTTGCAAGCAGAAAAGATAGAACAGAAAGCAGAGATAGGAAAGAGCTGTAGAAAGTAGAGGTTGCTGTATGTCTCTTTTAAAAAATAAAAATAAAAAGCATCGGCTTGTCTCTAAGGACTGTTTTCCACAAACGTTACAATCCTTCAGTGCAGAGCTAATTCCTAACAGTGCACTGAATGCTCTTAATGCAAGACTATCCCACGTACGCTGCCAGCCAATATGTGACGGTGGTGGGTATCAGACCCCTGCCCTTCTCACTAACTCGTGACCAAGGACCAGCCAATCTCACACACTGCCGTCACTTGCATAACAATGCCACTCTCAGCTGCACCCGGCACATAGATTTTACAGCTTGCGGAACAACAATGTAGATGCCAATAGGCTGAGAGCAATTGTCACCTGGCTAATTAAGCAATTAACCCTTTCACTGCCACCACCGCTAAGTTATTATGAGCCCAGCGGACGCTCGTAATTTTAGAAATACCAATTATGATTTTAGAATAATCATCTGTAACACGCACTGTCACCACAGACAGGAATGTTCAGAGGATTTATTCTATACAGTAGCACTCTTCAAGAGACAGGTTCGTTGTTAGATTGCATTAAGAGCTAGGGACAAGATTAACACTTTTCAAAATAAAGTTTAATAATAAAAAGGTTAAAAATTGTGCAAATAAAATATTTACAGAAAAAAAAAGTGTTTCAAAGCAATAGTGACATAATTCAGCAATTTAGAAAAAGAAGGTAGAATTTAGAAAGAAGAATACTTGCATTCAATGTCCTTGGGTTATCAATGTTCAGAAGCTGAGCATGTGTGATCGGTTCTCAAACTTGATAGATGTTCCTTTCTTGATGTTACCATGAGAACTGACTAACCGAATCTGCCTCTCTCTTTTTCTCTGAGACCGCAGGGGGTGTTACCAGAGGTCCCTGACCAATAAACACAGTGGCCATGGGCGGCCCTAAGGTTTAGACAATACCAAGGAACCTCCCGTATAGACAGATTTATAACATAATTCATATCTCGAAATATGTAATGGTTACATTCTTTAAACTGCTAGTTTATCATTTAGCATGTGATTTGGCTTTAATAGATACTAAACATGAATAACTTTATCATACAGGGAATATCTTATCGCTATTTTCTATTCTATATGTGACAGGGTGATCATGCATGGTCTCGTTCCGTTTAGTATTTTATTTTGCGTTTAACTATACACTTTCTAGGGACATATCTTGTTTGTGTTTAAAGTTATGAATTGGTGTGTGTATGTGTTATATTTCTAATTAACAGCCTGGGCTGTGGTATTTACGACACAGCTCTGGCCAGCCTTAATGGCTTGCTCCGTTTATGACCCGGCCTGTACATCTGCCAGGGTTCCTGTCTGTGGAGATAAGGTTCTTTGAAGAGCCGCTTCTTTGAAGTCCAAGGCCTGCATTCCAGGACTTAATTAAGGTAGGGAGGGAGCTGTGTGAGTGAGGGATCTCTGGTCTACCTGTCATGGCTGCTTTAAACAAAATAATTGCTTGCGACAGCTTCCGTATCCAGTGCAGGATATCATTACACTATGTATACAGAGAGGAATACTGACACATACAATATCTAGATTATACTCAATGCTGAAACAATCAGATGAACATTATCAACTCTAATTTATTAATGATTGGGAGAGGGAACTAAATTGTACCTTCTCCACAGAAGAGAAATGCCGAATAATTCAATCGACATACTCAACATCTGTCTGTATAAAGATACAAGAGGTTAATTATAAAATTTTAACAAGATGGTATCAAACGCCAGTGAAAATGAACAAATTTAAACAAATACCGACAGATGTTGGAGATGTGGAATAGGGAGAGGCTCACTTCTACATATCTTTTGGTCATGTCCTGGATTAAATCAATTCTGGGAACAGAAACAGTTCAAAATTTAAAGAATTAACAAATTGAGTTAGATCCGGCATTCTTTCTCTTACACGCATCCAGTATACCTAGAAGTCAATACCAAAATTCAATTGTCCCTTACTTATTGAATGCAGCTAAAATGTGTATCCCACTTAAATGTAAAAAAAGCATCAGCACTTGACATTAAAATGTGGATTAGGAAAGTTGAAGAGATTAACAAATTGGAAAACCTAGTACCTAAAGCCAAACACAAAATAAATAAGTATAATATGATATGGGAATGCTGGAAGAGATATGTCAACTCGGACGAATGTGACTTGACTTGACAAGTAATGAATAAGAAAATGTATAAATAGGCAATGAGGACATGAGAACCTGGTGTTTAGGAAGAAACCTTTACCTCCCCAGTCCCCCCTTCCACTTTCCCCTTCCTTCCTTCTCCCCCCCTTTTTTTTTGTAGTTTTATCTTGTTTTGTTTTTTAAGTAAAAATAAAGAAAATGGATTTCTTCTGTGACTATTGAGATATAAGCAATAACTTTTTCTGTATTGGATGATAAATGTGTTAGTGTTACTAGTTAAAATGATATATTATTTCATCTTTTTTGGATGACAACTCTTATAGTGATTGTTAAATGTATATATATGATAATAAAGATTTAAATTTGAAAAAAAAAAAAAGATTCTAATAGTTCTGCACAACAAAGCAGTATTAACACACGTAAGACACCTAACGTTAGAGGTGGTTTATTCTTCCAAAGCAAATACATTTTTGCAAACTGGTACTGACTAGTATTTCAATGTTTCTCTTACCTCTCAATTATTCTCCATCACTCAGCTAAAGTGCCCTCAAGAAGGTAGTAATGGTGCCCAATGAAACCCTGTGGATTTGTGTAACTAAAAGGCAGCTTTATTCACACACCAGCTTGTATACAATTGTGGGGCAATTTTTAGGCATTTTTCCAGGGCACCCTGGATGAAAAAGGCTGATCTAGACACATGACTTGACATGTTGCTCTTATCATGGAGACATATCAATCTGCTACATCCACTTTACCCGTCACCCTACAAGATTATTATTAGAGCGTAGCTGACATGTGTGCATCTCTGATGGGTGGAATACTGAGTGGAGAGTATACATCGCTCTCATAGAGCTCCATTATATTTGAATATCCTCCCTAAAATCTACAATATTGATATGAAGGTCTATGTTCCTCTGCAGGACAATCTTATGAGAACAATCCATTTGCCAACATGAGTGATCTCGATGTACGGAGGATGAAGAACACACCAACAGTCAAAGGTAAGTTATAATAATGAGGGGTATCTTCTCCATACATTATAGACAGCTGAGGACCCAAGTCTCCATTTATAGGACACATGTCTATTAATACTAATACTGCTATACTGGATCTATAAACCAGAGCATCCAATCACATATCACCCCTTCCTATATCTGTATAGAGGCAATAAAAGCCAGAATCTCATTGGTTACCATTCTTCAGTATAAATTTCACAACTAAATACAAAATATATGATAAAATCTAAAATATATATACTGTATATATCCCGTTCCTCCTTGTACAAAGGAGCAGATACCGGTCCTGCTGATGGGATAAAGACCTTCTACAGCCCTGCCCAGCTCACCAAGAGTAACTGCCTGTCTCCTGCAATCTCCTCCATGCTTTTGAGAGGGTGCTTGCTGAGAGATACAGCAAACCTTCTGGCAATGGCAAATATTGCTGTGCCATACTGGAGGAGCTGGACTGCCTGTGCAACCTCTATAGGGTCCAGGTATCACCTCATGCTACCAGTAGTGACACTGACCCCAGCCAACTGCAAAACTAGTGAAAAACAGTCAGAAAAGATGAATTAAGCAAAATAATGTCAGTGGCCTCCACCTGTAAAACCATTCCTGTTTTGGAGGTTATCTCATTGTTGCCCATCTAGTGCACCTGTTGTTAATTTCAGTAACACCAAAGCAGCTGAAACTGATTAACAACCCCCTCTGCTACTTAACTGACCAGATCAATATTCCAGGAGTTTAATTGACTTGATGCTTTGCTCTGAATAAGAACTGTTCCTTTAATTTTTTTGAGCAGTGTATTTCAAGCATTTCTTTCTTTTAATTTTGATGATTATGGCTTACAGCTAGTGACACCCCAAAATTCAGTATCTCTGAAAACTAGAATATTTCATGGGGCAATAAAAAAAAGAATGTTGGCTTACTGAAAAGTATGTCCATGTACAGTATAAATGTGAAAAAACTTTCCGGCTATCCCTGTGTATAAACCACCTATTACTCAACTCTATATACTATAGGAGGCAGCCAGCACCACTATGCATCCAACCACCTGTACAAAATGCAATATATACAGTATCTCAAAAAAGTAAGTACTCCCCTCACATTTGTGTAAATATTTTATTCTATCTTTTCATGTGACAACACTGAAGAAATGACAGTTTGCTACAATGTAAAGTAGTGAGTGTACAGCTTGTATAACAGTGTAAATTTGCTGTCCCCTCAAAATAACTCAACACACAGCCATTAATGTCTAAACCGCTGGCAACAAAAGTCAGTACACCCCTAAGTGAAAATGTCCAAATTGGGCCCAAAGTGTCAATATTTTGTGTGGCCATCATTATTTTCCAGCACTGCCTTAACCCTCTTGGGCATGGAGTTCACCACAGCTGCACAGGTTGCCACTGGAGTCCTCTTCTACTCCTCTATGATGACATCACAGAGCTGGTGGAGGTTAGAGACCTTGCGCTCCTCCACCTTCCATTTGAGGATGCCCCACAAATGCTCACTAGGGTTTAGGTCTGGAGACATGCTTGGCCAGTCCATCACCTTTACCCTCAGCTTCTTTAGCAAGGCAGTGGTCATCTTGGAGGTGTGTTTGGGGTTATTATCATGTTGGAATACTGCCCTGCGGCCCAGTCTCCGAAGGGAGGGGATCATGCTCTGCTTCAGTATGTCACAGTACATGTTGGCATTCATGGTTCCCTCAATGAACTGTAGCTCCCCAGTGCTGGCAGCACTCATGCAGCCCAAGACCATGACAATCCCACCACTATGCTTGACTGTAGGCAAGACACACTTTTCTTTGTACTCCTCACCTGGTTGCCGCCACACATGCTTAAAAACTATCTAAACCAAATAAGTTTATCTTGGTCTCATCAGACCACAGGACACGGTTCCAGTAATCCATGTCCTTAGTCTGCTTGTCTTCTGCAAACTGTTTGCGGGCTTTTTTGTGCATCACCTTTAGAAGAGGCTTCCTTCTAGGATGAAAGCCATGCAGACCAATTTGATGCAGTGTGCGGCGTATGGTCTGATCACTGACAGACTGACCCCTTCAACCTCTGCAGCAATGCTGGCAGCACTCATAGGTATATTTCCCAAAGACAAACTCTGCATATGACACTGAGCACGTACACTCAACTTTTTTGGTCGACCATGGCGAGGCCTGTTCTGAGTGGAGCCTGTCCTGTTAAACTGCTGTATGGTCTTGGTCACTGTGCTGCAGCACAGTTTCAGGGTCTTGGCAATCTTCTTGTATCCTAGGTCATCTTCATGTAGAGCAACAATTCTTTTTTTCAGATCCTCTGAGAGTTCTTTGCCATGAGGTGCCATGTTGAACTTCCAGTGACCAGTATGAGAGAGTGAGAGCGATAACACCAAATTTAACACACCTGCTCCCCATTCACACCTGAGACCTTAAAACACTAACGAGTCACATGACACCGGGGAGGGAAAATAGCTAATTGAGCCCAATTTGGACATTTTCACTTAGGGGTGTACTCACTTTTGATGCCAGCGGTTTAGACATTAATGGCTGTGTTGTGTTATTTTGAGGGGACAGCAAATTTACACTGTTATACAAGCTGTACACTCACTACTTTAAATTGTAGCAAAGTGTCATTTCTTCAGTGTTGTCACATGAAAAGATAGAATAAAATATTTACAAAAATGTAAGGGGTGTACTCACTTTTGAGAGATACTGTATATACAGTCGCTCAATAAATTATTCCATCTCCCTGAAAAAAAGGTTGCAGTCACATTAGGGTTGCCACCTCATCCCTTTAAAACTGAACACATACTAATTACACTGTTCTGTGGCTGATTAAGGTGGAAATTCAATTCACTTGATGCCTTATCTGCATTAAATTAGCCTCAGAACCTGTGTAATTCATATGTGTTCAGGTTTAAAGGGATGAGATGGCAGCCCTAAGTCTCATACGCCAGAAACTCTTCAGTAATTGCCTCTGATCACCACAGTGCCCTTCCCCCTACCTATGGGTGTCTTCTCACCTGCTTGAATGGACCTCACTAATTAAAGGAGGCCTATATGGGCTTTGCAGTGTTAGAAGTGGCACCGCTCCCACTGGTTGTACACTCCAAATCCGTGCCTCTCAGCAGCTCTCAGTGTGGTGTCAATCATATAGGAGGCAAGAGGAAAGAACCATGGTGCAAATCGCTAGTAAAAAGTATTTATTTCCATACTAGACATTAAGCCCGTTAAATTAACAGGCGTTAGAACATATGTTGTCAAACATTTGTAAAAACAGACTTAGCAGTAAGTCCACGCGAGTGCGCACCCGCAGCGCCCGCGCACACCAGCCGCTTCAACAGTTTTGCCCGGCCGCACGAAGTCTCTGCACTCCAAGTCCCAACGGTTGTCCATGGGGCACATGCGCAGTAGCGCAATCCCGCGGACACAGGGACTGGACGCAGAGACACTTGTACTTTATATGTATATATTATTTAGTATACTTAGAACAGAAGGAGCTATATATATGGGGGGGGGGGTTGTAGTGTGTTGGGGGGGGGGGATTGTAGTGTGTTGGGGAAGGGAGGGGATTGTAGTGTATGGGGAGGGGATTGTAGTGTATGGGGAAGGGAAGGGATTGTAGTGTATGGGGGAGGGAGGGGATTGTAGTGTATGGGGGGACGGAGGGGATTGTAGTGTATGGGGGGACGGAGAGGATTGTAGTGTATGGGGGGACGGAGGGGATTGTAGTGTATGGGGGGAGATTATAGTGTATGGGGGAGGGGTTCTACAGTGTATGGGGGAGGGGTTCTACAGTGTATGGGGGAGGGAGGGGATTGAAGCATTGGGGGGAGGTAGGGGATTGTAGCGTGGGGGGGAGGGAGGGGATTGTAGTGTGTTGGGAGGGGATTGTAGTGTATGGGGAAGGGAAGGGATTGTAGTGTATGGGGGAGGGAGGGGATTGTAGTGTATGGGGGGACGGAGGGGATTGTAGTGTATGGGGGGAGATTATAGTGTATGGGGGAGGGGTTCTACAGTGTATGGGGGAGGGGTTCTACAGTGTATGGGGGAGGGAGGGGATTGAAGCATTGGGGGGAGGTAGGGGATTGTAGCGTGGGGGGGAGGGAGGGGATTGTAGTGTGTTGGGGGGAGGGGATTGTAGTGTGTTGGGGAAGGGAGGGAATTGTAGTATATGGGGAGGGGATTGTAGTGTATGGGGAAGAGAGGGGATTGTAGTGTGGGGGGGAGGGAGGGGATTGTAGTGTGGGGGGAGGGGATTGTAGTGTATGGGGGAGGGGATTGTAGTGTATGGGGGGAGGGGATTAGAGTGTATGGGGGAGGGGGGATTATAGTGTATGGGGGAGGGAGGGGATTGTAGTGTGGGAGGGGAGAGAGGGGATTGTAGTGTATGGGGGAGGGAGGGGATTGTAGTGTATGGGGGGGATTGAACGCTAAATGTCTGGTTGGAGATTGGTGTGGGGGAGGGGGGATGCGAGGGCGGGAAATCAGAGAGGAGGGGGGAGGGGAGCTCCTCACACACACAGAACAGTGGATCATCCAATAGGAAAAGACCCCCAAATCCACCACCACCTCCCCTCCCGGGAAAACTGCTGTCACGGGCGAATCCAAGGTGCTGGAGACCCCAAAATTGTACCGCAGGTGGCCAAGACGCTCCCCTACCGCCTCAATCCCCTCCCTCCCCCATACATTGTAGAACCCCTCCCCCATACACTGTAGAACCCCTCCCCCATACACTATAATCCCCCCCATACACTACAATCCCCTCCCTCCCCATACAATGCAATCCCCTCCCCCATACACTTCAAACCCCTCCCCCCACACTAAAATCCCCTCCCCCCACGCTAAAATCCCCTCCCTTCCCCAACACACTACAATCCCCTCCCCCCAACACACTACAATCCCCTCCCCCCCACTACAATCCCCTCCCTCCCCCCCACGCTTCAATCCCCTCCCTCCCCCATACACTGTAGAACCCCTCCCCCATACACTATAATCTCCCCCCCATACACTACAATCCCCTCCGTCCCCCCATACACTACAATCCCCTCCCTCCCCCCATAAACTACAATCCCCTCCCTCCCCCCATACACTACAATCCCCTCCCTCCCCCCCACTACAATCCCCTCCCTCCCATGCTACAATCCCCTCCCCAAAGGGACCGTGACCTAACCGCGAGGTGACCAGGTTTAACATTGGAGTCTATGGCGGGGGGTGGCCCGGTTCTCGGGGTCACTGCTCTGCGCCCTTTCATCCCCGAAATCCCACATTTTCCGCAGCTTTAGGGGAGCGTCTTGGCCACCTGCAATACAATTTTGGGGTCTCCAGCACCTTTGATTCGCCCGTGACAGCAATTTTCCCACGACAGTGTGTGCGTCCCAACGACTGTCCATGCGGCACATGCGCAGTAGCGCAATTCCACGGACACAGGGACGGACGCAGAGACACTTGCATATTATTATTATAGATAAAAATTCACTCACATTTCAGAAGTAAAAAACAAGCATTTCACAATACAATCCTCTGCATACACAGCTCCACCTAGTCCCAGCGTGATTACGTCACCGCCCACCTCATGCGTTGCGCCCAATGGGCTTTCTCAAAGGTTCAGGCTCACAGTGGAAAATTTTGCATTTATTTGGAAATTAAAGTCCCAGAGTCTGAAGGAAGAGTGGAGAGGCACAGAATCCAAGTTTCATGAGGTCCAGTGTGAAGTTTCCACAGTCAGTGATGATTTGGGGAACCATGTCACCTGCTGGTGTTGATCCACTGTGTTTTATCAAGTCCAAAGTCAGCGCAGCCCTCTAGCAGGAAATTTTAGAGCACTTTGTTTCCCTCTACTGACCAGCTTTATGGAGATGCTGATTTCATTTTCAAGCAGGACTTGGCACCGCACACACTGCCAAAACTACCAATACCTGGTCACATGATCATGGGATCACTATGCTTGATTGGCCAGCAAACTCATCTAACCAAAACCCCATAGAGAATCTGTGGGGTATTGTCAAGAGGAAGATGAGAGACACCAGACCCAACAATGCAGAGGAGCTGAAAGCCGCTATCCAAGCAAACTGGACTTCCATAACACCTCTGTAGTGCCACAGGCTGATCGCCTCCATGCCACGTCGCATTGATGCAGCAATCATGCAAAAGGAGCCCTGACCAAGTGTTGAGTGCATACTATACTGTACATGGACATAATTTTCACTAAGCCAACATTTCTGTATAAAAAATATTTTTTTATTGGTCTTATGTATATAGCACTTCTCCCATGGGAGCTGCTGGTTATGGATTCCCCTGGGTTAACCATAGCAACAACTTGACAATATAGCATGTTCTAATTGCTTGGCTCAGTCAGAAAAGTCCAGAGGTTTGGGTTTTTGTTGATTTATTGGAGAACTGGGATAGGAGAAGGGATGAGTGGGATACTCCAACTGAATGAACTATGCACAATTGCTGGGACTTCTAAAGAAAGCTGAGTGCAGCAAGGTCGACTGCTTCACCTTGCCACTAAGTGAAGAACAATTAGATGAACCATACTGTACTACTGTGAATCACTCTTCAGAGTCCTACTCGGCACCTCCTTTGTCCCTACTCTTCAGGGTTCTATTAAGCACCCCCTTTAATCTGACACTCTCTGTGTGCAGACCCCCTTGATCCTCTGACTTTACTGGAGTAGTCCTTCTTCCTGGGCAGACCCTATGGCAAGTCCCCTGGTACTCACGGACACTGTTTTTCCCGGAAGACTCTGCCAGCAGCTCCACTGTCAGCTCCACTGGATCCTCTGCAGTTCAGCTCCATACCTGGTTTCCTAGGCCAACTGCCTAAGACCCCTTTCCTCATGCAACAGGAGGAGAGACCAACCGTCAGCCTCCTCCTGGGACTCTACTTCCCGCCAAAGATGCCCTGTCACATGTCCCCCTGGCTTTTATGAGCAATCCCAGGATGCACTGCAAGAGTGCCCACCCACTGAGACTCCCACAAAAGCCAACGTGTCACTGGCTGGGTTTCCTCCACTGTCCAACAAGCTCCCTTATTGGATTCAGTGGGGACACTACCTCAGACCCTGTGAATCACACCTGGGAACATGCAACAGGTAACCTAATAGATCAGGCTCCCCTGATAAGCAGAAGGAGCATAAGATGCTTTTACCTAGCACCTACCTAGGAGGGTGCTACATGTAATATTCTAATTTTATGAGATGGTGAATTTGGGGTGTCACCAGCTGTAAGCCATAATCATCAAAATTAAAAGAAAGAAAAGCTTGAACTATATCACTCTGTGTGTAACGCATCTATATAAAATATACGAGTTTCACTTTTCGAATTGAATCACTGAAATAAATTAACTTTTTGATGATATTCTAATTTTATGAGATGCTCTTGTATTATAGTGGCTGATACATGCAGGCTCTTTCACTATCCTCTCTGTCTGCAGAGATTCCGGCTGCTAAGATTACACGGTATTGGGTGGTACTGACCTTGGGGGTCCTCCTAATATTGGCCTTCATCACTAAGGTCATCCTAACAAGTTCCCTGTTCATTTACAGTGAGTATTTCTATTAATAATTATCAATTTTGATCTCTTTGTTATTGTATCTGTATTTACTATTATTGTTCTTGGGGGTCACCACCTAGGGTGGCAAGGCTGGAAAGACCAGCACCAAGGAGAAGGAGGTGTAAAAAAAAAAAAGGAAGCGGGGACAGAGGTGAGTAGGGATAAGCTTTGGGTTGGCCATGAATTCTACCCATCCCAGCCTGTTTGCAGTTTGGCCATTGAATAAATAATATGGTCAGCCCTCCCACCCAAACCCTTGGCTGGTGTAGCCAGAAGTCCTTCATTTATTGGTGGCATTGCTGCCCTCCAGTAATTGACACCCGGGAACCCCACAGGGTCATTGAAAACAAAATAGAAATAACAGTCAGTGCTCAAAAAGAAGAGAGTTGTAGCTGTTAGCTGTAATACACTACTAGAGATGGGCCGAACAAACAACCCTGTTGGGTTCGCAACAGAACTTCTAAACAGGGGAAATGTTGTAACCTGAACATCCAACCCCATTGAAGTCTATGGGAGCCGAACAGGAAAAATCAAAAGTGCCCATTTTGAAGGCTTATATGCAAGTCATTGGCCATAAAAGAGGTATTGGGGTCAATCGGTCGATTACGATTGCCGGCAGTTGTAACCATGAGTAATTTTCAATGGGATTTGACTTTTTTTTTCTTCTTTTTGAATGTAATTTTTGCTGTAGCATGTTTTATGCATGCTCCAGATGTGCCGCTTTACAGGCCCATTAAGGGGACCCCCTGACGCTATATTTAAAGGATTTGTTCATTTTTATTGTTGCTTAACTTTTACTGCGGCAGGTCGGGCTCTATTACGCTAAACAATGTACCTGTATGCCATTTTGTGTAATAGCCAGTATGGGCGCCTTCAGAGGCGCTCACTGATTGGCCAGAGGGGGAGCCAATCAGTGGCTCGGGTGGAAGCCGGCCATCCGCAATCACTTCCCATAGAGACATAATGTCGGTCTGCCCATATAAACAAGGCAGACCGCTGTTCTGTCACAGATGAACACAGTGATTTTGTGTTCCTGCTATTTAATAACATGGATCTCTGTGTTCATCTAGTGAGTCCACACAGTTAGAAAGCACCCCCTAGGGATCTATCCTGTATATTACACTTGTTTAGCGGTCCCCATCATGGCCGCTTGCTATAAGAGAGAGAACGCCAGCCGCTATGCTCATCCCTCGATAAAGTCACGTTAAGCTGTGACGCAACGCGTCGGGAGAAGCGTCTGACGTCACTTCCGGTCTTCGGCCGAGACCGGAAGTCCCTGGATCTCATTAGTATAAGGAATAAGTCCTGCGAGCGACCCTGAGGTTCTAAATCGATCATTTATTTGCCGCAGACACTCCACTTCTTATAATAGTGTGCTTAATTGAAATAAATATATAGTGTTGCGTCCTGGATCTCATTGCCTGACCGCTGCAACGCTACATTTATGCTACAGATATGCTCTTTTACCACTGAATAAATGTGAGTGTATTAGTTTTTATACTACCAAATAAATGTTTTCAAAGTTACTACACTATGAAGTGCTCCCTTTCATTTGGGGTTTGAGTCTCAAGCCCTACCTGGGATACTCCCCCTTGATGCTTGAAGCTGGTTTTCCAAAGGATCCAAAAGAGCTTGCCCTAAAGGGACCATCACTGGACCTCTAGTGGAGACCCTGTTACCTACTTATTGGTACAAACACTCATTAACAGTGTTTTGCAGGTGAGCGGCCTTTTCACTCATTTATGGATTTATGCCCACCACCACAGTGTTACTAGTTTCCTGCACCATAGGAGTTTCCCTCACATCCAGCAATAGCTCATCACCAGCACTTTTTCTTATGAACTCTTGATGAACTTATGAACATTTTTTAACGTTTTTTATCTCCATTCATTTTTATCTCTATTTTTCTGCTTTTTTTACCATTTTTACCCGAAAATACTCTTTGTGCCTTTTTTTTGGGGTGTATTTATTTTTAGTCATTTTGGGCACGCTTTATCAGTGAATACAGTATATTTATACTGTGCACTATTATCACTGGTACTGTGATCAGACCATTTTTTATTGGATCTGTGTTTTCTTTTCAGCACGGTGCACTTTGTAGTCCATTTTCACTATTTCCTCCTCAGTGATTTTTTATCACCTTTACCATTCGTGGTTATATTATTTATGCACTTATATTCACTGTGCACTTTACCACAGTTTTCTGTTATTATTCAGTTTATTCATTTATCTATGATATTCAATCTCATTTACTTGCTCTCATCATTTATTTGTTGATGTTTATTGTGGTTTTAATTGGCACTATTGTCACTGTGCACATCACCACATCACTTTTTATTTATTTAGATTGATTTTGCTGCTACTTTGCTTCGTTATTTCATTTTAGATGTATTATTTGTAAGAAATATACTGATGTACCTCGTATTTATAAATATGTGAATTAAATAATATATATATGTGATTAAACTTTAGTGAATAAATATGTTAAAATATTGTGTAGCAGCTGCTATAGTAAAAAATTGTGTATGTAGGTAAGTAGTCTAAAAGGCTACCTATAGCGCTTGCTTTAAAGGTTATAGCAAACTTCATAAATTAATAAATATATAAAATGAATAAATCATAATTCATAAAACATTATTACATAAAAAGTCCAAAATTTAAGAAGTGTCCAATATAAATATAAAGTGGATCCTTAGTGCAAAATTTCCAAAATAAAAGTTCCAATAAATGTGCAATATAGTGAGTCCTTTGTGCAAAACTTCTCAAGAAAAGTGCAAAGTGCTCAGCGCGATGGTTAATCCATCCACTCAATGGTGATCCTGTGACAAAGGTAAGATTCAATCACTTACCAGACGTTGTGGGTCATGTGTACCTTATAGCACCATGACCTATCAAGCTTGTATAGCCTTCCAGGCTAAGGGATCTTTTTGGCTTGCTTCAAACGGATAAGGTGATAGAGTTCCCCTCTGTCTCCTCTCCCCTCTCGCCAGAAAAAGATATGCAAAAAAAAATGGAGCTCCAAATAGTGTGATATCCTTTTGAGACTTTTGTTCCCAATTGGGCAAAAAGATTTTACATGCAGATAAAGTCAAACACAAAATAGTAAAAATAAAAAGCAGATAACGGAGTTGTGGTAAAATCCTCCCGAGAGCAGCCTCGGTGTGGCCGCTTGTGATCGTATGTTACGGCGCAAGCCGATCAGCGTGGAAGCTAGCGGGAGATCTTCCGGCTTGCGTTCCACCTTTAGCATACGTCACCACGCTGTGCGTTCCAAACTGACGCGTTTCGTCACTTCCGGTGACGTCTTCAGAGATAGGGACGCACAGTCTTTCCTTCCCTTAAATACTAATCCCCTATCGTCCCGCCTCTTCCTTTTCATTCCGGATATGGATAAGATGTCCACGCAAGTTGCTTTCTAAATCAAATCATATATTTTATTGCTTTGGCTAAAATAATTTTAATATTAGCGGGTCATAACACTATATATGGGGTATTTATATCCATGTCCGTATTTCAGTACCATATATATATATATAAACAGTATTTAGGAATTTTAAAAAACACATTTTATTAAATAAATAATCTAAAAATAAAAACAAAACCCCTATTCAGTTACCACTAAAATTCAATAATAAAATATTGGGTCAACATTTTACTTATAATAAAACAATATCATCATCACCCCTTTCTTAAATGTTGAACCATACGGTTTAAATATAGATTTTAAAATATTAAATAAATAAATATTTCAGCATTCTATTCATAAGAAGGTATAAATAAACACCAATATCATCGTAACCCCTTTCCTTTATATCAAGCTATGCATTTAAAATATATAAAAATATATAAATTAAATTTAAAAACATATTTTATATATTCCCCATATTTATATAATAGTAAACACTTCATTTTTAAAATATATAAAATTATAAAATCAAGAAGAATTTATATGTACTATATATTGAAATGTATATACATTGGTGTAAATGTAGATTTCATATTTTCTCATAATCATGGGTTTGATATAAAACAATTTACATCCATTTCAATATTCATTCCTCCAGGTTGTAGTGTACATAATTGGTATATCCACCGTGATTCGTTTTGTGACACTGTGATTGTCATATTTCTCCCCCTCCAATTATTTTCTATTTTGTCAATGCCACAAAATGTCAGCAAACTTGGATCCCTATTGTGTACCAGTCTAAAGTGATTAGATACACTATGGTATCTAAATCCCTTTTTAATATTAGTGATGTGTTCTCTTAGCCTCACCTTTAATTGACTTGTTGTTCGCCCCACGTATTGTAATTCACACAGGCATGACAATAGGTAGTGGGTGCTCTGGCACGTAATGAGATTTTTAATTTTATACATCCGATTTGTGACATTAGATGAGAAGTTGGTAGTGCGACGTTTCCTAGTTTTTACAGTTTTACATGGTTGGCATCTTCCACATGTGTAGAAGCCTTTTAAATCAATAAAAGTGCTTAATTTTTTTGGTGGATCTGGTATGTTTTTGACTAATTTATCCCTCAAATTCGGTCCCCTTCGGTAGACAAATCGCGGTTGTTTCGGTAAAATCGTCTTCAGTTTCTCTACAGTTTCTCATCTCTTAAAAGTATGGGCCAGTGTTTTCGTACAATATTTTCTATTTCTCTATACCTAGTATTAAAATTGGTTATAAAAGTTAAGCCATAGTCCTTGGGTTCTTTTAATTTATTTTTCAATAAATCATCTCTATCCATATCTTCTACTTCCTTTCTTACTTTTTCTAATTCACTCTTTTTATATCCTTTTTCTTGGAATTTCATCATTAGTGTTTCAGTTTGTTCATTCAGCACTTCTTGATTGTCACAGTTCCGCTTAAGTCGCATCATCTGACCTTTCGGAATTGCCTTAACCCAATTCGGATGGTGTCCACTATGCGTGGGAATATAGCTGTTTCTGTCAGTGCTTTTAAAATGAGTTTTCGTGATTAGACCTTTTTCATTCTGTTGTATAGTAAGGTCTAGGAAGTTTACTTCTTTCTTATCCCAAGTTCCTGTAAATTTGATATCGTACTCATTAATATTCATTTCTTCAAGATATTCCTTTAGACTTTCTTCTGTTCCTGTCTATACTATAAAAATGTCATCGATAAATCTTTTGTATATCGCGAGTTCCTCTTTTTGATTTTTGAAAATCTCTTCACTTTCCCACTTACTTAAAAAAAGATTTGCAACATTGGGTGCATATCTTGCTCCCATCGCAACCCCTTTGTGTTGTCTGTAATAGGAATGTTGATGCCAAAAGTAATTGCTGTTCATAGCTGTCTTGAGCAATTTGAGTAGGAATTTTCTTTGTTTTCTATTCAATTCCGATTTGTCCTCCAGAGCCCATTTTACCGCTGAAATCGCATCATCTTGGTGGATGTTAGTATAAAGGGATTCCACATCAATAGTCGCTAAAATAATCTGTTTTTCTTTATCCATGGGTATATCTTTAAGTAAATTAATCAAATGTTTGCTATCCTTCAAATGTGAAGGATATTTATCTACTAGTGGTTGTATAAAAGTGTCTATGTATTCTCCTATCCGGGAGAAAATTTAATCTATTCCACTTATAATTGGTCTCCCCGGTGGTTTTGTGGCATTTTTATGGATTTTGGGGAGTTGGTAGATCACAGGTGTCTTTGGTGCCTCAGGGAGTGAATACTTATATTCTCTATTAGTGAGGATTCCTTTCTTGTGTGCTTTTTTCAGGATTTTCTTACAAATGTTTCTATATTTTGATAGAGGGTTCATTTTTCATTTCTCATATGTTTCCTTGTCATGTACTAATTTGTTTAACTCTTCATAATAATCTTCAATCCTTTGAATGACGATTCCTCCCCCCTTATCCGCTGGGCGTATTACAGTATTTTTTCTTTTTTCCAAGTCACGTATTCCTGCCCAAATATCCTCCTTCGGTTTATACCATTTTTTTCTTCATTGCTTTAACATCTTGTTCTAAAAGTGATTTAAAAGCATCTATAAAATGATTCATTGCACATTTGGGATTAAAAATTGACTTGTTTCTAAGTCCGCTATGAATATATTAATTTTCTTCTTGTGCGTTTGGTTTCTGGGGTTTATCTAAAAAATGTTTTTTAATGTTTACCTTCCTTATAAATTTCTGGATATCCATGTATATATCAAAAGGGTCCAGTAATCTGTCAGGGGCGTACTTTAAACCTAGGTCTAAGACTCTTAACTCTTTATCTGAAAAGGTTTCCCTGCTCAGGTTGAATATGCCCTGTCCTAGTTGTTTCTTTTTCGCTTTACTCCTGCCCCCTCTGCATCCTCTGTATTTCTTGCCCCTTCGGGTCCTTGTTGGGGTGGCGGGGGGTAATAGGGTCGGTATTTTTGGTGGGGGGGTTGTTGCCAGTATCCTCCCCCTCCTCCCCTCCCCCTTCCATGGTATGGGCAGTTCCAGCCTCTGTTCCCCCTGTACGGTTTGTAGTAGTGGGGTTCTCTGTTTCTGTATTCTCCAGTTGGGGGTTTCCTGGGTTCCCATCTGGGAAAATCCCGATTTTGGGGTCCCTCTGGTGTATAGTGATTTCTTTGCATATGTTCCAGGGGTTGAAATGAGTTGTAGGTAGGTACGTTATATCTATTCTCCTGATATGACGGATATCTATGTCTATTTTGGTTTTGATAGTATGGTGTCCTAGGCTGTTGTTTTTTCTCCTCTGTTGGTCTAGGATTGGGTAAAGGGGTATTTTGTTGTTCCATTGGTGTAACAGGCTGAATCGGATCTGAATGATATTCTCTCTCTATAGAGGAGGATCTGGATTGGGTGATACTTTCCACTTTAATTTCTTGCCATTTATAAACAAGATTCCTGTTATTATCCCTGATATCTCTTTGATATTTCTTAGTTTTCTTGTATTGTGTATCTCGGTCTAATTTATCCAAAAAATCTTTTATTTGCTTATATTTTTCTTTATATTCCATCGAATTCATATATGGTTCCAGTTGTTCTTTGAGCTCACTTACATTTTCATTAATTTTTATGAGTTTCTTTTTTCTTCTAGTTACAATTAATTCAAGCAGTTTTTTTTCACTTTTTTTTAAAAAAGGAATACCATTCTTTATCTAAATCCGCATCTTCCATTCCGTCATTTGGTGCGATATCCCATCGCAATCTTCTCGGTGTGATATTTTTTTTTAATACTAGGTATAGAGAAATAGAAAATATTGTACGAAAACACTGGCCCATACTTTTAAGAGATGAGAAACTGAAGACGATTTTACCGAAACAACCGCAATTTGTCTACCGAAGGGGACCGAATTTGAGGGATAAATTAGTCAAAAACATACCAGATCCACCAAAAAAAATTAAGCACTTTTATTGATTTAAAATGCTTCTACACATGTGGAAGATGCCTACCATGTAAAACTGTAAAAACTAGGAAACGTCGCACTACCAACTTCTCATCTAATGTCACAAATCAGATGTATAAAATTAAAAATCTCATTACGTCCCAGAGCACCCACGTAACATACCTATTGTCATGCCCGTGTAAATTACAATACGTGGGGCGAACAACAAGACAATTAAAGGTGAGGCTAAGAGAACACATCACTAATATTAAAAAGGGATTTAGATACCATAGTGTATCTAATCACTTTAGACTGGTACACAATAGGGATCCAAGTTTGCTGACATTTTGTGGCATTGACAAAATAGAAAATAATTGGAGGGGTAGAAATATGAGAATCGCAGTGTCACAAAACGAATCACGGTGGATATACCAATTATGTACACTACAACCTGGAGGAATGAATATTGAAATGGATGTAAATTGTTTTATATCAAACCCATGATTATGAGAAAATATGAAATCTACATTTACACCAATATATACACATTTCAATATATAGTACATATAAATTCTTCTTGATTTTATAATTTTATATATTTTAAAAATTAAGTGTTTACTATTATATAAATATGGGGAATATATAAAATATGGTTTTAAATTTATTTTATATATTTTTATATATTTAAAATACATAGCTTGATATAAAGGAAAGGGGTTACGATGATATTGTTGTTTATTTATACTTGGGAGAGCGCATTGGTCACCGCTGGAAAGAGAGAGCGCAGGGGTCACCGCTGGAAAGAGAGAGCGCAGGAGTCACCGCTGGAAGGTGAGAGCACAAGGATCACCGCTAGCAGGAGAGAGGAAAGGGCAGAGCACAGGGGTCAGTGCTTGAAGGGCAGAGTACAGGGATCAGTGCTTGAAGGGCAGAGCACAGGGATCAATGCTTGAAGGGCAGAACACGGGGGTCACTGCTTGAAACAGATAACACAGGGATCAGTGCTTGAAGGGCAGAGCACAGGGATCAGTGCTTGAAGGGCAGAGCACAGGGATCAGTGCTTGAAGGGCAGACCACAGGGATCAGTGCTTGAAGGGAAGAGCACAGGGATCAGTGCTTGAAGGGGAGAGCACAGGGATCAATGCTTGAAGGGCAGAGCACAGGGATCAGTGCTTGAAGGGCAGAGCACAAGGATCTGTGCTTGAAGGGCAAAGCATGGGGGTTACTGCTTGAAAGAGAGAGCACAAGGGTCACCGCTGGAAAGAGAGAGCTCAGGAGGCACTGCTGGAAACAGAGAGCGCAGGGGTCACCGCTGGAAAGAGAGAGCGCAGGAGTCACCACTGGAAGGTGAAAGCACAAGGATCACCGCTAGCAGGAGAGAGGACAGGGGTCACCGCTAGCAGGAGAGAGGACAGGGGTCACCGCTAGCAGGAGAGAGGACAGGGGTCACCAATGGCAGGAGAGAGGACAGGGGTCACCAATGGCAGGAGAGAGGACAGGGGTCACTGCTGGCAAGAAAGAGAACAGGGGTCGCCGCTGGCAGGAAAGAGGGCAGGGGTCATCGCTGGCAAGAAAGAGGACAGTGGTCATCGCTGTCAGGAAAGAGGACAGGGGTCATCGCTGGCAGGAAAGAGGACAGGGGTCATCGCTGGCAGGAAAGAGGACAGGGGCCGCCGCTGGCAGGAAAGAGGACAGGGGTCATCGCTGGCAGGAAAGAGGACAGGGGTCATCGCTGGCAGGAAAGAGGACAGGGGCCGCCACTGGCAGGAAAGAGGACAGGGGCCACCGCTGGCAGGAAAGAGGACAGGGGCCACCACATAGCACAGCATAGCTCCCATCCAGTGGCGGCCTGTGCATAGGGGGTGCCAGGGTGCCGCCCCCCCTAAAAAAAGAAAAAAAAAATTACAAAAAGAGCAATAAAGTTTCCAAAGAAAAAAAAATTGCGTTCCCCGGCCTATGTGGAGGCTGTGGGGGGGGGGTGGGGTTTATGACCCAGAAGAGGCCTTGATTGGCTGCCTTCTGGGGGCGTAACCTGGGCGCAGGGCACAGTGCTAGGACACCCCCACTTTCGTGATATCCTGGCTGTGATTGGTCCAGTCTCCACCCTGGACCAATCATTATCCAGGACATCCCACTGACGTCGCAATGGGGGCGGTGCCGGTGCGTGCATCAGTCACTCACCGTCACCGCCACTCACCTTCCCACCGGTTTCCGCAGCAGAGAAGAGGAGAGGCCGAGACGAGGGAGAAGCCGCTCACCTTCCCGCCGCCGCAGAAGAGGACGAAGTATCGAGGAGGGGAGAAGCCGCCGCCGGGAGCCGAGCCGCCGCCAGGTAAGTGCATTGGATTGAAGGGAGCACGCATGCTAAACTCTGCATTGATTGGGGTACAATGCTGTGGCACTCTGCAATCATTGGGGTACAATGCTGTGGCACTCTGCAATCTTTGGGGTACAATGCTGTGGGCACTCTGCAATCATTGGGGTACAATGCTGTGGGCACTCTGCAATCATTGGGGTACAATGCTGTGGGCACTCTGCAATCATTGGGGGACAATGCTGTGGCACTCTGCAATCATTGGGGGACAATGCTGTGGCACTCTGCAATCATTGGGGACAATGCTGTGGCGCTCTGCAGTGATTGGGGACTATGCTGTGGCGCTCTGCAGTGATTGGGGACATTGCTGTGGCGCTCTGCATTGAAAGGGGCTCGTACGCTGAACTCTGCATTGATGGGGGCACGGAACAGTGTTAATTGCATTAAAGGGGGCACAGCACAGTTGCATTGAAGGGGGCATGCACACTGAACTCTGCATTGTGGGGGCACAGCACAGTGTTCATTGCATTGAAGGGGGCACAGCACAGTGTTTATTGCATTGAAGGGGGCACAGCACAGTGTTTATTGCATTGAAGGGGGCACAGCACAGTGTTCATTGCATTGAAGGGGTCACATCACAGTGTTTATTGCATTGAAGGGGTCACAGCACAGTGTTCATTGCATTGAAGGGGGCACAGCACAGTGTTCATTGCATTGAAGGGGGCACAGCACAGTGTTTATTGCATTGAAGGGGTCACAGCACAGTGTTCATTGCATTGAAGGGGGCACAGCACAGTGTTCATTGCATTGAAGGGGGCACGCACGCTGATCTCTGCATTAAAGGGGGCATTTACGCTGGTCTCTGCATTGAAAGGGGGCATTTACGCTGGTCTCTGCATTGAAAGGGGGCATGTACGCTGGTCACTGTATTGAAAGGGGGCATGTACGCTGGTCTCTGCATTGAAAGGGGGCATATACAATCTCCTGTACCATGACCTGTTACATGCCTATACCATATCTGTGCCATGCCTATACCATATCTGTGCCATGCCTATACCATCTCCTGTACCATCACCTGTGCCATGCCTGTACCATCACCTATACCATGCCTATACCATCACCTATGCCATGCCTGTACCATCACCTATGCCATGCCTATACCATCACCTGTGCCATGCCTGTACCATGACTTCAAAGTCACGCAGTTTTTTGACGCAAAGCAATACCTATTACATTTTTCTTTTTGCGCCCCCCAAAAATTTTGAGCACCAGCCGCCACTGCTCCCATCCCTGCATTGTACATACAAAGGCTGAGCACAGACAGCAAGATCTCCTCCCAGGCTCTTCAGAGCATAGAGATTAAATCCGATTCTCTCTCACACAGCTACGTGCACTGGGTGTAGCTGGTAATTATGTTGCACTTCAGACCTGTGGAATTCTCTGGTTGTAGTCACCATCTATACACAGTACAGTGCATGAAGCTGTGTGAGAGAGAAGAATGCAGCTTTCTTGTTCTTTTCTCCTTCACCTACTTGCAGTTCAGGTCAGGATCATGTCTGCAGGTTTCTCCCCGAGTCACTGCTCCATCCAGGCCTCTGTACTGATAGGAAGCCCATGGGATGAACTTTAAATTGTAGTTTAGGACAGCACACTTAACCAATTATAATGAAATAAGTATAGAGGGGCACTTGCCTGATGTGATAAATCACTGGAATAAATGCAAATACCCTACGCCAATGGTCATAAATGCAATCATATACAAAGTGATCAAATATCCATATAGTGCAGATCAGAGGCGTGACTAGAACCTTCTGGGCCCGGGTGCAAGACACCATTAAGGGCCCCCCTGACCCCCAGCCGGTGGAGAAATGTTATTTTAGTTATTTTATTTTTACCAGTTTATTTTATTTATTTATTTTTTCACAATTTTATTTATCTATTTTTTTACATTTTTTAGGAGCCCCTTGATGGGTCTTGGGTGAGATATATGTAGATATTCACCAGCACACCAAGGATCATCAATTTCGTCCAAAAAAAGGCCTGATGAAGGGGTCCTGCATGGCTCCGAAACTTTGCACCACACCGTTTCGTGATGTGATCTTTCTTGAATAAAAAAACGTTTGGATGAAATTGATGATCCTTGATGTGCTGGCGAATAGCTACATATCGTGCAGGTTCTAGTACCCAGCTGGCGGTCGCTACAGCACCCAGTACCTTAAGAGCTCATTCCATGCACATGTGTGATGGGAATATGGACTGTGGGAGAGATATCACAGTTCTAAACAGACCTCTCATGTTTCATCTTTGAAACTGGGAAAGGAGTTTAAGGCCTCCAATCTCCATCTCTGCAGCCACAGCTGCACAGAATGAATGCACAGGAATATCTCTGTACAGATGATTCCTGTTTATTCACAAATTTAAGCATAGTAAACACAGTTTACTATGCTTCAGATATAAATGAACTGGATAAAGTGATCACTATGAATCACTGACTCTCCATTAAGATAAGAGAGGGGCCGGTAAATTACACATTCACTGGCCCCTTCCCTGCTCTCCATCCACAAAGCATCCCCCGCAGCAGCTGGCAGGAGGGGGGAAGCTGGCAGCACTCTGGAGGATGGGGGGGAGGGGCAAGGAGTACACAAGAGCTTGGGGCAGCAGGCGATGGATAGGAGGGGCAGCAAATAGATGAATAGACTGCCTTTATTTTCCTCCTGCAGCAGCTGAAAGGCTGCAGGAGAAAAATGAAGGGGATTGGTTCCTTTATATGCTGCCCTTCCTTTTTAGGTGTACAGGTGGCTGCATGGGAATCCTGGAGCATGCAGTTGTGATCCCTGGAAATCCTGTACATACGAACCTGCTGGAGGGATAGTAGGAGTGACAGTGCTGGAGGGGGATGAGTGGCAGTGCTGGAGGGGGGTGAGTAGCAGTGCTGGAGGGGGGGGGAGAGGGATGAGTGGCAGCGCTGGTGGAGGGGAGAGGAATGAGTGGCAGTGCTGGTGGGGGGAGGGGATGAGTGGCAGTGCTAGGGAGGGTGGGATTAGTGCCAGTGCTGGGATGGTGACATTGCTAGGGGAGAGGGGGTGGAATGATTGGTAGTGCTTGGGGAGGGGGATGGGATGAGTGGCAGTGCTTGGGGAGGGGGTGGGATAAGTGGCAGTGCTTGAGGAGGGGGATGTTATGAGTGGCAGTGCTGGGGGTGGGATGAGTGCCAGTGCTGGGGTAAGGGGTGGGAGGAGTGACAGTGCTAGGGAGGGATGGGAGGAGTGTCAGTGCTGGGGGGTGGGATGAGTGTCAGTGCTGGGGGAGGGGGTGGGATGAGTGTCAGGGCTAGGGATGAATGGGATGAGTGTCAGTGCTGGGAGGGGGGAGGGATGAGTGTCAGTGCTGGGTGAGGGGGTGGGAGGAGTGACAGTGCTAGGGAGTGATGGGAGGAATGTCAGTGCTGGTGGGAGGGGTGGGAGGAGTGTCAGTGCTAGGGGAGGGATCGGATGAGTGGAAGTGCTGGGGCAGGGGGTGGGATGAGTGTCAGTGCTGGGAGGGTGGGAGGAGTGTCAGTGCTGGGGGAAGAGGTTGGTGGTAGGAGAAACAGTGCTTGGGAGGGGGTGGGACTAGTGTCAGTGCTGGGGGAGGGGGTGGGAGGAGTGTCAGTGCTGGGGGGTTACAGTGCTAGGGAGGGATGGATGGCAGTGTTGGAGGAGAGGGGTGGGGTGGGTGGCAGTGCTAGGGAGGGATGAGAGGAGTGGCAGTGCTGGGGGAGGGATGGGTGTCAGTGCTGGGGGTGAAATGGGTGTCAGTGCTGGGATAGGGGGGTGGGAGGAATGACAGTGATAGGGAATGATGGGAGGAGTGGCAGTTCTGGGGGGGAGGGGTGTCAGTGCTGAGGGATGGGGTGGGATGAGTGTCAGTGCTGAGGGGATGAGTGTCAGTGCTAGGGATGGATGGGATGAGTGTCAGTGCTGGGGAGGGATGGGAGGAGTGTTAGTGCTGGGGGGTGGTAGGAGTGTCAGTGCTGGGGGAGGGATGGGGTGAATGTCAGTGCTGGGGGGTGAGAGGAGTGTCAGTGCTGGGAGAGGGATGGGGTAACTGTCAGTGCTGCGGATGGGAGGAGTGTCAGTGCTGGGAGGGGTGGGAGGAATGTCAGTGCTAGGGATAGATGGGATAAGTGTCAGTGCTGGGGGGGTGTCAGTGCTAGGGATGGATGGGATGAATGTCAGTACTGCGGGGGGTGGGAAGAGTGTCAGTGCTGGGGTGGGTGGAAGGAGTGTCAGTGATAGGGATGAATGGGATGAGTGTCAGTGCTAGGGTGGGTGGGGCGGTGGGGAAGTGTCACTTCTAGGGATGGATGGGATGAGTATCAGTGTTGGGGGTGGAGAGTGTCAGTGTTGGGGAGGGAGGAGTGTCAGTGCTAGGGAGGGATTGAATCAGCATTGGTGGTGGGGACTGGATTCAGTGACATTTACTTGCTGTCAGTGTGCACTCGGTTCCCCCTGCATTGCTGTCTCTCTCGGCTTCCTCCGCTCCACGTGTCTCCAGTGACATCCATCCTCATTCAGCATCACATCCTCCTGAAGCTCCTCCCCCATCACTTTACTGGGTCAGCAGAATGCCCCTTCATCAGCCTGCAGCTGCATGGACCCGGCGGAGACTGTGTGAGCTGTGCAGCAAGTGTCCCAGTTCTGTCTGTAGTGTAACCAGAGAAGTCAGCGCCCCCCCCCCCCCCCCCACAGTGGCGGAACACCAGGGCCCGGTCGCAAGTGCGACTGCTGCAACCTTGGTACTTCCGCCACTGGTGCAGATCCTTGGGCTAAGCTTGGGTGAATTCTATAAATCCATACTGTGTAAGTCCAATCACCAGAGAAAGTGCAGTATAATGTTGACCAGGAGCCTCCTTCAAATCACCAACACAACGAGCTCCACCACATGCTGCAATATATGCACTCACCAGATCAACTAAAACAACCAGCCTTCATGTACAGTATCTCACAAAAGTAAGTACACCCCTCACATTTTTGTAAATATTTTATTCTATCTTTTCATGTGACAACACTGAAGAAATGACACTTTGCTACAATGTAAAGTAGTGAGTGTACAGCTTGTATAACAGTGTAAATTTGCTGTCCCCTCAAAATAATTCAACACACAGCCATTAATGTCTAAACTGCTGGCAACGAAAGTGAGTACACCCCTAAGTAAACATGTCCAAATTGGGCCCAATTAGCTAGTTGAGTTAAATTTGGTGTTATCGCTCTCACTCTCACATACTGGTCACTAGAAGTTCAACTTGGCACCTCATGGCAAAGAACTCTTTGAGGATCTAAAAAAGAGAATTGTTTCTCTACATAAAGATGGCCTAGGCCCTAGGCTATAAGAAGAGTGCCAAGACCCTGAAACTGAGCTGCAGCAAGGTGGCCAAGACCATATAACTGTTTAACAGGACAGGTTCCACTCAGAACAGGCCTCGTCATGGTAGATCAAAGAAATTGAGTGCAGGTGCTCAGCGTCATATCCAGCGGTTGTCTTTGGGAAATAGACGTATGAGTGTTTCCAGCATTCCTGCAGAGGTTGAAGGGGTGGGGGGGGGGTCAGTCTGTCAGTGCATAGACCATACGCCGCACACTACATTAAATTGGTCTGCATGGCTGTCATCTCAGAAGGAAGCCTCTTCTAAAGATGATGCACAAGAAAGCCCGCAAACAGTTTGCTGAAGACAAGCAGACTAAGGACATGGATTACTGGAACCATCTCCTGTGGTCTGATGGGACCAAGATAAACTTATTTGGTTCAGATGGTGTCAAGCGTGTGTGGCGACAACCAGGTGAGGAGTACAAAGACAAGTGTGTCTTCCTACAGTCAAGCATGGTGGTGGGAGTGTCATGGTCTGGGGCTGCTTAAGTGCTGCCGGCACTGGGGAGCTACAGTTCATTGAGGGAACCATGAATGCCAACATGTACTGTGACATACTGAAGCAGAGCATGATCCCCTCCCTTCGGAGACTGGGCCGCATGGCAGTATTCCAACATGATAACGACCCCAAACACACCTCCAAGACGACCACTGCCTTGCTAAAGGAGCTGAGGGTAAAGTTTATGAACTGGCCAAGCATGTCTCCAGACCTAAACCCTTTTGAGCATCCTCAAGCGGAAGGTGGAGGAGTGCAAGGTCTCTAACCTCCACCAGCTCTGTGATGTCCTCATGGAGGAGGGGAAGAGGACTCCAGTGGCAACCTGTGAAGCTCTGGTGAACTCCATGCCCAAGAGGGTTAAGGCAGTGCTGGAAAATAATGGTGGCCACAAAAAATATTGACACTTTGGGCCCAATTTGGACATTTCCACATAGCGATGTACTCACATTTGTTGCCAGCAGTTTAGACATTAATGGCTGTGTGTTGAGTTATTTTGAGGGGACAGCAAATTTACACTGTTATACAAGCTGTACACTCACTACTTTACATTGTAGCAAAGTGTAATTTCTTCAGTGTTGTCACATGAAAAGATATTAAAATATTTACAAAATGTGAGGGGTGTACTCACTTTTGTGAGATACTGTATGTGGATTTATCAGCAATCATCCCCACAGCTGTCCCTCCTCCTCTCCTAGGAGGTCCCAGTGTGACTTGTATACCATGAAAAAAGAACCCCAACAGGGAATATATAGTGTGATACTGTTTATTATAGCAACAAAATCTAAAAAACGTTTGCATATGCGCTCACATTTACATCTATTATAATTCGTCAGCATACATAGTCTCCAGTCCAATGTAAATGCCCGACACTAGCGTCAGCCTAAGCCAGCATGCATTCCACTGCCCAGAAACCACTCAAGGAATGAACTGAGAAATTACATCTACCTCACGGCTTCAATGCATTTCGTGCATGTGCGCGTCTTCAGGAAGCCCGCGGGATGAACTTAAAATTGAAGTAATGGACAGCACAATTTACCAATTGGCTAAGGAGGCAGTGGGAGGCGGTGCAGCCTGTAGGATTCAGGCATCACTGCCCCCTTCTGCCTCCTCAGTCAATGGGTAGCTTAAGCTGCCTCAGTCTCTTCCTCATGACATCACTCTTCAGTATCCTGAGTCCCGGCCTGCCTGCACAGTAAACTAACAGACTAGGACAGCGGGACTGACATTTATTATAATCAGAAAAGTGTGACTGCGCGGCTCCTGTCCCAGTCCCATAGCTCAGGTAGCCTAGTCGCTGTGCCATTGACAGAGCCTGTGGGGGGGGGTTCGACCCCCCCCCCCTTAGCTATGCCCTTGGTTCTTTAAATGATATCAATAAAACCATTAAATCTATGTATTTTTGTACAAATGTTCCTATAAATGTTCATTTGTAAATCTGCGCGTGCATGGCCAGCTTTATGCAAGAAAAGTAGTTCTAGCCCTCAACTCCACCTTGTCGGTATGGAAGAAAAAAAAGGCTAACAACAGGGGAAGGGGAGGCAGCAGAAAAAATTGTAGAATCTTATGGCCATTGGCCAAAGGCTGCCTGACCTTTCTCAGAACTTCCTGGAAGGAGCAAATGGCTAGAGCAAGTCTGGATCTGGCATTCTGTGATAAACCGCTTACTGACTGGGCCATAGCCGATTGATGGCAACAGCACAGTCGGCTTATTCTGGAAGGGCATCCAGAATCGCGCATCCGGCGTGCCCCCTGGAAGTGTCTGTGTTTGCCGGGTTCACCGGACCTGGCGCATCACGGATCGTGGTCGGTACAGCGTGCGAGGAGAGAAGAGAGACTGTAGCAGTGCTCACCCCTGCTTCTTCTGTGCCTCATTCACACCTCATTCATGCCTCATCCATGCCCATCTGTGCCCCATCCATGGCCATCTCTGCCTCATTCATGTCCATCTATGCCTCATTCATGCCCATTTGTGCCTCATCCATAAGCCACATCCGTGCCACATCAGTGCTTATCCATGCCACATCCATGCCACATCAGTGCTCATCCGTGCCACATCCATGCCACATCAGTGCTCATCTGTGCCACATCAGTGTTCATCCATGCCACATCAGTGCTCATCCGTGCCACATCCGTGCCACATAAGTGCTCATCTGTTCCACATCAGTGATCATCTGTGCTTTTCCATGCCACATCAGTGCTCATCCGTGCCACATCAGTGCTAATCCATGCCACAACTATGCCACCTCAGTGCTCATCTATCCCATATTCATGCCACATCAATGCTCATCCGTGCCACTTTAATGCCACATATATGCTCATCCATGTCACATCATTGCTCATCCGTGCCACATCAGTGCTCATCCATGCTACATCAATGCCACATCCGTGCTCATCCGTGCCACATCAGTGCTCATTTGTGCCACATCCATGCCACATCAATGCTCATTCATGCCACATACATGCTTTATCAGTGCTCATCCTTGCCACATCCATGCCACATCAGTGCTCATCTGTGCCCCATTAATGCCACATTAGTGCTCATCCGTGCCACATTAGTGTTCATCCGTGCACATCCATGCCACATTAGTGCTCTTCCATGCCACATCAGTGCACATCCGTGCCAAATCAGTGCACATCCATGCCACATCAGTGCTCATCATTGCCACAACCGTGCCACATGAGTGCCCTTCCATGCCACATCAGTGCTATCCTGACTGGGTACTCTGTTAGGCAAGAAGGAAGTTCTAGGTCTCAAAACCCCTTGGTGCTTTTGCAATACTAGAAAGGGCTCTTTCCAGGATACAGTCACCAGCAAAGACAATTACTTCATAGAGGTAATGACCACAAGGAATGCCATCAGTAGAAATAATAATGTCTCTAATAGATTGAAAAGACAGTAGAGAGAACCACATTATGGGGTGGATTTCTAAAGGCAAAATTAGTGCAATTGCACTTTCCAGGTGCACAGTCTATTTGCCTTTAGTAAAAGTACCGCTTTATGTCTGATAACAGGTCCAGTTCGTAATTTATCCACTTTCTATATTGGTGAATTCTATAATGAATTTGAGTATTTGACTGAGGACTTAGGCGTAAAGGTAAAAAAAAACCCAGACAACTTCCATCCAACCTGTTGAATATATCTGTAGGTTTTTATACATTTGCTCATGTGAATACTGCAACATCAAGAACATTTACTCATATAGTTTTCTTTCTTTATAGTTCAACACGGGACACAGAGAAACCATATTCATTATTATCTGGGTTATACACCACCTATAGGTGAATAAACACTGGCAACCAATTAGACAGGAAGTCCCCCTCCATAAAATCCCTCCCATACAGGAAGAACCTCAGTTTTTATGCCAGTATCTTAAAGGTGATGGTCACGGTTGGAGAAGTTCTCAATGTTTTTTATGTTTTTTTTTCAAAGAAGAAGAAAGAAGATTATGCTACAAACCCTGATCAAAATCTTTGATCTACTGGGATTAGCAATCGGATCCATCCGAAAGTGGAACCTGAGCCTCGGTAAAGGAGAAACAAGCTTTTGCCGCTAATGAGACCTTTCTAGGCACTGGGCCCTGAGATCCAGACTCTTGGTAAGACCAACCCCGAAGGCATTCTGGCAGGGTGCTCTACAGGTCCAAAGGGAGTGGCCCCTCAAAAACAAGGGAACCCAGTCCTTGAAGGTCGAAAAGTGACAGAAACCCCGCCGTGATGGGTGAAGATTGGATTCTTGTTATAAGCAGAATTCTGAGGCGGGAATGGTTCACTTATATCACAATATTTATATGACAATATTTTTATGCACTTTTCCCTTCAGAGTTACAGATACCAAGTGCCATGTTTAGGTCTCCACCAAAGACAGTAGATGTATCAGCTGTGACAAAGCTTACCTTGTTTGCTTACATTCTGCTCTCCCCTCTGTTGCTTGGCATGCAGGTTTTCGGCTGGTCGCAGAGACGCCCGTGCATTTGTCCCCTCTGTGACTCCAGGTCAGGTAGCACCCTCAGTGGCATCCATGTGGTGAAGGATCATATGATCATGAATATTCACTATTTACAGGCACAAGCGTGCATGTGGAGCCTGCAGGGGGGGCATGTCATGACAAGATTGGCGTGCACGTGGATGCGGACGTGCACATAGCACGCCGCACATGCACAGTAATGTGCAAACGGCACAACTTTTAAGGAAGTGTTTCAAGCGCGAGCTTTTGTCAGAGGCTGGAGGGGATGCTGAGCAGCAGCAGCTGGGTGCATGAGTCACTGTGGGTGCATGTTTACAGGCACAGACAGGTTCTGTTACTTTGGGGATGAGCAGTGCTGTGTGTGATAAGCTTACACTGAAGTTAGTACCTCAAGTTTTCTTGCCTGGAGCAATGTCCTCCCGAAAGAGGAGGGGGGGCAACAGCTGGAAGGAGCACTTGTGTTTACCACCCCCTAAAAGGGCAGAGGCGACTAGCCAATCTGAGCCATTACGGTTGTCAGGCATAGTAGCCACATCCAGTGCTTCTGTCTCAGCCTACGTCACTAAAGAGGATTTGGCATTGGCGCTAGCCGGCCTTGAGGGTAAAATTGCTGGCATGATTGCAGCATCGCAAGGAGGGAGGAAACTTGATAAATCCTCCTCACCCCCTGTTTTAGTTCAGGATTGGGCAGAGTATGTGGAAGAAGTAGTTGTAAATGACCCAGTAGAAGCTCAAGCTGAGGTTTCCACTTCTGGGGAGTCAGGATTTGAGGGGTCATCCTCTGCCTCTCAATCCCAGAGATTATTAATTCAGTCTCTCACTGAAATGGTCCGGTCTGGATTTAAATTACCTCCCCTAGAGATGTCTGAAGTCTCTTTTTCCTCTTTAGGCTCATTGCGCCCTCCTCAAAGTCTTCAGGCTTTTCCCTTACATCCGCTCCTAGAGCAGATAGTTTATGCTGATTGGGATCATCCTGATAGGATTTTTGTTCCTCCCAAAAAATTTTCTTTATTGTATCCAATGGAGGAAAATGGAGCATACCTACTGTGGATGCTGCGATTTCTTCTGGTAAAAGCTTAAATTGTCCTGTGGATAATGGCCAGGTTTTTAAGGATCCAGCTGAGAAGAAGTTGGAATCTTTACTAAACGCTTCCTTTGCTATTGCAGGGTCTGCATTACAACCGGCAGTGGCAGCTATAGGAGTCTGTCAGTCTTTAAAAGACCGTATTAAACGAGTTTCCTTCTCAAGGAGAGTGTGTGGATGATTTTGCACATCTACCTCAAACTCTATGTTTTGCAGTAGATGCTCTTAAAGACTCCATTCAGCAAATGTCACGGTTTGCTCTTTTGCCAGTACATATGTGCAGAATCCTATGGCTAAAAAGCTGGTCTGCGGAATTTCCATGTAAAAAAGTTCTGGCTGGCTCTCCCTTTCTTGAGGAGAGCCTATTTGGTGATGATCTGGATACATATATCCAAAAGATTTCAGGGGGGAAGAGTGTATTGCCATCAGTTAAAAGGAAAAGCAAACGTCCTTCTTTTAAGGTTTCCAACACTCAGACTCTCAGTACTTCTAACCCCAGAGAGTTTCGACAGCCCCAGCCGTCTGGACCTAGATCCGAGCTTTCAGGTCAAGAGCAGAAGAAACCCTGGGCCCAGAGACCTACCAAGTCTAGCTCAGAATCTACCTTGTGAAGCAGAGCTTCCACTCAGTCGGGTCAGGGGAAGGCTGCTATGGTTCTCTGAGGTCTGGGAGGAAATAATTCAGGACAACTGGGTTATTTCTACTATCTCGCAGGAGAACAAACTAGAATTTCAAGTGTTTCCTCGGTTTGTAAAGTCAAACATACCTGCAGATCCTCTAAAGAGAAGATCTCTCTTCCTTGCTCTGGACCATTTAAGGTGATTACAGAAGTTCCAGAAGATGAAAGATTCAGGGGTTTTTACTCAAACTTTTTGAAGTCCCAAAGCAAAACAGAGACGTGAGACCTTTTTTGGATCTCAAAGCTCTGAACCAGTTTCTAAACATTCACACTTTCCCAATGGAGTCAATTTGCTCCTCTCTGCAGGGAGGAGAGTTTCTAGCATCCATAGACATCAAGGATACATACCTTCACGTGTCTATCTTTTAGGCCCATCAAAGGTTTTTATGCTTTGCAGTAGAAAACCCTCATTTTTTAAGTTTGTGACTTTGCCCTTCAGGCTGGCCACAGCTCCACGAGTGTTGACAAAGATCCTAGCACCAGTATTGGCTGCTCATAGATCTCAAGGGATATCAGTGGTAGCATAACTAGACGATCTATTACGTATGGGCCAATCAGCTTCGGCTCTCGGCCACAATGTGTTCCAGACAGTTCAGTTCTTAGAACGTCTGGGTTGGATTCTGAACTTAGCAAAGTCAGCATTACAGCTGGTCCAGAATCTGGAATATCTGGGTTTCTCTCTGGACACAGTACAGGCAAAGGTATTCTTACCATCAAGAAAGGTCGTAGATCTGAAGGATCTGGTTTGGTCTGTAAAAAGGAAAAAGCATCCTTCTGTATGTCTTTGCATGAGGGTATTAGGGAAGATGTGTCCTCTTTGGAAGCTGTTCCCTATGCTCAATTCAATGCTAGACCTTTACAGAACAACATTCTGTCAGCCTGGAGCAGAAAGATCCAGGCCTTAGATTGGTGCATGTCTCTGGTACCGAGGGTACCTCAGAGTCTAAGTTGGTGGTTGATAGCCAGGAGTTTGGAAAGAGAGAAATTCTTTCCTACAGTAGTCTGGAAGGTGGTGACTACCAATGCCAGTCTCTCCAGCTGGGGAGCAGTCCTGGAGGAAGCCACTGTCCAAGGAAAATGGTCTTTGGTAGAAATTATTCTTCCCATCAATATCCTAAAAATCCCTGTAAAAATGTCATCGGGAGTGTTCTAGCCTTCTTGCATGTAGGGGTATATATGAAGTATGCCCTAGGCACTATTTAGGATCAAATTTCAGCCTTATTGGCTTTTTCCATTATTGGCATCCCTTAGTTCGAACCTTCATTCAAGGGGTGCTACATTTGCAAGAAAACAACAAGAGAAGGGCGCACCGACCTTGTGCATTACCACTTAAAAGTTTATTAAAATCAAAGAAGGGTAGCGTACAATATACTCACAAACGTAGCATATGAACAAGCATATAGGAAATGGGCACCTCTCGCTTCCAGGACGCTTCTCTACTGCTGGATAGCGTGATGGCGTCCTCAAAAAAGGCGATTTTGGCTCTGAGGAAGAGGGTCCTCCCTCGAAACGCGTAAGCCACATCAGGTTTTGAGGACGCCATCACGCTATCCAGCAGTAGAGAAGTGTCCTGGAAGCAAGCGGTGCCCATTTTCTATATGCTTGTTCATATGCTACATTTGTGAGTATATTGTACACTACCCTTCTTTGATTTTAATAAACTTTTAAGTGGTAATGCACAAGGTCGGTGCGCCCTTCTCTTGTTGTTTTCTTGTAGTGCCTTTTGGATACCCTTGGTCCTGAGGTAGGCAGCAAGACCACTTCATTTGTGTCATAAAACCGCCTAGAAGATTCACCTTCCCGCATACCACTTGAGCGCAGGAGAGATATTGGTGCTACATTTGCTTCAGCCAGTGATGCCACCATTGAGTCCTTTGGATCTAAATTGGTGCCGGCAGCTTTACAGAAACAGCCTTTTGAGCCCATGGGGCATATTCCTCTGGTTCTTTTGACCAGAAAGTTAGTCTTTTTGGTTGCATTAACTTTAGCCAGAAGGGTATCAGAATTGGCGGTTCTTTCTTGTAAAAAGCCATTCTTGATTTTACATCAAGATAGGGTGATTCTACGTCCACACCCAGGTTTTTTGCCAAAAGTGGTTTCCACTTTTCATTTAAATCAGGACATTACTGCCATCCTTCTTTCCAAATACTCAGACAGCAGAGGAAAGGTTGTTACATTCTCTCGAAGTAATACGTGCATTCAAGATTTATTTGAAGAGGTCAGCTCAGATTCGTAAGACTGACCCTTTGGTCGTGCTGCCAGAGGGGCCCAGGAAAGGGCAGGCAGCATCTAAGTCTATAATTTCTCAATAGATTCACCAGGTTATTATTCAGGCATATGTTTTAAAGGGGAAGTTTCCACCTTTTCCGGTAAAGGTATATTCAATCAGAAGAATAGGTGCCTCTTGAGAAGTTCGCCGTTAAGCTTCTTTGGCTCAGATTTGCAAGGCCGCTACTTGGTCTTCGGCAAATACGTTCACTAGATTCTATCAAGTGGAAGTTAGGACCCAGGAGGAGTCTGAATTTGTCTGCAGTGTTCTGCAGGCAGCTATGTAGTTCTTTTGCGGTCTGATGGCGGTGTTTTTATAATGTCCCCCTCCCCTCAAGTGCATTGCTTGGGGACGCCGCAGATAGTAATGAATATGGCTGCACCGTGTCCTGTGATGTACAATAAGGATATATGGATTTTTCCAACAACTCACCTGTACAATCTATTTCTTGGAGTACATTACGGGACACAGAGGTCCCTCCCCTCATGTCTGGCATGTTTATTGTGTGCTAAAAAATTGAGGTACTTTCTGTATGGGAGGAGTTACAGTGGGTACGGAAAGTATTCAGACCCCCTTAAATTTTTCACTCTTTGTTATATTGCAGCCATTTGCTAAAATCATTTAAGTTCATTCTTCTTCCTCATGAATGTACACATAGCACCCCATACTGACAGAAAAACACAGAATTGTTGACATTGTTGCAGATTTATTAAAAAAGAAAAACTGAAATATCACATGGTCCTAAGTATTCAGACCCTTTGCTCAGTATTTAGTAGAAGCCCCCTTTTGATCTAATACAGCCAGGAGTCTTTTTGGGAAAGATGCAACAAGTCTTTCACACCTGGATTTGGGGATTCTCTGCCATTCCTCCTTGCAGATCCTCTCCAGTTCTGTCAGGTTGGATGGTAAACGTTGGTGGACAGCCATTTTTAGGTCTCTCCAGAGATGCTCAGTTGGGTTTAAGTCAGGGCTCTGGCTGGGCCATTCAAGAACAGTCACGGAGTTGTTGTAAAGCCACTCCTTCGTTATTTTAGCTGTGTACTTAGGGTCATTGTCTTGTTGGAAGGTAAACCTTCAGCCCAGTCTGAGGTCCAGAGCACTCTGGAGAAGGTTTTTGTCCAGGATATCCCTGTACTTGGCCGCATTCATCTTTCCCTCAATTGCAACCAGTCGTCCTGTCCCTGCAGCTGAAAAACACCCCCACAGCATGATGCTGCCACCACCATGCTTCACTGTTGGGACTGTATTGGACAGGTGATGAGCAGTGCCTGGTTTTCTCCACATATACCGCTTAGAATTAAGGCCAAAAAGTTCTATTTTGGTCTCATCAGACCAGAGAATCTTATTTCTCACCATCTTGGAGTCCTTCAGGTGTTTTTTTAGCAAACTCCATGCGGGCTTTCATGTGTCTTACACTGAGGAGAGGCTTCCGTCGGGCCACTCTGCCATAAAGCCCCGACTGGTGGAGGGGCTGCAGTGATGGTTGACTTTCTACAACTTTCTCCCATCTCCTGACTGCATCTCTGGAGCTCAGCCACAGTGATCTTTGGGTTCTTCTTTACCTCTCTCACCAAGGCTCTTCTCCCCCGATAGCTCAGTTTGGCCGGACGGCCAGCTCTAGGAAGGGTTCTGGTCGTCCCAAACGTCTTCCATTTGAGGATTATGGATGCCACTGTGCTCCTAGGAACCTTAAGTGCAGCAGAAATCTTTTTGCAACCTTGGCCAGATCTGTGCCTTGCCACAATTCTGTCTCTGAGCTCTTCAGGCAGTTCCTTTGACCTCATGATTCTCTGACATGCATTGTGATCTGGAAGGTCTTATATAGACAGGTGTGTGGCTTTCCTAATCAAGTCCAATCAGTATAATCAAACACAGCTGGACTCAAATGAAGGTGTAGAACCATCTCAAGGATGATCAGAAGAAATGGAAAGCACCTGAGTTAAATATATGAGTGTCACAGCAAAGGGTCTGAATACTTAGGACCATGTGATATTTCAGTTTTTCTTTTTTAATAAATCGGCAACAATGTCAACAATTCTGTGTTTTTCTGTCAGTATGGGGTGCTATGTGTACATTCATGAGGAAGAAGAATCAACTTAAATGATTTTAGCAAATGGCTGCAATATAACAAAGAGTGAAAAATTTAAGGGGGTCTGAATACTTTCCGTACCCACTGTATATAGAGGAGGACTTTCTGTCTTAATTAGCTGCCATTGTCCATTCACCTATAGGTGGTGTATAACCCAGATAGTAATGAATATGGCTGCTCTGTGTCCCATGATGTACTCCAAAAACATTGATTTTACAGGTAAGTTGTAGGAAAAATCCATATATTTCCTTTGTAGATAAAAGAAGAAATCTCACATATGAAGAATAACAGTGAGCATAAATGACTATGGGTTGTTTTTTACTTTATTCAATAAACAGCAGTGAAGTTTAGTAAAAATAAAGCAGATATAATTCCGTAGAAGAAGAGGGTAGTGGAAGGAGACCCTGCATACATCATTCTGTTGAAGAGGAGGTAGTGGAAGGAGATCCTGCATAAATAATCCTGTGGTCGAAGAGGGTAGCAGAAAGAGATTCTACATACATTATTCTGTGAAGGAGATAGAGGAAGTAAACCCTGCATACATATTTCTGTGGAGGAGAAGAATAGTGGAAAGAGACCCTGCATACATAATTCTATGGAGGAGGAGGTGGTGGAAGGAGATCCTGCATACATATTTCTGTGGAGGAGGAGAGTAGTGGAAGGAGACCCTACATACTTAATTCTGTGGAGGAGGAGGTAGTGGAAGGAGACCCTACATACATGATTCTGTGGAGAAGAGGAGTAGTGCAAGGAAACCCTACATACATAATTCTGTGGAGGAAAAGGTAGTGGAAGGAGATCCTGTATACATAATTTTGTGGAGGAGGAGGTAGTTGTAATGGCTACCCAGGTGGTGAGAGGGTATCAGCCGTTGGAGAAGTCCTTTTTCCTGGCAAGTCGCTGTGTAGTAATGGAGTAGTATAATCCCAACCATAAGATCCAAGAGGAGAGTCAGGTTCAGCTGTTGAACGACCGGGTAATAATGCAGTAAAATCCCCCTCCAGGAACGAGACGAAGGGTCAAGAAAAAACTGTTTATTGAAACAAGAATACAGGCTTTTATACACTACTTAAACAATGGCCCGACATCCACCCAGACAAATAGGTAGGGTCATTACCACATTTAACAAAAGCTGCCTCAGCCCAAATCAACATAATGTAGACAAAAGCACATCGCTAATCAGCAGACATTCCGTCTCTAGGCTGACCATACCTTGACTTCATGGAATGTCCATATAAGGAGTCACTTCCTAGGGGCTAACAGTGCAAAGAGAGATATGATAGCAGGGAGTGTACATAACCGAATGGTTGCTGGGAAATCCTTCACACACATGAACCAGGTAAGCACAACTATTCTCTGTCAAAGGTAAGGTTCTGTTACAGTAGTGAAAGGAGATCTGGCATACATAATTCTGTGGAGGAGGAGGTAGTGGAAGTAGACCCTACATACATAATTATGTGGAGGAGGAGGGTAGAGGAAGGAAACCCTGCATACATAATTCTTTGGAGGTGGAGGGTAGTGGAAAGAGATTCTGCATACATAATTCTGTGGAGGAGGAGGTAGTTGAAAGAGACCCTGCATACATAGGTCTGTGGAGGAGATAGTGGAAGGAGACGCTGCATATATAATTATGTGGAGGAGGGTAGTGGAAGGAGATCCTGCATACATAAATCTGTGGAGGAGGAGGGTAGTGGAAGGAGGTCCTGCATACTTAGGTCTGTGGAGGAGATAGTGGAAGTAGACCATGCATCCATGATTCTGGATGGTGGAGGATGAGGGTAGTGGAAGGCAAAGGCATACCTAGAACCTTCAGGGCCCCGGTGCAAGAAACCATAAAGGGCCCCACTGATCCTGGGGCCAGAGGGCAGCAGGACCTGGATAGGAGTTGCAGTGGGGGCAACACATAGAGGAACAAACCCCTCCATTTTCCTCCTGCAGCAGCTGAATGCTTATGGGAGAGAGAGAGAGGAGGAGAACTTGGCTTTTAGTGGCAGCAGAAGAAAAATTAAGGGGATTTGTTCCTCTATATGCCACCCAACCTATCCAGGTGTACAAGGGCAACACATGGGCCATTGCAATTGTGACCCCTTTAGTTGTGGTGGGTGATGGAATCAGTGGTTGCAGTGGCGGTTTTGTGTGGGGATGGGATCAGTGGCAGCGGTGGTGGTGAGGGGATAGGATTACTGGCAATTGTGGTGGAGGGGGGATGGAATGGGATAAGTGGCAGTGGTGGTGGGAAAGAATGTGATGAGTGGCAACAGTGGTGGGGGTGGGATGATTGGCAGCAATAGTGGAGGAGATGAGGTGAGTGGAAGCAGTGGGGGATGGGATGAATGGCAGGGGTGGTGGGGGGATGGGATGGGATGAAATGAGATAAGTGGCAGTGGTGGTGGTGGGGGGATGGGATAAATGGCAGCGGTGGTGGGGGGGAGATGGTATCAGTGGCAGTAGTGGTTGGGGGGATGTGATGAGTGTCAGTGGTGAGGGGGCATGGGATCAATGGCAAGGGTGGTGATTGGAGGGGATGGAATGGGATCAGTGGCAGCAGTGGTGCTAATGTGGGGGGGGGATCAATGGCAGGAATGGTGTTGGTGTGGGGGGGGTATCAGTGGCAGCTGTGGTGCTGGTGGTGGGGGGATCAGTGGCAGCAGTAGTGCTGGTGTGTGGGGAGGGGGGGTCAGTGGCAGCAGTGGTGCTGCTGTGTGTGGGGGATCGGTGGCAGCAGTGGTGCTGGTGTGTGTGTGGGGAAAACCAGTGACAGCAGTGGTACTGGTTTGGGGGGATCAGTAACAACAGTGGTTGTGGTATGGGGGGATCAATGGCAGCAGTGGTGGTTGTATGGGGGGGGATCAGTGGCAGGAGTGGTGGTTATATTGGAAGAGGGTCAGTGGCAGCAGTGGTTGTGGTGGTGGGGAGGGCATTGGATGAGTGGCAGCAGTGAGGGGGAGATATGATCAGTGGCAGTGGTGCCAGGGGGGGATGGGGTGAGTAGCAGTGCTGGTGGGGGGGTGGGATGAGTGGCAGCGGTGGTAGGGGGGGAGGTGTGAGGAGTGGCAGCGGTGGGGGGGAGATGGGATCAGTGGCAAGGGTGGTGGTTGGGGGGTGGAATGGGAGGAGTGGTAGCAGTGGTGCTGGTGTGGGGGGGATCAGTGGCAAGGGGAGATCAGTGGCAGCAGTGGTGCTGATGTGGGGGGATCAGTGGCAGCAGTGGGGCTGGTGTGGGGGAGTCAGTGGCAGAAGTGTTGGTGTGGGAGGGATCGGTGGCAGCAGTTGGTTGTGGTATGGGGGGGAATATGTGGCAGCAGTGGTGATGGTAGGGGAGAATCAGTGGCAGCAGTGGTGCTGGTGTGTGTGTTTGTGTGTGTGTGGGGGGGAGAATAAGTGACAGCAGTGGTGCTGGTGTGGGATGAATCAGTGGCAGCAGTGGTTCTGGTGTGGGGGGGAGTCAGTGGCAGCAGTGTTACTGATGTGGGGGGATCAGTGGCAACAGGGGTGCTGGTGTGGGGGGAGCCAGTGGCAGCAGTGGTGATTGTGTAGGGGGGATCAGTGGCAGCAGTGATGGTGGTAGGGGGATCAGTGGCAGCAGTGGTGCTGATTTGGGGGAGATCAGTGACAGTGCTGATATTGAGGAATGGGATCAGTGTCACTCACTAGCAGATCACTTGGTTCCCCCTCCTTGTTAAGTCTCAGTGTACCTTCGGCTTTCTTCTTGTGTCTCCAGTAACTCTTATCCCAACATGGGGTCTCCTCACATGATGGAGAACTCCTCCCCCTTCACTCTACTGGCTGGCCCAGATCAGCTGATTTTCTGTTTCAGTCTCCCAACATGGTATCTCCCCCCTATCCTACTGAACTCAATGGGCTGGCTGAGAGAATGGGTGGGGCCCGTGTGCATGTGAGTGCCCGTGACTGCAGGCAGAGAGGATGAGCAGGGAGGGACTGTGTGCCTATGAGACTGCACGTGAATGACGACTGTACAATCTCCCGGGTGACAGGCCCTTCCACAGTGAGGGAACTCAAAGGCCCCATCGCAAGTGCAACTGGCGCAACCCGAGTAGTTCCGCCACTGGGGGAAGGAGACCCTGCATACATAATTCTGTGGAGGAGAGTAGTGGAAGGAGACCCTACATACTTAATTCTGTGGAGGAGAATAGTGGAAGGAGATTATGCATAAATAATTATGTGGAGGAGGAGGTAGTGGAAGGAGACCTGAATACATTATCCTGTTGAGGAGGAGGCAGTGGAAGGAGACCCTGCATGTATAATTCTGTAGAGGAGGAGGGTGGTTGAAGGAGATCCTACATACAAAATTATATGGAGTAGTAGGGTAGAGGAAGGAGACCCTGCATACATAATTATGTGGAGGAGGAGGACAGTGGAAAGAGATCCTTCATAAATAGGTCTGTGGAGGAGATAGTGGAGTGAGACACTACATACATAATGATGGAGGAGGAGGTAGTGGAAGGAGATCCTGAATACATAATTCTATGAAGGAGAAAGGAATTAGAAGGAAAATCTGCATACATAATTCATTGGAGGAGGAGGGTAGTGAAAGAAAATCCTGCATAAATAATTATTTGGAGGAGAATGGTAGTGGAAGGAGACCCTGCATACATAATTCTGTGGAGGAGGAGTTAGTGGAAGGAGATCCTGCATACATAATTCTGTGGAGGAGGAGGTAGTGGAAGGAGATCCTGCATACATATTTCTGTGGAAAAAGAGGTAGTGGAAGGAGACCCTGCATACATAATTCTGTGGAGGAGGAGGTAGTGGAAGGAGATCCTGCATACATAATTCTGTGGAGGAGGAGTTAGTGGAAGGAGATCCTGCATACATATTTCTGTGGAGGAGGAGGTAGTGGAAGGAGATCCTGCCTACATAATTCTGTGGAGGAGGAGGTAGTGGAAGGAGATCCTGCATACATAATTCTGTGGAGGAGGAGGTATTGGAAGAGGACCCTGCATTCATAATTCTGGGGAGGAAGGGGGTAGTGGAAAGAGATTCTGAATAGATAATTCTGTGAAGGAGATAGAGGAAGGAGACCCTGCATACATAATTTATAGGAGGAGAAAGTAGTGGAAGGAGATCTTGCATACATAATTCTGTGGGGGGAGGAGGTTTTGGAAGGAGACCCTGCATACATAATTATGTGGAGGAGGAGGGTAGTGGAAGGAGTTCCTGCATGTATAGGTCTGTGGAGGAGATCGTGGAGGAAGACCATGCTTACATAATTTTGTGGAGGAAGTAGTGGAAGGAGACCCTTAATACATAATTCTGTGGAGGAGGAGGGCAGTGAAAGGAAATTCTGCATACATAATTCTTTGGAGGAGGAGTGTAGTGGAAGGAGACCATGCATACATAATTCTGTGTACAAGGAGGTAGTAGAAGAAGACCCTGCATACATAATAATTATTATTATTATTATTATTATTAAGGATTTCTATAGCGCCAGCAGTTTACGCAGCGCTTTACAATATTAGAGGGAGACAGTACATTTACAATACAATAAAATACAAGAGAATTAAGAGGGCCCTGCTCAGAAGAGCTTACAATTTAATGGGATGGGGCAGGTGTTACAAGAGGTTGTAAGAGTAGGGAATGAGCTGATGGAAGATTAGTTGGTGGTGTGATAGGCTTCCCTGAAGAGATGAGTTGTCAGGGATCGCCTGAAAGCAGCCAGAATAGGAGATAGCCGTACAGATTGAGGTAGAGCGTTCCAGAGGATGGGAGAGGCCCTGGAGAAACCCTGGAGACGAGAATGAGAGGAGAAGACAAGGGAGCTTGAGAGTAGGAGGTCTTGAGAGGAGCGGAGAGGGCGGTTTGGGTGATATCTGGAGACAAGAGTGGTGATGTAGCTCAGGGCAGAGTTGTGAATGGCTTTGTATGTTGTGGTTAGTAGTTTGAATTAAATTCGCTGGGCAATCGGGAGCCAGTGAAGGGATTGGCATAGAGGGGAGGCAGACGCTGAGTGGTTGGTAATGTGGATAAGCCTGGCAGCAGCATTTATGATAGACTGAAGAGGGGATAGCCTATGAAGTGATAGGCCTATGAGAAGGGAGTTGCAATAGTCAAGGCGAGAAATAACAAGGGAGTGAATGAGTAGCTTGGTGGTTTCAGTTGTTAAAAAGGGGCGAGTTTTAGAGATGTTGCGGAGGTGAAGTCTACAAGCTTTTGACAATGATTGGATTTGGGGCTTAAAGGACAGGTCAGCGTCCAGGATTACACCTAGTACCCTGGAATGAGGGGAAGGATTGATGGTTGCATAACTAATTTTGATAGAAAAGTCAGTGTAGGTAGTGGAAAGAGACCCTGAATACATAATTTTGTGGAAGAGCAGGTAGTGGAAGGAGATCCTGTATACAGTATTCAGTGGAGAAGGCGGTAGTGGAAGGAGAAACCCTGTATACATAATTCTGTTGAGCAGGAGGTAGTGAAGGGGGATCCTGCATACATAATTCTGTGGAGGAGGAGGGTAATAGAAGGAGACCCTGCATACATAATTCTGTGGAGGAAGAGGGTAGTGGAAGAGACCCTGAGTGCATAATTCTGTGAAGAAGGTAGTGGAAGGAGAGCCTGCATTCATAATTTAATGGAGGAGAAGGTAGTGGAAGGAGATCCTGCATACATAATTCTGTGGGAGGAGGAGAGTAGTGGAAAGAGACCCTAGATACTTTATTCTGTGCAGGAGGAGGTAGTGATATTAGACCCAGCATACATAATTCTGTGGAGGAGGAGGGTAGTGGAAGGAAATTCTGCATTCATAATTATTTTGAGGAGGAGTGTAGTGGAAGGAGACCCTGCATACGTAATGCTGTGTAGAAGGAGGTAGTGGAAGGAGACCCTGTCTACGTAATTCTATGGATGGAGGAGGGAAGTGGAAGAATATCCTACATACATAATTCTCTGTAGGAGGAGGTAGTAGAAGGAGACCCTGCACACATAATTGTGTGGAGGAGGAGTTAGTGGAAGGAGATCCTGCATATATTATTATGTGGAGGAAGAGGCTAGTGGAAGGAAACCCTGCATACATTATTTTGTGGAGGAGGAGGTATTTATTGGAAGGAGATCCAGCATACATAATTCTGTGGAGGAAAAAATAGTGAAAGTAGATCCTGCATACATAATTCTGTGGATGAGGTAGTGGAAGGAGGTCCTGCATACATAATTATGTGGAGGAGGAGAGTAGTGGAAGGAGATCCTGCATACATAATCCTGTGGAGGAGGTGGTAGTGGAAGGAGATCCTGCATACATAATTCTGTGGAAGAGGAGGTAGTGGAAGGAGATCCTGTATACATAATTCTGTGGAAGAGGAGGGTAATGGAAGGAAACCCTGCATACATAATTCTGTGGAGGACAAGGTATTGGAAGGAGATCCTGCATACATAATTCTGTAGAGGAGGAGGTAGTGGAAGGAGACCCTGCATACATAATTCTGTGGAGGAGGAGTTAGTGGAAGGAGATCCGGCATACAATATTATGTCGAGGAGGAGGCTACTGGAAGTAAACCCTGCATACATAATCCTGTGCAGGAGGCGGGAGTGGTAGTAGATCCTGCACACATAATTCTGTGGAGGAAAATGTAGTGGAAGGAGATCCTGCATGCATAATTCTGTGGAGGAGGTAGTGGAAGGAGATCCTGCGTACATAATCCTGTGGAGGAGGAGATAGTGGAAGGAGATCCTGTATACATAATTCTGTGGAAGAGGAGGGTAGTGGAAGGAAACCCTATACATAATTCTGTGGAGGACAAGGTATTGGAAGGAGACCCAGCATACATAATTCTGTGGAGGAAGGGAGTAGTGGAAAGAGATTCTGCATACATAATTCTGTGAAGGAGATAGTGGGAGGAGATCCTGCATACATGATTCTGTGGAGGAGGAGGGTAGTGGAAGGAGACCCTACATACATAATTCTGTAAATGAAAAAACGGCTGGCGCTCTGATACACTGGGGTACAGCTACGTGGATAAATAACATACCCAAAGGGCAGTTTTGCCGGTTACGGCAAAACTGCAACAGGGACCAGGACTACCAGTCTCAAAGTTCCCACTTAAAAGACAAATTTCTTGATAAGGGCTACCCATCAGACTTGGTTGACCTAGCTTGCAACACATATGCCAAAGGAAAGCCCCCCAAGGTCTCCAAGCCTGAAGCGGACCAACCGGTTCGCTTCATTACCAGATTTCACACCAAGTATAGAAACATGGAGGGGACACTCCGTAAACATTGGAATATTTTGTTGCAAGACCCACACCTCAAAGCAATCTTACACCCACGTCCTATAGTCACCTATCGGAGAGCACCAACATTGAAGAATAAAATAGCCCCTAGTAAACTACCTGAGCATTGTAAAGCCCCATCATTGAACCTCATTCCCCTCAAGGGAATGTACCCATGTAAGAAAAAATTATGCAAAACATGTGATTTTATTATTTATGGACAAAAATCCTTTTCCCATGAAGGCCACACATATTCGTTGGACAATTTTTACAATTGTTCCACAGATCATGTGGTATATAGCCTGACCTGCCCATGTAAATTATTATATGTGGGCCGCACCATATGTCCTTTGCGCCAACGTTTTGGCAAACATCGGTGGCTTATTGAGGAAGGGTCCGATAAACATAGTGTCCCCAGACACTTCCTAGAATATCACAATAAATCTACTGAGGGGTTGAGAGTTTGGATTATTGAGGCCATATCCAATAAATTACCAGAGGCCCAGCGGTTCTCTAGGCTCTGCGAACGGGAGACTTTTTGGATTTTTTCTTTGAACACATTAAAACCGTATGGCCTAAATGAGGAACTTGAAATTAGTACTATTTTATAATTATTCTTCTTTATAGAGGTCCTTCTACATAAAATATGTACACCATTAAATGCATTGTGACATTTTAATACACTTTTACTTCAGTCATACATTTTTAATTTTCCTTCTTGATTTTAATATACCCATCTCATCTGCTATATACATATGTATGTGTATATATATATATGTATGTATATATATGTATATGTCCATTTTTTTCTCACATCCCTTTATATCTTTTTATATAACCTTGTATTAATTCTATTTCTAGATTCTTTTAACACACGTTTTGGAGGAAAATTTTAACAATATATTTTTATTAAATATTTATTGTATACATTTTTATGCGTATATATGGATGTATACGGGTATGCGTGTATATATGCATATATATGTATGTGTGTATACATATGTGTATGTGTGTGTATATGTACGCGAATCTTTTACACCCAAAACTCAAAATCAATGTAGCATTTCCCATCATCATTTGTCATTTTTACCATACATATTTCATTACATTTATTATTTTTCATAATTTTTTTATTCATTTTTTTTTTTTTTTTTTTATTTAATTTATTTTATTTTATTTTATATTGAGAGATTAGCTTAGGGTCTATATATACATTGTAGTCTTCTCTGTTTATATATGTACATATTTCCCTCACATTTCGTTATGTTTTATCTCATTTTCACCAATAGTATATGTTTGATCTATTACTGTATAATCTTGCATGGTTTGTGCCTTTTAACATGGCCGCCATATTACCTCATTGGTCACTTAACCTTTGTATACTCCCATTCACACATTGCGTGTGTATAAATTCCCTGGCTTACATTGGTCCCGGCATCTACACCTGAGGAAAGAGCGCGCATGCTCCCCACGAGCTTGGCGCATGCTCTGAAACGCGTCGTGTGCACCTTGACCCTGCCTACGTCACACGGTCGACGCTGAGTCACAGCCTGCCTCGAGAGTCCAGTCCCGGGGAAGCGAGAGCCGGCATCTCCCCGCCATTCCATCCACCGGATAGTACCATCTTGACTTCTTCTCTCTCGGCATCAGCTATTGGACAGCTTGACCCTAGGACGTTGCATTTGAGCCTTCACTTCCTTTCATCTAGTGAGTTACTTCATACTGTATGTTTATTCCTTCATTAAACGTATTGCACTTAGAGGTGCTCCGCTTGTTTTTTGCTATACATAATTCTGTGGAGGAGAAGGCAGTGGAAGGAGATCCTGCATACATAATTCTATGGAGGAGGAGGTAGAGGAAGGAGATCCTGCATACATTATTATGTGGAGGAGGCGGCTAGTGGAAGGAAACCCTGCATACATTATTTTGGAAGGAGATCATGCATACATAATTCTGTGGAGGGGGTAGTGGAAGGAGATCCTGCATACATAATCCTGTTTAGGAGGAGGTAGTGGAAGGAGATCCTGCATACATAATTCGGTGGAAGAGGAGGTAGCGGAAGGAGATCCTGTATACATAATTCTGTGGAAGAGGAGGGTAGTGGAAGGAAACCCTGCACATAATTCTGTGGAGGACAAGGTATTGGAAGGAGACCCTGCATACATAATTCTGTGGAGGAAGGGAGTAGTGGAAAGAGATTCTGCATACATAATTCTGTGAAGGAGATAGTGGGAGGAGATCCTGCATACATGATTCTGTGGAGGAGGAGGTAGTGGAAGGAGATCCTGCATACATAAATCTGTGGAGGAGAAGGCAGTGGAAGGAGATCCTGCATACATAATTCTATGGAGGAGGAGGTAGTGGAAGGAGATCCTGCATACATTATTATGTGGAGGAGGCGGCTAGTGGAAGGAAACCCTGCATACATTATTTTGTGGAGGAGGATGTATTTATTGGAAGGAGATCCTGCATACATAATTCGGTGGAAGAGGAGATAGCGGAAGGAGATCCTGCATATATAATTTTGTGGAAGAGGAGGTAGTGGAAGGAAATCCTGCATACATATTTTGTGGAGGAGGAGGTAGTGGAAGGAGACCCTGCATATATAATTTTGTGGAAGAGGAGGTAGTGGAAGGAGATCCTGCATACATAATTTTGTGGAGGAGGAGGTAGTGGAAGGAGACCCTGCATATATAATTTTGTGGAGGAGGAGGTAGTGGAAGGTAATCCTGCATACAAAAATCTGTGGAGGTGAAGGGTAGTGGAAGGAGATCATACATACATAATTATGTGGAGGAGGAGGTAGTGGAAGGAGACCCTGCATACATAAATCTGCAGAGGAGGAGGAGGTAGTGCAAGGTAATCCTGCCAGGGGCAGACTGGCAACTTTCGGCCCAGGGGGCCAGTACAAACCAGAGGCCCATGGTGCAGCGACTCGGCCCCCCTCCCACTCTCCCAATCCTCCTCCTGACCCAAATTCCAAGCTGAAGCCCTGCTCCAGATACTTTCTACTTACTGGCTGAATCCAGGTTTCTGACCTGGCCAGCAGGGGGAGGTTGGGGGGAGCTGAGACAGTTCGGTTGGGCATGGCCGGGGCAGAAGAGTCTCCAGGCGGGCATGGAACCGGCCTCTGCTCAGACACAGTTTTCACCATCCATGCTGGATAGGGAGGCCTGCGCTCTGTCCTTGTCTTCATCCTGCACTTAATAGGTCAGTGGTGGGGACTTTTTACTTCTCTAAACCAGGAATCCTTTAGGCATGAAAAAAAGCATAAAGATGTGCAGCGCTAAAACCAATAAAGTATAATTGAACAAATGACACATGTAAAATAAAATACTAAATGTCCAATCATATAAGCCAAATGGAAATCAGTAAAAAGTCCATCTGGAATAAAAGTCCCAAGTAAATAATGTGATAAAAACAAAATCCAACATAAGTGACGTGATCACAATGTGCAGCAAATCCCAACACCGGTAAGGGGTAATAGATTGCGCTCACCAAATAGGTGGGACCCAGATACCATATAGCATATGGGTCATACAAGCTGTTGGAATATAGGGTGGATGTCCCAGATGGATGTAGAGACCTCAGAGGTGTCCATATGGGCCAGCAGCAGGCATGGATGAACCAAATTCCAACTCCAATGTGGGTATAGGTGAAAACCAAAGAGGGACAAACATAGTGTAATATTGCTAAAAATCAATTTAATAAAGAGACATAGCAGATACACTTACAAAACGTCCCAAGGTATTGGGCATATCAAGGGTGTAAAGCAGGGCTGACTGTAGTCCTCTTAACGTGTTTCAGCAGAAATGCCTTTATCAAAAGATAATGTCAGCCAAAAAATGCCTACTATATATAATATTGTAGGTAACGTATCACACCTGTGGGAGATTGCTGGCGTGTACCGTGAGATCGCAATGGCGCCGGCGTGCATTCCAAGACTCACTATAGTAACCTTCCAACAGCGTAACATCACTTCTGGGGTAAACAGGAAGTGACTATACTGGTTCGCAATAACGCCGGTGTGCGTTCCAGGACTCCATTTGATGGCGTGCTACAATCGTAACGTCATTTCCGGAATAAACAGGAAGCGACGATAGACACCGAACAAATGCGGAATTACACCGCAATAAGGTCAGCACTATAGAAGACACCACCAATGGAGCCCGGGACAATATCCCAACAGGGGGAAACGGAAAAAAATATATGCAACAATAAATATAAACAGCCAGACTAAAAATAAATACATAAATTATACATAAAATAAATGGTGGTCAACCGAAATTAACTATAAAAACCTTGTAAAGGTAAAGATTAATTAATCTGAGTCACAGCCTGCCTCGAGAGTCCAGTCCCGGGAAGCGAGAGCCGGCATCTCCCCGCCATTCCATCCACCGGATAGTACCATCTTGACTTCTTCTCTCTCGGCATCAGCTATTGGACAGCTTGACCCTAGGACGTTGCATTTGAGCCTTCACTTCCTTTCATCTAGTGAGTTACTTCATACTGTATGTTTATTCCTTCATTAAACGTATTGCACTTAGAGGTGCTCCGCTTGTTTTTTGCTATACATAATTCTGTGGAGGAGAAGGCAGTGGAAGGAGATCCTGCATACATAATTCTATGGAGGAGGAGGTAGAGGAAGGAGATCCTGCATACATTATTATGTGGAGGAGGCGGCTAGTGGAAGGAAACCCTGCATACATTATTTTGGAAGGAGATCATGCATACATAATTCTGTGGAGGGGGTAGTGGAAGGAGATCCTGCATACATAATCCTGTTTAGGAGGAGGTAGTGGAAGGAGATCCTGCATACATAATTCGGTGGAAGAGGAGGTAGCGGAAGGAGATCCTGTATACATAATTCTGTGGAAGAGGAGGGTAGTGGAAGGAAACCCTGCACATAATTCTGTGGAGGACAAGGTATTGGAAGGAGACCCTGCATACATAATTCTGTGGAGGAAGGGAGTAGTGGAAAGAGATTCTGCATACATAATTCTGTGAAGGAGATAGTGGGAGGAGATCCTGCATACATGATTCTGTGGAGGAGGAGGTAGTGGAAGGAGATCCTGCATACATAAATCTGTGGAGGAGAAGGCAGTGGAAGGAGATCCTGCATACATAATTCTATGGAGGAGGAGGTAGTGGAAGGAGATCCTGCATACATTATTATGTGGAGGAGGCGGCTAGTGGAAGGAAACCCTGCATACATTATTTTGTGGAGGAGGATGTATTTATTGGAAGGAGATCCTGCATACATAATTCGGTGGAAGAGGAGATAGCGGAAGGAGATCCTGCATATATAATTTTGTGGAAGAGGAGGTAGTGGAAGGAAATCCTGCATACATATTTTGTGGAGGAGGAGGTAGTGGAAGGAGACCCTGCATATATAATTTTGTGGAAGAGGAGGTAGTGGAAGGAGATCCTGCATACATAATTTTGTGGAGGAGGAGGTAGTGGAAGGAGACCCTGCATATATAATTTTGTGGAGGAGGAGGTAGTGGAAGGTAATCCTGCATACAAAAATCTGTGGAGGTGAAGGGTAGTGGAAGGAGATCATACATACATAATTATGTGGAGGAGGAGGTAGTGGAAGGAGACCCTGCATACATAAATCTGCAGAGGAGGAGGAGGTAGTGCAAGGTAATCCTGCCAGGGGCAGACTGGCAACTTTCGGCCCAGGGGGCCAGTACAAACCAGAGGCCCATGGTGCAGCGACTCGGCCCCCCTCCCACTCTCCCAATCCTCCTCCTGACCCAAATTCCAAGCTGAAGCCCTGCTCCAGATACTTTCTACTTACTGGCTGAATCCAGGTTTCTGACCTGGCCAGCAGGGGGAGGTTGGGGGGAGCTGAGACAGTTCGGTTGGGCATGGCCGGGGCAGAAGAGTCTCCAGGCGGGCATGGAACCGGCCTCTGCTCAGACACAGTTTTCACCATCCATGCTGGATAGGGAGGCCTGCGCTCTGTCCTTGTCTTCATCCTGCACTTAATAGGTCAGTGGTGGGGACTTTTTACTTCTCTAAACCAGGAATCCTTTAGGCATGAAAAAAAGCATAAAGATGTGCAGCGCTAAAACCAATAAAGTATAATTGAACAAATGACACATGTAAAATAAAATACTAAATGTCCAATCATATAAGCCAAATGGAAATCAGTAAAAAGTCCATCTGGAATAAAAGTCCCAAGTAAATAATGTGATAAAAACAAAATCCAACATAAGTGACGTGATCACAATGTGCAGCAAATCCCAACACCGGTAAGGGGTAATAGATTGCACTCACCAAATAGGTGGGACCCAGATACCATATAGCATATGGGTCATACAAGCTGTTGGAATATAGGGTGGATGTCCCAGATGGATGTAGAGACCTCAGAGGTGTCCATATGGGCCAGCAGCAGGCATGGATGAACCAAATTCCAACTCCAATGTGGGTATAGGTGAAAACCAAAGAGGGACAAACATAGTGTAATATTGCTAAAAATCAATTTAATAAAGAGACATAGCAGATACACTTACAAAACGTCCCAAGGTATTGGGCATATCAAGGGTGTAAAGCAGGGCTGACTGTAGTCCTCTTAACGTGTTTCAGCAGAAATGCCTTTATCAAAAGATAATGTCAGCCAAAAAATGCCTACTATATATAATATTGTAGGTAACGTATCACACCTGTGGGAGATTGCTGGCGTGTACCGTGAGATCGCAATGGCGCCGGCGTGCATTCCAAGACTCACTATAGTAACCTTCCAACAGCGTAACATCACTTCTGGGGTAAACAGGAAGTGACTATACTGGTTCGCAATAACGCCGGTGTGCGTTCCAGGACTCCATTTGATGGCGTGCTACAATCGTAACGTCATTTCCGGAATAAACAGGAAGCGACGATAGACACCGAACAAATGCGGAATTACACCGCAATAAGGTCAGCACTATAGAAGACACCACCAATGGAGCCCGGGACAATATCCCAACAGGGGGAAACGGAAAAAAATATATGCAACAATAAATATAAACAGCCAGACTAAAAATAAATACATAAATTATACATAAAATAAATGGTGGTCAACCGAAATTAACTATAAAAACCTTGTAAAGGTAAAGATTAATTAATCTAAAATGGATAAAATCATAAAAATGATTAAAAAGTGAAAAAACATTTCAATTTTATATGGAGGAAAGAGACAAATAATACACTAAAGATAGAAAACAATGGATAAATAAATGAATAATAGAGGGGACTTAAACCTTTTCAAGCTGAATTGATAAAGGCATTTATGTCCTGCTCTATATTCAAACCATAAGGATAATAAGATTTTAATGTATAAATCCCGTATGTTTCTCTCCGGGAGACACCCCGTATTTTTGAACCACCTCTCCACGGTGCCTTTATCAATTCAGCTTGAAAAGGTTTAAGTCCCCTCTATTATTGTCATTAATGTCATTATCTGTCATTTCCTCATGTGAATACTGCAAAAAATTACTGATATTTTCTATTTCCTTTACAGGTAAAAGTAATAAAGAAGAAATGTCACAGCTGACAAATAACAGTGAGCATAAAAGGGTCATGGGTTGCTTTTTACCTTCCTGAATAAACAGCAGTGAAGTTTGGTGGAGGAGGAGGAGGTAGTGGAAGGAGATTCTGCATACATAACTCTAATAGAAGGAGGGGGTAGTGGAAGGAGATCCCTCATACATAATTCTTTGGAAAAGGAGGGTAGTGGAAGGAGACTCTGCATACATAATTCTATAAATGGAGGAGGGTAGTGGAAGAATATCCTGCATACATAATTCTGTAGAGGAGGAGGTAGTGGAAGTAGACCCTGCATACCTAATTCTGAAGAGGAGGAGGTAGTGGAAGTAGACCCTGCATACATAATTCTGTGGAGGAGGAGGGTAGTGGAAGGAGACCCTGCATACATAATTCTGTGGAGGAGGAGGTAGTGGAAGGAGATTCTGCATACATAATTATGTGGAGGAGGTATTGGAAGGAGACTCTGCATACATAATTCTTTGGAGGAGGAGGGTAGCAGAAGGAGATGCTGTATACATAATTCTATGGAGGAAGAGGGTAGTGGAAAAAGGTTCTGCATATATAATTCTGTGGAGAAGATAGCGGAAGGAGACCCTGCATACATACTTCTGAGGATTTCATAGTGGAAGGAGACCCTGCATACATAATTCTGTGGAGGAGTGTAGTGGAAGGAGATTCTGCATACATAATGTTGTGGAGAAGGAGGTAGTGGATGAAGATCCCGAATACATAAATCTGTAAATAAGGAGGGTATTAGAAGGAAATTCTGCATACATAATTAATTGGAGGAGGAGGGTAGTAGAAAGAGATCCTGCATAAATAATTATTTTGAGGAGGAATGTAGTGAAAGGAAACCCTGCATACATAATTCTGTGGAGGAGGAGGGTAGTGGAAGGAGACCCTACATACATATTTCTGTGGAGGAGGATAGTGGTGGAAGGAGATTCTGCATACATAATTATGTGGAGGAGGAGGAAGTTGGTGGAAGGAGATCCTGAATACATAATTCTGCAGATGAGGAGGTATTAGAAGGAGACCCTGCAGATATAATTCTGTAGAGGAGCGTTTTCAGAGAGAGAGACTTTTTTTGTGTGTGTCAGCAACAACTTTATTTGCTGTTTAGCTGCTGGGACCCTCTTGCTTTTTTTTTTTTTTTTTTTTTTTGGGGGGGGGGGGCTTATATTTTAATTACATTTTCATATACTTTTTATGTTCTGTTGTTTTTTAAATGAAGGTGAAGTTTACATTTTTAATAAAACTGCTTAAATATACTCCATTGTTGATTTTTTTTTTGTTAATAAAACTGGCCAGTTTCTCAGTGTTTTATAAATTGTCCTAGTAAAACTGCTTAAATACTGATTATTTCTTAATCAAAAGTTAACTGAGGTCTCCATTTCTAAATGTGGTCTTGTAAAAGTACTTAAATACTGTGTATAGGGTCAGTACAATATTTGGCTGGCTTATTCCTTGGAAATATTACTCTCTAACGTTATTGTCTCGATTACCAGCTGCCAGATGTCTCTCTGTAAAACTGAATATATCTGTAGGTTTTTATACATTTCCTCATGTGAATACTGAAAACATTTACTGATATCATTTTCTATTTCCTTTACAGGTAAAAGTTTTAAAGAAGAAATGTCACAGCTGACGAATAACAGTAAGTATAAAAGGGTCATGGGTTGCTTCTTATCTTCCTGAATAAACAGCAGTGAAGTTTAGTAAAAATAAGGCAGATATAATTCTGTGGAGGAGGAAATAGTGGAAGGAGATGTAGTGAAAGGAGACTCTGCATACATAATTCTCTTGAATTATCTAGAGGAGGGTAGTTGTCCCTTAACTGGTTGGTGAGCCTGATGTGCGGAGGAAGGCCTCTCATACAGCTCCAGCTCTAGGGCCACTGGTGGTGAGACAGTAGCATGGCGGGGTGGGAGCCCCTATGAGCTATCCAGTAGTCTGTGCAGGTAGTAGCTGGGAAGGAATCCAGGAGTAGCTGACAGCAGGCATACGTGCCAGAAGGATAGCTGGAAGCAGTCAGATTGGCTTGGCTGATGACAGACTGTGGATGCACAGCAAGAAGCAAGTGCTAGAAGATTCTGAGCTGGACTGAAGGAGCTGTAGCAGGCTGGAAGAGCTAGAAGCAGGGTCAGACATGCTGGGCCGGTAACAGACGGACAGATCAGGCATAGACGACAGGCAGTAATGTAGTTGGGTCACAGGCAGAGTCAGCAATGGATGCAGGATCAATAGGCAGGATAGTATCTGGTGCTGGCAAGCCCTTAGAGTCCTCAAACATGTGTGATAAGGCATCAGACTTGACATTATTTGACCCGGGCATGTAGGTAATGTGAAAATATAACCTTGAAAAAAGGAGTGCCCATTGGGCCTGGCGAGGATTCAGACATTTAGCAGTCCTCAGATACCCATGGTTTTTGTGATCTGTATAGATCAGTATTGGGTGAGCTACCCCTTCTAACAGATATCGCCATGCGATGCATTCTAGCTCATTATACCTTTGTCTTACAGGTTTTATTTCCCCCCCCCCAAGGTTTACAACCTCTTTAAGAGTTTACACAATAATTTAATATTTCCATTTACACTAAGCATACAGCCATTTAATACTATATCTTCCTATATACCACAGCTGTGCCTTGCAAGCATGGAAATATTTGCTCTTGTGAGTCATCAAACATCAAGGAATATTCACTTATTTGAATTATTTTCCATTCTCAGAAAAAAATATTGAAGATGAAATTACACAACTGGAGGCTAATAGTAAGTATTTTATGGTCCCAGATTGTTTTTAATTCGGATTTGCAATTAGTTCTCATGAATACAAAGAAGTAAAGATAAATGAAAAATGCATACATAATTCTGTGGAGGTGAAGGCAATGGAAGGAGATCCTGCATACATAATTCTATTAAGGAGGAGGTAGTGGAATGAGATCCTGCATACATAATTCTGTGGGAGGAGGAGAGTAATGGAAGGAGACCCTACATACTTAATTCTGTGGAGGAGGAGGTAGGGGAAGGAGACCCTGCATTCATAACTCTGTGGAAGAGGAGGGTATTGGAAGGAGATCCTGCATACATAATTATGTGGAGGAGGAGGGTAGTGGATAGAGATACTGCATACATAGGTCTGTGGAGAAGATAGTGGAGGGAGACCCTGCTTGCATCATTTTTTGGAGGAGGAGGAGGTTGTGAAAGGAGACTCGAAATACATAATTCTGTGGAGGAGAAGGGTAATGGAAGGGAAATTTGCATACATAATTCTTTGGAAAATGAGGATTGAAAATGTATACTTTATTTGAAGAAGAATATACAAAAAACAACATTCTACCCTGTACTGCGACACAGCGCATAAATACACTACATGACAATACATTTCCAACCATACAAATAAATACATTCAAATACATTCATTCTGCGGTATGATGCCTAATGTGTTGTGCATCTAGGGATGATCGAACGGTTTGGGTCAACCATCGGTTTGACCCGAACATTGGGTGTTCGAAATTCGGCCAAATTCCGAACTTTTAGCGGTAAAAGTTCGGAATTCGGTCACCAGAACCGCCCAAAATGCAATGGGACAGGAAGTGGGCTTTAAAAGCCAGTGATTGGCCCAGAAATGTCAGTAAAAGCCAATGAGGGGGCAGGAGTCTGAACGTGATTGGAGTGACTACGGGGACCAGGGGCCAATCAGGAGTGAATATGCCCCCAGTATATAACATAGCCTCGCCTAACCTCTAGCACTGTAATACAGAGACTTTGGAAGAGAGTGGAAGCATTTGTGTTTCTCCTGCTGTGTTAAACAACGTTGCTGCATAGCCGATTGCTTGTAAAGCTCCAGATCAACAGAAGAGCAGTCAGCTTACAGAAAGATTGTCAGTGTAGTTAGAAATACAGCGATTGTGCTGTGTGAGTTAGAAAAAAATTAAAGGGACAGTGTCAGTTAGAAATTATCTTCTGCTGTACGGAGCTGTTATTTTAGTGTGAGGAAAGGGATATGCAGTGTAGTTAGGGTACTATATACCACTATAGTTAGATTCAATAATCTAGTTTTTGTAGGGATACTTTTAAGTGTCAGGGTTCCGTCTAGTGAGCACGTTGCACTGCTGATATATCTACAGCAGGTATACGTGCTTGCTATTCAGCTATTGTGCAAAATAAATTTCAGCGATACACACATCTGCTGTATTTAGCGACAACTTTGGGTCGCATAGCAGTGTGCGTTTTGCAGGTGAATTTCACCACGCAGAGTTGCCAAAGCCTCAGTGACAACTTAACGGCTGTTCTTGTTGTAAGCGTTAAGTCCACTGCAAAAGGCTTTGCTACTCTGCGTCACACACATCTGGTTTGTTTACCGACAACTTTGGGTCACATAGCAGTGTGCGTCTTGCAGGTGATTTTCACATCGCACAGTTGATAAAGCCTCAGTGACAACTATACATAAATTAAAAGTCATCACAAAAAAAAACAGATTATTTTTCTTAGAATTTCAGTAGCGCAGGGATGGTGTTACCCTCCTTTCATAAAGTGCAAATAAATAAAGTGCATAAATTGCATAAATAATCCAAAATATCCAACTAAGCAAGAACAGAGTCCTTCAAAAGTCTTTGTTTATGTAGTGCCAGAGCTGGTGGTGGTGACATTGTACGGTGGTTCCTATAACTGACACCAGTGACCCTGCATTAAAGGCACTGTGTATTGCTCGGTCTCCCTGGTCCTGACGAAGCCTGATGCGAAACACGTTGGCTCATTGGGACCCTCAAACCGAATATCACCAAAGACTTCTTGCACCAACATCAGCTTGAAGCATGTATTGTTCCCTTATTTGGGATATATTTCTGTGCTGCTGTTTTTAATATATTGGTGAATATATGAGGGATGTCTTTTTTTCTTTCTGTGTATCCCTCATCTATACACAAAACTCTTTTAGATACACTAATAAATGGATGCATTTTGATGTGTTTGTTTCCTGGTCTTCCTTCTCCCAACTGGTTTTGAAACCCCTACTTTTTCTTTGGATTTTGTTTTTGCACATATATTGGGGCATGGGCCAACCTCCACGGTTGATTTGTTCCAAAAAAGCAGAGGTGAGAGATGGCAGCCTTGTCTGACCCCAGAGAGAACAGGGAAAGTTTTCCAGCCATTCACCAACACCGTACTACAAATGTCATTGTACATAATGTTGACATAAGAACAAAACATTTCTCCAAGACCAAACCTGCGCAGAGCTCTGTACATAAACTCATGGGAGACACGGTCAAAGGTCTTTTCCCGGTCAAGGTTGACCAGGGCCGCGTGCACATGGTGGCCTTGAATGTACTGGACTGTGTCCCGGACAGGTGCAAGGCTGTCTGCAATCCTGCGACCAGGAATGCCACAAGTCTGATCCAGGTGGATTATCTGTCCAATGTTGGCGAGGACCTTGGTGAGAATTTTGTACTCCACGTTCAAGAGAGAGATGGGACGCCAATTTTTCAGATCCCATCTCTCCCCCTTCTGCTTATACAAAATCGTGATCATCCCCTCTCTCAGTGAAGGAGGCATTGTGCCCTCCACCACCATCTCCTCATACAGCTCAAGCAGGTCTGGGCCAACGAGATCCCACAGCGCTACATAGAGGTCTGCTGGGAGACCATCGCAGCCATGGGTCTTGCCTTGCCTAAAGGATCTGACGGTGGAGTGCAGCTCCTCCAATGCCAAGGGGGGCGTTGATGGCCGATGAACCTGCAGGATCAATTTGGTTAGTGATACCTGACAAGAACCCGTCAGCTGTAACCGTGTCTGTTTCTTCTAGGAGAGTAGAGGTTGGTGTAGTAGTCACTGACCACTTGCATCACAGCCTCCTTCCCCTTCTGGAGTGTTCCAGTCTCATTGCGTAGCTGTGACAAGGGTGTGTGTCCTGAGTGAAGTTTCCTAAAAAAGAAAGAGTTGCACTTCTCACCTCTCTCAAGATTCTCCACCTTGGCACGGAAGACAAGGTGCCTGGATTTTTCCTCAAAGTGTCCTTTCAGGCTCTTCTTGGTGTCCTCCAGGTCCTGCCTAATGTCCCAGCCACAGAGGTGAAGGTCCTGCAGGGACTGCAACTAACGTTGCAGTCTCCTGAGTTCCCTCTTCCTGGCACACACCTACTGGCACAGCTTGACTTTCACAAACTCCCACCAATCGCTTACCTTTCCGAAGAACCATTTGTCCTCCTTCCAGGTAGTGTAGGCCTCCCTGAGCTCCTCCAGCAGTTCCTCATTTTCCAGCAGGGTACAATTCAGCTTCCAGGAGCCCGGGCCGGGGCAAAGCCCTTGCCCAGGTCACCCCCCGAAAGTCAATGGCCCTGTGGTTAGAGAAAAAGCAGGGGACCATGAAGAACCCACGATGTCTGACTGCCCTTGAGGTGAGCACGAAGTCTATCCTGGAACGCACAGATCCGTCAGGACGGCACCACGATTAGTTCACGGAACCTTTCCCTATGGATCCCATGGCGTCCTGCAAGGAAGCTTCCGCAATCATCTCCCAGAGCAGCCTAGAGGTAGTGTCGAGCTTTGCGTACATGCTGGAGCTACGCCCATCCTCTTCAATCGGACAGTTAAAATCACCGCTGAATACTACTGCCCTGGTGGTGATGAGTTGGGTCCGCAGGGTCTGGAAAAGTTCCAGTCACTCATTCTCATCTGGGGAGGCATACATGTTGATGAGCCTAACTGGCTCTCCCACCCATGAGCCATCTATGACCAAAAGATGGCCACATACGAGCTCCTGGACGGAGTCAGCTGTGAAACAACCACCCCTGACAAGAATGGCTACCCCTGCAGACTTACAATCGACACCCCCGGACCAGTAGGAGGGACCAAGGGTACACTGGGAGGACAGATGAGTGTACCTTCTCGAGAAGGGGAGGGCACACTCCTGGAGAATGTAGACGTCACTCTGCTGGGTGGAAAGAAAGGTCAGAATTGCCTGCCTTCTAGACGCATCCTTGATGCTCCTAACATTAATGGAAAAGATGGAGATTTCTGCCATCATGTAAAGGAGATGAAGGGCTAGTTAGCAGGGGGGGTGATTCCTCCACTGCCTCTGGTGCATGTGGTGTCCTGGTTCAGGCCGAGCTCCTCGAGGACACATTCCATCAACTGGATGTTGAGGGCGGTCCCTGGCTGGGTCACATCCTCAGCCTCCTGTACTTTTTCTTCTTCTTCTTCCTCCCCCACAGACTCCAGGTCCTCCACCACTGGGTCCAGTCCAGCATTGTCATTGTGCTGGACCACGGTGGGCCGCTTGGTGGAGGCAGCGGATTCCTCTGCTGCTGGGCTGGCTGGCTTCCGTTTCCGACTTTTCAGGGAGGGGCTGGGAGGGGGGAGCGAGGCCACCTCTGGCACAGAGGGGTTGGGGAGGGACGGGCCGGAGATGGGGGAGAGGGCCTAGAAAGCGGGAGGGGGAGGGGGGACTCACCAGTGGCCTTTCCGGGGCCCTCTGTGTCTTTTCCTCTGGCTTCTTTTTCCAAGCGCTGGCAGGAGTTTATCCCTAGGTCAGGGCTCCAGCGTAGGACCGATATTTCAGAGGGCAGGCTTTGTAGACGTGCTCAGTAGGGATGATCGAACTTTTCAAAAGTTCGATTCGGCCAGAACATCCAAACTTCCCGAAAGTTCGGCCCGGATTTCAGAACCCCATTGAAATCAATGGGACCCGAACTTTGGTAATCCAAAAACACCATTTTGAAGCCCTAAAACCCAATAAATGCCCCTAAAAAGTGCCTAGGGTTCTGGGTCATACCCCAGGGACTATTAATCACACAAAAAAAGTTCTTAAAAATTGTCATTTTTGATAGCTAATTATTAAAAAAATTAAAAAAAATAAAAATAAAAAATGTCTTTGGATTTAGTATCTGGGGGGTCTAAAAAGTGTACCTGTGAAGTTTCAGCTCTGTAGCATGTCCAGAACCATAAAAAAAAGATTGTTTGTATTAGGTCACTTATAGAACAGGATAGTGGCTTTTCTCTTTTCACACCTTGCCGGTTTAGTAGCAAGCGTTTTTTTGGGCATTTTTGGGGTCTTTTGAGGCAGGCAAAACATCTGAACTTGTGTATACGGGTATATATACACACATACTTATATGTATATATACACCTAGACATATATAGATGTGATAGTAGCAGAAATATATGCTTGCGCTAATGAAATAATTAACACTAATATGGTTACGCTCCTATAACACCTATATATGTGTAAGTGTAAAATACATATAAGTATGTGTGTATATATACCACTATACACAAGTTCAGATGTTTTGCTTGCCTCCAAAGAACCCCAAAAAATGCCCAAAAAAAACGCTAGCACAAAAAAAAAAAAAAAAACGCCCAGGTGTGTTGTTGCAGGCATTTTTTGGGGGTTTTTGGAGGCAGGCAAAACATCTGAACTTGTGTATAGTGGTATATATACACACATACTTATATGTATTTTACACTTACACATATATAGGTGTTATAGGAGCGTAACCATATTAGTGTTAATTATTTCATTAGCGCAAGCATATATTTCTGCTACTATCACACCTATATATGTCTAGGTGTGTATATACATATAAGTATGTGTGTATATATTCCCGTATACACAAGTTCAGATGTTTTGCCTGCCTCCAAAGAACCCAAAAAAATGCCCAAAGAAACGCTAGCGCCCCCAAAAAAAAAAACGCCCAGGTGTGTTGTTGCAGGCATTTTTTTGGGGGTTTTGGAGGCAGGCCTCAAAAACCCCCAAAAATGCCTGCAACAACACACCTGGGCGGTTTTTTTTTTTTGGCGCTAGCGTTTTTTTGGGCATTTTTTTGGGTTCTTTGGAGGCAGGCAAAATATCGGAACTTGTGTATACGGGTGTGATAGTAGCAGAAATATATGCTTGCGCTAATGAAATAATTAACACTAATATGGGTCCGCTCCTATAACACCTATATATGTGTAAGTGTAAAATACATGTAAGTATGTGTGTATATATACCACTATACACAAGTTCAGATGTTTTGCCTGCCTCCAAAAAAACCCAAAAATGCCTGCAGGAAAACAAACCTGGGCGTTTTTTTTTTTTTGGCGCTAGCGTTTTTTTGGGCATTTTTTTGGGTTCTTTGGAGGCAGGCAAAACATCTGAACTTCTGTATAGGGGTATATATATACACACACACTTATATGTATTTTACACATATATAGGTGAGATAGGAGCATAACTATATTGGTGTTAATTATTTCGTTAGCGCAAGTAGTGTTTTCTGCTCCTTTCACACCTATATATGTGCAGGTGTATATATACATACATGTTCAGATGTCATGCCTGACTCCAAACATGTGCTCAAAAAATCCCTATAAACGCCTGCAGCCAAGAAGTAGGCTGACCGACGAGAAGCCATATTAGTGCACCGAATGTGACTTAAGAGAAACTATCTTTTCTCTATAGCGGTCACCCTGATATGGAAGGGTTTGGTCACCCTGCCATAGCAGTCAGTGTCAGTTCACCCTACACTACACTACGGTCACCCTGAAATGGAAGGGTTTGGTCACCCTGCCATAGCAGTCAGTGTCAGTTCACCCTACACTACATTACGGTCACCCTGGCACTTTCCCTACAGAAACTAAATTTTTGCATCTAACTAAAGTGTAAAAGAGCACCCTAACTACACTAGATATCCCTTTCCTCACACTAATAAATGCTAAATAAATGCTAAATGACACTTTTAAAGTAAAATTAACAGAACTGCTTCCACTCTCTTCCATGTCCCTGTATTACAATGCTAGGAATTTGGCGGGGGCTATCTTATATACTGGGGGGCGTATTCACTAATGATTGGCCTAGGGACCCCCTAGTCTTTACAATCACATTCCTAGCATTCTCCTGCCCCCTCAATTGGCTAATTTTGCTAATGGTTCTGGTCCAATCATGGGCTTTTAAAGCCCATTTCCTGTCCCATTGCATTTTGGTCGGTTCTGGTTGCCGAATTCCGAACTTTTTCAGCAAAAAGTTCTAAATTCGTCCGAACCTCGAACAGTCAATGTTCGGGTCGAAACGATGGTCGACCTGAACCGTTCGATCATACCGAGTGCTCAGCCAATCTGCAGAGGTTGCAGACCCTGGACCTCGGGCAGTCCTTGGTCTCATGGCCTGCAGCCCGACAGAACCTGCAAGCAAGTTCGTGATATCCAGTACTTACGTGACCGTCACCTCCGACATTTATGGGGCTGGTCGGCGTAGTAAAGAGTCCTGCGGAGGCTCCCAGAGAGAAGCAGGGCTGCAGGTGCTGGAGATCCCCCGAAGAGTCTCTCCTTAACCTTCAAGACACGGTCCACTTACCTGTCCAGAAGCCGTTGACATCGAGGATTCTGACTGGGTCTTTAGCCATGATGCAAAACCTCTGGAGGTAGGTAGCAATGTCTTTTCCTGGGGTATGGGGGTTCCTCATGAACACTGTTACCCGCCTTTCCTCCCGTTGAATGGGAGTGTTCGCAATGAAGTTACAGAAAGGGGATTCTGGCCCACAAGTATTCACCATCTCCCAATACCTTCTACAGACCTGTAGAGACACAAAGGTTATATAAAATATACCTTTCATGAAGGTCTGTACGGACAGCGTCTCCGCCTTGCTGAACCCCTGTTTGAGGATCATCTTCTTGCCGAAGATTTCCGGGGTCATGTCGGGAACTCTTCCATCCACCTCCTTCAGCTGCAGCACGACTGTCTGCTTCATCCAGGGTTCCAGGATCGGGAGCCCGTCTGCGGACAGGGCTGGCCTTGCTGGGCCCAACCGGCCGATGCCAGCCTGGGTGGAGGTGGGGGTTGAGGCAACTTGCTCCGAAGCCTTGGCTGAAGTGGCAGGGACGTTTTTCTTTCCCTTCATCTTCCCCATGATGGAGAAGTTAGTCGAGAAGCGTTTCAGGTGTTCTTCGGCGGCTTCCTTCTTGCTCCTCGTCTTAACTAATTTGCAGCCTTTAAAAAGGTCCTTGTGCGCCTACTGCCCAAAAGTAGTAGCGCAGAGTGGGGGGTGGGGATGATCACAATCTCGTTCCCCGTGGGGGGGGGGGGCTAAGCCTCTAACCCAATAGCAGCAAGTAGATGAAGCCAAATGTAATCGACGATCCTACATGGCCGAGCAGAGGGTACCCCACAAGGACCAAATGGCTTGGATAGATACAAGTGGCTCTCAATGTCCTAGCTGTGAAGCAGAGACACGCCTAAGGGCTAAGGTCGATAGTACACTTGATCTTAGCCAAAAGGCCAAGAACCTTTGGAAAAGGAGGGTAGTGGAAGTAGACCCTGCAAACATAATTCTATAAATGGAGGAGGATAGTGGAAGAATATCCTGCATATATAATTCTGTGGAGAAGGAGGTAGTGGAGAGAGACCCTACATACATAATTCTGTGGAGGAGGAGGTAGTGGAAGGATATTCTGCATACATAATTATGTGGAGGAGGTATTGGAAGGAATCCCTGCATACATAATTCTGTTCCATAAAACAATAAGGTGTAACCACCCTTCTCCTGCGCTTGGTATCCAAGCCCCTCAACCACACACCTCACGGGACTGACAGCTGGCTTCTCAGATGGCTAAGGTCTTGCTGCCCATATCGGACTGGGGTAGTCCACCGGTACTAGAAGCAAAGAAAACAAGAAAGGGTGCACCGACCTAGCGCATTATCCTCAATTAAAGGCTTTATTTATGTAACATTAAAAATGGCTACTCACAGACGTAGATAAAAGTATATCGTATCAAGCTAGATTGCTCGACTGTCCGGGTTTAGTCCATATAATCGTCCATGACCGATGAGATGACTGACGCGTTTCGAGGCCTAGCCTCTTCCTCAGAGCCACCTCAGTGTTTAGTGTTTAGTGTTTAGTCTCATGGCGGCAGACCACTTAGTAATATGAAATGATTGATCTAAGACTTTTTGGTGCATTGTAAAGGTTTCTAACACACTCGGCTGTCTGTCAGTGGATTCTAGAATATTAATTCCCTGCTTTCGCCAACTGGATACTGAAAGACCCGGGATCAGGTGTGAGTAAACTACTAAAGGCACGGAAAGTTTCTTAACTCTCATGTCGCTACAGTCATATCTGAGGAGTCTCTGCCACGCAGATATAGAGGCCTCAATAGTCGGGTATGGAGGTCTTTTGACATTGTGTGCAATGCTCTCAGCCATCGCTAAAGCCGGTAAGTCGTGGCCCGCAGTCACCTGGCGTTCAATTTGATTCCACCAGTTATCTGCCTGACTTGAGAACCAAAATTGTGTGTGATTTAAAAGCGCTGCATAGTAATAAGCTTGAGCGTCTGGTAACCCCGTACCGCCTGCATGTTTAGAATCGTACAGTTTGGATATAGCTATCCTATGCCTCTTGCCGTCCCAAATAAACATCCTAAGTTTGGAAGCCAATTTTTCAAAGAACAATTGGGGGATAGGAATGGGGAGAGTTCTGAAAAAATATAACAGTTTGGGGAGGATTTGCATTTTGTAAGCTGCTATTCTACCTAGCCAGGACAATTGAACTTTCCTAATCTGTTGGAATTCCTCTTCTATTTGGGATAACAGTGGAGGGAAGTTACATTTATAGAGGTTTTCAATCGGAGAGGTCAGCTGAATACCTAAATATGTGATAGAGGGGTGATCCCAGTCACACGAAAATAGACCTCTGAGGGTCGATAATTGCGTCTTAGGTACACACACAGGGAGAGCAGAGCACTTAGTCTTATTCACTTTATAAAGGGAAACCGCTCCAAAGTGATCCAAGACAGTCTGAACCGCCACTAAAGAGTTCGCAGGGTTAGTTAAGGTGAGGATTATGTCATCCGCAAACAGTCCCAGTTTGTGTTGTGTAGAACCTATCTGTATGCCTTCTACGGCTGTGTCTGTCCGAATGGCCTCCGCTAGCAGTTCAATAACCAGCGAAAACAAAACCGGCGAAAGCGGGCATCCCTGACGGGTCCCGTTAGGTAAAGCTTTGTGATAGTAGACCATCCGTGTAGACCCTGGCCGAAGGAGCAGAGTATAAAGCCATAATGGCTGAGTGGATACCGCCCCCAAACCCGAATTTCTCTAAAGTAGCTGCCAAATACCCCCAGTGCACTCTGTCAAACGCTTTTTCGGCGTCAAGCTCCAACAGCACCAACGGCGTCCGGTGAATTTGCAAGTATGAAAGGAGATCAATCATACGCCTCGTGCCGTCGGGTGCCTGTCTGCCTTTGACAAAGCCCACTTGGTCCAGTCCAATAAGAGTTGGGGTAACATGTAGCAACCTATTGGCTAATACTTTGGCATAAATCTTAATATCCACATTAAGGAGTGAAATGGGCCTAAAGTTTTGGGGGGCATCAGGTGTTTTCCCCGGTTTGGGTAGGGTAATTATCACAGCGTCCAGCATTTCCCTGGGGAAGGAACCTGTAGAGATTGCCTCATTAAACACTCTAGCTAGATGAGGGGCCAGGCTATGAGGGAATGTCTTATAATATTCGACAGAGAAGCCGTCTATCCCCGGCGATTTGTGGAGAGGGAGCGATTTAATCACTGAAAGAATTTCGTCCTGCGTTATAGGGGAATTCAACTCCTGAAGCACAGATGAGTCCAGACTAGGAAGGTGAAGGGCGTCTAAGAACTGCTGTATAGCAGCCCTGGTGGGCATCGAGTCAGGGTCAGAGTCCGCTAGGTTGTAAAGAGACTCATAGTAGTCCTTAAATACTGCGGCAATGTCTGTGGGATTAGAGACTACCTTATTCGTCCTATGGTGCTTAATATGCGGGATACGTGCCTTTATGTGTCGCTGTTTTAATTGGGAAGCCAAAAGTTTCCCCGCCTTATTACCATTGGAATACCAGGACAACCGCATCCTTTTAAAATGAAAGTCATACTCTGCAGTCAGTATGTTCCCGAGTTCTAACCTTAGGGTTGTCAATTTTTTTACAGTAGTATCTAGTCATTTCCCAATTGGGTCGTTTTGTGCTGCCTCTCTAAATCGTTAATGTCGTTTTGCAGTCCCTGTATGCGGCGGGTTTTATCCCTCCGCACCTTAGCCGTTTGCTGTATAAGGAGGCCCCTAGCCACAGCCTTGTGAGCACATCGGCCTGAGGAAGGAGCGCATGCTCGGCCTGAGGAAGGAGAGCATGCTCCGATAACGCGTCGCCGTAGCATCCCGCATCACCGCCAGGAGTGACTTCAGGATCCCAGGACCCACGAGTGCCAGCGTTCCACCAGTTGACAAGGAGCCCACGGACACCACCGAGGCCATCCCTGTACACACGGAGGAACCCCCTGCCGCTCTCACCGGGATCCACTGCCTCCACCACCAGGACCCCCTCCAGTGATGCTCCTGATGATCAACATTACTTGACTAACTGCATCTTATTCACCGACTAAATGTGAGTGTAATACTGCTGCACATACTTCAATAAATGTCTTGCTGCACTTAGAAGGCGCTGCGCTGTCTTCCCTTTTGTGAGCACATCAGACCGTGGCAGGGGAACATGAGCCGTCAGCGTTGAATTCAAAGTATTCCGTCACCCTCTTATGTAGGTCCTTGCTGTATTGTGGGTGAGACAACACATAGGTGTTGTTTCTCCACAATGGTCGATGAACGGTGGTAGGTCGTTTGTCCAAGCCCAACGTGATCGGTGCATGGTCCGACCATGTGATGGAGTGGATACAGGCATTGGAGACCTTTTGAAGAGTGAATTTATCCGTCAGAAAAAAATCTATTCTGGAATACTTGGCGTGTACCGCCGAGAAAAAAGAGTAGTCGCGCTCAGTGGTGTGGAGACACCTCCAGGGGTCATACAGGCCCTCCCCATAACAGAAAGGTCCTATGTTTGGCCTTTGTCTCCGCCCCACTGAGGAGCAATCAATATCGCAGAAACCACCTCTTGTGGTAGAGAATTCCACAATCTTGTAGCCCTAACAGTAAAGAACCCTCCTCGTTGCCTGAGGTTAAAACGCTTCTCCTCTAATCGCATGGTATGCCCTCTTGTCCTCATGCAATCCATTCGAATGAACAGCTTTTTTTCTAAGCTGAGATCCCCATTGAGAAATGTATAAATTGCTATCATGTCCCCCCTCAGGCGTCTCTTCTCCAGGGAGAATAAATTGAGCTATTGCAGCCGCTCTTCATAGTTAAGGTCCTCCAATCCCCTAATCAGTTTAGTTGCCCTTCTCTGGACTCTCTCCAGCTCCAACACATCCCTCCTGAGGACAGGCGACCAGAACTGGACAGAATACTCCAGATGCGGTCGGACCAGAGTTTTATAAAGTGGAAGGATTATAGTCTTATCTCTGGAATACATCCCTTTCTTTATGCATGCTAATATTCTGCTGGCTTTGGCAGCTGCCGCTTGACATTGCATGCTGTTGCCTAATCTATCATCAACCAAGACTCCCAGATCCTTCTCCATGTTTGATTCCCCCAAGGGTTCCCCTCCTAACGTGTATTGCGTTTTAGTTGCCCAATGAAACAGTGCATTGAGGTCAGCTTGTAAGTTGGAGACATCCTGTAAATAAGTTATTCCACCACAAAGCTTGGTGCTATCTGCAAAGTAAGAGTCCTCGCACTGAACCTTGGGGTACACCACTGATGACCTTAGACCATTCAGAGTAAGAATCATTAACCACTACTCTCTGAATTCTATCTTTTAGCCAATTTTCTATCCATTTGCAAACTGATCTTTCCAAGCCTGTAGACTTTACCTTACACATTAGCCGTGTGTGGGGAACTGTGTCAAATTCTTTTGCAAAATCCAAGTATACCACGTCCCCCAGCCTCCCCTCTGTCCAAGTATACCACGTCCACAGCCACCCCTCTGTCCAAGGTTTTACTTACCTCCTCATAAAAAGATATCATGTTTGTTTGACAACTTCTGTCTTTCATGACTCTATGCTGTGTGTTGCTTAAAATATTTTTTTCCAGCAAGAACTCATCCATGCGGTCTTTTATTAAACTCTCCAGTATCTTCCCGACTATAGAAGTTAAACTAACAGGTCTATAGTTACTTAGCAAAGACTTTGATCCCTTTTTAAATATAAGCACCACATTGGCCCTACGCCAATCCAGTGGTACTATTCCAGTCCTTAACGAGTCCCTAAAAATTAGAAACAAAGGCTTCGAAATTAAAGTGCTCAATTATTTTAGGATGCGTGGGTGGATGCCATCTGGCCCAGGCACTTTATCCACCCTTATTCTGTCCAAATATTTATGGACCATATCACTTTTGAGCCATTGTGGATCATTTGGGGCTGTGTCACTACCATCCTCATTATGGTCATGAGCTCCCCCATGCTCCTTTGTGTATACAGAGCTGAAGAAATTATTTAATACATTCACCTTCTCTTTGTCCCTAGTCACCCACTCTGGATAATTTTGTAAAGGGCCTACATGCTCAGACCTAACCTTTTTACTATTAATATATTTGAAGAATTTTTTGGGGTCTGTCCTACTATCTTTTGCAATCTGTCATTTATTTTGAATTTTTGCATCCTTGATTTACTTTTTACATATTCTGTTATATTCTTTGTAACAATTAAACAATGATAGTGTTCCTTCATTTTTATATTTTTTAAAAGCCCTTTTCTTTTTATTTATAGATTTTTAACTTTGGCCGTGAGCCACATTGGTTTTATTTTTAGACTTTTAAACGTATTTCCCATGGGAATATACTTTGCAGTGAGTTTGCATAAAGTCTTTTTGAAAATTTCCCATTTCTGTTCTGTGCTCATCTATGCCAATAATGCCTCCCAGTCTAAATCCCGGAGAGCAGCCCTCATCCTTGGAAAATTTGCTCTCTTAAAGTTAAGTGTTTTTGTATTTCCTGTACGCGTTTTTTTGCTTACAGCTAACATTAAATGAAATTATATTATAGTCACTGCTACCCAGATGTTCTTTTCTCTGAACATTATTAATAAGCTCTGCATGGTTTGAGATTACCAGGTCCAACAGAGCATCATTTCTAGTGGGGGGCCTCAATAAATTGTACCATATAATTGTCTTGTAATAGGTTTAAAAATGTTTGCCCTTTAACTGTTCCAGCAGTGCCATTACTCCAGTCAATGTCTAGGTAGGTAAAATCCCCCATTATTAACACTGTCCCAGCACTTGCAGCCCTTTCTTTCTGTGCTAGGAGCTGAGTCTCCACCTCCTCATTAATACTGGGAGGTCTATAACAAACTCCAATAAAAATCTTTGTATTACGCACACCCATGTACATTTCAACCCATACTGCTTCAGACTCAGCACCTTTTCATATACTTTTTATGTTCTGATGAAGATGAAGTTTACATTTTTAATAAAACTGCTTAAATATTCTCCATTGTTGATATTTTTTTTAAATAAAACTGGCCAGTGTCTCTCCTGTTATAAAATTTTGTCCTAGTAAAACTGCTTAACCACTTCAGCTCCGGAAGGGTTTACCCCCTTAATGACCAGGCCATTTTTAGCGATTCGGCACTGCGTTACTTTAATGAAAAACTGTGCGGTCGTGCAACACTGTACCCAAATACAATTGATGTCTTTTTTTTCCCACAAATAGAGCTTTCATTTGGTAGTATTTGATCACCTCTGCAGTATTTAGATTTTACGCTATAAACAAAAAAAAGAACGACAATTTTGAAAAAAAACACCATATTTTTATTTTCTGCTATAAAACATTCGAAATAAAAATGTTGTAAAAATCTATTTTTTTATCAGTTTAGGCCAATTTGTATTCCACTACATATTTTTGGTAAAAAAAAAATCCCAAAAAGCATATTTTAATTGGTTTGCACAAAAGCTATAGCGTTTACAAACTACGAGATAGATTTTTGGAATTTTTATTTATCTTTTTGTTTTTATTAGTAATGGCGGTGATCAGCAATTTTTAGTGGGACTGCGACATTGCGGCGGACAGATCAGGCCCCTAACTGACATTTTTTAGACTTTTTGGGGACCAGTGACATTAGTACAGTAATCCATGCTAAATATTATGCACTGTTACTCTATAAATGATACTAGCAGGGAAGGGGTTAACACTGGGGGTGATCAAAGGGTAATGTGTACCTAAATGTGATTACAAATGTGTATTGGAAGGGTTCTGATCTCTCTCTGCCTGTCTGACAGGAGACTCGCCTGCTTTGTTTACATAGGCAGGCGGGTTTTCTGTCAGTTTATCTGACAATCGCGGGAGGCCATCGGCGCCGCTCCTATCGTGGTCCTACTCCACCTGTGTTTAGACACCTCGCGCAAAAAAAATCATGTAGTACTATGTGATTTTGCACAGCCGTGCCGCAGTAATACTACGGTGGGCGGTCGGCAAGAGGTTAAATACTGATTATTTCTTTTTTTTTATATAACCAAATTTTTATTGAGTTTTTGCAAGAAGGTTATGTACAAACATTGTAGTAGCACAATAAAGAAGAAAAAAATATCGCATTGGTCACAGATTAGGAACAAGAAACATGAACATAATATCAGATTGAGTCTAGGCACTACAAGTGGACCTAGCCGGCGACACATGAGTATTGAGTTTCCACCATGTGAAGTCCAAACGTTAAGGTACACCGGGCTCCGACTACCCCACTTGGGAACCAACTGTAGTCAGGACCGGGTACAACAAGGGGAGTATTATAGTTTAGGTTCATCAGTGATTAACTTGTGTTAGGCCAATCAGTGGAGGGGCTACGTGAGGAGGAAACCGTGTACCGGCAAGGTTCCACAAAAAGGAAGGAAGAAAGAAAAAACAAATAGGAAAACATTTTGACAAGCAGGTGGACACCAAATATAGAAAGTGTGGGAGTGTCCCCAGTCCGTGGGAATGCATTGTATTTCCCAAACAGAATAGAGTTGGGGTGATGTAGGTTATCTGGGGTGGAGTTCAGGAATCAGTTAGATCGAGTCCGGTAGAGGTTCATAGGCTATCACTCCTATTATCAGAGAGCCAAGGTGCCCAGTGCTTGTAGAAGAAGGCGGTGGTGAACTTGGCTTTGGCAAAGACAAATTCCATTCGGATGTGATTGTTTAGTAAGAGATTGGTATCCGCTAGCGTAGGAGGTTTCGGTGATTTCCAGGCTCTCGCCAGTGCGAGACGAGCTGCTATGAGGACATGGGTAGCCAGGATTTTGACGCAAGAGGGCCATGTAGGAATTGAGAGACCCAGGAGGAGATCCAAAGGGGATAGTGGGGAGGATATGTTGCACAGGGAAGAGAGAAATGCTGAGATTGAGTTCCAGAAAGGTTTGATATGCGTGCAGTCCCACCAGATATGTTGAAGTGATCCTATTGACAACCTCGCCAGCATAACGGAGACAAGGTGGGGTATATAGTTGCCAGTCTAGAGGGGGTAAAGTACCATTTGTGGAATAGCTTTTGTAGAGATTCCCAATGGGATATGCCCTTGAAGCTTTTAATGGTAGGAGCATTGCACAATGCCACACGTTTGGGAGTGGTGAACTGGGAACTGTCGAAGACCAAAAGTCCATAGATGAAGAGGGTGCATTTTGTGTAGACTGCAGGAGCGTAGTATATATGAGGGATATGCCTTTAACTGCAGGTTTGGGAGTATCATAAAATTTCAGTGTCGTATCCATTATGGATGGTTCAGACGTCAGATGAATGTTGGAGAGGATTGAACGTATCCTTAGGTATGGGAAAAGGGATTTGGACGGCAAATCAAATGATTATTGGAGATCATGGAATGGTTGTATGCCAGACATTGAGAGAATTTGGTTTAAGTTATGTATGCCTTTGGCAGACCTTGTAAAGATGGGGGGGTCCGGGATATCAGTTCCAGAGCTGATATAGGAAGATGTGCGAGTATAGATTGTGGTAGGCCTTTTGTAGACTGAGTTGTGGCTAGCCAAACCCTTGTTGCTGTATCGATCAATTCGTTTTTAGGAATGGGTCAGAGGTGATGCCAGAAGTCTAAACCCGTGCACTCTGGAAGGAGTAAAGATTCATGATGGCAGTGAGGAAAGGGCCTGATAATCCGAATTTGTAGAGGACTGCTTCCATATATTTCCAGTGGACCCTGTCGAACGCCTTCTCTGCATCCAGGGAAAGAAAGAGAGAAGGCGCTCGACAGTGCTTCACATGTAGGATAAGGTCGAGAGACGGCGGGTGCCATCCACAGCCTGCCTACCTGGGATAAAACCCACTTGATTTGGGTTAATGAGTTGGGGAAGAATTGCAGAGAGGCGTTGTGCTATCAATTTCGCATATAATTTGGTGTCTGTGTTCAACAGGGAAATTGGATGATAGTTAGCAGGACTATCAGGGGATTTACCTGGTTTGGGGAGGGTGATTATCAAGGCTTCAAGTGATTCTTTAGGCATAGTGCCAGTGGAAAGATAGTGGTTGAAAGCTTTGCAGAGTTGTGAAGTGAGTTGGGGGGCGAAATTCTTATAGTATTTGTTAGAATATCCATCCGGGCCTGGTGCTTTGTGGAGGAGGAGTGATTTAATAGCTGCCAGAATTTCTGTCTGGGAGAAATGAGCGGATAAGGCTTCCAATTGTGTAGGTGATATCCATGGTAGCTGGACAGATGATAGAAAGTGGGAGATATCTGCTGTCGAGGGGGGAGGGGAGGGATCTGTATCTTTCAAGTTGTATAATTTGGCATAGAAAGCGCTAAATTCGTTAGCAATGTCTAGGGGGTTGCGCAAGCGGTCACCCGTGGAATTTGTGAGGTATTGAATTTTAGTTTTGGCTGCCTGTCTTTTGGACATTTTGGCCAGGAAGGCGCCTGCTTTATTGGCAGAGGAATAGAACTGCAGTTTAAGGCGTTTAATGTACAGGTCAAAATTTTGATAGAGGTGGCTACTGAGTTGGGATCGAGCAGTTTTCAGTTCAGCGTGTGATGTCGGATACATTTTGTCTGTGGGCTTTTTCCAGATCTCTAATACAGGTAAGAAGGGAATTTGTGGTGGCTAGGCGTTTTTTGCGTTCCTGGGCCCCTAATTTGATGAACAAACCTTGTAGGAAGGCTTTATGCGCATTCCAGGTGATGGAATGATCATGTACAGAATCACTGTTTAATTCAAAAAAAGTCTCAATCTCAGATGAATCTCAGATTCATATGCGGGATTCGTGAGTAAAGAGGAATTCAGCCTCCATGTAGTGTGTGGTGGCGAGGCACCCCGTTCTAGAATTTTGAGGGAAATCGTTGCGTGGTCTGACCACGTAATAGAACCAATAGTGGCTTCTGTGACTAATTGCAAGGTGTGTTTATCGGTCAGAAAAAGGTTGATTCGAGTTAAGACTGCTGAGGGTGAGAGAAAAACGTGTAGTCCCGTTTGTCACCATGGAGGCATCTCCATGGATCATACATGTCCTCATTTGTCAGAAGGGCAGCAAGGGCCGAGGGTCTGCATTTAATGGGGTTGGAAGTGTCTAGATTGGTATCCACAATGTCATTAAAGTCGCCACGATGCGCGGCAGCTCCGACATGGCGCCTTAGCCCGGAGCTCCGCGCCTCCCCGGTCTCCTGAGAGCCCCAGCACCGGCATCACAGCGCACTACACCTCATGACCGGCACCATCGACTGCCCCTTCCTCCGGCGGACCTTCATTAGATGTCAGCAGGCCACCTCAGAGAGGTATCCCGCCGTCTTTTCTTCACCTCACCAGAGCGGGACACACTTAAAATGGTGGCCGCGCCTCACATCTCCTCAGATGACCGCGGCCAGCCGGAGGTAGGCGACTTTCCTATTTACCCTATGGACTCTATGGACATAGGAACTCATGAGAAAGAACAGGGGTAGAAAGGATTTGAACATCCAAGGCCACAAGATTCAACTCTTTGCAGACCTCTCCCCCTTTTCCATTCAATGCCGCAGAGCATTTAAGCCGCTTACATTAGCACTATTTGCTAGGGCACTGAAATACTGGTGGTCCTTCCCCTTCCGCCTGAATTTCCACTTTCAGAACAAGACTCATAGTTTTACCAACTTCCAGGATGGCGAACACATGCTGATGCAAATGGGAATTATCACTAGGGACCCTGTCCCCCACCTCTTCTACCTCCAGGAGAGAATCTTCCAAGCGGCCTCCACCGATCAGCCCTGTCTCCCCGATATGGAACAAGCAGCAAACAAAGCGCTACCGGGATGTCAAGCCACCCTGATGCCTGCGGGGACCCTCCTACTACTCCTCTTCTAGGCTATTGGAGTTTACTCTTCTTCGCCTGATTTTGGGTCCTCGATGATCCCTGCCTTTACTTTTTGACCCCCTTTTTGGGTCCATGTTTGGACTGTTTTCTACGTTTTTCTTTTCCAGCGAACTAACTCTTTTATATTCTAGGTCATGGCTGGTGTTGACTATCTGCTACTTAGCTGGTAGCAGTTTTTTTGTGATGGGACCACTACTCATTACTTTTGAATGTTTTTAGTGCTATCTTGCTTATGGTCCCCTTCTCCTTCCTCCTACTACCTCTTAACGCTGCCCCTCCCTGTCCTCCCTCCTTCCCCGTCATTTCCCTGTCCCTCCACCCCTCCCTCTTCCCTTATTTTCCTTCCCTCCCAATCCATGGAGTCCTTCCCCACTCATTTACCCTGCTCCTATACTCCTCATGGTGTATACTGGGCAGTTGATCCCGCATTTTCAATAGCGGTGTCGTGGTGCCTTGATTTTGCTTTTTTTTTAAAGTATTTTATAGGAATGCTGGGCTGGGGCTCTTTGACCTGGGAGGTGTCATTGCGCCTCCTCCTGTTGGACGTAAGTTGGTTGCCTCTTGCCTCCCACAGGAATGTGCCCTGACTGGTTCAGGGCTCATCCGAACATCTGATGGGGGACTGTGGGCTCTGCCTGCGGTCACCTTATCTCTGCGCAAGAGCATGCTCTTGTGCCCTTCTTCTCCTTTGACTGTCCCCTTTGCTCTCTCTTTGTTCCTTTACTGGTCTCTTTTTCTTTTCAGTGGGTTCCTGCGGTCCGACCAGTTTGTTAATGCTCCTTCTTCTTTTGCCGCTGCTATGCCTGACCTCTCCCAGGGAAACCATTGGGAGTCTGCTACGAAGCTCACCCCAGCGCACTCTATGACAGCCCACCATGACGACTAATGTGAGTACGGTTTCCTCTCTACAGGTGGCATCACACAACACCCAGGGCTTAAATTCGCCGGTCAAACGTAGGAAGGCATTCCAACACTATCATTCCCAGGGACTGGGGGTTCTCCTGCTTCAGGAGACTCACTTTCCGGAGTCCTATCAACCTACATATGTCCATCACAAATACCCCTTTTATCTTGCCAATGCCCCCTCCAAGCAGAGAGGGGTCGCCATATTCTTTGCTAAATCCCTCTCCTTCTCCCATCTGCACATGGTTCTGGACCCCCACGGTCGTTTCATTTTAGTTAAAGGTCACATGCAAGGGGAGTTATACACATTTGTCTCCTATTATGCCCACAACCTGGGTCAGGCGAAATTCTTCACCGATATGTTTCTCACACTCTCTCCACATCTTGAGGGACGAGTTCTCATAGGGGGGGATTCCAATTTAGCCCTTGATTGCTCCCTTGATAAGTCTAATTCCTCTGGTGTTAGGCTTCGCCGCCCCCTCCAAACAGAGTCTACAAGTAGCCAGAACACTTCATTGGCTAGGCCTGATTGATATTTGGCGGGAACTGAACCCTTCTTCCCACGATTATACACATTTCTCTGCACCCCATCATACGTTTGCGCGTATAGATCACATTTTCATCCCCACAACTGACGTCCCTTCTGCACAGAAGTCTAAAATTAGAGATGTCCCTTGGTCGGAGCATTCCATGGTCTCTCTTCGGCTCTCCTTCTTCTGGCTTCCCCGTGGCCCTTCGCCTTGGAGAACCAATGAGTCCATCCTGAGCGACCCCGCTAGGTGTTCCATGATAGAGGCCGCACTCCGCAATTATTTTGCGCTTAATGATCTCCCTGACACGTCCCCCTCTACCCTCTGGGGGGCCCATAAGGCTGTTATCAGGGGTTACCTCATTCAATTGGGGGCAAAAATTAAAAAGGAAAGAATGGTCGACATTGCCCGCTTGGAGACTGAATACGCTCGCCTCCGTAGAGCCCATAAGCGATCCCCTAACCCTGCCTCGCTAGCATAACTGGATGCGGTCACGCTCTCACTGAACCTGGTCCTGACTTCCAGGGCAGAGAAGGCCCTGCGGTGGCAAACGGCTCGCTCTTACGCCGCTCGGGACAAATTGGGTACGAAACTAGCGCTAACTCTCCCCTAAATTTTGTGCGGTATCCATGCCTAAGATTAAGTCCCGCTCTGGCGTTCTATCAAGTAACCCCAACTCCATCATGGACTCTTTCCACTCCTTCTACTCCCGTCTTTACGCGGCCCCTACTCCCCATAAGGGGGATGATCCTGACTCGTTTTTGAACGAAGTTCCTCTTTCCCACCTATCGGCTTCCCATAGATCCCTTCTGGATGCCCCTATTGATGAACAGGAGGTACTGGGTGTTATTAAGACTCTTCGACCCAATTCTGCCCCAGGGCCTGACGGTTTTTCGAATTCTTACTACAAGACTTTTGTATCGGTCCTATCTCCTTATCTGGTTCGGTTCTTCAATGCCCTTAGGGGCGGTGCTAACCTTGAAGAAGTATCTAATAAAGCTTACATATCGGTTATCCCCAAGCCTGGGAAGGATCCCTCCGAGGTGGGCAATTATAGACCGATTTCGCTTATTAATAACGATCTTAAGATCCTGACGAAAATTTTGGCCAATCGTTTATCTAGCTTTATTGCCAAATACATTCATAAAGATCAGGTTGGATTCATCCCGGGTAGACAGGGACCTGACCAGATAAGGAGAGTGATTGATGTCATCTCTCCGTTAAATTTTAGGTGGGATGGTGGTCCTCCCCAACATGGTTTTCTCCTGTCCCTGGATCTACAAAAGGCCTTTGACTCCCTTTCCTGGCCGTTCCTCTTCTGCACCCTAGAACATTGGGGCTTTGGCCCCGCGTTCCTCACCACGCTTCGGGCCCTTTACTTTTATCCGGTCGCTCAGGTCCGGATGCAAGGTTACTATTCGGCGAATATACCCATCCGGAGGGGCACGAGACAGGGATGCCCCCTGTCCCCGCTCCTCTTTGCGGTGGCCCTAGAATCCCTGGCAACAGCTATCCGCCTCCACCCCGACATTCATGGTATACAGTGCGGACCCGCTACCCACAAATGCACGCTGTTTGCAGATGACATCATGCTATTTGTCACTTCCCAATTGATTTCTCTCCCCAATATCGTTTCCCTCCTAGACGCTTTCGGGGCGGCCTCAGGCCCGCGAGTCAATATGTCTAAGTCCCTGGCCCTTAATGTTACCCTCCCCTCCTCTCTTGTGGTTTGGCTGCAGGATCACTTCCCTTTCTCCTGGCACTAGGATTCCATCCCCTACTTAGGGGTGTCGTTAACCCCCATGATAGACAAACTTTATCCAACCAATTACCCACCCATGTTCCGACATTTGAAGCGGGAATTATCTGAATGGTCTCGCTTTCATATTTCCTGGATAGGGAAAGTCAATGCAGTTAAAATGACTCTTTTGCCGCGGATCCTCTATTTCTTCCGGTCTCTCCCGATCCCTGTGTGGAAATCCCATGTTCAGAGTCTACAAGGTCACATCTTTAAATTTATCTGGGGACAGAAGGGACATAGAATTAATAAACATACACTTCTACGCTCCAGGAAATAGGGGGGTTTGGGTGTCCCAGACCTCTGGAATAACTATCTAGCAGCACAACTAACACAGTTCTCCGTTATCTACTCCAGGGGTGGGAAGCCCGACTGGTGCAATATGGAACGTCAGGCTATTGATAAGCGGCATGGGTAACAGCTGGCGTCCAGGAAGGGCTTCCTGGATCGCCGATGCCGAGCCCGCCCCCAAGCCGCGCGCGCGTCATGCTGACGCGCAGCGTGGCGTGGGCGGGGCCGGCGCCTGCATTCCAACGGCACGGTGAGCAAAACCGGAAGTGCAGAGGCACTTCCGCTTTCAATTGGTCAGCGTCGGACAGGAGGAGACCTGGCGCTGGGTGGAAAGGACCAAAGGTATGCATCGCTAAATGCGCGATGTGTCTCACCGTGCCGGGATGGCCCTGCAATAGAGACATGAGTGGTCAAAACGATGGCTTGAATGCCTGAATCATATCATGATGTCAGATAACCCAATATGCCTCAAAAATTGGCCCAATGGGTTTGGATACTGACAATCAGAGATACTCACAGGATGGTATAATAATATATGTGTGTATGGGAATATATACATCGCCAAAGAGCACTCAACCAAATGTTTACAAACCAACACTACAAATAAATGACAACAAAGCAAACATTGGGGAGAGGAAAGAAATTAAGTTAGTAGAGCAAAAAAGAAAGCATAACAATGCAAGTATATATACCAAAATTGACATCAAACATAATACATTGGAGCAGAGAGAGCACATTTAAATATAGACACGAACATGATGTAAAACAGCAGTATATGCTTATTTAAGAAAATTAGGCAACATGAAACTCTGCTGTTAATCAGCACCTTGGGTGATAGGTGTAAACCAAATATGACAGGCATGGTGAAAGGAGGTGGGATCTTATGAACTAGATGATAGAGGGTTAAGTCTCCATGCCCCCGGAGTTAAACCCTTCGAGGAAGGGCTTGAAGGATAGTGTCCCATTCAAGCCAGGGGGTTCAGTGGCCTTAAGGTGGTATATCCACCTGAGCTCAAGTTGGAGGAGACTTTTGTTCCAGTCTCCTCCTCTGGGGCCCGGGTGGATGCGATCCAAGATTAGAAATTTAATCTTGGGCATTTTGCCAAAATGTACCGTGGCTACGTGCCGACCAAGCGGGAGGTCTGGGTCGGACCTCCTCATGCTCAAGATATGGCGGTAAGCCCGTTGCCAGAACTCCTGCTTGGTTTTGCCAATGTAGAAACACTGGCAATCGCACAGTAGAAGGTAGATAACGCCAATGGTGCGGCAGTTGGCAAAGTGTTTGGCTCTGTGGGTGGTCCCATTGGGTAATGTGGGGCTCCTTTGTGTCAACATGTAGCCGCAATATTTGCAGCTACCACACATAAAGGTCCCTTTGTACTTGCAGCAGGTGAGCGAGGTACTGTCCAGAAATTCACTGCGAACCAACCTTTCCTTTAGGGCAGGAGCTCTTTTAAAGGTAAAGTTGGGTGCGTCTGAGAGATATTGACTTAGAACTGGATCAGAGGACAAAAGGTGCCAATGTTTGGACACAATCTGCCTGATCTTGCAGTGTTGGTATGTGTAGGGAGTAATTATTCTCAGTTTGTCACTCGCATCTGAATTTTTGGCTGATGTAGGGGCCAATAGTTTGTTTCTGTCGCTAGATAGAGCACGTTTATAGGCTTTTTTGAGGGACTTTTTGGAGTAGCCTCTCCGTGACAACCGGTCTAGGAGTTCATCCGCAGCTATCTGAAAGGTTTTGAGATCTGAGCAGTTGCGCCTAAGCCGTAAGTATTGGCTAATAGGGATGGACCGGAGGAGGGGTGTTGGATGGAATGGTTTTATCTTCCTGTACAAGCACACAAAGTTAAGATTTGATTAACTCTGTAAGTACTCACAATCGATATACAGTATGTTTTGTGAATTATAAAAGCATTGTATTGAGTAGATTCCATTATTCATGGCACTCATGCTTATATTTTTGTATATTATCAGAGTACCGCTATGAACTACCCCTGAAGAAGGAGAAAGTAATATCTTCGAAACATGTATTAAGTTCTAGCTTCTGAGTCCTATTCTCATCTGCCGAATGCTTGTACATTGTTTTTATGCCAATACCTTATATTTTCTATTTTTGTATTAATAAAGCCACTTTCAAAATACATACCAGGTTTTCTATTTGATATGTGCCTTTAAAGTCCCATTTAGGGGAACCCCCTCTTTTTGCTACTTGGTCCTATAACCTTATCACATTGTACTTCTATGTTGAAGAAGAAGATGCCGCCTGTGGAGAAGTTCCGTCTGACTCAAATTTCACACTTTATTAATTCCCTCAAGTCCAAATCTCCTGCTCCCCTTCGGGTATCGTTTTATGAACAATGTTTTGAAACTAACTAAAGTCGCCACATAAAATAATTGGGTCTGATCTGAATGGTGCCAATTTGGTAAGCAGGTGAGAGTAGAATTTTTTGTGGGCTGTGTTGGGGGCGTACACATTCACTAGGATTATTAGAGTGTGCCCAAAGGTAGCGGATAATAATAGGTATCTACCCTTGTCGTCAACTTCACAGTGATGTAGAATAAATTTAATGGAATCGCGTATCGCAATCATTACTCCACTTTTTTTCTTTGGAGCGTTGGCAAAAAAGCAGTTAGAGAATTGTTTGTGGGAGCATTTCGGAGGTTTGGATTGTAGAAAGTGATTTTCTTGTACACATATAACATGTGCTTGGTGGGATAGGGCTTCCTTCCATAAAAGGTGTCTTTTAAACGGGGAATTTAGGCCCTTAGCATTAATAGGGGTGATATTGAGGGTCATGATGGATTCTGCAGGTGGATATGTGTGAATGGAAAAACGGGACTACTGGCTCCCACTCCCTCTAGAGAGGGAAACAGGAAGTATCAAGTTATGAGACACTTAACAGTCAAAAAAATAAATCAAGTAACATTTCACAACATTACCTATGCGATCAGGATTATAAGTAATGACTAGGCAATACAAATGTTGAGAGACAAAGAAACATATAACTGCCTCTATGACTTTGAATCAATGCAATAAACCAGTAGGAGGGAAACTGAAAAGTAAGACTACAAGAGCAACTAGCAAGTGTGCGTGACACACTGTACCCTGAGGGTGTGGGAAGAGTGGTGTATCAACGACCACGCCAGATACAGTAGTGGCATGGAAGATGTTGGAGAGGAAAGCCATCAACTTTTGTTCCTGTCAGGAGAGGGACCATGTTGAGGTGAAGACTTAGAATGAGACTTGCCACGGTGAGGAGTGAGAGGGGGAAGCGGCAGGAGACCCCAATTGGTCAACTTCTTGTATCTATCTTTAGGTTAAAAGATAGGGATCATTTGCTGCTGGTACGTTACAAGGAGTTTGGTGGGGAAACCCCATTTGTAGGTTATTTTCCTTTCTTGAAGGATGGACGTGATAGGGGTAAAAGCTCTACGCATCTCCATTGTGGCTGGCGATAGGTCGCTGAAAAGAGCCAGATCAGTGTATGGGGCTGGCAGGGGTTTCGTCACTCTAGCTGTGTGGAGGATTTGTTCTTTCACGTGGAAAAAAATAATCCTTGCCAGCACATCCCTGGGTACGTCAGCAGGTAGGTGAGAAGGTTTAGCAATGCGGTGGGCCCTGTCAATAAGTAAGTCGCGTGTGTCCAAGCGTGGAAGGAGCAAAGAGAACAGACGCTGTAAATACAGGGTCAGCTCATTTGGTTTGATGGATTCAGGGATATTTCTGAATTTTATATTTTTACACCTGGAGTGATCCTCCAGGTCTGCAAGTTTCATTTTTATACTGTGCAGCTCTTCTGCTCGGTAATCCTGAGTATCCAGCACTTCATTATGTGCCTTAGCATGCTCCTACACAGTGTCTTCCAGAGTGTCAGTCCTGACCTTCAGGCATTCAATTCTGTCCTGGACTTGTGATATGGACAATTGAAGCTCTCTGTGCAGTTCTTTCTGTAAGGTGAGTAGCATGGATTTAATAGCAGCCTCTGAAGCAGGAAGTGCTGCTAGGGCTGGGGCCCTGTCAATATCTGCATCTGTGGACCAGAACTGCTTCTTGGGATGTGAGCCTTTGTATGGAGATTGGGCAGGGGAGGAAGCGATCCTCTTACCTCTGTCAGATGCTTGTCCCATCGTGGGGAGGTCAGGAGCTGCTGTTGTGTCCATATCTCCAGCGTTGATGGATGAGGGAGGGTCACTTGATGGAGGAGACGCCGTGGAGCACTGTGTGTGTGCAGCGGAGGGGGATGCCCAGGTGTCTCTCCTGAGCGAGGATGCTCGGTGGGGTGATGTGCGGTTGCTGGCTGTGGCTGCTAGTGGCGGCGGATCCGGATCGTGGAGCGGAGTGCCTGGATCAAGCATCCATCTTGGTCCGCGACAGACCACGCCCCCCAAATACTGATTATTTCTTAATTAAACGCTGACTGAGGTCTCCATTTCTAAATGTGGTCTTGTAAAAGTACTTAAATATTGTGTAAAGGGTCAGTACAAAATTTGGCTGGCTTATTCCTTGGAAATCTTACTCTCTGTTGTTATTGTGTTGATTACCAGCTGCCTGATGTCTCTCTGTGAAACTGAATATATCTGTAGGTATATACATTACCTCATGTAAATACTGCAAAAAAATTACTGATATCATTTTCTATTTCCTTTACAGGTAAAAGTATTAAAGAAGAAATGTCACAGCTGAAGAATAACAGTGAGCATAAAAGGGTCATGGGTTGCTTTTTACCTTCCTGAATAAACAGCAGTAAAGTTTAGTAAAAATAAAGCAGATATCATACTGTGGAGGACCTGCATACATAATTCTAGTGGATAGAGGGGGTAGTGGAAGGAGATCCCTCATACATAATTCTGTGGAGGAAGGGTTAGTGAAAGGAGACTCTGCATACATAATTCTCTGGAATTATCTAGAGGAGGGTAGTTGTCTCTTATCTTGTTGGTGAGCCTGACGTGCGGAGAAAGGCCTCTCATACAGCTCTTGGCTTGAGGGCCACTGGTGGTGAGACAACAGCATGGTGGGGTAAGTGCCCCTATGATCTGTCCAGCAGTCTGTGCAGGTAGTAGCTGGGAAGGAAGCCATGAGTAGCTGACAGCAGGCAGATGAGACAGCAGGCAGATGTGCCAGCAGGATAGCTGGAAGCAGGCAGATTGGCTTGGCTGATGACAGACTGTGGATGCACAGCAAGAAGCAGGTGCTAGAAGATGCTGAGCTGGACTGAAGGAGCTGAAGCAGGCTGGAAGAGCTGGAAGCAGGGTCAGACGAGCCGGGTTGGTAACAGACGCACAGATCAGGCATATACGGCAGGAAGTAGCGTAGTCGGGTCAGTCGACAATGGATGCAGGATCAAGAGGTGCAGCAGGCAGAGACAGAATCCGAGGTGAACCCAGGGGTCAGGACAAGTAGCAGATAGGAATGGGTTGAAGCAAGCCGGGGTCAAGATCAGAGGTCAAACACAGGAATCAGGAATGCAGCAACATACACAGAACGCTGTAGACCAAATAGCAATTATCCAGTGCTGAAGCTCTGTTTCAATAGGCTGTTTGGCGCCAGCCTTGGTGACAGATGAGTGCTCGCAAATGCATGTTTGCTGACATCTGTTTGGCTCGTTCTTGATGATGGCAGCTCCACTATGAAGCCCATGGAGATAATTGTCCATGGCCTGTCTGGCACAGGCAAAGGTCTGAGCAGACCCCAGGCCTTGTTTCAGGTGCTCTTTTTTCAGGTAGAGGTAATGCATGCATTTACATAGCCCTTACAATTTTTCTCCAGATCAGGCCACCAGAATGTGCGCTGCTCTAATTCTACTGTCTTGCAGATTCTGAAGTGTCCTGCTAAGGGATGGTCATGACAGAAACCCAGTACTGTTACTTGAACAACTTCTGGGACAAAGATTTTTTTCTCCCTTCCAAAGAAGTCCCTCTTTTGTCTGTAAGGTGTCCCTGATAGGACTGCCGGTAACTGCAGATCCTTGCTTCAGCTGTGATACGAGATCAGTCTGTAGCAAGAGAAGGTTCCCTGCTGGCAGGATAGTATCTGGTGCTGGCAAGCCCTTAGTGTCCTCAAACATGCGTGATAATGCACCAGGCTTGACATTCTTTGACCTGAGTCTGTAGGTAATGTGGAAAGAGAACCTTGAAAAGAAGAGTGCCCATCGGGACTGGCGAGGTTTCTGACGTTTAGCAGTCCTCAGGGTACTCAAGGTTTTTTGTGATCTTTATAGATCAGTATTGGGTGAGCTGCCCCTTCTAACAGATATCTCCATGCAATGCATACTAGCTCATTATGCCTTTGTCTTACAGGTTTTGTTCTTTTTTCCCCCAAGGTTTACAACCTCTTTAAGAGTTTACACTAAGCATATAGCCATTTAATACTATATCTTCCTATATACCACAGCTGTGCCTTGCAAGCATGGAAATATTTGCTCCTGTGAGTCATCAAACATCAAGGAATATTCACTTATTTGAATTCTTTTCCATTCTCAGAAAAAAATATTGAAGACGAAATTATACAACTGCAGGCTAATAGTAAGTATTTTATTCTCCCTGAATTTTTTTTTTAACTTGCATTTGCAATTAGTTCTCATGAATAAAAAGAAGTAAAATCTAATGGAAAATGCATACATGATTCTGTGGAAGAGAAAGTAGTGGAAGGAGATGTTGCATAGGTATGTGGAGGAGATAGTGGAGGGAGACCCTGCTTCTATAATTTTTTGGAGGAGGAGGAGATAGTGGTAGGAGACCCTAAATACATAATTCTGTGGAGGAGAAGGGCAATGGAAGGAAATTCTGCATACATAATTCTTTGGAAAAGGAGGGTAGTGGAAGGAGACCCTGCATACATGATTATATAAATGGAGGAGGTTAGAGAAATAATATATCCTGCATACATATTTCTGTTGGTGACGAGGTAGTGAAAGGAGACCCAGCATACATAATTCTGTGGAGGAGGAGGTAATGGAAGGAGATCCTGCATACATAATTCTGAGGAGGTGGTAGTGGAAGGAGATTCTGCATACATAATTCTGTGGAGGAGGAGAGTAGTGTAAGGAGACCCTGCATACATAATTCTGTGGAGGAGGAGGTAGTGGAAGGAGACCCTGCATATATAATTTTGTGGAGGAGGTAGTGGAAGGTGATCCTGCATACATAAATCTATGGAGGTGAAGGGTAGAGGAAGGAGATCCTACATACATAATTATGTGGAGGAGGAGGGTAGTGGAAGGAAAGCCTGCATACATAAATCTGTGGAGGAGGAGGATAATGGAAGGAGGTTCTGCATACATAGGTCTGCGGAGGAGATAATGGAGGGAGACCTTACATACATAATTCTGTGGAGAAGGAGTGTAGTGGAAGGAGATTCTGCATACATAATGTTGTGAAGAAGGAGGTAGTGGAAGAAGATCCTGAGTACAAAAATCTGTAGATGAGGAAGATAGTAGAAGGAAATTCTGCATACATAATTCATTGGAGGAGGAGGATAGTGGAAAGATATCCTGCATAAATAATTGCTAGGAGGAGGAATGTAGTGAAAGGAAACATTGCATACATAATTCTGTGGAGGAGGAGGGTAGTGGAAGGAAATCCTACATATCTACCGTAATTCTGTGGAGGAGGATGGGGGTGGAAGGAGATTCTGCATACACGATTCTTTGGAGGAGCTGAATGTATTTTGGGGTGTCATTTCATATATAACCATAGCAGGTGTGAGCAATATATCCTTTAGTCACAACTTTGTGTAAAAAAAAAAAATAATAATAATTTTCCAGGAACTTGTGGCAAAATATAAAATATTCCATGGACTCACCATGCCTCTCAGCAAATAGCTTGGAGTGTCTACTTTGCAAAATGGGGTAATTTGGGGGGGGGGGTTGTGCTATCTTGAAGTTTCAGGGCCTCTGAAACTGTGACAGGTAGTGTGGAGGTGAAATGCACAATTTTCGCCATTAGAAAACGGGAGGTGGTGATTGGTTTTCGGGGTCTCGTACACAGCTAGGCTCCCAAAAAGTCTCACACATGTGGTATCCCTGTAATCAGGAGAAGCAGCAGAATGTATTTTGGGGTGTCATTCCACAAAAACCCATGGCATGTGTGAGCAATTTATCTTTTAGTGACAACTTTGTGTTAAAAAAAATAATAACAATTTTCCCAAAACTTGTGGCAAAATATAAATTATTCCATGGACTCACCATGCCTGTCAGCAAATAACTTGGGGTGTCTAATTTCCAAAATGGGGTAATTTGGGGTGGGGTTGTGGTATCTTGATATTGCAGGGCCTCCTAAACCGTAATAGGTAGTGAGAAAATGCAATGAAAAATGTACAACCTTTGGAATTCTGAAGGCAGTGATTGGTTTTCGGGGGCCTGTACACAGATAGGTTCCCAAAAAGTCTCACATATGTGGTATTCCTGTACTCAGGAGAAGCAGCAGAATATATTTTGGGGTGTAATTACACATTTATATAAGGCATACGTGAGCAATATATCATTTCAATGAAAAAACATGCCTCTCAGGACATTCCTTAGGATGTCTACTTTCCAAAAAGTGGTAATTTGGGGGGGTTGGAGGTTTGTACTGCCCTGCCATTTTATCATTTCATGAAATGAGATAGGCAGTCAGAAAGTAAAAGCTGCATAAATTCCAGTATATACACCATAGTTTGTAGAGGCTATAACTTTTGCGCAAACCAATAAAAATACATTTTTTTGGTCAAAGACATGTAGCTAAATACATTTTGGCCAAAATATATGACATACATTTAATATATTGGATATTTTTTAAAAGACAAAGTTGAAAATTTAATTTTATCTCAAAATCTTTGCTCTTTTTTAATTAATTTCGCAAAAAATAAAAAGTTCAGAGGTAATCAAATACCACCAAAAGAAAGCTCTGTTTGTAAGAAAAAAAGGACGTAAATTTCGTTTGGGTACAGCATTGCATGAGCACACAATTGTCAGTTTAAATCACGCAGTGCCAAGTTGAAAAAAGGGGCCTGGTCTTTGAGCAGCCAAATCCTCCGGGGCTTAAGTGGTTAAAGTGATTGTAAAGTCTTTTTTTTTTCAATAATAATAACAAACATGTTATACTTCCCTCCTCTGTGATGTTGGATTTGCACAGAGCAGCCCGGATCCTCCTCTTCTCAGGTCCCTCTGCTGTGCTCCTGGCCCCTCCCTCCTGGTGAGTGCACCTGAGCCGAGTCACAGCTCCCTGTGTCCATTTAGACATGGAGCTGTGGCCCCAGCCCCTCTCTCTCCTGATTGGCTGAATGACTTTGATTGATAGCAGCATAAGCCAATGGTGCTGGTGCTGTGTCTAAGCTAATCAGGAGGGAGAATCTCTGACAGCCAAGGCACTCGTGGACATTGCTGGACAGAGGTGGGGCTCAGGTAAGTATTAGGGAGGCTGAGGGGGGCTTCTGCACACAGAAGTCGTTTTATCTTAATGCAAAGAATGCATCAAGATTAAAAAAAAAACCTTCTGACTTTTCAACCACTTTAACTATTAGTTAATAAAATAGAAAAAAAATCAGCAGGAAAATTACAATTGAATGGAGAAGGAGAATATGGGGTTAATAAAGGGTTTAACAGAGGAACATTTAAATATTCATTTTTTACTTGTCAAGGTTGCTTTAACTCTCTTCACTTTGAGATTGAAGTTCATCCCTTTGATCGATAAATGGATAAACAGAAAGTTACAATGTTTCAATGTAACTTTCTGTATTCCCGTCTGAGCAATGTTGTTGATAAACATTGGCAGACAGGTTTTTTTTTGACAGCTCCTGCTTATTAATCACAGCTTCATTGCATTGTACTAAGACAGGGGAAATCCCGGGAGCAGAGCAGAAGGACGGGATATACTAGACACGCCCTGTGTATAATGATGACATGTTTTTGGGCATGTCTAGGATGTAGACATTATGTCAGTAGAATCTACTCCTGATGAAGTGAATGAATATTTAGGAAATGTGTAGGGATTTTTTATGTGCTTTGACTCTGACTACAATTACAGCAAATCAGCTTGTTGTTTTTATATTGACATGTCTTTATCTAATACAAATCTTTGAATTGTCTTTGTGTTGTGTTGTACCTCATATAAAGTCCCACGGGCACTTGAAATGTTTTAGTGTAAAATATGTGTAGCACTTAACCCATAAAAAAAGTGCATGTACCAAAAAAGACAACTCATATGTTCAACAAATAATGTCCACCAAATTAATAGTGATCACCAATAAGTCCATTGAAGAAAATATAGTCCCAATAAATGAATGCACACACAAAAATATATACATGTAAAAATGTCCCAGCGACTAGGTGTCGCTAAAAAAAACTTCCCAATGTAGCAAGTGTCAATATGTGGATGCTGCTCCGTATAGCGGCTTGAGAAACAAGTTTTAGTAAGAAGGGCTGCTTAGCAAATACAATTGGTCATCCAAACTAATGGATAGACCTCAGCTCACTTTAAGGAAGAAATGGCAGGATCCACTCGTTAAACTTCTCACCGGTGTGAGGGTGGAAGACTCTCAGAGGCAGGTGTTCAGAGATCATGTAAACTTATTTTGTGGCGGAGGTACATTGATGACATCCTCCTCCTATGGGATGGAGACACTGTCTCTCAATCTCAATAATAGGGGGATCAAACTTGATTATTCAAGTAGTAGTTCAGAACTGACGTTTCTCGATTTAAATCTGGTGGTCAATGGTGATCGATTGACTACCAACACACACTTAAAAGAAAACAATGGTTTTATACCAACTGATAGTTGCCATTATAACCCCTGGCTAAAAGGAGTCCCAAAAGGCCAATTTTTGTGCTTACGGCGTAATTGTACTTATCAGGATGATTTTCTCATACAGGCATCAGATCTGAGATTAAAATTCATTGATAAAGGATATGATGGCAACTTTCTTGATAAAACTATTAAGGAAGTTGTGGAGATTGATAGGAGGAACCTCTTACAACCTAGTGAATGCAGAAATATGAACAATAAATTCCTTCAAAAATACTTTTATTACATCCTTCTCCACACAGCATTACCTCATAAAAAATATAATTAGAAAACACTGGCCGATCATTGAGAATGATCGCATTCTTGGACCAATGCTCCCTGAAAAGCCAGCTGTAGTTTTTAGGGGTGTTCCTTCCTTGAGACACAAAATAGCACAAAACGTGATAGACCCACCAAGGCAACCCATCTTCTTTTCAGAAATGAAAGGTTATTATCCATGCCGTAGGTGCAATATTTGTGCTATCAATTCATTCAAGGGTAGGAAAATCGAGAAATTCCATTCTGAACAGACGGGTAAAGAGTATGATATAAAAACCTTTATTACATGCTCTACAAAAAATATTGTTTACCTTCTTTAATATAAATACGGAAAACAATACATTGGTCGCACCACAAGGGCCCTACAGGTTCGTTTAGGCGAGCATGTAGGGAAAATTAAAAAAGGATTCCCTGGCCATAGTGTGTCTAAACACTACGATATATGCCATCATAAAAATCACAAAGACACACTGTTTGTGGCCATTGATAAACACACGCCACATTGGAGAGGTTCTAACGCAAAGAGAGAGATATTACGGGCCGAAACACGATGGATATATTGTCTCAAAACACATGCCCCTTTTGGCTTAAATGTGGAATGGGACTTTAATTGTTTTATTAACAAAAGTTGATTTTTATTAATTCATTTTTAATTTTTAATTTTGTTTTGGGGAGCAGAGCACTGCGCCTTGAGTCCACCCTGTTGTGTGACAATAGCGAATGAATATTCGCTATTGCCACACTGATTCTCCTCCCGGTCAATCAGGAAGCAGGACCTGTTTCCCAATTGGCCAAAGGAGAAGGCATCCTATTGGTGGAGGAGGAGGGAGGAGACGGCCGCGAGAGAGGACATGGAGGAGACTGAGGGGACAGCTGTCGCCGCCTGTCAGTCCGGAGGAAGAAGGTAAGTAAACTGGCGCCCGGGAGGGGGGAATATGGTGTGGACTGGACTCTGGAGTGACGGGGGGGGGGCGTGACCAGGTCTGTCTGACGCCCCCCCCCCGACCGATGGAGCACCAGCCGCAAATGTGCAAATTTGCAAATGTGTGTCAACTAAACCCCTGTTCTTTGTACCAAGAGACAGGTTTTATTTGGTTGGTGACAGACTGGAGGGTGAATACATCAGACTGGGGGCTGGCTGACTTTCATGCACCTCTTACAATCCTTCAACCTCATTTTGTGTTGGGTTAGTAGATGTGCATCCCCACTGCAAGGGAGACGTTTCAGATTTCCCAGAGATGGACTTTAAACCTCTTTGAAATTTCAAGGTTGTCTTTTCTCACCCAGGACACAGTTCCTGCTGTCCCGCAGGCTGGATATCAATTGGTTCCAGATGCTACTATTTCCAAAAAACTTTGGAAACTTGGGAGAGGAGCCAGGAGGAATGTGCTAAGAAATACAGCATTCTTCTGATTTTGGAGAACAAGAAAGAATTGGTAATTATCTGAGCTCTGGATGCGGTGGTTCTGACAGGTGACATGTTCTCTTTACGTGTTGCAAACACAGAGTAGTTACAATGACATATTAAAACAGTGGAAGTGGAAGCAGGAGGTGGTGGTGACTGCAGATTATTTTTGGGGGGATGGGAGAGTCTCCTAGTGTAGTATGGGGGTATAGGGAAGCCCCCCTCTCTCTCACCCCTTCTCTCTCTCTCTCTCTCAACCCACTCCCCTCTCTCTCACCCCCCTTTGCCTCTCTCTCTCTCCCCCACCTCTTTCCCTCACCTCTCTCTTTTACACCCTGCTTTCTCTCTCACCTCCCTCTCTTTCTTTCACCTCCCCCCTCTCTCTCTCTCTCACATCCCTCTCTTTCTCCTTCCCTCGCTCTTTCTCACCCCACCTCTCTCTCTCTCTCTCAATCCGCCTGTCTCCCACCCCGCCTCTCTCTTAACCACCCTCTCTCTCCAGAGAGCCCACACAGCCACCAGAGGCCCCTCATAGTCACCAGAGATCCTGCATAGCCACCAGAGACCCCGCATAGCCACCAGAGACCCCCAATAGCCACCAGAGACCCCCCAATAGCCAATTGAGAAGAAAGGGTGGGACAACTTTAGATGGGGTGCCTGGTTTTAGTCTTGCCTAGGGCAGCTAAAAAAACAAAATACACCACTGAGGGGGCGGGGGTGTTCACATGCTTCTGTTGCCATGCACTTCTTGGCATCTGTGGCAAAAACTATCACTCATGTCATGTCTGGTGGGCAGAATTGCCACCAAATGTGATCCATTCAAGAAAATGGGGAAGGACTGCAGGCACCCTGCAACCAATTCCCCTCTCCCAACACAAGTCTCCTTTGCATGATATCACAGTGCCCAGGGCAGCTGCCTCTCCTGTCCACCTTTGTCCCTGCCCTGTGTATATTTGCTGTGCCCTGTCATGGCGGGAAAAGTGTTTCTTGTTACCCAGGATTTTCATTCAGGAAGGTTGAGGGGCTCCAGGGTTCTCTTTTTATACTGAGGAAACTGCAGTTTCCTCAGTGGTTGGTAAAACCTGGTTTGGGTCCTGGAGCCCAGAGGCTTCATAAAAACTTGGGTGGTAAGAAGCTTTCAATCCTGGATGAAGTCTCCAATCCTGGATCCAGGTTTCGTGGGCAATCAACACACTAATTGTTTATGTGTGTGCAGGGCATTTATTAGAGGGGTGGCAGAGAAATGCTAAAAATAATATTCTTTGAGGGAAACCCATTTGTTGGCTTGAACTTTGTTTTATTAAAAGTGGGCACCCAAACTTGAAAAATCAAAAGTCCCCATTTTGAAAGCATATATGCAAGTTATTGGCCTTAAAAAGGGTATGGGGACCCGGGTACTGCCTTGGGGAACATCTATCAATGCAAACATAGTGCCTGGGGGGTCCCCTTAGTCTGACTGTAAAGTGGCACATCTGTACCATGTGTAGAACCTGCTGCAGTAAAACTGACATTTAGAAAAAAAAAAAAAATGACATTTAAATTGCAATACAGTACCATTGCCAGCAAAACAAAATTTTAAAAGAAACAGCGTGGGGTTCCCCCAATGCATACAAGGCCCTTTGGGTCTGGTATGGATTTTAGGGGGGGGGCCCATGCCAAAAAAAAATAGTGTGCCCCCCCCCCCCCCCAAATAGACACCAGACCCTTAGCTGAGCATGCAGCCTGGCAAACCAGGAAGGGGGGGGGGTGGACAAGCAAGCCCCCCCCCTCCTGAACCATATCAGGCCACATGCCCTGAAAATGGGGGGTGCTTTGGGGCAGAGGGGCCACCCTAAAGCCCCTTGTCCCCATGTTGATCCATTCACCAAAAGGTGTCAAAAAGAAATATTGATTGATGATAGATCTTCATGGGGGGGGCATTGTTTTTTTATTTTTAATAAAGAAATTGTCAAAAACTGTGTGTTTTGGTATTTCTTTTTGATACTTTTTTGGTGAATTAATAGGGGGCACATGGGGGGGGGGGGGGGCTGTAATCTGGTGGCCATTGGCTTGGTCTGACGGGCTGCCTGCTTGGGTAAGGATCTGGTATACATTTTGGGAGGGGGCCCCTCACGCTGTTTTCTTTTTTAATGTTGCCTTTTTTTTTCACATTTTTTTTCACATTCCGCTGAGCGCCCTGGGTGTTCACTAAACGGGCAAACGGGTGATGCTTGGTCTGAACCTTTCGCCCAACACTATACTATATATATAAAACCCTTTTATTTGGGGGGGGGGGGGGGGGGGACTTGTGTGATCCTTTTGCTTTAACCTACCAATGTAGAACTGTGACAATGTTTCTTCCAGTGTTACATTTCTACTAAATTTTTTGTCATCCCTAATCTAGAATTACTTGCTGCCCTTCATGGAAGGAAATGATATCTGGATTGGACTGCGGCGGGATATGAAGAACAGCAATCACTGGCTGTGGGTAGATGGGACCCCTCTCACACTCAAGTGAGTGCAGATCTTTTTTTCAGCAGGAACGGGGGGGGGGATGCAGTTCCGGAACCTTCAGGACAGAATGTATATGCCAAAGGGTGCTGGGATGTGCTGGATGGTCAACTGATGCTGGCTGCCTCTATTGTCACTTGGGAAATCTATTGTTGAAGGGCTCTATTGGTGCTGGTGGGGAGGGGATATATTGTTTCTGTAGGGTCAATTGTTCATGGAAGAGATTTAGTGTTGAGGGAGGGGCCTGTTGTTGCTGAATGTTGTAGAGTCTATCCATGCTGGATACTGGGAGATATATTGTATATATACAGTTTGTTGCTGGGGGTATTTTCTTGTTGGGGTGGGGGGGGGGTGTTCTGTTCTGTACTGGGGGGAGGATAGGTGGAGCTCTGTACTAAGATGGAGGGGTTGGTTGAAGAGTTCTGTACTGAAGGGTTGTGAGTAGAGCTCTCAACTAGGAAGGGGGTTTGGGGGAAGGCAATTTTTGGTTGTGCAGTGGACTGTGTGTTATCCAATCTTGAGCCCCATGCCCTGCATAGTATGCTTTCCTGAGCCCGGTGCTCTGTGCAATTTCTTGTAATGACAACCGCTCGGCTGTAATTGCAAGCAGCGAGAGCGGACACCCCCCCTCCGCCGCCTTCCGCAGCTCGCCTGGGTCTCCTGTCCCACCTGGAGACCCGAGCGACCAGCCGGGACATCCGCCAGTTGGCCCAAAGACTCGAACAAAGCCAGATTCTGCTCTGATTGGGTCTCTGATGTAGAAACTCAGAAGAGATGTCATCACATTACTTAAGGTACCCCCAGATCCCTCCATAGAGTACCTGCCACTCACTATTACTGTCACAAAGGATATTTACATTCCTTGTGACAGCTATAAAAGTGATTGAAAAAAATAAAAAAAATGAATGTACAGTGTAAAAAAAAAAAAAATGAAATAAAATAAATAAGAAAAAAAAATGAAAGCGCCCTCCCCTCCTCGCTCGCGTGCAGAAGTGAACGCATAGGTAAGTTGCGTCCGCATATGTAAACAGTGTTCAAACCACATATGTGAGGTATCACTGCGATCATTAGATTAAGAGAAATAATTCTAGCCCTAGACCTCCTCTGTAACTCTAAACCAATAACCATTAAAATTTTTGAAAGCGTCGCCTATGGAGATCTTTAAGTATGTAGTTTGTCACCATTCTACCAGTGTGTGCAATTTTAAACTGCAACATGTTAGGTATCTATTTACTCAGCATGACATCATCTTTCACATGACATCATCTTTCCATAACAGGCCGAGGGGCCTGTTATGGACTGGGGGGGACCCCACGCCATTTTATATATATATATACATTTATGGTGTATACTGCCCAGTTGCTATATACAGAACTGACAACAAACTGTAAAAAGCACAAATCTCTCTCCCTGCTAAGTGTATTGTGTGTAGCGCGAGATAGACGTTAGTTAGGCAGGGATAGTGTTAGTTTAACCAGCAGGCTTGATGGTGGCATAGGTGGTAGAATACCAGGCTTGCAAGTGAGAAGTTGTGGGTTTGAATCCCCTGGCTGGTGGGTGACTAATAGTCACTTGCCTTTAAAATGAGGACTTGTGATTTTTTATGTTCGCTAGAACATTTCCCCTGTTTGAGATGTTCTGTTGTGAACCGAACAGGGGGTATTCGGCTCATCACTAGTCACAAGGAATATAAACATCCCTTGTGACAGTAATAGGCAGTGACAGGTACTCTTTATGGAGGGATCTGGGGGTCTAAAAGACCACAAACCCCTCCTCTGCACTTTAAAGCATTTAAAATAGCAAGTTTGGCTGTTTTCAATACTGTCATTTTTAAAAAATCTGGCGCCTTTAAGACTCCAGTACCTGGAAGTGACGTCATGACATGTTTTTTTTGTCTCCCAAAACTTGTGGCAAGTCTTCTTTCTAAAAAGGGTTCTTTTTCCATTTATAAAGCAGAAAATAAAAAAAAAAACAGCGGTGGTTAAATATCACCAAAGGAAAGCTTTTTCTGCCTTAAAAAATTATATAAAATTCATTTGGGTACAATGTTGCCTGTCGTGCGTTACATGTTCGAGAATATTATTCTGAACGAATATAACGAGTTATTTTTAATTGATTAAATTCTTTTTTTTTTTTTTTTTTTTTGCACCGGTCCTAGAGGTACTGTAATACCAGTATTGATTAATTTCTTTTTAACAGCATTGACCAATCTTAGTGAATACCGACTACAGTAGGGAATATATAAGTATATTTATTCACAAGACATGTATTCAAAACAGTTAGACCTGAGGTGATAACTTTTTACATAAAATACAAACTTAAACGATAAATGCAATGGGATATGTAGTTCAATTAAAAAAAAATTAAAAAGAAAGCAAGATTATGTTTTTCCCTTGTATAGTAGAAACCATAAATAAACGTTCTAGATAATCAGATCAAAATTGTCTGCAAAAGTCCGCAGCCAACAGTCACTCCGCTGCAGTTGGAGTGAGAATAGGCTATGCAAAACGGGAGACTAAATCGCTAATATTGTGCTAAACTTAATACTAAAAAAACGTATAAAAACAAAAATCTGTTTTTAGAGAAAAATCTAATATGGTTAATACGGCTGGGATTGTAATCTCGTTACCCTTTAGCATGAAATTCAAAACATATAAGGAAGGAAATAAATGATAATCAGAAAATCAGCAATGGATATTTACACTCTTAAAATGGCTGCTAGCTTAAAATGGTCGTTATCAGAGTCCTTAAGATGGCTGTCTTTCCCAAAATGGTAGCCAGTTAGGGAGGAGTTTCGTCTGGCGTCCTTCAAAGTTTCAGGTAAGGGGTGGACCAAGATGGAGTATGTATAGGTGAGTATGAGTATGGATGTAGTAGCATGTGTGTTATAGTGTATTGAAGTGTTGTTGCATTGTGTGTGTCCTATCTCACATCTGGCCTCCTTTTTATTTTGTGTTGAACAAAAGGGCCGTAAAAATTATAGCAAGAAGAACCCAGAGGGAGGAACTTTATCCCCATTGGTTGGGATTACCTAACTATTAACTGGTGAAGTCATTGGGCGACACCTCTACTAGTCATCCAGTATATTGGATATTAGAATTATATGATAAGTTCTTCATTTAATAATAATCATAAAAACAATATAAGAATCTATCCATACTCTCATGGTACATGTGTGGCCATCTGATATTCCCGTCATGTATCTAGGTAAGGATTGCATCTGGTAACGCCGTTTAATAAGGATATATTATTAATACATTATATATATTGATTGGAAATGACTGATTTACCCAGATACTATATATTTATATTTAGTAGCAGTAAAAACTATATGGATACATATACAGTTATAGTATATATTGCTACATAACAACTTGTATATGTAAACTTTTCTACACATGGGTTATTTCCAATCAGAATATTATCTACTAGGGAATTATTATGCTAACAAACAATACAATAATGATTTTGGATAGGATATAAAATATGGGAATGTAGTCTGACCATTATACACTACTATGTAATAGATATAATGTAATTCTCAATAGAAGACTGTCCATAAAATCATAAGTTCCACCCCCCCCCCCTTGGTATATTATGGGACAGGGATGTTGTATAAGCTTATGATTATATTAAATCCATTTGAAGATGCAGTTCTAATCAGTCTAAGTGAACAATAACTAATGTTTATCTGACACCATGTGGCTTCCATTGGGGGGTTGTCTGTATGACACAATTTCTACCCCCCTCTTGGTGTAGGTAAATTAATCACACGTTCATGTCTTTGTCCAGGCTTTTTCCGTTATTTGTCTACTCATGGTAGAAACAATAATTTATTTGCTAGGGAATGGGTGAACACAGGTGTGATCCTGAAACCAGCTGAATATCTGCCATTGTGTGGAGACACTTCATGGCCAAAACATTATGTTTACGACTTCCCCCGATATTTCGCCTTTCAAGACGTAGGGAATATGGCTTTTTATCTTAAGGATTGCAAACAACAGCTTACCATCCTTCATAGTTACATAGTTAGTGAGGTTGAAAAAAGACATCAGTCCATCCAGTTCAACCTATGATGTGTGTGTGTGTGTTTGCTTTTAACCGTACATTGTATACCCCCTGTATGTTATGGTCTTTAAGGTGCCCATCTAATAGTTTTTTGAAACTATCAATGCTCCCTGCTGATACGACTGCTTGTGGAAGAGAATTCCACATCCTTACCGCCCTTACAGTGAAGAACCCCTTACGCATTTTAAGGTTAAACCGCCTTTCCTCTAGTTTTAGTGAGTGGCCACGTGTCTTGTTGTATTTCCTTACTCTGAATAGTTTGTTCCTTATGCTAGGGTTGCCAGTACAGTATTTGTACATTGATATCATATCCCCCCTCAAACGTCTCTTCTCTAGAGAGAATAGGTTCAGTGCTTGTAGTCTTTCCTCATAGCTGATGTCCTCCATTCCCCTAATTATTTTTGTTGCCCTTCTCTGGACTCTTTCCAATTCCAGCACATCCTTCCTGAGGACCGGTGCCCAGAACTGGACAGCATACTCCAGATGTGGCCGGACCAGAGTCTTGTAGAGCGGGAGAATAATCTCTTTATTTCTGGAGTGAATCCCCTTTTTTATACATCCCAATATTCTGTTGGCTTTGCTTGCAGCTGCTTGGCATTGCATGCCACTGCCAAGCCTGTTGTCTACCAGTACCCCCAAGTCTTTTTCCATCCTAGACTCCCCCAGAGGTTCCCCCCCTAGTGAGTAGCTTGCTTTCTGGTTTCTGGCCCCCAAGTACATTACTTTACATTTATCAACATTAAACCTCATCTGCCATGTAGTTGCCCACCCCGTTATTTTGTTTAGGTCCGCTTGTAAGGTTTCCACATCCTGTATAGAAGATATTGGCATGCTTAGTTTAGTATCGTCCGCAAATACTGAGATTGTACTCGATATCCCCTCCTCTAGATCATTTATGAATAGATTAAACAGGATTGGCCCCAGGACAGAACCCTGGGGGACCCCACTTTCCACCCCCGCCCAATCCGAGTACTCCCCATTAATCACCACCCTCTGGACTCTCCCCTGGAGCCAGTTCTCTATCCAGGTACTCACCTTATGGTCCATACCTACCTTCCTTAGTTTGTACAGTAAGCGTTTGTGGGGAACGGTGTCAAAGGCCTTTGCAAAGTCCAGATACACCACATCCACTGGCTTACCTTTATCTAGATGGCAGCTCACTTCATCGTAGAAGGTTAATAGATTGTTTTGGCAAGAACGATTTTTCATAAATCCATGCTGATTACTACTAATTATATTGTTTTCATTACTAAAGTCTTGTATGTGGTCCCTTAACATCCCCTCCAAAATCTTGCAGACTACAGATGTTAGGCTGGCAGGTCTATAGTTACCCGGGATACACCTCGTCCCCTTTTTAAATATTGGTACTATGTTGGCCTTTTTCCAATCTGCTGGCACCATACCTGTCTGTAAACTATCCTTAAAGATCAAGAATAATGGTCTGGCAATCACCTGGCTGAGCTCTTTAAGAACCCTCGGGTGCAAGCCATCCGGTCCCGGTGATTTATTTATGTTAAGTTTCTCAAGTTTAGTTCTAAGTCTGTCTTCTGTTAGCCATGGCGGCACTTCCTGAGGTGTGTTGTTTAGATTGGCCTTACAAGCTGGGTTCGTGTAGCCCCCCGATTCTTTTGTAAAGACTGAAGAGAAGAAATTATTTAACACTTCCGCCTTTTCCCTGTCCTCAGTGGCCATATTTCCTTTGTCATCTTTTATGGGGCCAATGTGTTCTGACCTCGCTTTCTTACTGTTTATATACTTAAAGAACTTCTTGGGGTTATTTTTACTCTCTTCCGCTATATGTCTCTCGTGTTCTATTTTAGCCGCCCTGATTTCATCTTTACATTTCTTATTACACTCTTTGTAATGCTTAAATGCTGCCAATGACCCCTCAGCCTTGTATTTTTTGAAAGCCTTTCCTTTAGCACTAATATGCATTTTTATGTTGGAGTTTAGCCACCCAGGGTTTAATTTTGCTCTTTTAAATTTATTTCCCTTTGGAATGCACTGGTCAATCCCCTTGTTAAGTATGCTCTTGAAGCACTCCCATTTTTCCTCCGTGTTCTTTGTTCCCAGGGTTCTATCCCAATTGATATTTTCTAGCAGCGAGCGCAGTTTTGGGAAATTGGCTCTTTTGAAATTCAGCGTCCTTAAATTACCCCTCTGCTTCCTATTACTATAATTAATACTGAAACTTATTGACCTATGGTCACTGTTTCCTAAGTTCTCCCGTATTTCTATATCCGTGAGCAGGTCTGTATTGTTGGTAATCAGTAGGTCAAGTATCGCATTGTTTCTTGTCGGTGCATTCACCATCTGACCCATGAAATTGTCCTGCAAGATATTTAGGAACTGCCTAGCCTTGGCCGAATGCGCGGTTCCATCTGCCCAGTCTATATCTGGATAATTAAAGTCCCCCATTATAATGACATTTCCCATCCTTGCTGCCAATCTTATCTGTAACATGAGGTCCGCCTCCCCCTCCTCCCTCAGGTTGGGGGGCCTATAGCATACGCCCAATATTACCTTCCCCACTGTGCCTTCCCTTTGAAGCTCTACCCATAGGGATTCTGCCTCGTCCTTAGCTCCATTATTAATATCATCCCTCATATTTACCTGCACACTGTTCTTAATATACAGACATACCCCTCCTCCTTTTTTACCCTCTCTATCTCTGCGATAAAGGGAATATCCCTGAATGGTCGCCATCCAGTCATGAGAGCTGTCAAACCAAGTCTCAGTTATCCCCACAAAATCTAAGTCCTCCTCCAACAACAGCAGCTCTAGCTCTCCCATCTTGTTGGCCAGGCTTCTGGCATTGGTATACAAACCTCTTAATTTTGAGCGGCTACATATATCCTCATTTGATGTTTTTAGGTTGCCCTCCTGATTTTTCCCCATACCCATCCTGGGTATAGGAGCTCCGTACACCCTACCGCTAGTGCCCCCATTTCTGCCCTCTGCAACTTGCTTTCCACTGGCTAATTCTACATCTGTACCCTCCCCCCATTCCCTAGTTTAAAAGCCCCTATAGCTTTTTGGCCATCCTCGCACCCAATACGGCTGCACCCTCCCCATTTAGGTGCAATCCGTCCCTACAAAAGAGCCGGTAACCGACTGAGAAGTCAGCCCAGTTCTCCAGGAACCCGAAACCCTCCTTACTACACCAGCTCCTCAGCCACTCGTTAACTTCCCTAATCTCCCGCTGCCTCTCTGGTGTGGCTCGAGGTACAGGTAGTATTTCGGAAAATACTACCTTGGAGGTCCTAGTCCTCAACTTAGCGCCTAAGTCCCTGAAATCGTTTAGTACTCTCCGTCTTCCTCTGCCTATGTCATTGGTACCCACGTGTACCATGACAGCTGGGTCTTCCCCAGCCCCACCCAATAATCCAATAATCTGTCCACCCGATCCGCGATGTGCCGAACCCGAGCACCCGTCAAACAACAGACTGTTCGGCACACACGGTCTTTGTCACAGATTACACTATCTGTCCTTCTAATAATTGAATCCCCTACCACCAGCACCTGTCTTTCCTTTCCCTCAATATCCTTTATCCTTCAATAAGGTGATAAAAACACAGGATGTTCTATTTGAAAAAGCCCTGTGAATGCCTAGAGTCTAATGCCTTGTACACACGCAACGATTATCGGCCGACCGATCGGCCGACTTTTGTCCAGTGTTGTTGTGTTGGTTGAAATGTGCTCTAGACTGCACACAAATTTTCTCGGCCAATAAAATACAACTTCAGAAGTGATGTCATGTTCTGGTTTACTTTCCGTGTGTTTTTTCTTCTCTGAGCATGCCCAGTCTTGCTCATCAGATTTTTGTCTGCCGAAATCTGTACTGACTGACGGAAAATCAGCCGTTCTGTTGACGGCCAACAAAAATTTTATAGCCTGTACACCAGATTTTGTTCGGCCGAAAAGTCAGAGTCGGTTGTCGAAAGAATCATACTAACAAGCCAAAAATCAGCCGATTGGACGTTGGCCGAAAATTCACGGCCAACTATAGATGCGTGTGTACGAGGCATAACCCTGTTTTTAAGGCTTTTTCAGTCCTTAAATCTTCATATGCAATTTATGAAAGATACGTCTATTTCTTCACCATAGTTCTGACATGCCTGAAGGAGTAAATGTCAATCAAAATATTACAGCCTTGAAAATTAAAGTAATGGCCTGGACAGGAAAGGGGGGTGACCAGTATGAGGTCATTTAGTGCCCAGAGCCAACATGGGGAACTACACCCCCAGTGAAGAAAGGGAAGAGGAGGGGGACAATAGTTGTGCACCCTGAAATGTACTGTATATAATGTTTTTGGCATGCAAAGTACCAATGTTTGTGGTGCACTGCAGTGGAGCTAATTCAATTAAAATAGGAATACAAATATGGAGCTAAAACTGGCGGAAAATTTCCCGGACTCAGAAGTATGACTGACATGAAAAAATGGCCCTGCATCGGTGGTGTGACTGGAAGGAAAAAAATGTCCCTGTGTCTGCGGTGTCACTTAACAGTTGCTAAGAGAAAATGTGGCCCTGTATTGGGGCTGTCACTGGATGGAACAAAAAGGTCTCAGTGCTGTTGGTGTCACTGGAAGTTAAAAAAGTCCATGTGTCGGTGGTGTTGCTGAGAGCAAAAATGGTGCTGCATTTTAAGGGCGTGTAGTTTAGTAGTGCATATTGTGCAGGGCTCAGGAGTGTGTATTGCATAGGATGCAGAGCTTAGGAGTGTGTATTGCAAAGGATGCAGGGCTCAGGAGTGTGTATTGCACAGGATGCATGGCTCAGGAGTGTGTATTGCACAGGGTGAAAGGCTCAGGAGTGTGTGTTGCACAGGGTGCAGGGCCCAGGAATGTGTATTGCACAGGGTGCAGGGCTCAGGAGTGTGTATTGCACAGGGTGCAGAGCTCAGGAGTGAGCATTGCACAGGGGGCAGGGCTCGGGAGTGTGTATTGCCCAGGGTGCAGGGCTCAGGAGTGTATATTGCTCATTGTGCAGGGCTTGGGAGTGAGTATTTCACAGGATACAGGGCTCGGGAGTGAGTATTGCACAGGATGCAGGGCCCAGGAGTGAGTATTTCAAAGGATGGAGGGCTCAGGAGTGTGTATTGCACAGGATGCAGGGCTTAGGAGTGTGTATTGCACAGGGTGCAGGGCTCAGGAGTGTGTATTGCACAGGGTGCAGGGCTCAGGAGTGTGTTTGGGGTTTCTAAGTAATATTCTAGAAAAAAATACTGATTTTAACTTGTAAGCAACAAGTGTTAGAAAAAAGGCTTAGGCATGAAGGGGTTAAATGTACAGGCCATGCACAGAGGTAAGAGGAGGAGGGGAGCTGTGGTGTGGGGGGCTGCACTGTGGTGAGGCACTGTAATCATTGCGGAGGCCCTTTGCAGTGCAGTTCCCTTTGTGTTGCAGTGTGGGAGACCGACTCTCTGGGTTTACTGTCATCAGTCGCCCCCCTCTGCTGGTCCCTGGGATGAATTAGAGCAGAGACCAGGCCTTCTCGTCAAACATAAGCGCCTGACCTCACGATTTTGCTCCATAGTGACATGATAGCATCACACAGTTGCTGCAGATTTGTCAGCTGCACATCCATGATGCCAATCTCCCATTCCACCACATCCCAAAGGTGCTCTATTGGATGATGAGTGTGGAGGCCATTGGACTACAGCGACCTCATTGTCATGGTGAAGAAACCAGTGGTGAGATGATTGAAGCTTTGTGACATGGTGCATTATCCTGCTGGAAGGAGCCATCAGAAGATGGGGACACTGTAGTCATAAAGGGATGGACATGGTCAGCAACAATACTCAGGTAGGCCATGGCATTTACTGTATTTTTTTTTTTTTTTCATTTAAAATTTTTATTGTTATTAAGGCTGGGAATTACAAACACTGCATAACAAAAATTGAAATTATTTCATACATGTTTATACATAAGCAGTCTTATATTCATATATTTATCGTGAATAACACAAATAGCGAAAAGAAAAGAAAAAAAAAAGGCGAGGGAGAGCCCCTCCAGGCCCCCGAGTGGAGCCTCCAGCAACTAGTTACAAACCTATATGTTGCTCTAACCATTCAATAGAGCGGACCCTTCCTCAGTTGATAAATACCTCCCCCCCCCCCCCCCCCCCATATTAATACGTAATTCTCATACTGGTGTTTTGAGGACCAGACCAGATCCTCAATCTTACTGATGGCTTCCACTTTGCGCACCCAACTTGCCACCGAAAGGGGGGGTCATCTGCTTCCAATATAAGGGTATACAAGACTTAGCCGCACTGAGGAGATGACTAATAATACCTTTTTGAAAAACCGACACCGGTAAATCCGAGACAGGCTGGGTCATTTGGGATCGCACGTTCGGTGAATATCTGTGTAATCCAACAGACTTCCGACCAAAAATGTGTCAACCGAGGACAAGCCAAAAAAATATGTAACATTGTCCCTTCTGCGCTATTACACTGCCAGCAGCGATCTGACACTTCCGGGTAGCGTTTATGAAGCTTTGCTGGTGTATACTACCATCTCGATAAGATCTTAAAACTTGTTTCCTGTAATTTAGTGCACCTCAAAGTCTTTAATGCTAATCCAAGCACATTCTTGACTTGTGCTGGCGAGAATGTACGACCCAACTCGATCTCCCATTTACGTACCCAAGGTAGAGCCAGTTGTGTCTGGGAATTGATTAGTAATCCATACATAAAAGACAGGGTTCCTGACTTCGGGCCCTGCTTAGTGCAGTATACCTCAAAAGTCGTCAAGGGACAGCGATAATACTTTGGAGGTAATAACGATCTAAAGAAATGGCGGAGTTGCAGGGCCTGCCACAGAGCTAACGCCTGAGGATCCGTAAGCTCAGATATATCGGGCCATTGATCCCTCAACAGGAAGTGCATTTCCCGAAAGATGCCAGCTCTACGCAGGGCCAGGAAATGGCTAGATGTTAAACCTGGCTCAAATTTAGGATTGCCTAAGATTGGGTAGAGTGGGGATTCCCTCGAGAAGAGCTTATGATTCACTCGAGATGACTCACATGATCTCAATGTTGCACCTATCATCGGGTGTGCCTTCAGAGCCGGGGGCAACTCCCTGAATAACCATGGGGCTCCACTCAATGCCAAGGGGGTCATGGCCTGTTCTATTTGAACTGACAATTTGTTGGTGTAGTGGCAACCCCAATCCACCACTCTGCCAAGATGTACGGCTTGATAATACTTTCTGACATCTGGTAGGGCAATCCCTCCCCATCTCCTAGGTAAGGTCAGCCAATGTCTTGAGATCCTTGGCTTCCCATGAGGCCAGATGAATTTAATCAGCAAAGTATATACCTGATTAAAAAACTTCAAAGGTATCTGTACCGGTAACGTTTGAAATAAATATAAAAATTTTGGTAAAATACATATCTTCAATAGGTTGCACCTCCCGAACCAGGAGTGCAAACCCCTTTGCCATTTCTCTAACAATATCCGCGTCTGGGCAAGGAGTGGAGAAAAATTAAGTGCAACCAAGTGACTCAGGTTAGAGGGTATATTAGTGCCCAGATAACTTATCACCTGAACCTCCCATTTAAATTTGAAACTCTTTTGGAACGAGTGTAGCATGGGGGACGTCAGATGAACCCCCATAAAGGCCGAACTGGAAATATTAATTTTGAAGTTCGATAATTTCCCATATCTATCGAATTCTTGAAGCAAGTTCGGGAGTGTCACCCTAGGATTAGTTAAAGAAAAAAGCAGATCATCCGCAAAATTTTATGTTGTACTCCCTTAGTCGGAATGCCCCAAATGTCAGGATGTTTTCATATTGTACACAAGAAGGGTTCTAGGGCCAAAGCAAAGAGAAGAGGAGAAAGGGGACAACCCTGACGGTCCCGTTAGTGATAGGAAAGGGGTCTGAAAGGGGGCCATTCACCTTGACCTGTGCAGATGGCTTAGAATAGATTGCCGAGATCCTATTACGCCTATTATCTCCCAAGCCTACATTTTTAAGGACTGAGAAAATAAAATCCCAATTGATGAGATCGAACGCCTTCTCGGCGTCTGTACTCAAAAATATTTCAGGCTTACCAGCATCTGAGGCGATGTGGACAAGATTAAGCACCTTGATTTTATTGTCCCTAGCCTCTCTATTGGGGATGAAGCCTACTTGGTCCAGGTATACCAAGGGCTGTACATATTGGGTCAGACGAGCCGACGGTAGCTTAGTAAAAAAATTTTAATCAAAATTTAGAAGAGAGATCGATCTATAGCTACTGCAGGCCATTGGGTCCTTCCCCTCCTTATGAATTAGAGTAATGTGGGCTTTCAACGTATCACGAAGAAAGACCGGCCCTTCCCCCGCTGCATTGTTAAGCTTCTCTAAGTATGGGGCTAGTACTGGAAACATAGAAACATAATAAAACTGAGTGAAGCCATCCGGTCCAGGGGCCTTGCCCGATGTCATAGATTTACTGTAATAATTTTGAGAATTTCCGTTTGTATAAGAGGTGCCTCCAGGGCTTCCACAGCCTCTATATGAAGCTGTGGCAGCCCCGAGGTCAGGATATAATCCGTCATCTGGGCCGGATCAGGTGATGGGTAGGGTTGAGCGGACACCTAGATGTCCGTGTTCGACGGGTTCGGCCGAACTTTAAAAAAAAGTCCGGGTCCGTGTCCCGGACTTTTACCGAACTTTTCCCGGACACCGAACCCCATTGAAGTCAATGGGGACCCGAACTTTAAGGCACTAAAATGGCTCTAAAACACCAAAGGAAAGGGCTAGAGTGCTGCAAATGGCAGCAAAACGTAATTAAGAGCATGGCAAGTGCTCTGCAAACAAATGTGGATAGGGAAATAACTTAAAACAACAAAAAAAAACAGAAAAATAAAACAATGTTCTTCTTCATCTCTGAAGGACGAGGCCCATATGGAGTAGGAGGGAGGTTGAGGTGGTGGTGGATGTGGCGGTGACATAGGCGTGCGCACAGGGTGTGCTGGGTGTGCCTGGGCACACCCTAATCACCTAGGGCACATAGCATTGCCAGTGAGGAGATGGGAAAGATCTCCCTGGGACCTGCTCTGCTCTATTTCTCCTTGCCTACAGGTACATGGCCCCGATACATTACTCTCCCTGCTGGCAAACACATGCATGTGTATTTCAACTTTGGGGTGCACACCTTAATGCAATAGGCTGCGCACACCTATGGGCGGTGTAGGTGGAAGCGGCGGTGGAGGAGGACCAGGGCCGGATTAACAGCATCATGGGCTTGGTGCTGAGGATTTTGAAGGGCCTTAGGGCCGTGCCTTGCCATGCACCCAGAGGAGGAAGGGTGCAGCCATGCATGCCTAATTCAACATGGGATGCTGTCTCTGAAGCCCATAAACACATCCATGCATCGCCAACTGTCCCTCCTTGTCCGGCCTTCACGCTGTGTGGGGAGGTTCTGAGGGTGCTGCCTGGGGAAGCGAGCATAGAAGCCAGACTTCTGTGTTTACAAGTGACAGAAGAGCGGTAACAGTGAATATGGCCAACCCGGGGCCTATATAAAAGGTAGGGGCCTGGAGCTGCAGCTCCAATAGCCCCTACATTAATCTGGCCCTGAGGAGGAGGACGAGGTAGCCAACACTGCTTCTTTTCACAAATTTTAAATGAGGGTACACCCCAAAAGAGTGAGAAAGAGCAAAAATGGAACAATGGGTGGGTAAGGTCGGTATCCATTGCTATTCTGCATAAGGTACGGAAAAGTCCCGTGGGATCCATGCCTGGTTCATTTTAATGAACGTGAGCTTGTCCACATTGTCTCTGGACAGGCGGCTGCGCTTGTCTGTTATAACGCCCCCAGCCGTGCTAAATACCCGTTCAGATAATACACTGGCTGCAGGGCACGCCAGCACCTCCAAGGCGTAAAGGGCAAGCTCAGGCCATGTGCCCAATTTGGAGACCCAGAAGTTGAAGGGGGCAGACCCGTCATTCACTACATGTAGGCGTGTGCACACATACTGCTCCACCATGTTGGTAAAATGCTGCCTCCTGCTAAGACGTTCCATCTGAGCTGCTGGTGCTGCTGTTTGTTGTGGCGTGCTGACAAAGCTTTTCCACATTTCGGCCATGCTAACCCTGCCTTCTGAGGTGCTGGCGGTGCCCTGGTTGCGTTGGCGACCTCCTCCTCCTCCTCCTCTGCCTTGTGCTTCCACTGTGGCCCCGCTGTCAGATGGGAATGCCAGCAGCATGGCGTCTACCAGCGTGCGCTTGTACTCGCGCATCTTGCGATCGCGCTCCAGTGAGTGAATTAAGGACGGTACGTTGTCCTTGTAACGGGGATCCAGCAGCGTGGCCACCCAGTAATCAGCACAAGTTAGAATGTGGGCAACTCGGCGGTCGTTGTGGAGACACTGCAGCATGTAATCGCTCATGTGTGCCAGGCTGCCCAGAGGCGACGAAAGGCTGTCCTCTGTGGGAGGTGTATCGTCCGTGTCCTCTGTATCCCCCCAGCCACGCACCAGTGATGGCCATGAGCTGGCCTGGGTGCCACCCTGCTGTGAACATGGTTCCATCTCCTCCTCCAGCTCCTCCTCCTCCTCATCCTCCTCATCCTCCAGAACTGTGCCCCTGCTGGACAATTGTGTCCCTGGCGTTTGTGTGTGCAGGAACCCACCCTCGGAGCCCCTTGCGAATGACTGCCCTGAAAGCCTTTGAAATGTTACCTCTTCATCCTCCTCCTCCTCCTCCTCATCCTGTGCCACATCCTCTTCCATCATCGCCCAAATTGTTTTTTCAAGGAGGCATAGAAGTGGGATAGTTAAGCTGAGAATGGCGTCATTGCCACTGGCCATGTTGGTGGAGTACCCAAAACAGCGCAACAAGGCACAATATATGCAAATGTCAAATATGCAAACTATGCCGCAATTTAATGTTTTTTACACCAAAAGGGTGTGTATTGAATAGCGGAATAGGATAAAAAACTGTGTATCTCACACGTACAAACACAGACTAGGCCCGATTAAATTTTTTCCTACCCTAAAGGGAGGATGAGGAAGAGGAGTATGGAACATGCAGCACCCTCAAATCTTCAGAAGTATGAGATGAACCCCAAAAACTTGGAAAGGTGGATCTCTCTCACACGTACCAACACAGACTATCCCCCAATTTAACTGATCCCCAAAGGTTTTTGATTAAATAGCGGAATAGAAAATATGATCCAAAAAAAGTGTATGTATATCACACGTACACAACCACACTAGGCCCCAATTACTATTGTTTGTACCCCTAAAAGGCTAGATGAGGAGTAGGGGGGGTATGGAACAGGCAGCACCCTCAAACCTTCAGAAGTATGAGATGAACCCCAACAACTTGGAAAGGTGGATCTCTCTCACACGTACCAACACAGACTATCCCCCAATTTAACTGATCCCCAAAGGTTTTTGATTAAATAGCGGAATAGAAAATATGATCCAAAAAAAGTGTATGTATATCACACGTACACAACCACACTAGGCCCCAATTACTATTGTTTGTACCCCTAAAAGGCTAGGAGTAGGGGGAGTATGGAACAGGCAGCACCCTCAAACCTTCAGAAGTATGAGATGAACCCCAACAACTTGGAAAGGTGGATCTCTCTCACACGTACCAACACAGACTATCCCCCAATTTAACTGATCCCCAAAGGTTTTTGATTAAATAGCGGAATAGAAAATATGATCCCAAAAAAGTGTATGTATATCACACGTACACAACCACACTAGGCCCCAATTACTATTGTTTGTACCCCTAAAAGGCTAGGAGTAGGGGGGGTATGGAACAGGCAGCACCCTCAAACCTTCAGAAGTATGAGATGAACCCCAACAACTTGGAAAGGTGGATCTCTCTCACACGTACCAACACAGACTATCCCCCAATTTAACTGATCCCCAAAGGTTTTTGATTAAATAGCGGAATAGAAAATATGATCCAAAAAAAGTGTATGTATATCACACGTACACAACCACACTAGGCCCCAATTACTATTGTTTGTACCCCTAAAAGGCTAGATGAGGAGTAGGGGGGGTATGGAACAGGCAGCACCCTCAAATCTTCAGAAGTATGAGATGAACCCCAAAAACTTGGAAAGGTGGATCTCTCTCACACGTACCAACACAGACTATCCCCCAATTTAACTGATCCCCAAAGGTTTTTGATTAAATAGCGGAATAGAAAATATGATCCCAAAAAAGTGTATGTATATCACACGTACACAACCACACTAGGCCCCAATTACTATTGTTTGTACCCCTAAAAGGCTAGGAGTAGGGGGAGTATGGAACAGGCAGCACCCTCAAACCTTCAGAAGTATGAGATGAACCTCAACAACTTGGAAAGGTGGATCTCTCTCACACGTACCAACACAGACTATCCCCCAATTTAACTGATCCCCAAAGGTTTTTGATTAAATAGCGGAATAGAAAATATGATCCCAAAAAAGTGTATGTATATCACACGTACACAACCACACTAGGCCCCAATTACTATTGTTTGTACCCCTAAAAGGCTAGGAGTAGGGGGGGTATGGAACAGGCAGCACCCTCAAACCTTCAGAAGTATGAGATGAACCCCAACAACTTGGAAAGGTGGATCTCTCTCACACGTACCAACACAGACTATCCCCCAATTTAACTGATCCCCAAAGGTTTTTGATTAAATAGCGGAATAGAAAATATGATCCCAAAAAAGTGTATGTATATCACACGTACACAACCACACTAGGCCCCAATTACTATTGTTTGTACCCCTAAAAGGCTAGGAGTAGGGGGAGTATGGAACAGGCAGCACCCTCAAACCTTCAGAAGTATGAGATGAACCCCAACAACTTGGAAAGGTGGATCTCTCTCACACGTACCAACACAGACTATCCCCCAATTTAACTGATCCCCAAAGGTTTTTGATTAAATAGCGGAATAGAAAATATGATCCCAAAAAAGTGTATGTATATCACACGTACACAACCACACTAGGCCCCAATTACTATTGTTTGTACCCCTAAAAGGCTAGGAGTAGGGGGGGTATGGAACAGGCAGCACCCTCAAACCTTCAGAAGTATGAGATGAACCCCAACAACTTGGAAAGGTGGATCTCTCTCACACGTACCAACACAGACTATCCCCCAATTTAACTGATCCCCAAAGGTTTTTGATTAAATAGCGGAATAGAAAATATGATCCCAAAAAAGTGTATGTATATCACACGTACACAACCACACTAGGCCCCAATTACTATTGTTTGTACCCCTAAAAGGCTAGGAGTAGGGGGAGTATGGAACAGGCAGCACCCTCAAACCTTCAGAAGTATGAGATGAACCTCAACAACTTGGAAAGGTGGATCTCTCTCACACGTACCAACACAGACTATCCCCCAATTTAACTGATCCCCAAAGGTTTTTGATTAAATAGCGGAATAGAAAATATGATCCCAAAAAAGTGTATGTATATCACACGTACACAACCACACTAGGCCCCAATTACTATTGTTTGTACCCCTAAAAGGCTAGGAGTAGGGGGAGTATGGAACAGGCAGCACCCTCAAACCTTCAGAAGTATGAGATGAACCCCAACAACTTGGAAAGGTGGATCTCTCTCACACGTACCAACACAGACTATCCCCCAATTTAACTGATCCCCAAAGGTTTTTGATTAAATAGCGGAATAGAAAATATGATCCCAAAAAAGTGTATGTATATCACACGTACACAACCACACTAGGCCCCAATTACTATTGTTTGTACCCCTAAAAGGCTAGGAGTAGGGGGAGTATGGAACAGGCAGCACCCTCAAACCTTCAGAAGTATGAGATGAACCTCAACAACTTGGAAAGGTGGATCTCTCTCACACGTACCAACACAGACTATCCCCCAATTTAACTGATCCCCAAAGGTTTTTGATTAAATAGCGGAATAGAAAATATGATCCCAAAAAAGTGTATGTATATCACACGTACACAACCACACTAGGCCCCAATTACTATTGTTTGTACCCCTAAAAGGCTAGGAGTAGGGGGAGTATGGAACAGGCAGCACCCTCAAACCTTCAGAAGTATGAGATGAACCCCAACAACTTGGAAAGGTGGATCTCTCTCACACGTACCAACACAGACTATCCCCCAATTTAACTGATCCCCAAAGGTTTTTGATTAAATAGCGGAATAGAAAATATGATCCCAAAAAAGTGTATGTATATCACACGTACACAACCACACTAGGCCCCAATTACTATTGTTTGTACCCCTAAAAGGCTAGGAGTAGGGGGAGTATGGAACAGGCAGCACCCTCAAACCTTCAGAAGTATGAGATGAACCCCAACAACTTGGAAAGGTGGATCTCTCTCACACGTACCAACACAGACTATCCCCCAATTTAACTGATCCCCAAAGGTTTTTGATTAAATAGCGGAATAGAAAATATGATCCCAAAAAAGTGTATGTATATCACACGTACACAACCACACTAGGCCCCAATTACTATTGTTTGTACCCCTAAAAGGCTAGATGAGGAGTAGGGGGAGTATGGAACAGGCAGCACCCTCAAACCTTCAGTATGAGATTGTGTTCACTGTACCCCACAAAGATTGAGTTCACTGCACCCCACAATGATTGTGTTCACTGCACCCCACAAAGATTGTGTTCACTGCACCTCACAAAGATTGTGTTCACTGTACCCCCCAAAGATTGTGTTCACTGCACCCCACAAAGATTCTGTTCACTGTACCCCACAAAGATTGTGTTCACTGCACCCCAAAAAGATTGTGTTCACTGCACCCCAAAAAGGATGTTGTTCACTGCACCCCAAAAAGGATGTTGTTCACTCCACCCCAAAAAGATTGTGTTCACTGCACCCCACAAAGATTGTGTTCACTGCACCCCAAAAAGATTGTGTTCACTGCACCCCAAAAATGATTTTGTTCACTGCACCCCAAAAAGGATTTTGTTCACTGCACCCCAAAAAGGATGTTGTTCACTCCACCCCAAAAAGATTGTGTTCACTGCACCCCAAAAAGATTGTGTTCACTGCACCCCACAAAGGATTTTGTTCACTGCACCCCAAAAAGATTGTGTTCACTGCACCCCAAAAAGGATGTTGTTCACTGCACCCCAAAAAGGATTTTGTTCACTGCACCCCAAAAAGATTGTGTTCACTGCACCCCACAAAGGATTTTGTTCACTGCACCCCACAAAGATTGTGTTCACTGCACACCAAAAAGGATTGTGTTCACTGCACCCCAAAAAGATTTTGTTCACTGCACCCCAAAAAGATTGTGTTCACTGCAGCCCAAAAAGATTGTGTTCACTGCAGCCCAAAAAGATTGTGTTCACTGCAGCCCAAAAAGATTGTGTTCACTGCAGCTCACACACAGAAAAATGGATGTGGATCACTGACACCTGCCTATCTCCAATCCCACACCACACAGCAATATCGATTGTATTTTGTAGAACACAGTTTCCCTAAAATTCAGCAGACTCTGTCCCTAACAGGATTGAGAAGAGATCGTAGATCAGGATTGAGTGCAGACCCCACCCCCCACACAGCAATATCGATTGTAGTTTGTAGAAGACACTGACCCTATATAATTCAGCAGACTCTATCCCTAAAATGCCTACAACTCGCCCTGCCTAAACACTCCGACCTGTCCCTCAATTCTATCCGGACACAAATGGTTTTTTCCTGCCTATCTTTCCCTAATGAGCAGCCAGCACGTTGATGTGTGCTCTGTCCCTGAATCTAAGCAGCATAATGACGCCGCTGCGGCTGCCTCGAACTTATAAAGACTTGGTCACATGCTTCAGACGGCCAATCACAGCTACTGAGACATTTGCAGGCATGGCTGGGATGGCTTAAGGCACACCAGTTAAACGATTGTTGATTGGCTGTTGAAAGCCCGCCATGAAAAGAGCGCCAAAGCATGCAAAACCCGGAAATAAAACGTCCGAACACGGATTTTTACCCGAACATACAGTAAAGTGTCCGTGTCCGTGTTCGGGTACAAAAAATCCAATTATTCGGTACGAACACGAATAATACAGTCCGTGTTCGCTCAACACTAGTGATGGGTCTTGAAGATTATATAGGTCATTAAAGAACTCTCGGAAAGCTTGTGTCAACTGAGTTGGCATAATTAATTTCTTGCCCTGCCTGGTCTTGACCTGGGAGATATATGATGATGACCTAAGGTTGCGCACTGCTTTTGCCAGTGCTTTACCGCATTTGTCTCCTAATTCATACCCTATTCTCCTCCCTCTTTGGATAGCCGCCTTGGCTCTGTATTGGAGAATATCCATAATCTGCCGACATGTAGTAACCAGCTCTTGCGTATTAGTTGGTGTTTGGGCATGTTTATGGCACGCTTCCACCTTCTGTAAGTGTAACAATAGCGAGCGGAGGGAGGCCTTTCACTCCCATTTAATGCGAGCACCATGTTTAATCAAAACCCCACGTATGACGGGTTTATGAGCTTCCCATAACGTGCCCACCGAGCAATCATCGGTCTCATTGAGATTAAAGTATTCCCTAAGAGCCTCGGTTACCTCTGTTAGTACCCCTGGGCTCTGTAGAATACTCTCATTTAATCTACACTCTTGAGGAGGTCGACAATGGCCTCCCCAAGCGGTAGTGGAGGATCACTGGGGCATGGTCCGACCAGGTGATATTACCTATAGATACCCCTATCACTGAATGAAGTTGTGCGTGTGGGACCAGAAAGTATTCGAGTCAAGAGTAGATCTGATAAGATGGTGAAAAAATGTATAGTCCCGCTCATACATATATTAATTGAGCGTGATTGAGGGAGCGCGACACTGCCCTATGTACCCTGGGAGGGGTCATAGAGGACCCTGACGAAACATCAATCGATGGGACCAGAGTGATATTTAGGTCCCCACCCACAATTAACTGGCCCTCACCAAAATCGGACGATTTATCCAATACATAGAAAAACATCTCGCTGAGAATTGGGTGCATAAAGGGAAACCACCGTAACCAGAACGTCTCCAATAAGACCCTTTACAAAAGCAAAGCGGCCATGGTGATCCAACATAGAATCTCGGAAAGTCCAGGGTAACCTGGCAGCGATGAGGACAGAGGCACCCCTGGACTTAGCGTCCTTATTAGTTGAATGGTAAACATTAGGATAGTATTTAGACTGGAGAACCGGAAAATTATTAGTTCTGAAGTGGGTCTCCTGTACCAGAGCCACATCTACCCTCAATCCCTTCAAGTCAGCCCATAACATATGTCTTTTCTCTGGTTGATAAGTCCCTTTGTGTTCAGTGATAACAACCTAATTTTCTCCATGGAAGACCCCAAAAAAGAGAAAAAAAAAAAGAAAAAGGGGAAAAAAAACTCAATCTAATACCCCTAGAGCCAAAGAAAGAAAAAAAAATATATTTTTTTTTTATATTATATGAATTATGTGGGGGTGTGGGAAGAGATGGCCAATAAGAGGCACTCATCCCTCGCCCCTCTCCAGCAACAATTTATTTTCCTCTACGCATTATAAATTTTACTAACGTTATCTGGGCAGGCCATACAAACACTTAAACAGGGAAAAAAAAACCTTGGGAACAGGGAGCTAACCCCCATAATTACTCCCCTCTCACTACCACGGGCCACCGGAGAGCAGCTGGGTGGCCTCTTGTTTACCCATTCAATGTAGCAATCCACTGGCCCACAAGGCCTGGAGCAATCAGCCATCCGTAAGTGCCAGCCTCTATGTACATTACTCACTATGATGGTTTTCATCAAATCATCAGTTATAGGCATAAAGATAGTGATTGGCTCCATGGAGTATATCTACCATACAGCAGAGCCACTCCATAGCTGTAGAATAGCAGAGAGAAAGAAGAAAAAAAAGAAAAAGGAAAACTAGAAAAAACGAAAAAAAAAAACCCTCCTACAAATACATTCGTAGAAGTACATATGTCATAACACAGCGGTTCTCAAATCCGGTCCTCGGGACCCACCAACAGGCCAGGTTTGCAAGATAACTAAATTACATCACAGGTGATCTCATTTGCTTCTCAGTGATTGCAGTATTCCAGTCTGCATCCCCCAAGGTAATACTTAAAATCTGGCCTGTTAGTGGGTCCGGAGGACCGGATTTGAGAACCACTGTCATAACATGTCATAACATGACACCAATGTCCTGTTAATAGTGATGGACCAACATCGGCCAGGGCGGAACTGACAGCAGCCGGTAAACACATGTCAAATACATATAGGGTCAATTCACACATCTGTAAAATGGGTCCGCCTCTATTCCACAATTTGGTGGAACCTTTACAGACCCATTGATTTTCAATTCCAGTCTGAAAAATTAGGCATTCACAGGATACAGAAGTGTAGGCCATTCCAGGCCCCAAAGATTAGCCCACATGTGTTTACCTGACAGCTAAGAATGTTGTATTCTGTGGCTGAAGGTACATTAGGCTTTCAGAGGATACAGAAGTAAGTGTCGGCCAGTATTGGCCCCAAAAATTAGCCCACATGGGTTTACCTGACAGCTAAGAACGTTGTATTCTGTGGCTGAAGGTACATTAGGCATTCACAGGATACAGAAGTAAGTGTCGGCCAGTATTGGCTCCAAAAATTAGCCCACATGGGTTTACCTGACACCTAAGAATGCTGTATTCTGTGGCTGAAGGTACATTAGGCATTCACAGGATACAAAAGTAAGTGTCGGCCAGTATAGGCCCCAAAAATTAGCCCACATGGGTTTAACTGACAGCTAAGAACATAGTATTTGATGGCTGGAGGTACATTGGGCATTCACAGGATACAGAAGTAAGTGTCGGCCTGTATAGGCCCCAAAAATTAGCCCACATGGGTTTACCTGACAGCTAAGAACGTAGTATTTGATGGCTGAAGGTACATTAGGCATTCACAGGATACAGAAGTAAGTGTCGGCCAGTATAGGCCCCAAAAATTAGCCCACATGGGTTTAGCTGACAGCAAAGAACGTAGAATTTGGTGGCTGGAGGTACATTAGGCATTCACAGGATACAGAAGTAAGTGTCGGCCTGTATAGGCCCCAAAAATTAGCCCACATGAGTTTAACTGACAGCTAAGAATGTAGTATTTGATGGCTGGAGGTACATTAGGCATTCACAGTATACAGAAGTAAGTGTCGGGCTGTGTAGGCCCCAAAAATTAGCCCACATGGGTTTAACTGACAGCAAAGAACGTAGTATTTGATGGCTGGAGGTACATTAGGCATTCACAGTATACAGAAGTGTCGGCCTGTATAGGCCCCAAAAATTAGCCCACATGTGTTTAACTGACAGCAAAAAATTTAGTATTTGGTGGCTGGAGGTACAGTACATTAGGCATTCACAGAAAAAGTAATTGTCGGTCCTGAAAGGCCCCAAAAATTTGCCATTCAATGGACATGAAATGCCTTTTATGCCGCTGTATGTAGCGAAGCCAAGGACCAGGAATTGTTGTGGGTGGATGGTGGTCTGGCGGATATTTGTGGCCTGGCATGAGGAATTTCAATGAAACATGGTCTACTGGTCACATGTGTTGAATTCCTCAGAGATCCATGCCTCATTCATTTTTGAAAATTTGAGGTAGTCTACACTGTCATGAGTTATGCGAGTGCGCTTATCGGTCATGATCCCCCCCTGCTGCGCTGAACGTCCTTTCGGACAAGACACTGGACAAGGGGCAAGCCAACATTTTCATTGCAAATTGCGCAATCGCTGGCCAGAGGTCAAGCCTGCCCACCCAGTAGTCCAGGGTTCATCACTCCTCAGAGCATCCACATCGGCCGTTAACCTGATGTAGTCAGACACCTGTCAGTCTAGGTGTTCCCTCATGCTGGATCGGGAGTACAGCTGTAGATGGTTCGGCTGAAAGAAGGATCTCATATCTGAAGTGACCAAGACATCTTCTAACCGCCCTCTTCTTGCAGGCGCTGTTGGATTGCTACCCGCAACTGTCTCTCTGTGACTGGAAATTCCTCTGCCAGCGCATGCAAAAGCAGAATGCAGCATTTCCCGCAGCAAGGCCTGGAAGCACTGCATTCTGACCGTCCTCTGTGATTGTGGTATCTTTTCCGCCATTTTTTGTTTGTACCGGGGGTCTAAGTACGTTGCCACCCAGTACTGGTCCTTGGCCTTTATGCTTTTTATACGGGGGCCCCCATTCGCACTAAACTGGAAGCGGTGTAGTGGCCTGCTTCCAGCTCATCATCCAGGATAATGTCATCCTTGTTCTCCTCCCCCCATCCACAGATAACACCAGGGATCCCAGAAAGGTTTAAAGCATGCTCTTCTTGCTCCTTCTCATCCCCCCCCCCCAGCACTATCCTCCTCTGACTCCTCTTCAGAATCCTGTTGTTGACTTGTCTCAGATGGAGTAGCACCCACTGGGAATTCATCCAACATTGCGACTTCCTCATCTTCCTGCTCCTGCTCCTTGATGGCTTGATCAATGACACGATGCAATGCACGCTCCAGAAAGAAGGCGTAAGGTACGATGTCACTTATGGCACCCTGGCTGTGACTGACCAGTTTGGGGATCTCGTCGAATGGCCGCAGAAGTCTGCATGCGTCCCCCATGAGCAGCCACTGGCGAGGTGAAAAAAACTCAAGCTCCCCAGAACATGTCCTGCCGCAAAGTTTGTACAGGTAGTCGTTAACTGCTTGTTTCTGCTGGAGCAGCCTATCAAGCATATGCAACGTTGAGTTCCATCGCGTCGGGCAATCACAAATAAGACGTCTGATGGGCAGGTTGTGTCGCCGCTGAATGTCAGTAAGGCGAGCCATGACTGTGTAAGATCTTCTGAAATGGCCCGAGATTTTCCTGGCCTGCCTCAAGACGTCCTGAACCCTAGGGTATTTGGCCACGAATCGCTGCACCACCAAGTTCAGGACGTGTGCCATGCATGGCACGTGTGTTATTTTGCCCTGTTTCAGCGCGCTCAGCAGATTGGCACCGTTGTCGCACACCACTTTACCAACTGTCAAATTCAGCAGTGTCAGCCACTGATCTACCTGTGAACCCAAAGCTGAAAGGAGTGCAGGAAAAGTGTGGCTCTTGGCTTCCAGGCACAACAGCCGCAGCACAGCATGGCAACTTCTCACCTGGCATGTGGAATAGGTTCTAGGGATCTTAGGCGGCGCAGTGGAAGAGATGGTAGCAGTGGAAAAGGAAGAGTCAGCCGAGGAGGAGAGGGAGGATGGAGGAGGAGAAGAGGCAGGCCTGCTTGCAATCCATGGTGGTAAAACTAAATCTACACAGGTGCCACAGGTTACATGCTTGACGGCCGTCAGAAGGTTCAACCAGTGGGCAGTAAAAGTGATATACCTACCATGCCCGTGTTTGCTAGACCATGTGTCTGTGGTCAGATGTATCTTGGCACCAACGTTGGGCAAGAGGGTTATCCGGCGTCATCATATTTTTTTGCTCCTACATTTGGACCACAGAAGCCTGCCTTTTTCCAGAACAACGTGACGACAGCATCATGGAAGGTGGAGTGGAGGACAAATGTGAGGAGAGAGAAGAAGGAGAAGGAGAAGGGGCTGGGCGGTGAGAGCCTGGAGTGTGGCTTTGGGGGTTCTGACGGTGTTGCTCCCACTGGGCTCGGTGATGGGAGTTCAGGTGCCTTCTTAAGGCGGTTGTCCCTAGGTGAGTGTTGGACTTACCGCGACTTACACGTTGACTGCAAAGGCTGCTGATGGCAACACTGTTGTCAGCAACGGACACATTAAAAAAGCCCACACTGCGGAGCCATGTGCCGGCATACTCATGTGCCGGCATCCTGGGAGCGCCAGATGTGACTGTACATGGTTGATGGCCCGCTCCTGATACATTTGCAGTCTGCTTTGTACCTCTTGTGCAATGCAAGTTCTGCCTGCCTCTCCTCCCTATCTTCCGGTCCATCTCTCCCTCTGAACTCCCTTCCTCTTCCTCTCTTGTGGGCACCCACGTGACATCCATAGACTCGTCATCATCCACGTCACCTTCCCCACCACTAACATTCGAGATCTCGGATTAGGCAGCAACAGCGGGGACCAACCTCCTTGGGCTGATCTGGGTACTGTCGTCAAACTGCTGAGTGGCGGGTGTTGCTTCCTCCTCTTCCTGATCCGATTCCACAAATGGCTGCGCATCGCAAACGTCTTGTGATGGATCAGAAAATAATTTCAGTGACTCAAGTGGAGGGTACGTGGTGTTTCTGGTGGTGTCTTTGGGGGTGCACACAGCAGAGCGTGAAGAGGGTGCAGATAGAGAGGATGAGGAGGGTGCAGAAGAGGGTGCACTATAATATGCTTTCTACAAAGTATATTATACTGTGGATTACCCCCCTCCCCTCCCCTTTTTAGTGCACTGCACAGCTATTACCAAAAATTTTGCAGCCCTTTAAGTGACTTTTGTGGACATTAACAGAGCAATTTGTGTGACTGCTGCCGATCTCTAACTGCCCCTAAAGCACCGACTGGATACCTGCCCCTAACCTGAAAAGATACTAGTAGACCTATATCGAAATACCAGCCCTGAAAAGGACTTTTGTGGATCTTCACAGAGCTATTTGTCTCTGGCAATCTCTCCCTCAAGAGCACAGGCAACCTCTCCATACGCTGGCAAAAAGCGGAATGAGAAATGTCCGACAGCTCAGGTCTATTTATAGGGTAGGGGGCATGTCCATGTGCTGAAATGTTTTAATTGGCTGTCCCATTCCTGGCGGTTGTGTCATGGGTCAAAGTTCTCCCCAATGTAAACTAATATGGCCGCCGCGAACAACGCCATGTGTTCGCAAAATTGGTGGGTAGCGAACAAGCAAAATTTGCCGCGAACCAACCGCCGGGCAAACCGCAAGGCCATCTCTACCTGTGAATGCCTAATGTACGTCCAGCCACAGTATACAAAGTTCTTTGCTGTCAGGTGAACTCATGTTGGCAAATTTTTGGGGCCTGTACTGGCCGACACTTACTTCTTTATCCTGTCCAGGATAATGCCTAATTTTTCAGACTAGAATTGAAAATCAATGGATCTGTAAACATTTAGCTAAATTGTGTAATGGTGGATGCGGACCCATTTTATAGACGTGTGAATGGACCCTATATGTATTTGACATGTATTTACCTGCTGCTGTCAGTTCTGGCTGATTTAGAAAAATAATAATATTTTTTTTTTGCTGAAAAAAACATTTTTTTTTTATGGCAACTTTTCCAATAGCAATACTTCTGGTATGTCAGTGTCCATGTTGTGGGACTATGTGTGCACAGCTAGTAAGTATTTTGTGGCTGCAAATATGACCTGGAGGTTTTCCCTGTTTGCCTGCCATTAAAAAGAATGGGACATTTGAGCGAGTTTGCAAGAACCATTCGCGAACCGTCCCATCACTACTCAGTAATGCCCTGGTCCAGATCTGGGAGGAAATACCCCAGGACACCATTTGTTGTCTCAAGAGGAGCATGCCCCGACATTGTTAGGCATGCATACAAGCACATGGGGGGCATACAAACTACTGAGGGCCATTCTGAGTTGCTGCAATGACATTTCAGGAAAATGGACTAGCCTGCTGCATGATTTTTTCACTTTGATTTTCGGGGTATCTTGGAATTCAGCCCTCTGTAGGGTGATCATTTTCATTTTCATCAAACGAGGTGGCATCCTTTATTTCCCAACACATTACCCAGTCCATACCAGTATAGATCCTAACATATTACCCAGTCCATACCAGTATAGATCCTAACATATTACCCAGCCCATACCAATATATATCCTAACATATTACCCAGCCCATACCAGTATAGATCCTAACATATTACCCAGTCCATACCAGTATAGATCCTAACACATTACCCAGTCCATCCCAGTATAGATCCTAAAACATTACCCAGTCCATCCCAGTATAGATCCTAACACATTACTCAGTCCATATCAGTATAGATCCTAACACATTACCCAGTCCATACCAGTATAGATCCTAACACATTACCCAGTCCATACCAGTATAGATCCTAACACATTACCCAGTCCATACCAGTATAGATCCTAACACATTACCCAGTCCATACCAGTATAGCTCCTAAAATATTACCCAGCCCAAACCAGTATAGATCCTAACACATTACCCAGTCCATATCAGTAAAGAACCTAACACATTATCCAGTCCATACAAGTATACATCCTAGCACATTACCCAGTCCATACCAGTATAGATCCTAACTAGAGTTGAGCGAACACCTGGATGTCCGGGTTCGGCGGGTTCAACCGAACTTGAAAAAAAAGTCCGGGTTCGAGAACCAGACTTAACCCGAACTTTGCCCCGATCCCGAACCCCATTGAAGTCAATGTAGACCCGAACTTTAAAATGCCTCTTCAATAGTGTTGAGCGAACACGGACTTTATTATTCGCGTTCGTACCGAATAATTGGATTTTTGTTACCCGAACACGGACCCGAAAACTTTACTGTATGTTCGGGTTTAAAATCCGTGTTTGGTCATTTTATTTCCGGGTTTGTATGTAATGGCGCGCTTTTAATGGCGGGCTTTCAACAGCCAATCAACAAGAGTTTAACTGGTGTGCCTTAAGCCATCCCAGCCATGCCTACTAATTTTTTTGTTGAAAATGTAATCTTTATTTTGCATAAAAGATATACAAAAAACAATACTTTTGTCGGGGTACATTCTCCCCTGTACTGCGACGCAGCGCATAAATACACTACATTACAATACATTTCCGGTCATACTAATAAATACATTCAATCACATACATTCATTCTGCGGTATGATGCCTGATGTGTTGTGCGGAGTAAGGATACCCCGTGCCATCACATCATGCATGACGCCGCAATACCCCTGAAGCATGAAACTGAAAAATACGTTATCTATACGTTGCATTCCTTAAACGATATAAAATAATAAACATTTCAAAAAAGCAACAGGTGTGATGGGGGGTGGGAGAGTGGGGGTAGGGGGAGGGGGAATGAAATCACAGGCCCGAAGCTTTATTGAATGGACAAAGACACACAAGGGAGAGTGGGGGAAGGGGAAATCTTCAGACCTCCTCTTCCTCCATGAGATCCATCAGGTTATAGTCTCTGAGCAGACTGTGGATCAGTCTGCGACAGTCCTCAATGGACATCCTCTCCCTCTGGTGGATAAGGCGCTTTCTGGCGCACCATAAAGCGTCCTTAAAGCAACACAACACCCGCCAGGCGTTGTCAATGTCCTCTTGGGAAAAAGTCCCATGAAAAAGTCCATTCAGCACAGCAAAATGTGTGATGCAGTCTGTGGAACAAAGTCTCTCAGTTCAGGTTCCAAGGCCCTCAACAGGCTCTGTGCAAATGAGCACTCCCAGAAAACGTGAAATGACGTTTCCTCATGGATGATACAAAAGGGGCAGTGCCTGAATCTGCACAAGTTTCTGGCATGCATAAATGTCCTGAGTGGCAAACCCCCCTGGACAGCCATCCACGCCAGATCTTTATGCCTGTTGGTGAGTCCCTTTGAAGAAACATTCCTCCAGACCACTTTGCAAGTGGCTGAAGGGAGGCCTGGAACAGTCTCAGCAATGTCCGATGCTCTGATCAACTTGTAGATAGTTTTTGGCTTCCACAAGTCGGGCTTAACTCCATGCAGCCCCAGCTCCTTGATGAACTTGAAAGTGTCCAAGTAGTACCAAGGAGTGTCCCAGTTGTAGGGGATGGAGCTGTCCCATTTGTCCCATCCAAGGGACCTCCAGAGAGGCAGGAGGAAAAAACGGGACATGGAGTTGCCTCCAGAGTCCGAAGTTTTGTCAATCAAAGTTCTGCGGATGCAGTTGCAGGCAAAGAACACCCCCAGTAACGTTGCGATGTCGGGCACGCCCTTACCGCCCTTGAGGGGTTCCTTGAACATGACTGCTCGCTTCACTCTGTCCATCTTGGAGCCCCAGATGAAGTGGAACACCGCCCTGGTGATGGCCTTGCAGGTGTTGACCCGGGGGGGGCCAGGCCTGGGCGAGGTACTGCAACACAGGGAGGATCTCGCTGCGGAGTACCAGTGTTTTCCCTTCGATGGTGAGTTCTCTGAGGCTCCATAGTCCAAACTTTTGTCTCATCTTGGACAGTCTCTCCTCCCAAGACTTCAGGGCTGCGCCCTCAGCTCCAAACCAAACTCCAAGAATTTTGATGAAGACCGTCTTGATGCTGAAAGGGATGGATGCAGAAGAAGGCAGGAACCACTTTCCGAAGAGCATGATCTCTGACTTGTACACGTACAGTACCACTATACACAAGTTCAGATGTTTTTCCTGACTGCAAAGAACCCAAAAAAATGCCTGCTTTGAAACCGGCAAGGTGTGGAGAGAAGCTTACCCCCTGAGCTGAAAGTTTTCTAATACATACAATCCTTTTTTTTTTTCTGGTTCTGGACATGCTACAGAGCTGAAACTTCACAGGTACACCTTTTAGACCCCCCCAGACACAAAATCACACAAAAATAGTTCTTAAAAATTGTCATTTTTGATTAAAAAAAGCCAATTATTGAAAAAAAAAAAAAAAAAGAAATTTTTTCATTTTTACTTTGGATTTCAGATCTGAGTGGTCTAAAAAGTGTACATGTGAAGTTTCAGCTCTGTAGCATGTCCAGAACCATAAAAAAAAGATTGTTTGTATTAGAAAACTTTCAGACAGGAGGTTGGCTTCGCTGCTGTAACACCTTGCCGGTTTAATAGAAGGCATTTTTTTGGGTTCTTTGCAGTCAGGAAAAACATCTGAACTTGTGTATAGTGGTACTGTGCACAAGTTCTGATGTTTTGCCTGCCTCCATAAACCCCCAAAAAATGCCAGCAAAAACACACCTGGGCATTTTTTTTTTTTTACGCTAGCGTTTTTTTTGGCATTTTTTGGGGTTCTTTTGAGGCAGGCAAAACATCTGAACTTGTGTATAGTGGTATATATACACACATACATATATTTATATACACACCTAGACATATATAGGTGTGATAGTAGCAGAAATATATTACTGTAAATGATTTCATTAGCGCAAGCATATATTTCTGCTACTATCACACCTATATATGTCTAGGTGTGTATATTAATATATGGATGTGTGTATATACACCACTATACACAAGTTCAGATGTTTTGCCTTCCTCAAAAGAACCCCAAAAAATGCCAAAAAAACGCTAGTGTCAAAAAAAAAAATGCCCAGGTGTGTTTTTGCTGGCATTTTTTGGGGGTTTTTGGAGGCAGGCAAAACATCAGAACTTGTGCACAGTACCACTATACACAAGTTCAGATGTTTTTCCTGACTGCAAAGAACCCCAAAAAATGCCTTCTATTAAATCTCTTTTTTTTTTTTTTAATTTTTCAATAATTGGCTTTTTTTATCAAAAATGACAATTTTTAAGAACTTTTTTTTGTGTGATTTTGTGTCTGGGGGGTCTAAAAGGTGTACCTGTGAAGTTTCAGCTCTGTAGCATGTCCAGAACCAGAAAGAAAGATCATATAGGTGTTAAAGTTAAAGGAGGGTCCCGACCCACATCCCTGTTCTACTGAAAAATTATCTTTTTTTTTTTCATGGTTCAGGACATGCTACAGAGCTGAAACTTCACATGCACACCTTTTAGACCCCCCAGATACTAAATCCAAAGTAAAAATCAAAAAAATCTCTCTCTTTTTTTTTTTTTTTTTCAATAATTGGCTTTTTTTAATCAAAAATGACAATTTTTAAGAACTTTTTTGTGTGATTAATAGTTAATGGGGCATGACCCAGAACCCTAGGAACTTTTTAGGGGCATTTATTGGGTTTTAGGGCTTAATAATTGTGTTTTTTGATTACCGAAGTTCGGGTCCCATTGATTTCAATGGGGTTCTGAAATCCAAACCGAACTTTTGGGAAATTCGGGTGTTCTGGTCGAACCAAACTTTTCAAAAGTTCGATCATCCCTACATCATACGTGCTGGCTGCTGATTAGGGACAGACAGTGAAAAATTATACTGTGTCCGAAAAGAATTCAGGGTCAGGTCGGAGTGCAGGCAGGGCGAGTTATTAGGGCATTTTAGGGTGAGGCTGGAGAATAGGCAGGGTCAGTGTTCTACATCGATTTTGCTGTGTGGGGGGTTTGCAGTGCCAGTGACCGATCTTATCGATCATTTTAGGGCGAGGCTGGAGAATAGGCAGGGTCAGTGTTCTACATGGATTTTGCTGTGTGTGGGGTGGTGCAGTGAACACAATCTTTTTGCCCTCTGAGGAGGAGGGAGAAAAAAATATTTTTTATCAGTCAGTTGTGTGCAGCGTTTTTCCTTCAGTGCTGCTGACTCTGATAATACACTGCTGTGTTCACATGTGCTATTATTGAGTGATTTTAAAATGTATACACTTTTTTCTATTCCACTATTCAATATACACCCTTTTGGGTTAAAAAAATAAAATTGTGGCATAGTCTGTACTAATCTTTTTAAAAATGACAAACTTAAAGGGGGATTTTCTTTTTTTTTTCCCTTCATAGCCTGCAGCAGAGCTGACTGATATAAGACACTGCTGTGTTCACATGTGCTATTGAAAAATCACCAATTTTATATCATATTTTCTATTCCGCTATTCAATCTACACCCTTTGGGGTAAAAATAATTAAATTGCGGGATAGTCTGTATCGGTACGTGCGAGATACACCTTTCCAATTTTTGGGGTGCATCTCATACCGCCGAGGATTGCAGGGTGCTTCAGTTTGCCTCCTGCCTGTTCCGAACTCCTCCTACTCCTCATCCTGCCTTTGGGGTACAAAAATAGTAATCAGGGCCTAGTCTGGGTCTGTACGTGTGAGATAGATACACCTTTTGATATCATATTTTCTATTCCGCTATTCAATCTACACCCTTGGGGTAAAATTATTAAATTGTGGCATAGTCTGTATCGGTACGTGTGAGATACACCTTTCCAATTTTTGGGGCTCATCTTACACCGCCGAGGATTGCAGGGTGTTTCAGTTTGCCTCCTGCCTGTTCTGAACTCATCCTACTCCTCATCTTCATCCTGCCTTTAGGGTACAAAAATTGTAATCGGGGCCCAGTCTGTGTTTGTACGTGTGAGATACACCGTTTTATAAAAATTTTTCTTCTCCGCTATTCAATCTACACCCTTTGGGGTAAAAAGAATTAGATTGCGGCATATTCTGTATCGGTACGTGTGAGATACACCTTTCCAATTTTTGGGGCTCATCTTACACCGCCGAGGATTGCAGGGTGTTTCAGTTTGCCTCCTGCCTGTTCCGAACTCCTCCTACTCCTCATCCTGCCTTTGGGGTACAAAAAAATAGTAATCAGGGCCTAGTCTGGGTCTGTACGTGTGAGATAGATACACCTTTTGATATCATATTTTCTATTCCGCTATTCAATCTACACCCTTGGGGTAAAAATAATTAAATTGCGGCATAGTCTGTATCGGTACGCGTGAGATACACCTTCCAATCTTTTGGGGCGCATCTTCCACCGCCGAAGATTGCAGGGTGCTTCAGTTTGCCTCCTGTTCCGACCTCCTCCTACTCCTCATCCTCATCCTGCCTTTAGGGTACAAAAAATTAAAATCGGGGCCTAGTCTGTGTTTGTACGTGTGAGATACACCGTTTTATAAAATTTTTTCTATTCCGTTATTCAATATACACCCTGTTTGAGTGTAAAAAATTAAATTACGGCATAGTCTGTATCGGTACATGTGAGATACACCTTTTTAAATTTGTTTGGCGCATCTCCTTCCACCGCCGAGGATTGCAGGGCGCTTCAGTTTGCCTCCTGTTCCGAACTCCTCCTACTCCTCTTCCTCATCCTGCCTTCAGGGTACAAAAAATTGTAATCGGGGCCTAGTCTGTGTTTGACGCGATGCTGCTGGCATTCCCACCTGACAGCGGGGCTACAATGGAAGCACAAGGCCCAGGTAGAGGAGGAGGAGGAAGAGGTCGCCAACGCAACCAGGGCACCGCCAGCACCTCAGAAGGCAGGGTTAGCATGGCCGAAATGTGGAAAAGCTTTGTCAGCACGCCACAACAAACAGCAGCACCAGCAGCTCATATGGAACGTCTTAGCAGGAGGCAGCATTTCACCAACATGGTGGAGCAGTATGTGTGCACACGCCTACATGTAGTGAATGACGGGTCTGCCCCCTTCAACTTCTGGGTCTCCAAATTGGGCACATGGCCTGAGCTTGCCCTTTACGCCTTGGAGGTGCTGGCGTGCCCTGCAGCCAGTGCATTATCTGAACGGGTATTTAGCACGGCTGGGGGCGTTATCACAGACAAGAGCAGCCGCCTGTCCAGAGACAATGTGGACAAGCTCACGTTCATTAACCCTCCTCTTATGACCCGTGTTCAGGTTTTGAATGTCTATAAGTATCACATAAATTTGTTTATTGCATCAAGATTTTTTTACTTTGTCAGGAACCTCTATTTAAACAATGTAATAGAAAAAGAATCCTTTTCACTAAATTATAAAATACTGTGGTGAAAATTAAGACGTTCATGGTGTTAGGGTAAATTCTGACCCAGTCATAATATAGGATTTTAGGACACTAATAAGTTCCAAAACTGAAATCATAAACACTCTCTCTGCTTAGTAACAGTGACAGCCAATCATCTCTCGACCCTGTGAGCTGTAGTTAGGGAGGGGCCTATCTCTTTTCCTGCTTGTCTGCTTCTCTAAATAAAGTGAAGAAACATAGGACCAATACATTTCAGAGTTGCTGACTTTATTTTACCATTTGTTAAATGTGAAAATGAGAGGTATGCTATCAATAGAAAGGTCTAAGGGGTCACACCAAAAATATTAAAACCAATCTTTTCAAGGATAAAGAAGCCTAACAAGGTAACCAAGAGGTAAGAAACAAATTTGATGATAAATAATTATTCAGAGGGTATTTTATGGCTGATTTAAAACACGGGTCAAAACCGACCCTAACATCATGGATAGTAACGGAATTCTAACATAAGAGGAGGGTTAAAATGAACCAGGCATGGATCCCACAGGACTTTTCCGTACCTTGTGCAGAATAGAGATGGATACCGACCTTACCCAGCCATTGTTCTATTTTTGATCTTTCTCACTCTTTTGGGGTGTACTCTCATTTAAAATGACTGAAAAAAAGCAGTGTTGGCTACCTCGTCCTCCTCCACCGCCGCTTCCACCTACACCGCCCATAGGTGTGCGCAGCCTATTGCATTAGGGTGTGCACCCCAAAGTTTAAATACACATGCATGTGTTTGCCTACATGTATATGGCCCCGGTACATTACTCTCCCTGCTGGCAAAGTGAAATACCATGTTTCCCCGAAAATAAGACCGGGTCTTATATTAAATTTGGCTACAAAAAACACACTAGGGCTTATTTTCAGGGGATGTCTTATTTATTTACGGCATGTACAATAATTTACATTTATTCAAAAACAGTCATGTCACCATGACGAAGTGGTTGTAACCCTAACAAAAAAAAAATCTTGATTCTTTAAGGCATGATAGACAGCACAGTGCTTGTATTTTGTCATTTACCCCTCTCTTTGTTCTAAAAAACCTGGAATAAAAACAATAAAATGTTTTTAAAAAATTTCCTGCGTCCCCTGTCTTCTCAGGAGTCAGCATTAGGACATTCAGTAATCCCAAAAATAAACCTTGATTAAAGGCATTATAAAATTATATAATCCGTTTTGTAAATAGATTATAGAGTGTGCAATGTGTCTCTTTTTGTAACTTTATAGTAGAAAATACCTTATTTACAGTGCCATTGGGTGCTCACATGACCCACCGGAGCTCTTCTTCCCCGCTTTCTGCACTGCAGAGTGAGGGGCCACTGACGTAAACCGCGAGGAGAGGAGATCTACCTCAGGTCATATGAGCGCCCAGCGCGCTGTAAATAATCTATTTTCCACAATAAAGTTGCAAAAGGAGACACACTGCACATTATATAATCTTTTTACAAAATGGATTAAATGTTTTTAGAACAACTTTAACTAGGGCTTATTTTTGGGGTAGGGCTTATATTGCAGCCATCCCCAAAATTAACGCTAGGTCTTATTTTCAGGGTAGGGCTTATTTTAAGGGAAACAGGGTAGAAGTGTGTGGCACTTCTCTTATGGCAGAGCAGGTCCGAGGGAGATCTTTCCCATCTCCTCACTGGCAAACAGAGCGATAATGCTAATGTGCCCTAGGTGATTATGGTGTGCCCAGGCACACCCTGTGCGCAAGCCTATGACACCGCCACATCCACCACCACCTCAACCTCCCTCCTACTCCATATGGGCCTCGTCCTTCACAGATGAAGAACATTGTTTTATTTTTCTGTTTTTTTTTTTGTTGTTTTAAGTTATTTCCCTATCCACATTTGTTTGCAGAGCACTTGCCATGCTCTTAACTACATTTTGCTGCCATTTGCAGCACTCTAGCCCTTTCCATTGGTGTTTTAGAGCCATTTTAGTGCCTGAAAGTTCGGGTCCCCATTGACTTCAATTGGGTTCGGTGTCCAGGTAAAGTTCGGAAAAAGTCCGGGACACGGACCCAGACTTTTTTTTCAAGTTCGGCCGAACCCGCCGAACACGGACATCCAGGTGTCCACTCAACTCTACTCTTAAACAAACATGGAAAGGGCTAGAGGGCTGCAAATGGCAGCAAAAACATCTTAAGAGCATGGCAAAGTGCTCTGCAAACAAATGTGGATAGGGAAATAACTTAAAATAACATAAAAAACTGAAAAATAAAAAATAATCATCTTGAATGATGTTAGAGGAGGACGAGGCCCATATGGAGTAGGAGGTTGAGGTGGCGGAGGATAAGGCGGTGTAGGTGGAAGCAGCGGCGGCAGTGGAAGAGGATGAGGCCCATATGGAGTAGGAGGTTGAGGTCGCGGTGGATGTGGTGGTGTAGGTGGAAGAGGCGGTGGAGGAGGATGAGGTAAACAACACTGGTTTTTGTTTTTTATTTTATTTCTTTTTAAATTAGGGTACACCCCAAAAGAGTGAGAAAGATCAAAATACAACAATGGCTGGGTAAGGCCAGTATATATGTCTATTCTACACAAGGTATGGACAAGTCCTGTGGGATCCATGCCTGGTTCATTTTAATGAACGTGAGCTTGTCCGCATTGGCTCTGGACAGGCGGCTGCACTTGTCTGTGATAGCGCCCCCAGCTGTGCTAAATAAACATTCAGATAATACACTGGCTGCAGGGCAGGCCAGCACCTCCGAGGCATAAAGGGCAAGCTCAGGCCATGTGCCCAATTTGGAGAGCCAGCAGTTGAAGGGGGCAGACCCATCATTCGGTACGTCTAGGCCTGTGCACACATACTGCTCCACCATGTTAGTGCTGGGTTGTGGTGCTGCTGGTGGAGCTCCTGTTGCAAGGAGAGGACGTGGTTGATCTTTGCCAGCTACACGCACAAGTGAAACACCTTTCTCATCTGCGAGTAGGTGACATAACCTTACAGCAGTATTTGGCAGGGCCTAATGCGCCTCAGGAACCTCTCCCTACAGTAGTTATAGCAGAGTTACATGCTGCGCTGTGTGACTCCAGCTTATATAGAGTTTGGGTCACATGCTGCACTGGCCAATCACAGCCATGCCATTAGTAGACATGGCTGTGATGGCTTCTAGGGCACACTAGTAAAACGCTTGCTGATTGGCTGCCTTGCACCTGTTGAAAGCGTGCCATTAAAACCGCGCCAAAACATCAAATAACATTACAGAACAACGGACAGTACCCGAACATACAGTGAAATGTTCAGGTCCGGGTACCGAGTACCCAAAAGTCCGGTACGAACACAAACAATACAGTCTGGGTTGGCTCAACCCTATTCCTAACACATTACCCAGTCCATACCAGTATAGATCCTAACACATTACCCAGTCGAAACCAGTATAGATCCTAACATATTACCCAGCCCATACCAATATAGATCCTAACTTATTACCCAGCCCATACCAGAATAGATCCTAACATATTACCCAGTCCATACTGTAATGGTATTGTGGTATCGACACCATCTTGTCCTCGGCATCCATCTTGTTCACTGACACAGGCAAAATTCCAGTAAGCTGTAACAGCAAATGTGTACTCCGCAGAGATAGCCCCCCCCCCCCTGCTCTTCACTCGAGTGCCTTATCTTCAAACACATCCTGGTTGGAAGGTCATAAAGTCTTTTCAGCCCTTCTAGCAGGAGTTGGGTCTCCGAGGACAGCAGGGGGTCAGAGCAGATGTCCATTGAAGCGGCCTTGTAAATTCCCAAAGCCCAAATTGTTAAGGTACATCTCACAATCCGTGCTCAAGTCATATCTTTTTACCCGAACATAACATATTAACAAAAAGTAGATATTTGGGTGCCCCATAAAATACCAATCGAATTAAGACCCAACACGGACACCTTCATGCCTAGGAAAGACTAGGAAAGACAAGCTAGCGATCCAATGCCGTACAGGTCAGGGGTTAATCTGAGATAGCCCATGTTTAGTGTCTGTAGAAAGCCAATTCAAAAACGGACCATCAAATATCGGTTTCAAGCATGTAACCGTTTCATGCTCCAGATATGAGTGTTTTTAATGAATCTGTGTTAATAGACTCAGTTTATAGACTCAGAGTACTTCTGGTGACACCCCCTGGAGGGTCAGAGAAAAACACAGGAACTGAGAGAGCTGCCAGTTCTGATCCTAACATCGAGGCCATAACATCGCTCAAGGGAAATCAAATATCACATGTTCAGCTTCCAAAACTAAGGTAATACCAGGACCGTTTTAATGCAAGTATTTTCATCCTTTCTCTTCATATTTCTCCATTGCTGTATTGTGTCTCTATTTCTTTGTAACCCATTTTTCTGTAAACATTATTTTGAAAAATATTAACTTTGTCTCTAAGCTCTTAAACGCAAACTGACCCAAACAAACCTGCCTCCTGAAGCGCGCTACTATGTGTTACAGACGGTTATTTTAAAGTCATAATTGATATTTGTACTGTTTAGGCTAACCTATCTGAACCATTCTTGTCTGAGGTGACAGTGGGTGTGTTACAGACAGTTATTATAAAGTCATAATTGATATTTGTAAAATCACGAGCGTCCTCTCTGCTCATTATAACGTAGAGGTGGTGGCAGAGAAAGGGTTAATCGTTTAATTAACCCGGTGACAATCGCTCTCAGTCTGCTGGCATCTAGTTTGTGGTCCCGCGAGCTGGACAATCTGTGTGCTGGGTGCAGCTGAGAGTGGCATTGTTACACAAGTGACGGCAGGGTGTGAGATTGCTTGGTCTTTGGTCACGGGGTGGATAAAAAGGCCAGGGGTCTGATACCCGCCAACGTCATACATACCAGTATAGATCCTAACATATTACCCAGTCCATACCAGTATAGCTCCTAAAATATTACCCAGTCCATACCAGTATAGCTCTAAAATATTACCCAGCCCAAACCAGTATAGATTTAAACACATTACCCAGTCTATACCAGTATAGATCCTAACACATTACCCAGTCCATACCAGTATAGATCCTAACATATTACCCAGTCCATACCTGTATAGATCCTAACACATTACCCAGTCCATACCAGTAAAGATCCTAACAAATTACCAAATCCATACCAGTATAGATCCTAACACATTATCCAGTCCATACCAGTATGTAGATCCTAGCACATTAGCTAGTCCATACCAGTATAGACCCTAACACATTGCCCAGTCCATACCTGTATAGATCCTAACACATTACCCAGCTCACACCAGTATAGATCCTGACACATTACCCAGTCTATACCAGTATAGATCCTAACACATTACCCAGTCTATACCAGTATAGATTGTAACACATTACCCAGTCTATACCAGGATAGATCCTAACACATTACCCAGTCTATACCAGTATAGATCCTGACACATTACCCAGTCCATACCAGTATAGATCCTAACACATTACCCAGTCCATACCTGTATAGATCCTAACTAGGGTTGAGCGAACACGGACTGTATTATTTGTGTTCGTACCGAATAATTGGATTTTTGTTACCCGAACACGGACCCGAAAACCGAAAACTTTACTGTATATTTGGGTAAAAATCCGTGTTCGGTCGTTTTATTTCCGGGTTTTGTATGCATTGGCGCGCTTTTCATGGCGGGCTTTCAACAGCCAATCAACAAGCGTTTAACTGGTGTGCCTTAAGCCATCCCAGCCATGCCTACAAATGTGTTAGTAGCTGTGATTGGCCATCTGAAGCATGTGACCAAGTCTTTAAGTTTGAGACCGAGCGCCGCTGCGTCATTCTGCTGTGTAGTTCAGGGACAGAGCACACATAATACGTGCTGGCTGCTGATTAGGGACAGACAGGCAAAACTCATTTGTGTCCGCATAGAATTGAGGGACAGGTCGGAGTGTGTTAGGCAGGGCGAGTTGTAGGGCATTTTAGGGAGAGGCTGCTGATTTTTAGGGTCAGTTTTCTACAATCGATTTTGCAGTGACCGATCTTATCAATCCTTTTAGGGAGAGGCTGCTGATTTTTAGGGTCAGACAGTGTGTTCTACAATCGATATTGCTGTGTGGGGTGGGGTTTGCAGTGACCGATCTTATCAATCCTTTTAGGGAGAGGCTGCTGATTTTTAGGGTCAGACAGTGTGTTCTACAATCGATATTGCTGTGTGGGGGGGGGGGGGGGGGTTTGCAGTGACCGATCTTATCAATCCTTTTAGGGAGAGGCTGCTGATTTTTAGGGTCAGACAGTGTGTTCTACAATCGATATTGCTGTGTGTGGGGGGGTTTGCAGTGACCGATCTTATCAATCCTTTTAGGGAGAGGCTGGAGATAGGCAGGTGTCAGTGGTCCACATCGATTTTGCTGTGTGTGTGGGGTGCAGTGAACACAATCATTTTTGCCCACTGAGGAGGAGGAGGGAAAAAAATATTTTTCTAACAGTCACTGTGTGCAGTGTTTTTTCTTCAGCTGTGCTGTGCTGACTCTGATCATACACTGCTGTGTTCAGTGTGCACATGTGCTATTATTGAGTGGTTTCAAAAATCATACACTTTTTTCTATTCCACTATTCAATATACAGCCTTGGGTTAAAAAAATTAAATTGTGGCCTGCAGCAGAGCTGAATGATATAAGACACTGCTGTTCACATGTGCTATTGATAAATCACACCAATTTTATATCATATTTTCTATTCCGCTATTCAATAAAAACCTTTGGGTATAAACAATTAAATTGCGGGATAGTCTGTGTTGGTATGTGTGAGATACACCTTTCCAATTTTTGGGGTTCATCTCATACTTCTGAAGATTTGAGGGTGCTGCCTGTTCCAAACTCCTCCTACTCCTCATCCTGCCTTTTAGGGGTACAAAAAATAGTAATTGGGGCCTAGTCTGGTTCTGTACGTGTGAGATACATACACTTTTTTTGATCATATTTTCTATTCCGCTATTCAATAAAAACCTTTGGGTATAAACAATTAAATTGCGGGATAGTCTGTGTTGGTACGTGTGAGATACACCTTTCCAATTTTTGGGGTTCATCTCATACTTCTGAAGATTTGAGGGTGCTGCCTGTTCCAAACTCCTCCTACTCCTCATTCTGCCTTTTAGGGGTACAAAAAAATAGTAATTGGGGCCTAGTGTGGTTCTGTACGTGTGAGATACATACACTTTTTTTGATCATATTTTCTATTCCGCTATTCAATAAAAACCTTTGGGTATAAACAATTAAATTGCGGGATAGTCTGTGTTGGTACGTGTGAGATACACCTTTCCAATTTTTGGGGTTCATCTCATACTTCTGAATATTTGAGGGTGCTGCCTGTTCCAAACTCCTCCTACTCCTCATCCTGCCTTTTAGGGGTACAAAAAATAGTAATTGGGGCCTAGTGTGGTTCTGTATGTGTGAGATACATACACTTTTTTTATCATATTTTCTATTCCGCTATTCAATAAAAACCTTTGGGTATATACAATTAAATTGCGGGATAGTCTGTGTTGGTACGTGTGAGATACACCTTTCCAATTTTTGGGGTTCATCTCATACTTCTGAAGATTTGAGGGTGCTGCCTGTTCCAAACTCCTCCTACTCCTCATCCTGCCTTTTAGGGGTACAAAAAATAGTAATTGGGGCCTAGTGTGGTTCTGTACGTGTGAGATACATACACTTTTTTTGATCATATTTTCTATTCCGCTATTCAATAAAAACCTTTGGGTATAAACAATTAAATTGCGGGATAGTCTGTGTTGGTACGTGTGAGATACACCTTTCCAAGTTTTTGGGGTTCATCTCATACTTCTGAAGATTTGAGAGTGCTGCCTGTTCCAAACTCCTCCTACTCCTCATCCTGCCTTTTAGGGGTACAAAAAATAGTAATTGGGGCCTAGTGTGGTTCTGTATGTGTGAGATACATACACTTTTTTTATCATATTTTCTATTCTGCTATTCAATAAAAACCTTTGGGTATATATACAATTAAATTGCGGGATAGTCTGTGTTGGTACGTGTGAGATACACCATTCCAAGTTTTTGGGGTTCATCTCATACTTCTGAAGATTTGAGGGTGCTGCCTGTTCCAAACTCCTCCTACTCCTCATCCTGCCTTTAGGGGTACAAAAAATAGTAATTGGGGCCTAGTGTGGTTCTGTACGTGTGAGATACATACACTTTTTTTGATCATATTTTCTATTCCGCTATTCAATAAAAACCTTTGGGTATAAACAATTAAATTGCGGGATAGTCTGTGTCGGTACGTGTGAGATACACCTTTCCAATTTTTGGGGTTCATCTCATACTTCTGAAGATTTGAGGGTGTTGCCTGTTCCAAACTCCTCCTACTCCTCATCCTGCCTTTTTGGGGTACAAAAAATAGTAATTGGGGCCTAGTGTGGTTCTGTACGTGTGAGATACATACACTTTTTTGATCATATTTTCTATTCCGCTATTCAATAAAAACCTTTGGGTATAAACAATTAAATTGCGGGATAGTCTGTGTTGGTACGTGTGAGATACACCTTTCCAAGTTTTTGGGGTTCATCTCATACTTCTGAAGATTTGAGGGTGCTGCCTTTTCCAAACTCATCCTACTCCTCATCCTGCCTTTAGGGGTACAAAAAATAGTAATTGGGGCCTAGTGTGGTTCTGTACGTGTGAGATACATACACTTTTTTTGATCATATTTTCTATTCCGCTATTCAATAAAAACCTTTGGGTATAAACAATTAAATTGCGGGATAGTCTGTGTTGGTACGTGTGAGATACACCTTTCCAATTTTTGGGGTTCATCTCATACTTCTGAAGATTTGAGGGTGCCCTAGACACTACGCCTGCTATTGCCCAACGCAGCAAGGGAACGAGCGCACCAAAGCCAGCTCAAAGGAGTTCTCTAGCGTGGAAGTTCTTTAGAAAATGTGCTGATGACATGACACGAGTGGTTTGCACCCTGTGCAATCAGAGCCTGAAGTGAGGCATAAACCTTCTCAACATGAGCACAACCTGCATGATCAGGCATCTAAGTGCAAAGCACGAGCTGCAGTGGAGTAGACACCTTCAAAACCAAGAAACGTCTCTGGCTCATCCTGCTTCCTCTTCTGCTGCAGTCTCGGCCGCTCCAGCCAAATCTATAGTGATACCAGCACCTGCCACCCCGCAAACAGACGATCTGTCAGCAACACCACCACCTGGGTCACCAACCATCTCCACAATGTCCCGTGGAAGCGTTCAGCTTTCCATCTCCCAAACACTTGAGAGGAAGAGGAAGTACCCCCCTACCCACCCGCGATCCCTGGCCCTGAATGCCAGCATTTCAAAATTCTTGGCCTTTGAAATGCTTTCATTCCGTCTGGCGGAGACGCACAGTTTTAAAAACCTTATGTCGGTGGCCAGGGGCTGACTGCCAACTTTCGGCCCGGGGTTAAAGCACAAACCAGAGGCCCATGGTGCAGCGACACGGCCGCCCTCCCACTCTCCCTCCTCCTGGCCTCCTTCTGACCCCCATTCCAGGCTGAAGCTCCACTCCAGGTGTTCTCTACTCAATGGCTTAACTCAGGGCTGGCCGGGGGAGGAAAGTCTCCAGTGGGGCATGGAACCGGCCTCCGTTTAGACACAGTTTACACCATCCATGCTGGGGGGGAGGCTGCGCTCTGTCCTTGTCTTCATCCCGCACTCAGTAGGTCAACTGTGGGGATGTTTTACTTCTCTTCACTAGGAATTCTTTAGCCATGTCTGTGGCAAAAGTGGTGCAGCCTTTTTACGGGGTATCAGAGCGGCCCAGGGGGCAATTGCCCCCCTGCCCCCTGGCCCAGTCCTCCCCTGTCGGTGGCTGTCCCACAGTACATCGTGCCCAGCCACCACTACTTTTCCAGGCAAGCCATCCCTTCCTGCACAACCAAGTGGGGGAAAAAATCAGGTGTGCACTGCGCAACGCCATCTGTGCCAAGGTCCACCTAACTACCGATACGTGGACCAGTAAGCACGGTCAGGGGCGTTATATCTCCCTAACGGCACACTGAATAAATGCAGTGGTGGATGGGCCTGAGGCGGATAGCAATTTGGCGCATGTCCTTCCACCACCGAGGATTGCAGGGTGCTTCAGTTTGCCTCCTGTTCCTAACTCCTCCTACTCCGCTTCCTCATCCTTTACCGCCTCCTCATCCGGACAACGTAACACCTTCACCACCAACTTCAGCACGGCCAGGGGTAAACGACAGCAAGCAGTTTAAAAACTTGCCTGTTTGGGGGAAAAACTACACACCGCGCAGGAGTTGTGGAGGAGCATGGAACAGCAGACAAATGAGTTGCTGCCAGCGAGCCTCAAGCCCGGCCTGGTGGTGTGCGATAACGGGCGAAATCTCACAGCAGCTCTGGGCCTAGCCGGTTTGACGCACATCCCTTGCCTGGCGCATGTGCTGAATTTGGTGGTGCAGAGGTTCCTTAAAAACTACCCCGATATGTCAGAGCTGCTGCAGAAAGTGCGGGCCGTCTGTGCGCACTTTCGGCATTCTCACCCTGCTGCTGCTCGCCTGTCAGCGCTGCAGCGTAACTTCGGCCTTCCCGCTCACCGCCTCATATGTGACATGCCCACAAGGTGGAACTCCACCTTGCACATGCTGGAAAGACTGTGCGAGCAGCAGCAGGCCATAGTGGAGTTTCAGCTGCAGCACGCACGCATGAGTCGCTCTGCGGTACAGCACCACTTCACCACCAATAACTGGGCCTCCATGCGAGACCTGTGTGCCTTGTTGCGCTGTTTTGAGTACTCCATCAACATGGCCAGTGCCGATGACGCCGTTCTCAGCTTAACTATCCCACTTCTATGCCTCCTTCAAAAAACAATTGGGGCGATGATGGAAGAGGATGTGGCACAGGATGAGGAGGATGAAGAGGTAACATTTCCAAGGCTTTCAGGGCAGTCATTCACAAGGGGCTCCGAGGGTGGGTTCCTGCACACACAAACGCCAGGGACACAATAGTCCAGCAGGGGCACAGTTCTGGAGGATGAGGAGGAGGAGGAGCTGGAGGAGGAGATGGAACCATGTTCACAGCAGGGTGGCACCCAGGCCAGCTCATGGCCATCACTGGTGCGTGGCTGGGGGGATACAGAGGACACGGACGATACACCTCCCACAGAGGACAGCCTTTCGTTGACTCTGGGCAGCCTTGCACACATGAGCGATTACATACTGCAGTGTCTCCACAACGACCGCCGAGTTGCCCACATTCTAACTTGTGCTGATTACTGGGTGGCCACGCTGCTGGATCCCCGTTACAAGGACAACGTACCGTCCTTAATTCACTCACTGGAGCGCGATCGCAAGATGCGCGAGTACAAGCGCACGCTGGTAGACGCGATGCTGCTGGCATTCCCACCTGACAGCGGGGCCACCGTGGAAGCACAAGGCAGAGGAGGAGGAGGAGGAAGAGGTAGCCAATGCAACCAGGGCACCGCCAGCACCTCAGAAGGCAGGGTTAGCATGGCCGAAATGTGGAAAAGCTTTGTCAGCACGCCACAACAAACAGCAGCACCAGCAGCTCATATGGAACGTCTTAGCAGGAGGCAGCATTTTACCAACATGGTGGAGCAGTATGTGTGCACATGCCTACATGTAGTGAATGATGGGTCTGCCCCCTTCAACTTCTGGGTCTCCAAATTAGGCACATGGCCTGAGCTTGCCCTTTACGCCTTGGAGGTGCTGGCGTGCTCTGCAGCCAGTGTATTATCTGAACGGGTATTTAGCACGGCTGGGGGCGTTATCACAGACAAGCGCAGCCGCCTGTCCAGAGACAATGTGGACAAGCTCACGTTCATTAAAATTACCCAGGCATGGATCCCACGGGACTTTTCCGTACCTTGTGCAGAATAGCGATGGATACCGACCTTACCCAGCCATTGTTCTATTTTTGCTCTTTCTCACTCTTTTGGGGTGTACCCTCATTTAAAATTTCTGAAAAGAAGCAGTGTTGGCTACCTCGTCCTCCTCAGGGCCAGATCAACGTAGGGGCTATTGGAGCTGCAGCTCCAGGCCCCTACCTTTATATAGGCCCCGGGTTGGCCATATTCACTGTTACCGCTCTTCTGTCACTTGTAAACACAGAAGTCTGGCTTCTATGCTCGCTTCCCCAGGCAGCTCCCTCAGAACCTCCCCACACAGCACGAAGGCCGGACAAGGAGGCACAGTTGCCGATGCATGGATGTGTTTATGGGCTTCAGAGACAGCATCCCATGTTGAATTAGGCATGCATGGCTGCACCCTTCCTCCTCTGGGTGCATGCCAAGGCACGGCCCTTAAGGCCCTTCAAAATCCTCAGCACCAAGCCCATGATGTGCAAAAAATATATACAATGTGTATATATTAGCGCGCCAGGAAGATAAATCAGGATCTGGTGTAATAAATATATAAATATATGTGTGGATAAATAAAGTGATTAATTGTTTAAATCAATTATTAAATTAATTAAAATTAATTGCAGCTGCTATGTAAAGTGCGGGTGCTGATAGTGGTAAAAAAAGTAATCACAAAGGTGATAACTATAGCGCTTGCAGTGTCCCCTAGTGGGAAAAAATATATAAATCACAGTTGTGCTTTTTATAAATGTAAAAGTGATGCTCTCAAATATATATACTGAAAAGATACCCTGATAAATAGACAAATAAATAAGTAGATAAGTAAATAAACCACTCATAAATATAGTCCTTCACAATGTACAGTGATAAAAACTTTCAGTGTATTAAAAATGTTGAATATAAATCATAAAGTCCAAACAAAGCTAAATAGTAAAAAGTGCTGGTGCTCGTTGCTTGATTCCTTGGTGCTTCCTTCACCGTGAATAAATAAATGAAATGCCCACTCACCAAATGCTGTGGGTTTTATATGTCATATGACACTAAAACCGTCTGTGCTTATTAGGAGATCTTGCCCGGTTCGGATAGCTCTCCCTGGGTCTTTGCAGCCACTGCGGGTTAAACCTCCACCTCGGGTAAGTCCCCTCCAGCCACGATCCCAGCCTTGGAATGTGCCCCTCCTGCAAGTCCCCTCCAATCACAGCCGTGATGGGGAAATGAAAAGCGGATAGTGTGGTATTGTTTCCAATATCTTTTATTCACACACCCCATGCATTAACAACAATAAATCCATAAAACTTCCAGCAGGTGATAAAAGGTGCCCATCCAAAGTTCAAAATTAGACAGCAAAATCGTGAGGTAACCGTGTTCAATCCAAACAGTGCAGGCAAACAAATAGGACCGTCATACGTTGGGCACAGCCAATGACGAAACGCGTTAGGTGGAACGCACATCGTGACGTCATACGCACTCGAGTGGAACGCACATCGGAACTACCGCTCTCCACTCTCTGTGCCCAACGTATGACGGTTTTAGTGTCATATGACATATAAAACCCACAGCATTTGGTGAGTGGGCATTTCATTTATTTATTCACGGTGAAGGAAGCACCAAGGAATCAATCAACGACCACCAGCACTTTTTACTATTTAGCTTTGTTTGGACTTTATGATTTATATTCAACATTTTTAATACACTGAAAGTTTTTATCACTGTACATTGTGAAGGATTATATTTATGAGTGGTTTATTTACTTATCTACTTATTTATTTGTCTATTTATCAGGGCATCTTTTCAGTATATATATTTGAGAGCATCACTTTTACATTTATATTTAGCACAACTGTGATTTATATATTTTTTCCCACTAGGGGACACTGCAAATGCTATAGTTATCACCTATGTGATTACTTTTTTTTCCACCAAGCCCATGATGCTCTTAATCCGGCCCTGGTCCTCCTCCACCGCCGCTTCCACCTACACCGCCCATAGGTGTGCGCAGCCTATTGCATTAGGGTGTGCACCCCAAAGTTTAAATACACATGCATGTGTTTGCCTACATGTACATGGCCCCGATACATTACTCTCCCTGCTGGCAAAGAGAAATAGAGCAGAGCAGGTCCAAGGGAGATCTTTCCCATCTCCTCACTGGCAAACAGAGCGATAATGCTATGTTCCCTAGGTGATTAGGGTGTGCCCAGGTACACCAGGCACACCCTGCGGGCACGCCGATGACAACGCCACATCCACCACCACCTCAACCTCCCTCCTACTGCATATGGGCCTCGTCCTTCAGAGATGAAGAACATTGTTTTATTTTTCTGGGTTTTTTTTTGGTTGTTTTAAGTTATTTCCCTATCCACATTTGTTTGCAGAGCACTTGCCATGCTCTTAACTATGTTTTGCTGCCATTTGCAGCACTCTAGCCCTTTCCATTGGTGTTTTAGAGCCATTTTAGTGCCTGAAAGTTCGGGTCCCCATTGACTTCAATGGGGTTCGGTGTCCGGGAAAAGTTCGGCAAAAGTCCGGGACACGGATTCGGACTTTTTTTTCAAGTTCGGCCGAACCCGCTGAACACGGACATCCAGGTGTCCGCTCAACTCTAATCCTAACACATTACCCAGTCCATGCCAGTAAAGATCCTAACACATTACCCAGTCCATACCAGTACAGATCCTAACACATTATCCAGTCTATACCAGTATAGATACTTACACATTACCTAGTCCATACCAGTATAGGTCATAACACATTACCCAGTCCATACCAGTATAGATCCTAACACATTACCCAGTCAATACCAGTATAGATCCCAACACATTACCCAGTCCATGCCAGTATAGATCCTAACACATTACCCAGTCCATACCAATATAGATCCTTACACATTACCCAGTCCATACCAGTATAGATCCTAACACATTATCCAGTCTATACCAGTATAGATACTAACACATTACCCAGTCCATACCTGTATAGATCCTAACACATTACCCAGTCCATACCAGAATAGATCCTAACACATTACCCAGTCCATACCTGTATAGATCCTAACACATTAACCAGTCCATACCAGTATAGATCCTAACACATTACCGAATCCATACCAGTATAGATCGTAACACATTACCCAGTCCATACCAGTATAGATCCTAACACATTACCCAGTCTATACCAGTATAGATCCTAACACATTACCCAGTCCATACCACTATAGATCCTTACACATTACCCAGTCCATAGCAGTATAGATCCTAACACATTACCCAGTCTATAAGTCTATACCAGTATAGATACTAACACATTACCCAGTCCATACCTGTATAGATCCTAACACATTACCCAGTCCATACCAGTATAGATCCTAACACATTACCGAGTCTATATCAGTAAAGATACTAACACATTACCCAGTCCATACCTGTATAGATCCTAACACATTAACCAGTCCATACCAGTATAGATCCTAACACATTACCCAGTCTATACCAGTATAGATCCTAACACATTACCCAGTCCATACCAATATAGATCCTAACGCATTACCCAGTCCATACCAGTATAGATCCTAACACATTACCCAGTCCATACCAGTATAGATCCTAACATATTACCCAGTCCATACCTGTATAGATCCTAGCACATTACCCAGTCCATACCAGTATAGATCCTAACACATTAACAAGTCCATACCAGTATAGATCCTAACACGTTACCCAGTCCATACCAGTATAGATCCTAACACATTACCCAGTCAATACCAGTATAGATCCTAACACATTACCTAGTCCATAGCGGTATAGATCCTAACACATTACCCAGCCCATACCTATATAGATCCTAACATATTTCCCAGTCCATACCAGTATAGATCCTAACACATTACCCAGTCCATACCTGTATAGATCCTAACACATTACCGAGTCCATACCAGTATAGATCATAACACATTACCTAGTCCATTGCGGTATAGATCCTAAAACATTACCCTGCCCATACCAGTATAGATCCTAACATATTACCCAGTCCATACCAGTATAGATCCTAACGCATTACCCAGTCCATACCAGTATAGATCCTAACATATTACCCAGTCCATACCTGTTTAGATCCTAACACATTACCCAGTCCATACCAGTATAGATCCTAACACATTAACAAGTCCATACCACTATAGATCCTTACACATTACCCAGTCCATACCAGTATAGATCCTAACACATTACCCAGTCTATAAGTCTATACCAGTATAGATACTAACACATTACCCAGTCCATACCTGTATAGATCCTAACACATTTCCCAGTCCATACCAGTATAGATCCTAACACATTACCGAGTCTATATCAGTAAAGATACTAACACATTACCCAGTCCATACCTGTATAGATCCTAACACATTAACCAGTCCATATCAGTATAGATCCTAACACATTACCCAGTCTATACCAGTATAGATCCTAACACATTACCCAGTCCATACCAGTATAGATCCTAACACATTACCCAGTCCATACCAGTATAGATCCTAACACATTACCCAGTCAATACCAGTATAGATCCTAACACATTACCTAGTCCATAGCGGTATAGATCCTAACACATTACCCAGCCCATACCTATATAGATCCTAACATATTACCCAGTCCATACCAGTATAGATCTTAACACATTACCCAGTCCATACCTGTATAGATCCTAACACATTACCGAGTCCATACCAGTATAGATCATAACACATTACCTAGTCCATTGCGGTATAGATCCTAAAACATTACCCTGCCCATACCAGTATAGATCCTAACATATTACCCAGTCCATACCAGTATAGATCCTAACGCATTACCCAGTCCATACCAGTATAGATCCTAACATATTACCCAGTCCATACCTGTTTAGATCCTAACACATTACCCAGTCCATACCAGTATAGATCCTAACACATTAACAAGTCCATACCAGTATAGATCCTAACACATTACCCAGTCAGTACCAGTATAGATCCTAACACATTACCTAGTCCATAGCGGTATAGATCCTAACACATTACCCAGCCCATACCTATATAGATCCTAACATATTACCCAGTCCATACCAGTATAGATCCTAACACATTAACAAGTCCATACCAGTATAGATCCTAACACATTACCCAGTCCATACCAATATAGATCCTAATGCCTTACCCAGCCCATACCGATATAGATCCTAACATTTTACCCAGTCCATACCAGTATAGATCCTAACACATTACCCAGTCCATACCTGTATAGATCCTAACACATTACCCAGTCAATACCAGTATAGATCCTAACACATTACCTAGTCCATAGCGGTATAGATCCTAACACACTACCCATCCCATACCTATATAGATCCTAACATATTACCCAGTCCATACCAGTATAGATCCTAACACATTACCCAGTCCATACCAGTATAGATCCTAACACATTACCCAGTCCATACCAGTATAGATCCTAACACATTACCGAGTCCATACCAGTATAGATCCTAACATATTACCCAGTCCATACCAGTATAGATCCTTCCTAACACATTACCCAGTCCATACCAGTATAGATCCTAACACATTACCCAGTCCACACCAGTATAGATCCTAACACATTACCCAGTCCATACCAGTATAGATCCTAACACATTACCTAGTCCATAGCGGTATAGATCCTAACACATTACCCAGTCCATACCGATATAGATCCTAACATATTACCCAGTCCATACCAGTATAGATCCTAACACATTACCCAGTCCATACCAGTATAGATCCTAACATATTACCCAGTCCATACCAGTATAGATCCTAACACATTACCCAGTCCATACTAGTATAGATCCTAACACATTACCCAGCCCATACCTGTATAGATCCTAACACATTACTGAGTCCATACCAGTATAGATCCTAACACATTACCTAGTCCATAGCGGTATAGATCCTAACACATTACCCATTCCATACCTGTATAGATCCTAACACATTACCCAGTCCATACCAGTATAGATCCTAACACATTACCTAGTCCATAGCGATATAGATCCTGACACATTACCCAGTCCATACCAGTATAGATCCTAACACATTACCCAGTCAATACCAGTATAGATCCTAACACATTACCTAGTCCATAGCGGTATAGATTCTAACACAATACCCAGTCCATACCAGTATAGATCCTAACACTTTACCCAGTCCATACCAGTATAGATCCTAACACATTACCGAGTCCATACCAGTATAGATCCTAACACATTACCTAGTCCATAGTGATATAGATTCTAACACATTACCCAGCCCATACCAGTATAGATCCTAACATATTACCCAGTCCATACCAGTATAGATCCTAACACATTACCCAGTCTATACCAGTATAGATCCTAACACATTACCCAGTCCATACCAGTATAGATCCTAACACATTACCCAGTCTATACCAGTATAGATCCTTCCTAACACATTACCCAGTCCATACCAGTATAGATCCTAACACATTACCCAGTCCACACCAGTATAGATCCTAACACATTACCCAGTCCATACCAGTATAGATCCTAACACATTACCTAGTCCATAGCGGTATAGATCCTAACACATTACTGAGTCCATACCAGTATAGATCCTAACACATTACCTAGTCCATAGCGGTATAGATCCTAACACATTACCCAGTCCATACCAGTATAGATCCTAACACATTACCTAGTCCATAGCGATATAGATCCTGACACATTACCCAGTCCATACCAGTATAGATCCTAACACATTACCCAGTCAATACCAGTATAGATCCTAACACATTACCTAGTCCATAGCGGTATAGATCCTAACACATTGCCCAGCCCATACCTATATAGATCCTAACATATTACCCAGTCCATACCAGTATAGATCCTAACACATTACCCAGTCCATACCAGTATAGATCCTAACACATTACCCAGTCCATACCAGTATAGATCCTAACACTTTACCCAGTCCATACCAGTATAGATCCTAACACATTACCGAGTCCATACCAGTATAGATCCTAACACATTACCTAGTCCATAGCGGTATAGATTCTAACACATTACCCAGTCCATACCAGTATAGATCCTAACACTTTACCCAGTCCATACCAGTATAGATCCTAACACATTACCGAGTCCATACCAGTATAGATCCTAACACATTACCTAGTCCATATCGGTATAGATTCTAACACATTACCCAGCCCATACCAGTATAGATCCTAACATATTACCCAGTCCATACCAGTATAGATCCTAACACATTACCCAGTCTATACCATTATAGATCCTAACACATTACCCAGTCCATACCAGTATAGATCCTCCTAACACATTACCTAGTCCATAGCGATATAGATCCTGACACATTACCCAGTCCATACCAGTATAGATCCTAACACATTACCCAGTCAATACCAGTATAGATCCTAACACATTACCTAGTCCATAGCGGTATAGATCCTAACACATTACCCAGCCCATACCTATATAGATCCTAACATATTACCCAGTCCATACCAGTATAGATCCTAACACATTACCCAGTCCATACCAGTATAGATCCTAACACATTACCCAGTCCATACCAGTATAGATCCTAACACTTTACGCAGTCCATACCAGTATAGATCCTAACACATTACCGAGTCCATACCAGTATAGATCCTAACACATTACCTAGTCCATAGCGGTATAGATTCTAACACATTACCCAGTCCATACCAGTATAGATCCTAACACTTTACCCAGTCCATACCAGTATAGATCCTAACACATTGCCGAGTCCATACCAGTATAGATCCTAACACATTACCTAGTCCATAGCGGTATAGATTCTAACACATTACCCAGCCCATACCAGTATAGATCCTAACATATTACCCAGTCCATACCAGTATAGATCCTAACACATTACCCAGTCTATACCAGTATAGATCCTAACACATTACCCAGTCCATACCAGTATAGATCCTAACACATTACCCAGTCCATACCAGTATAGATCCTTCCTAACACATTACCCAGTCCATACCAGTATAGATCCTAACACATTACCCAGTCCACACCAGTATAGATCCTAACACATTACCCAGTCCATACCAGTATAGATCCTAACACATTACCTAGTCCATAGCGGTATAGATCCTAACACATTACCCAGTCCATACCGATATAGATCCTAACATATTACCCAGTCCATACCAGTATAGATCCTAACACATTACCAAGTCCATACCAGTATAGATCCTAAAATATTACCCAGTCCATACCAGTATAGATCCTAACACATTACCCAGTCCATACCAGTATAGATCCTAACACATTACCCAGCCCATACCTGTATAGATCCTAACACATTACTGAGTCCATACCAGTATAGATCCTAACACATTACCTAGTCCATAGCGGTATAGATCCTAACACATTACCCAGTCCATACCAGTATAGATCCTAACACATTACCTAGTCCATAGCGGTATAGATCCTAACACATTACCCATTCCATACCTGTATAGATCCTAACACATTACCCAGTCCATACCAGTATAGATCCTAACACATTACCTAGTCCATAGCGATATAGATCCTGACACATTACCCAGTCCATACCAGTATAGATCCTAACACATTACCCAGTCAATACCAGTATAGATCCTAACACATTACCTAGTCCATAGCGGTATAGATCCTAACACATTGCCCAGCCCATACCTATATAGATCCTAACATATTACCCAGTCCATACCAGTATAGATCCTAACACATTACCCAGTCCATACCAGTATAGATCCTAACACATTACCGAGTCCATACCAGTATAGATCCTAACACTTTACCCAGTCCATACCAGTATAGATCCTAACACATTACCGAGTCCATACCAGTATAGATCCTAACACATTACCTAGTCCATAGCGGTATAGATTCTAACACATTACCCAGTCCATACCAGTATAGATCCTAACACATTACCGAGTCCATACCAGTATAGATCCTAACACATTACCTAGTCCATAGCGGTATAGATTCTAACACATTACCCAGCCCATACCAGTATAGATCCTAACATATTACCCAGTCCATACCAGTATAGATCCTAACACATTACCCAGTCTATACCAGTATAGATCCTAACACATTACCCAGTCCATACCAGTATAGATCCTAACACATTACCCAGTCCATACCAGTATAGATCCTTCCTAACACATTACCCAGTCCATACCAGTATAGATCCTAACACATTACCCAGTCCACACCAGTATAGATCCTAACACATTACCCAGTCCATACCAGTATAGATCCTAACACATTACCTAGTCCATAGCGGTATAGATCCTAACACATTACCCAGTCCATACCGATATAGATCCTAACATATTACCCAGTCCATACCAGTATAGATCCTAACACATTACCCAGTCCATACCAGTATAGATCCTAACATATTACCCAGTCCATACCAGTATAGATCCTAACACATTACCCAGTCCATACTAGTATAGATCCTAACACATTACCCAGCCCATACCTGTATAGATCCTAACACATTACTGAGTCCATACCAGTATAGATCCTAACACATTACCTAGTCCATAGCGGTATAGATCCTAACACATTACCCATTCCATACCTGTATAGATCCTAACACATTACCCAGTCCATACCAGTATAGATCCTAACACATTACCTAGTCCATAGCGATATAGATCCTGACACATTACCCAGTCCATACCAGTATAGATCCTAACACATTACCCAGTCAATACCAGTATAGATCCTAACACATTACCTAGTCCATAGCGGTATAGATTCTAACACATTACCCAGTCCATACCAGTATAGATCCTAACACTTTACCCAGTCCATACCAGTATAGATCCTAACACATTACCGAGTCCATACCAGTATAGATCCTAACACATTACCTAGTCCATAGTGATATAGATTCTAACACATTACCCAGCCCATACCAGTATAGATCCTAACATATTACCCAGTCCATACCAGTATAGATCCTAACACATTACCCAGTCTATACCAGTATAGATCCTAACACATTACCCAGTCCATACCAGTATAGATCCTAACACATTACCCAGTCTATACCAGTATAGATCCTTCCTAACACATTACCCAGTCCATACCAGTATAGATCCTAACACATTACCCAGTCCACACCAGTATAGATCCTAACACATTACCCAGTCCATACCAGTATAGATCCTAACACATTACCTAGTCCATAGCGGTATAGATCCTAACACATTACTGAGTCCATACCAGTATAGATCCTAACACATTACCTAGTCCATAGCGGTATAGATCCTAACACATTACCCAGTCCATACCAGTATAGATCCTCCTAACACATTACCTAGTCCATAGCGATATAGATCCTGACACATTACCCAGTCCATACCAGTATAGATCCTAACACATTACCCAGTCAATACCAGTATAGATCCTAACACATTACCTAGTCCATAGCGGTATAGATCCTAACACATTACCCAGCCCATACCTATATAGATCCTAACATATTACCCAGTCCATACCAGTATAGATCCTAACACATTACCCAGTCCATACCAGTATAGATCCTAACACATTACCCAGTCCATACCAGTATAGATCCTAACACTTTACGCAGTCCATACCAGTATAGATCCTAACACATTACCGAGTCCATACCAGTATAGATCCTAACACATTACCTAGTCCATAGCGGTATAGATTCTAACACATTACCCAGTCCATACCAGTATAGATCCTAACACTTTACCCAGTCCATACCAGTATAGATCCTAACACATTGCCGAGTCCATACCAGTATAGATCCTAACACATTACCTAGTCCATAGCGGTATAGATTCTAACACATTACCCAGCCCATACCAGTATAGATCCTAACATATTACCCAGTCCATACCAGTATAGATCCTAACACATTACCCAGTCTATACCAGTATAGATCCTAACACATTACCCAGTCCATACCAGTATAGATCCTAACACATTACCCAGTCCATACCAGTATAGATCCTTCCTAACACATTACCCAGTCCATACCAGTATAGATCCTAACACATTACCCAGTCCACACCAGTATAGATCCTAACACATTACCCAGTCCATACCAGTATAGATCCTAACACATTACCTAGTCCATAGCGGTATAGATCCTAACACATTACCCAGTCCATACCGATATAGATCCTAACATATTACCCAGTCCATACCAGTATAGATCCTAACACATTACCAAGTCCATACCAGTATAGATCCTAAAATATTACCCAGTCCATACCAGTATAGATCCTAACACATTACCCAGTCCATACTAGTATAGATCCTAACACATTACCCAGCCCATACCTGTATAGATCCTAACACATTACTGAGTCCATACCAGTATAGATCCTAACACATTACCTAGTCCATAGCGGTATAGATCCTAACACATTACCCATTCCATACCTGTATAGATCCTAACACATTACCCAGTCCATACCAGTATAGATCCTAACACATTACCTAGTCCATAGCGATATAGATCCTGACACATTACCCAGTCCATACCAGTATAGATCCTAACACATTACCCAGTCAATACCAGTATAGATCCTAACACATTACCTAGTCCATAGCGGTATAGATCCTAACACATTGCCCAGCCCATACCTATATAGATCCTAACATATTACCCAGTCCATACCAGTATAGATCCTAACACATTACCCAGTCCATACCAGTATAGATCCTAACACATTACCGAGTCCATACCAGTATAGATCCTAACACTTTACCCAGTCCATACCAGTATAGATCCTAACACATTACCGAGTCCATACCAGTATAGATCCTAACACATTACCTAGTCCATAGCGGTATAGATTCTAACACATTACCCAGTCCATACCAGTATAGATCCTAACACTTTACCCAGTCCATACCAGTATAGATCCTAACACATTACCGAGTCCATACCAGTATAGATCCTAACACATTACCTAGTCCATAGCGGTATAGATTCTAACACATTACCCAGCCCATACCAGTATAGATCCTAACATATTACCCAGTCCATACCAGTATAGATCCTAACACATTACCCAGTCTATACCAGTATAGATCCTAACACATTACCCAGTCCATACCAGTATAGATCCTAACACATTACCCAGTCCATACCAGTATAGATCCTTCCTAACACATTACCCAGTCCATACCAGTATAGATCCTAACACATTACCCAGTCCACACCAGTATAGATCCTAACACATTACCCAGTCCATACCAGTATAGATCCTAACACATTACCTAGTCCATAGCGGTATAGATCCTAACACATTACCCAGTCCATACCAGTATAGATCCTAACATATTACCCAGTCCATACCAGTATAGATCCTAACACATTACCCAGTCCATACTAGTATAGATCCTAACACATTACCCAGCCCATACCTGTATAGATCCTAACACATTACTGAGTCCATACCAGTATAGATCCTAACACATTACCTAGTCCATAGCGGTATAGATCCTAACACATTACCCAGTCCATACCAGTATAGATCCTAACACATTACCTAGTCCATAGCGATATAGATCCTGACACATTACCCAGTCCATACCAGTATAGATCCTAACACATTACCCAGTCAATACCAGTATAGATCCTAACACATTACCCAGTCCATACCTGTATAGATCCTAACACATTACCCAGTCCATACCAGTATAGATCCTAACACATTACCGAGTCCATACCAGTATAGATCCTAACACATTACCTAGTCCATAGCGGTATAGATTCTAACACATTACCCAGCCCATACCAGTATAGATCCTAACATATTACCCAGTCCATACCAGTATAGATCCTAACACATTACCCAGTCTATACCAGTATAGATCCTAACACATTACTGAGTCCATACCAGTATAGATCCTAACACATTACCTAGTCCATAGCGGTATAGATCCTAACACATTACCCAGTCCATACCAGTATAGATCCTAACACATTACCTAGTCCATAGCGATATAGATCCTGACACATTACCCAGTCCATACCAGTATAGATCCTAACACATTACCCAGTCAATACCAGTATAGATCCTAACACATTACCTAGTCCATAGCGGTATAGATCCTAACACATTGCCCAGCCCATACCTATATAGATCCTAACATATTACCCAGTCCATACCAGTATAGATCCTAACACATTACCCAGTCCATACCAGTATAGATCCTAACACATTACCGAGTTTATACCAGTATAGATCCTAACACTTTACCCAGTCCATACCAGTATAGATCCTAACACATTACGGAGTCCATACCAGTATAGATCCTAACACATTACCTAGTCCATAGCGGTATAGATTCTAACACATTACCCAGTCCATACCAGTATAGATCCTAACACTTTACCCAGTCCATACCAGTATAGATCCTAACACATTACCGAGTCCATACCAGTATAGATCCTAACACATTACCCAGTCCATACCAGTATAGATCCTAACACTTTACCCAGTCCATACCAGTATAGATCCTAACACATTACCCAGTCCACACCAGTATAGATCCTAACACATTACCCAGTCCATACCAGTATAGATCCTAACACATTACCTAGTCCATAGCGGTATAGATCCTAACACATTACCCAGTCCATACCGATATAGATCCTAACATATTACCCAGTCCATACCAGTATAGATCCTAACACATTACCCAGTCCATACCAGTATAGATCCTAACATATTACCCAGTCCATACCAGTATAGATCCTAACACATTACCCAGTCCATACTAGTATAGATCCTAACACATTACCCAGCCCATACCTGTATAGATCCTAACACATTACTGAGTCCATACCAGTATAGATCCTAACACATTACCTAGTCCATAGCGGTATAGATCCTAACACATTACCCATTCCATACCTGTATAGATCCTAACACATTACCCAGTCCATACCAGTATAGATCCTAACACATTACCTAGTCCATAGCGATATAGATCCTGACACATTACCCAGTCCATACCAGTATAGATCCTAACACATTACCCAGTCAATACCAGTATAGATCCTAACACATTACCTAGTCCATAGCGGTATAGATTCTAACACATTACCCAGTCCATACCAGTATAGATCCTAACACTTTACCCAGTCCATACCAGTATAGATCCTAACACATTACCGAGTCCATACCAGTATAGATCCTAACACATTACCTAGTCCATAGCGGTATAGATTCTAACACATTACCCAGCCCATACCAGTATAGATCCTAACATATTACCCAGTCCATACCAGTATAGATCCTAACACATTACCCAGTCTATACCAGTATAGATCCTAACACATTACCCAGTCCATACCAGTATAGATCCTAACACATTACCCAGTCCATACCAGTACAGATCCTTCCTAACACATTACCCAGTCCATACCAGTATAGATCCTAACACATTACCCAGTCCACACCAGTATAGATCCTAACACATTACCCAGTCCATACCAGTATAGATCCTAACACATTACCCAGTCCATACCAGTATAGATCCTAACATATTACCTAGTCCATAGCGGTATAGATCCTAACACATTACTGAGTCCATACCAGTATAGATCTTAACACATTACCTAGTCCATAGCGGTATAGATCCTAACACATTACCCAGTCCATACCAGTATAGATCCTAACACATTACCTAGTCCATAGCGATATAGATCCTGACACATTACCCAGTCCATACCAGTATAGATCCTAACACATTACCCAGTCAATACCAGTATAGATCCTAACACATTACCTAGTCCATAGCGGTATAGATCCTAACACATTGCCCAGCCCATACCTATATAGATCCTAACATATTACCCAGTCCATACCAGTATAGATCCTAACACATTACCCAGTCCATACCAGTATAGATCCTAACACATTACCCAGTCCATACCAGTATAGATCCTAACACTTTACCCAGTCCATACCAGTATAGATCCTAACACATTACCGAGTCCATACCAGTATAGATCCTAACACATTACCTAGTCCATAGCGGTATAGATTCTAACACATTACCCAGTCCATACCAGTATAGATCCTAACACATTACCCAGTCCATACCAGTATAGATCCTAACACTTTACCCAGTCCATACCAGTATAGATCCTAACACATTACCGAGTCCATACCAGTATAGATCCTAACACATTACCTAGTCCATAGCGGTATAGATTCTAACACATTACCCAGTCCATACCAGTATAGATCCTAACACTTTACCCAGTCCATACCAGTATAGATCCTAACACATTGCCGAGTCCATACCAGTATAGATCCTAACACATTACCTAGTCCATAGCGGTATAGATTCTAACACATTACCCAGCCCATACCAGTATAGATCCTAACATATTACCCAGTCCATACCAGTATAGATCCTAACACATTACCCAGTCTATACCAGTATAGATCCTAACACATTACCCAGTCCATACCAGTATAGATCCTAACACATTACCCAGTCCATACCAGTATAGATCCTTCCTAACACATTACCCAGTCCATACCAGTATAGATCCTAACACATTACCCAGTCCACACCAGTATAGATCCTAACACATTACCCAGTCCATACCAGTATAGATCCTAACACATTACCTAGTCCATAGCGGTATAGATCCTAACACATTACCCAGTCCATACCGATATAGATCCTAACATATTACCCAGTCCATACCAGTATAGATCCTAACATATTACCCAGTCCATACCAGTATAGATACTAACACATTACCCAGTCGATACTAGTATAGATCCTAACACATTACCCAGCCCATACCTGTATAGATCCTAACACATTACTGAGTCCATACCAGTATAGATCCTAACACATTACCTAGTCCATAGCGGTATAGATCCTAACACATTACCCATTCCATAACTGTATAGATCCTAACACATTACCCAGTCCATACCAGTATAGATCCTAACACATTACCTAGTCCATAGCGATATAGATCCTGACACATTACCCAGTCCATACCAGTATAGATCCTAACACATTACCCAGTCTATACCAGTATAGATCCTAACACATTACCTAGTCCATAGCGGTATAGATCCTAACACATTGCCCAACCCATACCTATATAGATCCTAACATATTACCCAGTCCATACCAGTATAGATCCTAACACATTACCCAGTCCATACCAGTATAGATCCTAACACTTTACCCAGTCCATACCAGTATAGATCCTAACACATTACCGAGTCCATACCAGTATAGATCCTAACACATTACCTAGTCCATAGCGGTATAGATTCTAACACATTACCCAGTCCATACCAGTATAGATCCTAACACTTTACCCAGTCCATACCAGTATAGATCCTAACACATTACCGAGTCCATACCAGTATAGATCCTAACACATTACCTAGTCCATAGCGGTATAGATTCTAACACATTACCCAGCCCATACCAGTATAGATCCTAACATATTACCCAGTCCATACCAGTATAGATCCTAACACATTACCCAGTCTATACCAGTATAGATCCTAACACATTACCCAGTCCATACCAGTATAGATCCTAACACATTACCCAGTCCATACCAGTATAGATCCTTCCTAACACATTACCCAGTCCATACCAGTATAGATCCTAACACATTACCCAGTCCACACCAGTATAGATCCTAACACATTACCCAGTCCATACCAGTATAGATCCTAACACATTACCTAGTCCATAGCGGTATAGATCCTAACACATTACCCAGTCCATACCGATATAGATCCTAACATATTACCCAGTCCATACCAGTATAGATCCTAACACATTACCCAGTCCATACCAGTATAGATCCTAACATATTACCCAGTCCATACCAGTATAGATCCTAACACATTACCCAGTCCATACTAGTATAGATCCTAACACATTACCCAGCCCATACCTGTATAGATCCTAACACATTACTGAGTCCATACCAGTATAGATCCTAACACATTACCTAGTCCATAGCGGTATAGATCCTAACACATTACCCATTCCATACCTGTATAGATCCTAACACATTACCCAGTCCATACCAGTATAGATCCTAACACATTACCTAGTCCATAGCGATATAGATCCTGACACATTACCCAGTCCATACCAGTATAGATCCTAACACATTACCCAGTCAATACCAGTATAGATCCTAACACATTACCTAGTCCATAGCGGTATAGATTCTAACACATTACCCAGTCCATACCAGTATAGATCCTAACACTTTACCCAGTCCATACCAGTATAGATCCTAACACATTACCGAGTCCATACCAGTATAGATCCTAACACATTACCTAGTCCATAGTGATATAGATTCTAACACATTACCCAGCCCATACCAGTATAGATCCTAACATATTACCCAGTCCATACCAGTATAGATCCTAACACATTACCCAGTCTATACCAGTATAGATCCTAACACATTACCCAGTCCATACCAGTATAGATCCTAACACATTACCCAGTCTATACCAGTATAGATCCTTCCTAACACATTACCCAGTCCATACCAGTATAGATCCTAACACATTACCCAGTCCACACCAGTATAGATCCTAACACATTACCCAGTCCATACCAGTATAGATCCTAACACATTACCTAGTCCATAGCGGTATAGATCCTAACACATTACTGAGTCCATACCAGTATAGATCCTAACACATTACCTAGTCCATAGCGGTATAGATCCTAACACATTACCCAGTCCATACCAGTATAGATCCTAACACATTACCTAGTCCATAGCGATATAGATCCTGACACATTACCCAGTCCATACCAGTATAGATCCTAACACATTACCCAGTCAATACCAGTATAGATCCTAACACATTACCTAGTCCATAGCGGTATAGATCCTAACACATTGCCCAGCCCATACCTATATAGATCCTAACATATTACCCAGTCCATACCAGTATAGATCCTAACACATTACCCAGTCCATACCAGTATAGATCCTAACACATTACCCAGTCCATACCAGTATAGATCCTAACACTTTACCCAGTCCATACCAGTATAGATCCTAACACATTACCGAGTCCATACCAGTATAGATCCTAACACATTACCTAGTCCATAGCGGTATAGATTCTAACACATTACCCAGTCCATACCAGTATAGATCCTAACACTTTACCCAGTCCATACCAGTATAGATCCTAACACATTACCGAGTCCATACCAGTATAGATCCTAACACATTACCTAGTCCATATCGGTATAGATTCTAACACATTACCCAGCCCATACCAGTATAGATCCTAACATATTACCCAGTCCATACCAGTATAGATCCTAACACATTACCCAGTCTATACCATTATAGATCCTAACACATTACCCAGTCCATACCAGTATAGATCCTAACACATTACCCAGTCCATACCAGTATAGATTCTTCCTAACACATTACCCAGTCCATACCAGTATAGATCCTAACACATTACCCAGTCCACACCAGTATAGATCCTAACACATTACCCAGTCCATACCAGTATAGATCCTAACACATTACCTAGTCCATAGCGGTATAGATCCTAACACATTACCCAGTCCATACCGATATAGATCCTAACATATTACCCAGTCCATACCAGTATAGATCCTAACACATTACCCAGTCCATACCAGTATAGATCCTAACATATTACCCAGTCCATACCAGTATAGATCCTAACACATTACCCAGTCCATACTAGTATAGATCCTAACACATTACCCAGCCCATACCTGTATAGATCCTAACACATTACCGAGTCCATACCAGTATAGATCCTAACACATTACCTAGTCCATAGCGGTATAGATCCTAACACATTACCCATTCCATACCTGTATAGATCCTAACACATTACCCAGTCCATACCAGTATAGATCCTCCTAACACATTACCTAGTCCATAGCGATATAGATCCTGACACATTACCCAGTCCATACCAGTATAGATCCTAACACATTACCCAGTCAATACCAGTATAGATCCTAACACATTACCTAGTCCATAGCGGTATAGATCCTAACACATTACCCAGCCCATACCTATATAGATCCTAACATATTACCCAGTCCATACCAGTATAGATCCTAACACATTACCCAGTCCATACCAGTATAGATCCTAACACATTACCCAGTCCATACCAGTATAGATCCTAACACTTTACGCAGTCCATACCAGTATAGATCCTAACACATTACCGAGTCCATACCAGTATAGATCCTAACACATTACCTAGTCCATAGCGGTATAGATTCTAACACATTACCCAGTCCATACCAGTATAGATCCTAACACTTTACCCAGTCCATACCAGTATAGATCCTAACACATTGCCGAGTCCATACCAGTATAGATCCTAACACATTACCTAGTCCATAGCGGTATAGATTCTAACACATTACCCAGCCCATACCAGTATAGATCCTAACATATTACCCAGTCCATACCAGTATAGATCCTAACACATTACCCAGTCTATACCAGTATAGATCCTAACACATTACCCAGTCCATACCAGTATAGATCCTAACACATTACCCAGTCCATACCAGTATAGATCCTTCCTAACACATTACCCAGTCCATACCAGTATAGATCCTAACACATTACCCAGTCCACACCAGTATAGATCCTAACACATTACCCAGTCCATACCAGTATAGATCCTAACACATTACCTAGTCCATAGCGGTATAGATCCTAACACATTACCCAGTCCATACCGATATAGATCCTAACATATTACCCAGTCCATACCAGTATAGATCCTAACACATTACCAAGTCCATACCAGTATAGATCCTAAAATATTACCCAGTCCATACCAGTATAGATCCTAACACATTACCCAGTCCATACTAGTATAGATCCTAACACATTACCCAGCCCATACCTGTATAGATCCTAACACATTACTGAGTCCATACCAGTATAGATCCTAACACATTACCTAGTCCATAGCGGTATAGATCCTAACACATTACCCATTCCATACCTGTATAGATCCTAACACATTACCCAGTCCATACCAGTATAGATCCTAACACATTACCTAGTCCATAGCGATATAGATCCTGACACATTACCCAGTCCATACCAGTATAGATCCTAACACATTACCCAGTCAATACCAGTATAGATCCTAACACATTACCTAGTCCATAGCGGTATAGATCCTAACACATTGCCCAGCCCATACCTATATAGATCCTAACATATTACCCAGTCCATACCAGTATAGATCCTAACACATTACCCAGTCCATACCAGTATAGATCCTAACACATTACCGAGTCCATACCAGTATAGATCCTAACACTTTACCCAGTCCATACCAGTATAGATCCTAACACATTACCGAGTCCATACCAGTATAGATCCTAACACATTACCTAGTCCATAGCGGTATAGATTCTAACACATTACCCAGTCCATACCAGTATAGATCCTAACACTTTACCCAGTCCATACCAGTATAGATCCTAACACATTACCGAGTCCATACCAGTATAGATCCTAACACATTACCTAGTCCATAGCGGTATAGATTCTAACACATTACCCAGCCCATACCAGTATAGATCCTAACATATTACCCAGTCCATACCAGTATAGATCCTAACACATTACCCAGTCTATACCAGTATAGATCCTAACACATTACCCAGTCCATACCAGTATAGATCCTAACACATTACCCAGTCCATACCAGTATAGATCCTTCCTAACACATTACCCAGTCCATACCAGTATAGATCCTAACACATTACCCAGTCCACACCAGTATAGATCCTAACACATTACCCAGTCCATACCAGTATAGATCCTAACACATTACCTAGTCCATAGCGGTATAGATCCTAACACATTACCCAGTCCATACCAGTATAGATCCTAACATATTACCCAGTCCATACCAGTATAGATCCTAACACATTACCCAGTCCATACTAGTATAGATCCTAACACATTACCCAGCCCATACCTGTATAGATCCTAACACATTACTGAGTCCATACCAGTATAGATCCTAACACATTACCTAGTCCATAGCGGTATAGATCCTAACACATTACCCAGTCCATACCAGTATAGATCCTAACACATTACCTAGTCCATAGCGATATAGATCCTGACACATTACCCAGTCCATACCAGTATAGATCCTAACACATTACCCAGTCAATACCAGTATAGATCCTAACACATTACCCAGTCCATACCTGTATAGATCCTAACACATTACCCAGTCCATACCAGTATAGATCCTAACACATTACCGAGTCCATACCAGTATAGATCCTAACACATTACCTAGTCCATAGCGGTATAGATTCTAACACATTACCCAGCCCATACCAGTATAGATCCTAACATATTACCCAGTCCATACCAGTATAGATCCTAACACATTACCCAGTCTATACCAGTATAGATCCTAACACATTACTGAGTCCATACCAGTATAGATCCTAACACATTACCTAGTCCATAGCGGTATAGATCCTAACACATTACCCATTCCATACCTGTATAGATCCTAACACATTACCCAGTCCATACCAGTATAGATCCTAACACATTACCTAGTCCATAGCGATATAGATCCTGACACATTACCCAGTCCATACCAGTATAGATCCTAACACATTACCCAGTCAATACCAGTATAGATCCTAACACATTACATAGTCCATAGCGGTATAGATCCTAACACATTGCCCAGCCCATACCTATATAGATCCTAACATATTACCCAGTCCATACCAGTATAGATCCTAACACATTACCCAGTCCATACCAGTATAGATCCTAACACATTACCGAGTTTATACCAGTATAGATCCTAACACTTTACCCAGTCCATACCAGTATAGATCCTAACACATTACCGAGTCCATACCAGTATAGATCCTAACACATTACCTAGTCCATAGCGGTATAGATTCTAACACATTACCCAGTCCATACCAGCAGTGGTGTAGCGTGGGTTGTCAGCACCCGGGGCAAGGCAAGTAATTTGCGCCCCCTAACCCGCGGGATTTTAGCACTCGAGTCTCTTCCACTAGATTAGTTAAAGAAACCCTTACCCCCTAAGCACATGTATTGTTTGTTATGAAAATACTGATATAATTAAAGTAAAATGCATCTAAATACAAGTTTGAATGACCAGCGTGCCCCCTTTCAAAGTAAAATGCATCTAAATACAAGTTTGAATGACCAGCGTGCCCCCTTTCAATGCAGAGAGACAAGCGTGTCCCCTTTCAATGCAGAGAGACCAGCGTGCCCCCTTTCAATGCAGAGAGACCAGCGTGCCCCCTTTCAATGCAGAATGACCAGCGTGCCCCCTTTCAATGCAGAATGACCAGCGTGCCCCCTTTCAATGGAGAGAGACCAGCGTGCCCCCTTTCAATGCAGAGAGACCAGCGTGCCCCCTTTCAATGCAGAATGACCAGTGTGCCCCCATTCAATGCAGAGAGACCAGCGTGCCCCCTTTCAATGCAGAGAAACCAGCGTGCCCCCTTTCAATGCAGAGAGACCAGCGTGCCCCCTTTCAATGCAGAATGACCAGTGTGCCCCCATTCAATGCAGAGAGACCAGCGTGCCCCCTTTCAATGCAGAGAAACCAGCGTGCCCCCTTTCAATGCAGAGTGACCAGCGTGCCCCCTTTCAATGCAGACAGACCAGCGTGCCCCCTTCAATGCAAAGAGACTTACCTGCAGTGGCGGCTTCTCCTCCGTTCCCCACTCTGTGACAGCGCCAGGCTACTGACTCACTCACTGCTAAACTGACTGAGCAGTGAGGAGAGGCGGCATAGGCAGGGCTTGGTTTGCAACGCCACCCCACCCTACACCAATGGACAGGTGAGGCACAGTCCAGCCCCTCCCCGCCGTTTTCAGCCATAGGGCGGCCACGCTGGACATCTCCCAGCCTAAAGATGGAGGCAGCCACTGACAGTGTGTGAACTGTGTATGTCATAGTGAGACAGACAGAGTGACACTGCAGATGCGCCCCCCCCAGATGTTGCGCCCGGTGCGGCCCGCCCCCCCTGCACCCCCCACGCTACGCCACTGCATACCAGTATAGATCCTAACACTTTACCCAGTCCATACCAGTATAGATCCTAACACATTACCGAGTCCATACCAGTATAGATCCTAACACATTACCCAGTCCATACCAGTATAGATCCTAACACTTTACCCAGTCCATACCAGTATAGATCCTAACACATTACCCAGTCCACACCAGTATAGATCCTAACACATTACCCAGTCCATACCAGTATAGATCCTAACACATTACCTAGTCCATAGCGGTATAGATCCTAACACATTACCCAGTCCATACCGATATAGATCCTAACATATTACCCAGTCCATACCAGTATAGATCCTAACACATTACCCAGTCCATACCAGTATAGATCCTAACATATTACCCAGTCCATACCAGTATAGATCCTAACACATTACCCAGTCCATACTAGTATAGATCCTAACACATTACCCAGCCCATACCTGTATAGATCCTAACACATTACTGAGTCCATACCAGTATAGATCCTAACACATTACCTAGTCCATAGCGGTATAGATCCTAACACATTACCCATTCCATACCTGTATAGATCCTAACACATTACCCAGTCCATACCAGTATAGATCCTAACACATTACCTAGTCCATAGCGATATAGATCCTGACACATTACCCAGTCCATACCAGTATAGATCCTAACACATTACCCAGTCAATACCAGTATAGATCCTAACACATTACCTAGTCCATAGCGGTATAGATTCTAACACATTACCCAGTCCATACCAGTATAGATCCTAACACTTTACCCAGTCCATACCAGTATAGATCCTAACACATTACCGAGTCCATACCAGTATAGATCCTAACACATTACCTAGTCCATAGCGGTATAGATTCTAACACATTACCCAGCCCATACCAGTATAGATCCTAACATATTACCCAGTCCATACCAGTATAGATCCTAACACATTACCCAGTCTATACCAGTATAGATCCTAACACATTACCCAGTCCATACCAGTATAGATCCTAACACATTACCCAGTCCATACCAGTACAGATCCTTCCTAACACATTACCCAGTCCATACCAGTATAGATCCTAACACATTACCCAGTCCACACCAGTATAGATCCTAACACATTACCCAGTCCATACCAGTATAGATCCTAACACATTACCTAGTCCATAGCGGTATAGATCCTAACACATTACTGAGTCCATACCAGTATAGATCTTAACACATTACCTAGTCCATAGCGGTATAGATCCTAACACATTACCCAGTCCATACCAGTATAGATCCTAACACATTACCTAGTCCATAGCGATATAGATCCTGACACATTACCCAGTCCATACCAGTATAGATCCTAACACATTACCCAGTCAATACCAGTATAGATCCTAACACATTACCTAGTCCATAGCGGTATAGATCCTAACACATTGCCCAGCCCATACCTATATAGATCCTAACATATTACCCAGTCCATACCAGTATAGATCCTAACACATTACCCAGTCCATACCAGTATAGATCCTAACACATTACCCAGTCCATACCAGTATAGATCCTAACACTTTACCCAGTCCATACCAGTATAGATCCTAACACATTACCGAGTCCATACCAGTATAGATCCTAACACATTACCTAGTCCATAGCGGTATAGATTCTAACACATTACCCAGTCCATACCAGTATAGATCCTAACACATTACCCAGTCCATACCAGTATAGATCCTAACACTTTACCCAGTCCATACCAGTATAGATCCTAACACATTACCGAGTCCATACCAGTATAGATCCTAACACATTACCTAGTCCATAGCGGTATAGATTCTAACACATTACCCAGTCCATACCAGTATAGATCCTAACACTTTACCCAGTCCATACCAGTATAGATCCTAACACATTGCCGAGTCCATACCAGTATAGATCCTAACACATTACCTAGTCCATAGCGGTATAGATTCTAACACATTACCCAGCCCATACCAGTATAGATCCTAACATATTACCCAGTCCATACCAGTATAGATCCTAACACATTACCCAGTCTATACCAGTATAGATCCTAACACATTACCCAGTCCATACCAGTATAGATCCTAACACATTACCCAGTCCATACCAGTATAGATCCTTCCTAACACATTACCCAGTCCATACCAGTATAGATCCTAACACATTACCCAGTCCACACCAGTATAGATCCTAACACATTACCCAGTCCATACCAGTATAGATCCTAACACATTACCTAGTCCATAGCGGTATAGATCCTAACACATTACCCAGTCCATACCGATATAGATCCTAACATATTACCCAGTCCATACCAGTATAGATCCTAACACATTACCCAGTCCATACCAGTATAGATCCTAACATATTACCCAGTCCATACCAGTATAGATCCTAACACATTACCCAGTCGATACTAGTATAGATCCTAACACATTACCCAGCCCATACCTGTATAGATCCTAACACATTACTGAGTCCATACCAGTATAGATCCTAACACATTACCTAGTCCATAGCGGTATAGATCCTAACACATTACCCAGTCCATACCTGTATAGATCCTAACACATTACCCAGTCCATACCAGTATAGATCCTAACACATTACCTAGTCCATAGCGATATAGATCCTGACACATTACCCAGTCCATACCAGTATAGATCCTAACACATTACCCAGTCAATACCAGTATAGATCCTAACACATTACCTAGTCCATAGCGGTATAGATCCTAACACATTACTGAGTCCATACCAGTATAGATCTTAACACATTACCTAGTCCATAGCGGTATAGATCCTAACACATTACCCAGTCCATACCAGTATAGATCCTAACACATTACCTAGTCCATAGCGATATAGATCCTGACACATTACCCAGTCCATACCAGTATAGATCCTAACACATTACCCAGTCAATACCAGTATAGATCCTAACACATTACCTAGTCCATAGCGGTATAGATCCTAACACATTGCCCAGCCCATACCTATATAGATCCTAACATATTACCCAGTCCATACCAGTATAGATCCTAACACATTACCCAGTCAATACCAGTATAGATCCTAACACATTACCCAGTCCATACCTGTATAGATCCTAACACATTACCCAGTCCATACCAGTATAGATCCTAACACATTACCGAGTCCATACCAGTATAGATCCTAACACATTACCTAGTCCATAGCGGTATAGATTCTAACACATTACCCAGCCCATACCAGTATAGATCCTAACATATTACCCAGTCCATACCAGTATAGATCCTAACACATTACCCAGTCTATACCAGTATAGATCCTAACACATTACTGAGTCCATACCAGTATAGATCCTAACACATTACCTAGTCCATAGCGGTATAGATCCTAACACATTACCCATTCCATACCTGTATAGATCCTAACACATTACCCAGTCCATACCAGTATAGATCCTAACACATTACCTAGTCCATAGCGATATAGATCCTGACACATTACCCAGTCCATACCAGTATAGATCCTAACACATTACCCAGTCAATACCAGTATAGATCCTAACACATTACATAGTCCATAGCGGTATAGATCCTAACACATTGCCCAGCCCATACCTATATAGATCCTAACATATTACCCAGTCCATACCAGTATAGATCCTAACACATTACCCAGTCCATACCAGTATAGATCCTAACACATTACCGAGTTTATACCAGTATAGATCCTAACACTTTACCCAGTCCATACCAGTATAGATCCTAACACATTACCGAGTCCATACCAGTATAGATCCTAACACATTACCTAGTCCATAGCGGTATAGATTCTAACACATTACCCAGTCCATACCAGTATAGATCCTAACACTTTACCCAGTCCATACCAGTATAGATCCTAACACATTACCGAGTCCATACCAGTATAGATCCTAACACATTACCCAGTCCATACCAGTATAGATCCTAACACTTTACCCAGTCCATACCAGTATAGATCCTAACACATTACCCAGTCCACACCAGTATAGATCCTAACACATTACCCAGTCCATACCAGTATAGATCCTAACACATTACCTAGTCCATAGCGGTATAGATCCTAACACATTACCCAGTCCATACCGATATAGATCCTAACATATTACCCAGTCCATACCAGTATAGATCCTAACACATTACCCAGTCCATACCAGTATAGATCCTAACATATTACCCAGTCCATACCAGTATAGATCCTAACACATTACCCAGTCCATACTAGTATAGATCCTAACACATTACCCAGCCCATACCTGTATAGATCCTAACACATTACTGAGTCCATACCAGTATAGATCCTAACACATTACCTAGTCCATAGCGGTATAGATCCTAACACATTACCCATTCCATACCTGTATAGATCCTAACACATTACCCAGTCCATACCAGTATAGATCCTAACACATTACCTAGTCCATAGCGATATAGATCCTGACACATTACCCAGTCCATACCAGTATAGATCCTAACACATTACCCAGTCAATACCAGTATAGATCCTAACACATTACCTAGTCCATAGCGGTATAGATTCTAACACATTACCCAGTCCATACCAGTATAGATCCTAACACTTTACCCAGTCCATACCAGTATAGATCCTAACACATTACCGAGTCCATACCAGTATAGATCCTAACACATTACCTAGTCCATAGCGGTATAGATTCTAACACATTACCCAGCCCATACCAGTATAGATCCTAACATATTACCCAGTCCATACCAGTATAGATCCTAACACATTACCCAGTCTATACCAGTATAGATCCTAACACATTACCCAGTCCATACCAGTATAGATCCTAACACATTACCCAGTCCATACCAGTACAGATCCTTCCTAACACATTACCCAGTCCATACCAGTATAGATCCTAACACATTACCCAGTCCACACCAGTATAGATCCTAACACATTACCCAGTCCATACCAGTATAGATCCTAACACATTACCTAGTCCATAGCGGTATAGATCCTAACACATTACTGAGTCCATACCAGTATAGATCTTAACACATTACCTAGTCCATAGCGGTATAGATCCTAACACATTACCCAGTCCATACCAGTATAGATCCTAACATATTACCCAGTCCATACCAGTATAGATCCTAACACATTACCCAGTCCATACTAGTATAGATCCTAACACATTACCCAGCCCATACCTGTATAGATCCTAACACATTACTGAGTCCATACCAGTATAGATCCTAACACATTACCTAGTCCATAGCGGTATAGATCCTAACACATTACCCAGTCCATACCAGTATAGATCCTAACACATTACCTAGTCCATAGCGATATAGATCCTGACACATTACCCAGTCCATACCAGTATAGATCCTAACACATTACCCAGTCAATACCAGTATAGATCCTAACACATTACCCAGTCCATACCTGTATAGATCCTAACACATTACCCAGTCCATACCAGTATAGATCCTAACACATTACCGAGTCCATACCAGTATAGATCCTAACACATTACCTAGTCCATAGCGGTATAGATTCTAACACATTACCCAGCCCATACCAGTATAGATCCTAACATATTACCCAGTCCATACCAGTATAGATCCTAACACATTACCCAGTCTATACCAGTATAGATCCTAACACATTACTGAGTCCATACCAGTATAGATCCTAACACATTACCTAGTCCATAGCGGTATAGATCCTAACACATTACCCAGTCCATACCAGTATAGATCCTAACACATTACCTAGTCCATAGCGATATAGATCCTGACACATTACCCAGTCCATACCAGTATAGATCCTAACACATTACCCAGTCAATACCAGTATAGATCCTAACACATTACCTAGTCCATAGCGGTATAGATCCTAACACATTGCCCAGCCCATACCTATATAGATCCTAACATATTACCCAGTCCATACCAGTATAGATCCTAACACATTACCCAGTCCATACCAGTATAGATCCTAACACATTACCGAGTTTATACCAGTATAGATCCTAACACTTTACCCAGTCCATACCAGTATAGATCCTAACACATTACGGAGTCCATACCAGTATAGATCCTAACACATTACCTAGTCCATAGCGGTATAGATTCTAACACATTACCCAGTCCATACCAGTATAGATCCTAACACTTTACCCAGTCCATACCAGTATAGATCCTAACACATTACCGAGTCCATACCAGTATAGATCCTAACACATTACCCAGTCCATACCAGTATAGATCCTAACACTTTACCCAGTCCATACCAGTATAGATCCTAACACATTACCCAGTCCACACCAGTATAGATCCTAACACATTACCCAGTCCATACCAGTATAGATCCTAACACATTACCTAGTCCATAGCGGTATAGATCCTAACACATTACCCAGTCCATACCGATATAGATCCTAACATATTACCCAGTCCATACCAGTATAGATCCTAACACATTACCCAGTCCATACCAGTATAGATCCTAACATATTACCCAGTCCATACCAGTATAGATCCTAACACATTACCCAGTCCATACTAGTATAGATCCTAACACATTACCCAGCCCATACCTGTATAGATCCTAACACATTACTGAGTCCATACCAGTATAGATCCTAACACATTACCTAGTCCATAGCGGTATAGATCCTAACACATTACCCATTCCATACCTGTATAGATCCTAACACATTACCCAGTCCATACCAGTATAGATCCTAACACATTACCTAGTCCATAGCGATATAGATCCTGACACATTACCCAGTCCATACCAGTATAGATCCTAACACATTACCCAGTCAATACCAGTATAGATCCTAACACATTACCTAGTCCATAGCGGTATAGATTCTAACACATTACCCAGTCCATACCAGTATAGATCCTAACACTTTACCCAGTCCATACCAGTATAGATCCTAACACATTACCGAGTCCATACCAGTATAGATCCTAACACATTACCTAGTCCATAGCGGTATAGATTCTAACACATTACCCAGCCCATACCAGTATAGATCCTAACATATTACCCAGTCCATACCAGTATAGATCCTAACACATTACCCAGTCTATACCAGTATAGATCCTAACACATTACCCAGTCCATACCAGTATAGATCCTAACACATTACCCAGTCCATACCAGTACAGATCCTTCCTAACACATTACCCAGTCCATACCAGTATAGATCCTAACACATTACCCAGTCCACACCAGTATAGATCCTAACACATTACCCAGTCCATACCAGTATAGATCCTAACACATTACCCAGTCCATACCAGTATAGATCCTAACATATTACCTAGTCCATAGCGGTATAGATCCTAACACATTACTGAGTCCATACCAGTATAGATCTTAACACATTACCTAGTCCATAGCGGTATAGATCCTAACACATTACCCAGTCCATACCAGTATAGATCCTAACACATTACCTAGTCCATAGCGATATAGATCCTGACACATTACCCAGTCCATACCAGTATAGATCCTAACACATTACCCAGTCAATACCAGTATAGATCCTAACACATTACCTAGTCCATAGCGGTATAGATCCTAACACATTGCCCAGCCCATACCTATATAGATCCTAACATATTACCCAGTCCATACCAGTATAGATCCTAACACATTACCCAGTCCATACCAGTATAGATCCTAACACATTACCCAGTCCATACCAGTATAGATCCTAACACTTTACCCAGTCCATACCAGTATAGATCCTAACACATTACCGAGTCCATACCAGTATAGATCCTAACACATTACCTAGTCCATAGCGGTATAGATTCTAACACATTACCCAGTCCATACCAGTATAGATCCTAACACATTACCCAGTCCATACCAGTATAGATCCTAACACTTTACCCAGTCCATACCAGTATAGATCCTAACACATTACCGAGTCCATACCAGTATAGATCCTAACACATTACCTAGTCCATAGCGGTATAGATTCTAACACATTACCCAGTCCATACCAGTATAGATCCTAACACTTTACCCAGTCCATACCAGTATAGATCCTAACACATTGCCGAGTCCATACCAGTATAGATCCTAACACATTACCTAGTCCATAGCGGTATAGATTCTAACACATTACCCAGCCCATACCAGTATAGATCCTAACATATTACCCAGTCCATACCAGTATAGATCCTAACACATTACCCAGTCTATACCAGTATAGATCCTAACACATTACCCAGTCCATACCAGTATAGATCCTAACACATTACCCAGTCCATACCAGTATAGATCCTTCCTAACACATTACCCAGTCCATACCAGTATAGATCCTAACACATTACCCAGTCCACACCAGTATAGATCCTAACACATTACCCAGTCCATACCAGTATAGATCCTAACACATTACCTAGTCCATAGCGGTATAGATCCTAACACATTACCCAGTCCATACCGATATAGATCCTAACATATTACCCAGTCCATACCAGTATAGATCCTAACATATTACCCAGTCCATACCAGTATAGATACTAACACATTACCCAGTCGATACTAGTATAGATCCTAACACATTACCCAGCCCATACCTGTATAGATCCTAACACATTACTGAGTCCATACCAGTATAGATCCTAACACATTACCTAGTCCATAGCGGTATAGATCCTAACACATTACCCATTCCATAACTGTATAGATCCTAACACATTACCCAGTCCATACCAGTATAGATCCTAACACATTACCTAGTCCATAGCGATATAGATCCTGACACATTACCCAGTCCATACCAGTATAGATCCTAACACATTACCCAGTCTATACCAGTATAGATCCTAACACATTACCTAGTCCATAGCGGTATAGATCCTAACACATTGCCCAACCCATACCTATATAGATCCTAACATATTACCCAGTCCATACCAGTATAGATCCTAACACATTACCCAGTCCATACCAGTATAGATCCTAACACTTTACCCAGTCCATACCAGTATAGATCCTAACACATTACCGAGTCCATACCAGTATAGATCCTAACACATTACCTAGTCCATAGCGGTATAGATTCTAACACATTACCCAGTCCATACCAGTATAGATCCTAACACTTTACCCAGTCCATACCAGTATAGATCCTAACACATTACCGAGTCCATACCAGTATAGATCCTAACACATTACCTAGTCCATAGCGGTATAGATTCTAACACATTACCCAGCCCATACCAGTATAGATCCTAACATATTACCCAGTCCATACCAGTATAGATCCTAACACATTACCCAGTCTATACCAGTATAGATCCTAACACATTACCCAGTCCATACCAGTATAGATCCTAACACATTACCCAGTCCATACCAGTATAGATCCTTCCTAACACATTACCCAGTCCATACCAGTATAGATCCTAACACATTACCCAGTCCACACCAGTATAGATCCTAACACATTACCCAGTCCATACCAGTATAGATCCTAACACATTACCTAGTCCATAGCGGTATAGATCCTAACACATTACCCAGTCCATACCGATATAGATCCTAACATATTACCCAGTCCATACCAGTATAGATCCTAACACATTACCCAGTCCATACCAGTATAGATCCTAACATATTACCCAGTCCATACCAGTATAGATCCTAACACATTACCCAGTCCATACTAGTATAGATCCTAACACATTACCCAGCCCATACCTGTATAGATCCTAACACATTACTGAGTCCATACCAGTATAGATCCTAACACATTACCTAGTCCATAGCGGTATAGATCCTAACACATTACCCATTCCATACCTGTATAGATCCTAACACATTACCCAGTCCATACCAGTATAGATCCTAACACATTACCTAGTCCATAGCGATATAGATCCTGACACATTACCCAGTCCATACCAGTATAGATCCTAACACATTACCCAGTCAATACCAGTATAGATCCTAACACATTACCTAGTCCATAGCGGTATAGATTCTAACACATTACCCAGTCCATACCAGTATAGATCCTAACACTTTACCCAGTCCATACCAGTATAGATCCTAACACATTACCGAGTCCATACCAGTATAGATCCTAACACATTACCTAGTCCATAGTGATATAGATTCTAACACATTACCCAGCCCATACCAGTATAGATCCTAACATATTACCCAGTCCATACCAGTATAGATCCTAACACATTACCCAGTCTATACCAGTATAGATCCTAACACATTACCCAGTCCATACCAGTATAGATCCTAACACATTACCCAGTCTATACCAGTATAGATCCTTCCTAACACATTACCCAGTCCATACCAGTATAGATCCTAACACATTACCCAGTCCACACCAGTATAGATCCTAACACATTACCCAGTCCATACCAGTATAGATCCTAACACATTACCTAGTCCATAGCGGTATAGATCCTAACACATTACTGAGTCCATACCAGTATAGATCCTAACACATTACCTAGTCCATAGCGGTATAGATCCTAACACATTACCCAGTCCATACCAGTATAGATCCTAACACATTACCTAGTCCATAGCGATATAGATCCTGACACATTACCCAGTCCATACCAGTATAGATCCTAACACATTACCCAGTCAATACCAGTATAGATCCTAACACATTACCTAGTCCATAGCGGTATAGATCCTAACACATTGCCCAGCCCATACCTATATAGATCCTAACATATTACCCAGTCCATACCAGTATAGATCCTAACACATTACCCAGTCCATACCAGTATAGATCCTAACACATTACCCAGTCCATACCAGTATAGATCCTAACACTTTACCCAGTCCATACCAGTATAGATCCTAACACATTACCGAGTCCATACCAGTATAGATCCTAACACATTACCTAGTCCATAGCGGTATAGATTCTAACACATTACCCAGTCCATACCAGTATAGATCCTAACACTTTACCCAGTCCATACCAGTATAGATCCTAACACATTACCGAGTCCATACCAGTATAGATCCTAACACATTACCTAGTCCATATCGGTATAGATTCTAACACATTACCCAGCCCATACCAGTATAGATCCTAACATATTACCCAGTCCATACCAGTATAGATCCTAACACATTACCCAGTCTATACCATTATAGATCCTAACACATTACCCAGTCCATACCAGTATAGATCCTAACACATTACCCAGTCCATACCAGTATAGATTCTTCCTAACACATTACCCAGTCCATACCAGTATAGATCCTAACACATTACCCAGTCCACACCAGTATAGATCCTAACACATTACCCAGTCCATACCAGTATAGATCCTAACACATTACCTAGTCCATAGCGGTATAGATCCTAACACATTACCCAGTCCATACCGATATAGATCCTAACATATTACCCAGTCCATACCAGTATAGATCCTAACACATTACCCAGTCCATACCAGTATAGATCCTAACATATTACCCAGTCCATACCAGTATAGATCCTAACACATTACCCAGTCCATACTAGTATAGATCCTAACACATTACCCAGCCCATACCTGTATAGATCCTAACACATTACCGAGTCCATACCAGTATAGATCCTAACACATTACCTAGTCCATAGCGGTATAGATCCTAACACATTACCCATTCCATACCTGTATAGATCCTAACACATTACCCAGTCCATACCAGTATAGATCCTCCTAACACATTACCTAGTCCATAGCGATATAGATCCTGACACATTACCCAGTCCATACCAGTATAGATCCTAACACATTACCCAGTCAATACCAGTATAGATCCTAACACATTACCTAGTCCATAGCGGTATAGATCCTAACACATTACCCAGCCCATACCTATATAGATCCTAACATATTACCCAGTCCATACCAGTATAGATCCTAACACATTACCCAGTCCATACCAGTATAGATCCTAACACATTACCCAGTCCATACCAGTATAGATCCTAACACTTTACGCAGTCCATACCAGTATAGATCCTAACACATTACCGAGTCCATACCAGTATAGATCCTAACACATTACCTAGTCCATAGCGGTATAGATTCTAACACATTACCCAGTCCATACCAGTATAGATCCTAACACTTTACCCAGTCCATACCAGTATAGATCCTAACACATTGCCGAGTCCATACCAGTATAGATCCTAACACATTACCTAGTCCATAGCGGTATAGATTCTAACACATTACCCAGCCCATACCAGTATAGATCCTAACATATTACCCAGTCCATACCAGTATAGATCCTAACACATTACCCAGTCTATACCAGTATAGATCCTAACACATTACCCAGTCCATACCAGTATAGATCCTAACACATTACCCAGTCCATACCAGTATAGATCCTTCCTAACACATTACCCAGTCCATACCAGTATAGATCCTAACACATTACCCAGTCCACACCAGTATAGATCCTAACACATTACCCAGTCCATACCAGTATAGATCCTAACACATTACCTAGTCCATAGCGGTATAGATCCTAACACATTACCCAGTCCATACCGATATAGATCCTAACATATTACCCAGTCCATACCAGTATAGATCCTAACACATTACCAAGTCCATACCAGTATAGATCCTAAAATATTACCCAGTCCATACCAGTATAGATCCTAACACATTACCCAGTCCATACTAGTATAGATCCTAACACATTACCCAGCCCATACCTGTATAGATCCTAACACATTACTGAGTCCATACCAGTATAGATCCTAACACATTACCTAGTCCATAGCGGTATAGATCCTAACACATTACCCATTCCATACCTGTATAGATCCTAACACATTACCCAGTCCATACCAGTATAGATCCTAACACATTACCTAGTCCATAGCGATATAGATCCTGACACATTACCCAGTCCATACCAGTATAGATCCTAACACATTACCCAGTCAATACCAGTATAGATCCTAACACATTACCTAGTCCATAGCGGTATAGATCCTAACACATTGCCCAGCCCATACCTATATAGATCCTAACATATTACCCAGTCCATACCAGTATAGATCCTAACACATTACCCAGTCCATACCAGTATAGATCCTAACACATTACCGAGTCCATACCAGTATAGATCCTAACACTTTACCCAGTCCATACCAGTATAGATCCTAACACATTACCGAGTCCATACCAGTATAGATCCTAACACATTACCTAGTCCATAGCGGTATAGATTCTAACACATTACCCAGTCCATACCAGTATAGATCCTAACACTTTACCCAGTCCATACCAGTATAGATCCTAACACATTACCGAGTCCATACCAGTATAGATCCTAACACATTACCTAGTCCATAGCGGTATAGATTCTAACACATTACCCAGCCCATACCAGTATAGATCCTAACATATTACCCAGTCCATACCAGTATAGATCCTAACACATTACCCAGTCTATACCAGTATAGATCCTAACACATTACCCAGTCCATACCAGTATAGATCCTAACACATTACCCAGTCCATACCAGTATAGATCCTTCCTAACACATTACCCAGTCCATACCAGTATAGATCCTAACACATTACCCAGTCCACACCAGTATAGATCCTAACACATTACCCAGTCCATACCAGTATAGATCCTAACACATTACCTAGTCCATAGCGGTATAGATCCTAACACATTACCCAGTCCATACCAGTATAGATCCTAACATATTACCCAGTCCATACCAGTATAGATCCTAACACATTACCCAGTCCATACTAGTATAGATCCTAACACATTACCCAGCCCATACCTGTATAGATCCTAACACATTACTGAGTCCATACCAGTATAGATCCTAACACATTACCTAGTCCATAGCGGTATAGATCCTAACACATTACCCAGTCCATACCAGTATAGATCCTAACACATTACCTAGTCCATAGCGATATAGATCCTGACACATTACCCAGTCCATACCAGTATAGATCCTAACACATTACCCAGTCAATACCAGTATAGATCCTAACACATTACCCAGTCCATACCTGTATAGATCCTAACACATTACCCAGTCCATACCAGTATAGATCCTAACACATTACCGAGTCCATACCAGTATAGATCCTAACACATTACCTAGTCCATAGCGGTATAGATTCTAACACATTACCCAGCCCATACCAGTATAGATCCTAACATATTACCCAGTCCATACCAGTATAGATCCTAACACATTACCCAGTCTATACCAGTATAGATCCTAACACATTACTGAGTCCATACCAGTATAGATCCTAACACATTACCTAGTCCATAGCGGTATAGATCCTAACACATTACCCATTCCATACCTGTATAGATCCTAACACATTACCCAGTCCATACCAGTATAGATCCTAACACATTACCTAGTCCATAGCGATATAGATCCTGACACATTACCCAGTCCATACCAGTATAGATCCTAACACATTACCCAGTCAATACCAGTATAGATCCTAACACATTACATAGTCCATAGCGGTATAGATCCTAACACATTGCCCAGCCCATACCTATATAGATCCTAACATATTACCCAGTCCATACCAGTATAGATCCTAACACATTACCCAGTCCATACCAGTATAGATCCTAACACATTACCGAGTTTATACCAGTATAGATCCTAACACTTTACCCAGTCCATACCAGTATAGATCCTAACACATTACCGAGTCCATACCAGTATAGATCCTAACACATTACCTAGTCCATAGCGGTATAGATTCTAACACATTACCCAGTCCATACCAGCAGTGGTGTAGCGTGGGTTGTCAGCACCCGGGGCAAGGCAAGTAATTTGCGCCCCCTAACCCGCGGGATTTTAGCACTCGAGTCTCTTCCACTAGATTAGTTAAAGAAACCCTTACCCCCTAAGCACATGTATTGTTTGTTATGAAAATACTGATATAATTAAAGTAAAATGCATCTAAATACAAGTTTGAATGACCAGCGTGCCCCCTTTCAAAGTAAAATGCATCTAAATACAAGTTTGAATGACCAGCGTGCCCCCTTTCAATGCAGAGAGACAAGCGTGTCCCCTTTCAATGCAGAGAGACCAGCGTGCCCCCTTTCAATGCAGAGAGACCAGCGTGCCCCCTTTCAATGCAGAATGACCAGCGTGCCCCCTTTCAATGCAGAATGACCAGCGTGCCCCCTTTCAATGGAGAGAGACCAGCGTGCCCCCTTTCAATGCAGAGAGACCAGCGTGCCCCCTTTCAATGCAGAATGACCAGTGTGCCCCCATTCAATGCAGAGAGACCAGCGTGCCCCCTTTCAATGCAGAGAAACCAGCGTGCCCCCTTTCAATGCAGAGAGACCAGCGTGCCCCCTTTCAATGCAGAATGACCAGTGTGCCCCCATTCAATGCAGAGAGACCAGCGTGCCCCCTTTCAATGCAGAGAAACCAGCGTGCCCCCTTTCAATGCAGAGTGACCAGCGTGCCCCCTTTCAATGCAGACAGACCAGCGTGCCCCCTTCAATGCAAAGAGACTTACCTGCAGTGGCGGCTTCTCCTCCGTTCCCCACTCTGTGACAGCGCCAGGCTACTGACTCACTCACTGCTAAACTGACTGAGCAGTGAGGAGAGGCGGCATAGGCAGGGCTTGGTTTGCAACGCCACCCCACCCTACACCAATGGACAGGTGAGGCACAGTCCAGCCCCTCCCCGCCGTTTTCAGCCATAGGGCGGCCACGCTGGACATCTCCCAGCCTAAAGATGGAGGCAGCCACTGACAGTGTGTGAACTGTGTATGTCATAGTGAGACAGACAGAGTGACACTGCAGATGCGCCCCCCCCAGATGTTGCGCCCGGTGCGGCCCGCCCCCCCTGCACCCCCCACGCTACGCCACTGCATACCAGTATAGATCCTAACACTTTACCCAGTCCATACCAGTATAGATCCTAACACATTACCGAGTCCATACCAGTATAGATCCTAACACATTACCCAGTCCATACCAGTATAGATCCTAACACTTTACCCAGTCCATACCAGTATAGATCCTAACACATTACCCAGTCCACACCAGTATAGATCCTAACACATTACCCAGTCCATACCAGTATAGATCCTAACACATTACCTAGTCCATAGCGGTATAGATCCTAACACATTACCCAGTCCATACCGATATAGATCCTAACATATTACCCAGTCCATACCAGTATAGATCCTAACACATTACCCAGTCCATACCAGTATAGATCCTAACATATTACCCAGTCCATACCAGTATAGATCCTAACACATTACCCAGTCCATACTAGTATAGATCCTAACACATTACCCAGCCCATACCTGTATAGATCCTAACACATTACTGAGTCCATACCAGTATAGATCCTAACACATTACCTAGTCCATAGCGGTATAGATCCTAACACATTACCCATTCCATACCTGTATAGATCCTAACACATTACCCAGTCCATACCAGTATAGATCCTAACACATTACCTAGTCCATAGCGATATAGATCCTGACACATTACCCAGTCCATACCAGTATAGATCCTAACACATTACCCAGTCAATACCAGTATAGATCCTAACACATTACCTAGTCCATAGCGGTATAGATTCTAACACATTACCCAGTCCATACCAGTATAGATCCTAACACTTTACCCAGTCCATACCAGTATAGATCCTAACACATTACCGAGTCCATACCAGTATAGATCCTAACACATTACCTAGTCCATAGCGGTATAGATTCTAACACATTACCCAGCCCATACCAGTATAGATCCTAACATATTACCCAGTCCATACCAGTATAGATCCTAACACATTACCCAGTCTATACCAGTATAGATCCTAACACATTACCCAGTCCATACCAGTATAGATCCTAACACATTACCCAGTCCATACCAGTACAGATCCTTCCTAACACATTACCCAGTCCATACCAGTATAGATCCTAACACATTACCCAGTCCACACCAGTATAGATCCTAACACATTACCCAGTCCATACCAGTATAGATCCTAACACATTACCTAGTCCATAGCGGTATAGATCCTAACACATTACTGAGTCCATACCAGTATAGATCTTAACACATTACCTAGTCCATAGCGGTATAGATCCTAACACATTACCCAGTCCATACCAGTATAGATCCTAACACATTACCTAGTCCATAGCGATATAGATCCTGACACATTACCCAGTCCATACCAGTATAGATCCTAACACATTACCCAGTCAATACCAGTATAGATCCTAACACATTACCTAGTCCATAGCGGTATAGATCCTAACACATTGCCCAGCCCATACCTATATAGATCCTAACATATTACCCAGTCCATACCAGTATAGATCCTAACACATTACCCAGTCCATACCAGTATAGATCCTAACACATTACCCAGTCCATACCAGTATAGATCCTAACACTTTACCCAGTCCATACCAGTATAGATCCTAACACATTACCGAGTCCATACCAGTATAGATCCTAACACATTACCTAGTCCATAGCGGTATAGATTCTAACACATTACCCAGTCCATACCAGTATAGATCCTAACACATTACCCAGTCCATACCAGTATAGATCCTAACACTTTACCCAGTCCATACCAGTATAGATCCTAACACATTACCGAGTCCATACCAGTATAGATCCTAACACATTACCTAGTCCATAGCGGTATAGATTCTAACACATTACCCAGTCCATACCAGTATAGATCCTAACACTTTACCCAGTCCATACCAGTATAGATCCTAACACATTGCCGAGTCCATACCAGTATAGATCCTAACACATTACCTAGTCCATAGCGGTATAGATTCTAACACATTACCCAGCCCATACCAGTATAGATCCTAACATATTACCCAGTCCATACCAGTATAGATCCTAACACATTACCCAGTCTATACCAGTATAGATCCTAACACATTACCCAGTCCATACCAGTATAGATCCTAACACATTACCCAGTCCATACCAGTATAGATCCTTCCTAACACATTACCCAGTCCATACCAGTATAGATCCTAACACATTACCCAGTCCACACCAGTATAGATCCTAACACATTACCCAGTCCATACCAGTATAGATCCTAACACATTACCTAGTCCATAGCGGTATAGATCCTAACACATTACCCAGTCCATACCGATATAGATCCTAACATATTACCCAGTCCATACCAGTATAGATCCTAACACATTACCCAGTCCATACCAGTATAGATCCTAACATATTACCCAGTCCATACCAGTATAGATCCTAACACATTACCCAGTCGATACTAGTATAGATCCTAACACATTACCCAGCCCATACCTGTATAGATCCTAACACATTACTGAGTCCATACCAGTATAGATCCTAACACATTACCTAGTCCATAGCGGTATAGATCCTAACACATTACCCAGTCCATACCTGTATAGATCCTAACACATTACCCAGTCCATACCAGTATAGATCCTAACACATTACCTAGTCCATAGCGATATAGATCCTGACACATTACCCAGTCCATACCAGTATAGATCCTAACACATTACCCAGTCAATACCAGTATAGATCCTAACACATTACCTAGTCCATAGCGGTATAGATCCTAACACATTACTGAGTCCATACCAGTATAGATCTTAACACATTACCTAGTCCATAGCGGTATAGATCCTAACACATTACCCAGTCCATACCAGTATAGATCCTAACACATTACCTAGTCCATAGCGATATAGATCCTGACACATTACCCAGTCCATACCAGTATAGATCCTAACACATTACCCAGTCAATACCAGTATAGATCCTAACACATTACCTAGTCCATAGCGGTATAGATCCTAACACATTGCCCAGCCCATACCTATATAGATCCTAACATATTACCCAGTCCATACCAGTATAGATCCTAACACATTACCCAGTCAATACCAGTATAGATCCTAACACATTACCCAGTCCATACCTGTATAGATCCTAACACATTACCCAGTCCATACCAGTATAGATCCTAACACATTACCGAGTCCATACCAGTATAGATCCTAACACATTACCTAGTCCATAGCGGTATAGATTCTAACACATTACCCAGCCCATACCAGTATAGATCCTAACATATTACCCAGTCCATACCAGTATAGATCCTAACACATTACCCAGTCTATACCAGTATAGATCCTAACACATTACTGAGTCCATACCAGTATAGATCCTAACACATTACCTAGTCCATAGCGGTATAGATCCTAACACATTACCCATTCCATACCTGTATAGATCCTAACACATTACCCAGTCCATACCAGTATAGATCCTAACACATTACCTAGTCCATAGCGATATAGATCCTGACACATTACCCAGTCCATACCAGTATAGATCCTAACACATTACCCAGTCAATACCAGTATAGATCCTAACACATTACATAGTCCATAGCGGTATAGATCCTAACACATTGCCCAGCCCATACCTATATAGATCCTAACATATTACCCAGTCCATACCAGTATAGATCCTAACACATTACCCAGTCCATACCAGTATAGATCCTAACACATTACCGAGTTTATACCAGTATAGATCCTAACACTTTACCCAGTCCATACCAGTATAGATCCTAACACATTACCGAGTCCATACCAGTATAGATCCTAACACATTACCTAGTCCATAGCGGTATAGATTCTAACACATTACCCAGTCCATACCAGTATAGATCCTAACACTTTACCCAGTCCATACCAGTATAGATCCTAACACATTACCGAGTCCATACCAGTATAGATCCTAACACATTACCCAGTCCATACCAGTATAGATCCTAACACTTTACCCAGTCCATACCAGTATAGATCCTAACACATTACCCAGTCCACACCAGTATAGATCCTAACACATTACCCAGTCCATACCAGTATAGATCCTAACACATTACCTAGTCCATAGCGGTATAGATCCTAACACATTACCCAGTCCATACCGATATAGATCCTAACATATTACCCAGTCCATACCAGTATAGATCCTAACACATTACCCAGTCCATACCAGTATAGATCCTAACATATTACCCAGTCCATACCAGTATAGATCCTAACACATTACCCAGTCCATACTAGTATAGATCCTAACACATTACCCAGCCCATACCTGTATAGATCCTAACACATTACTGAGTCCATACCAGTATAGATCCTAACACATTACCTAGTCCATAGCGGTATAGATCCTAACACATTACCCATTCCATACCTGTATAGATCCTAACACATTACCCAGTCCATACCAGTATAGATCCTAACACATTACCTAGTCCATAGCGATATAGATCCTGACACATTACCCAGTCCATACCAGTATAGATCCTAACACATTACCCAGTCAATACCAGTATAGATCCTAACACATTACCTAGTCCATAGCGGTATAGATTCTAACACATTACCCAGTCCATACCAGTATAGATCCTAACACTTTACCCAGTCCATACCAGTATAGATCCTAACACATTACCGAGTCCATACCAGTATAGATCCTAACACATTACCTAGTCCATAGCGGTATAGATTCTAACACATTACCCAGCCCATACCAGTATAGATCCTAACATATTACCCAGTCCATACCAGTATAGATCCTAACACATTACCCAGTCTATACCAGTATAGATCCTAACACATTACCCAGTCCATACCAGTATAGATCCTAACACATTACCCAGTCCATACCAGTACAGATCCTTCCTAACACATTACCCAGTCCATACCAGTATAGATCCTAACACATTACCCAGTCCACACCAGTATAGATCCTAACACATTACCCAGTCCATACCAGTATAGATCCTAACACATTACCTAGTCCATAGCGGTATAGATCCTAACACATTACTGAGTCCATACCAGTATAGATCTTAACACATTACCTAGTCCATAGCGGTATAGATCCTAACACATTACCCAGTCCATACCAGTATAGATCCTAACACATTACCTAGTCCATAGCGATATAGATCCTGACACATTACCCAGTCCATACCAGTATAGATCCTAACACATTACCCAGTCAATACCAGTATAGATCCTAACACATTACCTAGTCCATAGCGGTATAGATCCTAACACATTGCCCAGCCCATACCTATATAGATCCTAACATATTACCCAGTCCATACCAGTATAGATCCTAACACATTACCCAGTCCATACCAGTATAGATCCTAACACATTACCCAGTCCATACCAGTATAGATCCTAACACTTTACCCAGTCCATACCAGTATAGATCCTAACACATTACCGAGTCCATACCAGTATAGATCCTAACACATTACCTAGTCCATAGCGGTATAGATTCTAACACATTACCCAGTCCATACCAGTATAGATCCTAACACATTACCCAGTCCATACCAGTATAGATCCTAACACTTTACCCAGTCCATACCAGTATAGATCCTAACACATTACCGAGTCCATACCAGTATAGATCCTAACACATTACCTAGTCCATAGCGGTATAGATTCTAACACATTACCCAGTCCATACCAGTATAGATCCTAACACTTTACCCAGTCCATACCAGTATAGATCCTAACACATTGCCGAGTCCATACCAGTATAGATCCTAACACATTACCTAGTCCATAGCGGTATAGATTCTAACACATTACCCAGCCCATACCAGTATAGATCCTAACATATTACCCAGTCCATACCAGTATAGATCCTAACACATTACCCAGTCTATACCAGTATAGATCCTAACACATTACCCAGTCCATACCAGTATAGATCCTAACACATTACCCAGTCCATACCAGTATAGATCCTTCCTAACACATTACCCAGTCCATACCAGTATAGATCCTAACACATTACCCAGTCCACACCAGTATAGATCCTAACACATTACCCAGTCCATACCAGTATAGATCCTAACACATTACCTAGTCCATAGCGGTATAGATCCTAACACATTACCCAGTCCATACCGATATAGATCCTAACATATTACCCAGTCCATACCAGTATAGATCCTAACACATTACCCAGTCCATACCAGTATAGATCCTAACATATTACCCAGTCCATACCAGTATAGATCCTAACACATTACCCAGTCGATACTAGTATAGATCCTAACACATTACCCAGCCCATACCTGTATAGATCCTAACACATTACTGAGTCCATACCAGTATAGATCCTAACACATTACCTAGTCCATAGCGGTATAGATCCTAACACATTACCCATTCCATAACTGTATAGATCCTAACACATTACCCAGTCCATACCAGTATAGATCCTAACACATTACCTAGTCCATAGCGATATAGATCCTGACACATTACCCAGTCCATACCAGTATAGATCCTAACACATTACCCAGTCAATACCAGTATAGATCCTAACACATTACCTAGTCCATAGCGGTATAGATCCTAACACATTACTGAGTCCATACCAGTATAGATCTTAACACATTACCTAGTCCATAGCGGTATAGATCCTAACACATTACCCAGTCCATACCAGTATAGATCCTAACACATTACCTAGTCCATAGCGATATAGATCCTGACACATTACCCAGTCCATACCAGTATAGATCCTAACACATTACCCAGTCAATACCAGTATAGATCCTAACACATTACCTAGTCCATAGCGGTATAGATCCTAACACATTGCCCAGCCCATACCTATATAGATCCTAACATATTACCCAGTCCATACCAGTATAGATCCTAACACATTACCCAGTCCATACCAGTATAGATCCTAACACATTACCCAGTCCATACCAGTATAGATCCTAACACTTTACCCAGTCCATACCAGTATAGATCCTAACACATTACCGAGTCCATACCAGTATAGATCCTAACACATTACCTAGTCCATAGCGGTATAGATTCTAACACATTACCCAGTCCATACCAGTATAGATCCTAACACATTACCCAGTCCATACCAGTATAGATCCTAACACTTTACCCAGTCCATACCAGTATAGATCCTAACACATTACCGAGTCCATACCAGTATAGATCCTAACACATTACCTAGTCCATAGCGGTATAGATTCTAACACATTACCCAGTCCATACCAGTATAGATCCTAACACTTTACCCAGTCCATACCAGTATAGATCCTAACACATTGCCGAGTCCATACCAGTATAGATCCTAACACATTACCTAGTCCATAGCGGTATAGATTCTAACACATTACCCAGCCCATACCAGTATAGATCCTAACATATTACCCAGTCCATACCAGTATAGATCCTAACACATTACCCAGTCTATACCAGTATAGATCCTAACACATTACCCAGTCCATACCAGTATAGATCCTAACACATTACCCAGTCCATACCAGTATAGATCCTTCCTAACACATTACCCAGTCCATACCAGTATAGATCCTAACACATTACCCAGTCCACACCAGTATAGATCCTAACACATTACCCAGTCCATACCAGTATAGATCCTAACACATTACCTAGTCCATAGCGGTATAGATCCTAACACATTACCCAGTCCATACCGATATAGATCCTAACATATTACCCAGTCCATACCAGTATAGATCCTAACACATTACCCAGTCCATACCAGTATAGATCCTAACATATTACCCAGTCCATACCAGTATAGATCCTAACACATTACCCAGTCGATACTAGTATAGATCCTAACACATTACCCAGCCCATACCTGTATAGATCCTAACACATTACTGAGTCCATACCAGTATAGATCCTAACACATTACCTAGTCCATAGCGGTATAGATCCTAACACATTACCCATTCCATAACTGTATAGATCCTAACACATTACCCAGTCCATACCAGTATAGATCCTAACACATTACCTAGTCCATAGCGATATAGATCCTGACACATTACCCAGTCCATACCAGTATAGATCCTAACACATTACCCAGTCTATACCAGTATAGATCCTAACACATTTCCTAGTCCATAGCGGTATAGATCCTAACACATTGCCCAGCCCATACCTATATAGATCCTAACATATTACCCAGTCCATACCAGTATAGATCCTAACACATTACCCAGTCCATACCAGTATAGATCCTAACACTTTACCCAGTCCATACCAGTATAGATCCTAACACATTACCGAGTCCATACCAGTATAGATCCTAACACATTACCTAGTCCATAGCGGTATAGATTCTAACACATTACCCAGTCCATACCAGTATAGATCCTAACACTTTACCCAGTCCATACCAGTATAGATCCTAACACATTACCGAGTCCATACCAGTATAGATCCTAACACATTACCTAGTCCATAGCGGTATAGATTCTAACACATTACCCAGCCCATACCAGTATAGATCCTAACATATTACCCAGTCCATACCAGTATAGATCCTAACACATTACCCAGTCTATACCAGTATAGATCCTAACACATTACCCAGTCCATACCAGTATAGATCCTAACACATTACCCAGTCCATACCAGTATAGATCCTTCCTAACACATTACCCAGTCCATACCAGTATAGATCCTAACACATTACCCAGTCCACACCAGTATAGATCCTAACACATTACCCAGTCCATACCAGTATAGATCCTAACACATTACCTAGTCCATAGCGGTATAGATTCTAACACATTACCCAGTCCATACCGATATAGATCCTAACATATTACCCAGTCCATACCAGTATAGATCCTAACACATTACCCAGTCCATACCAGTATAGATCCTAACATATTACCCAGTCCATACCAGTATAGATCCTAACACATTACCCAGTCCATACTAGTATAGATCCTAACACATTACCCAGCCCATACCTGTATAGATCCTAACACATTACCGAGTCCATACCAGTATAGATCCTAACACATTACCTAGTCCATAGCGGTATAGATCCTAACACATTACCCATTCCATACCTGTATAGATCCTAACACATTACCCAGTCCATACCAGTATAGATCCTAACACATTACCTAGTCCATAGTGATATAGATCCTGACACATTACCCAGTCCATACCAGTATAGATCCTAACACATTACCCAGTCCATACCAGGATAGATCCTAACACATTACCCAGTCAATACCAGTATAGATCCTAACACATTACCCAGTCCATACCAGTATAGATCCTAACACATTACCTACTTCATATCAGTATAGATCCTAACACATTACCTAGTCCATAGCGGTATAGATCCTAACACATTACCCATTCCATACCTGTATAGATCCTAACACATTACCCAGTCCATACCAGTATAGATCCTAACACATTACCTAGTCCATAGTGATATAGATCCTGACACATTACCCAGTCCATACCAGTATAGATCCTAACACATTACCCAGTCCATACCAGGATAGATCCTAACACATTACCCAGTCAATACCAGTATAGATCCTAACACATTACCCAGTCCATACCAGTATAGATCCTAACACATTACCTACTTCATATCAGTATAGATCCTAACACATTACCTAGTCCATAGCGGTATAGATCCTAACACATTACCCATTCCATACCTGTATAGATCCTAACACATTACCCAGTCCATACCAGTATAGATCCTAACACATTACCTAGTCCATAGTGATATAGATCCTGACACATTACCCAGTCCATACCAGTATAGATCCTAACACATTACCCAGTCAATACCAGTATAGATCCTAACACATTACCCAGTCCATACCAGTATAGATCCTAACACATTACCTACTTCATACCAGTATAGATCCTAACACATTACCCAGTCCATACCTGTAAAGATGTCCAGCATGATATTTTTCCCCACTCAGATTTGATGGGTTTCCAATGTGTTTCTTTTTTTTTTTTTGCACAGTGTTTGTATATATATATATATATATATATATATATATATATATATATATATATATATATATATATAAAATAAATGATTGTTCATCATGAGATCCATGAAGCTGCATTTACTAGTTGTCTTTGTATGGTGGACTTAGTGGTGGCTTCTGTCAGCTTCTCATTAGTTGGAATAGGCTGAGAGGCCTCTGCTCTTCGCAGGCCGCAGTCATTCCAGTCGCTGGAATCTGGTGGCTGCATGAAACCGGCCGTGTGAAGGAGACCCAAAAGTGAAATATTTTGACGCTCTCATTTTTCTTCTTTTTGCAGTTTGTGGCGTAAAGGAGAACCCAACAACGTAGGAGGCGATGAAAACTGCGCACAGATTGTAAAAGAGGATCGGTCATTGAATGACGACCAGTGTGATGATAAGAAACATTCCATATGTAAAGCTCTGTCGAGGTGCTGAGATACGCTCGGTATACTGTGACCTCCCTTCTCTCTATGATATCTGCTTCCATGCTTTCCCAGGAGTTCCATGACAGTACTAGGAGGTTAGGTTGGGGGAAACCATTCGCTTTTGCTCTATATTTTATTTCCATTGATTGAACCCATAGACTATGAGGTCTCTATATATCCATTCACTATGCCATTGTCCCCTAGTTGTCATGACCACAATACATATATATATGTGGCGGCTTTGAAGTGGTTTACTGGAGCTATGAGTGACGCTCTCAGCCAAAACCCCGATACTGTTTGTTTTCCGGCTGACAATTCTCTTTCTTATAAAAGCAATCAGAGCAGCTGATTAGCCGCTGGATTGCTTTTAGCAGCAATGGGAGGGGTCATCCCCTCCCTCTCATATCTTGCCGGTGTTTCTCGGGCTTACCATTCTTACCGGGGTTCCGACCGTTCATGCCGCTGGTCATAGATGTGAACAGTAGACATGTACAGTGATTTTTTGTTAAATTAATTTAATTTGTGTAATTTGTTTTCGTGATTTGGTTAGTTTATTCAAATTCAAATCAATTGGAATTTTCCAAAATTTGGTCAAATTAAACTCAAGTCGACCAAAATCATAAAATTTGAATCAATTCGAATTCTATTCAAATAAAAATATATTCTTTTAGAAATTAAAATTTTGGAATATGGTTATATTCTTTCTATTCCATTCTATTCTTTTGTTTTTGTTTTTTTCTCTATTCTATTTTCTTTTCTATTTTTATCAAATTCACATTTATTCTATTTAAGATTGAAATTTGTTTATTCTATTCTATCCATTTTTTTTCTTTTCTTTTACTTTCTTTATTTTCTATTATTTTATTTTCTATTATTTATTCTGTTCTATTCTTTTCCATTCTACTATTTTATTTTATATTCTATTGTATTTGAATTCAAATTTAATCTATTCTAAATTAGAATTTCGAACAATGGTTATATTCTTTCTATTCTAATGTTTTATTTTCTATTTTATTCTTTTCTTTTCTATTTGCATTTATTCTGTTTGAAATTGAATTTCGGAAAATGATTACATTGTTTATTCTTTTCAATTATTTTATTTTCCATTATTTTCTATTCTATTCAAATTCACATTTATTCTATTTTGAAATTCGAATTTTGGAAAACGGTCATATTATTTATTCTATTCTATTATTTTCTAATATTTTAATTTTCTATTATTTATTCTATTTTTTCTATTCTATTATTTATTTTTCTATTCTGTTGTATTCTAATTTAAATATATTCTATTTAAAATTTGAATTTTGGAAGATGGTTAAATTCTTTCTATTTTATTCTGATCTATTCTTTTTTTCCATTCAATTTTTATTCTATTCTATTCTTTTCTATTCTATTTAAATTCATATTTATTAAGTTGGCTTGAGAAAGCCAACTTACTGAAATCCTATTTAAACTTCTTCTTCTTATTATTAAGTTGGCTTGGAAAAGCCAACTTACTGATATTGTATTTAAACTTATTATTATTCTTCTTCTTCTTATTATTTTTCTGGCCGGTAAATTTTTGGACACTAACTCCTCCTAGACCGTTCAAGCTACATACTCCAAACTCGGCACAGACCTTCATACTGTTCTGACTCGGTGTGCTATATCTTTTCAGACTGGTTTGAGTTACGGTTTTCCTAAAAATTAAAATTAAAAACCCAAAAAATGCCCATAGACTTTCATTGACAGGATGTTCAGATGACCCAAGCTCCAAATCCCATTAGACTCAATCAACATGCTAGTTACTTTGATAATCATGCTTGTCTTTAAAAAAACAAAAACAAATCCCATGACTTCTATTGCTGTCGCAAGGCAGACAGACAGACAGACAGACAGACAGACTGACCGCGGGTGGGGGGCGGTAAAATTTTTTTTTTTTTTTTTTTGTTTTTTCTATTTAGCTTGTATTTAAAAAAACAAAAACAAATTTGATGACTTCTATTGCTGTCGCAAGGCGGACAGACAGACAGACAGACAGACAGACCGCGGGTGGGGGGCGGTAAAATTTTTTTTTTTTTTTCTATTTAGCTTGTATTTAAAAAACAAAAACAAATCCGATGACTTCTATTGCTGTCGCAAGACGGACAGACAGACAGGCAGACAGACTGACCGCGGGTGGGGGGCGGTAAAATTTTTTTTTTTTGTTTTTGTTTTTTCTATTTAGCTTGTCTTTAAAAAAACAAAAACAAATTTGATGACTTCTATTGCTGTCGCAAGGCAGCCAGACAGACAGACAGACAGACAGACAGACCGCGGGTGGGGGGCGGTAAAAATTTTTTTTTTTTTTTTCTATTTAGCTTGTATTTAAAAAACAAAAACAAATCCGATGACTTCTATTGCTGTCGCAAGGCGGACAGACAGACAGACAGACAGACAGACCGCGGGTGGGGGGCGGTAAAAATTTTTTTTTTGTTTTTTCTATTTAGCTTGTCTTTAAAAAAACAAAAACAAATTTGATGACTTCTATTGCTGTCGCAAGGCAGCCAGACAGACAGACAGACAGACAGACAGACCGCGGGTGGGGGGCTGTAAAAATTTTTTTTTTTTTTTGTTTTTTCTATTTAGCTTGTATTTAAAAAAACAAAAACAAATCCGATGACTTCTATTGCTGTCGCAAGGCGGACAGACAGGCAGACAGACAGACCGCGGGTGGGGGGCGGTAAAATTTTTTTTTTTTTTTTTTCTATTTAGCTTGTATTTAAAAAAACAAAAACAAATCCGATGACTTCTATTGCTGTCGCAAGGCAGACAGACAGACAGACAGACAGACAGACAGACCGCGGGTGGGGGGCGGTAAAAATTTTTTTTTTTTTTTCTATTTAGCTTGTATTTAAAAAACAAAAACAAATCCGATGACTTCTATTGCTGTCGCAAGGCGGACAGACAGACAGGCAGACAGACAGACCGCGGGTGGGGGGCGGTAAATTTTTTTTTTTTTTTTTTTTTCTATTTAGCTTGTCTTTAAAAAAACAAAAACAAATCCGATGACTTCTATTGCTGTCGCAAGGCAGCCAGACAGACAGACAGACAGACAGACTGACCGCGGGTGGGGGGCGGTAAAAATTTTTTTTTTTTTTTTTCTATTTAGCTTGTATTTAAAAAACAAAAACAAATCCGATGACTTCTATTGCTGTCGCAAGGCAGCCAGCCAGACAGGCAGACAGACAGACCGCGGGTGGGGGGCGGTAAAAAAAATTTCAAACCTTATCTATCTATCTATCTATCTATCTATCTATCTATCTATCTATCTATCTATCTATCTATCTATCTATCTATCTATCTATCTATCTATCTATCTATCTATCTATCTATCTTCAAACCTTTTCTATCTATCTATCGATCTTCAAACCTTTTCTATCTATCTATCGATCGATCGATCTAAACTTTTCAAACTTTCTGGTCAGGCTTTCTCAAGCCAACTTAAAGTTTGTCTCGACGAACTTTTTTTTCTAGTTCTTCTTCTTCTTATTATTTTTCTGGCCGGTAAATTTTTGGACACTATCTCCTCCTAGACCGTTCAAGCTACATACTCCAAACTCGGCACAGACCTTCATACTGTTCTGACTCGGTGTGCTATATCTTTTCAGACTGGTTTGAGTTACGGTTTTCCTAAAAATTAAAATTAAAAACCCAAAAAATGCCCATAGACTTTCATTGACAGGATGTTCAGATGACCCAAGCTCCAAATCCCATTAGACTCAATCAAGCTTTGATGCTAATCAATGTAAACTCATTCAAACTCATCTAATCTATCTATCAATCGATCTTCAAACCTTTTCGATCGATCGATCTTCAAACCTTTTCGATCGATCGATCGATCTTCAAACCTTTTCGATCGCAAGCCTTTTCGATCGATCGATCTTCAAACCTTTTCGATCGATCGATCTTCAAACCTTTTCGATCGATCGATCGATCTTCAAACCTTTTCGATTGATCGATCTTCAAACCTTTTCTATCGATCGATCGATCTTCAAACCTTTTCTATCGATCGATCGATCAATCTTCAAACCTTTTCGATCGATCGATCTTCAAACCTTTTCGATTGATCGATCTTCAAACCTTATCGATCGATCGATCTTCAAACCTTTTCGATCAATCGATTGATCTTCAAACCTTTTTGATCGATCGGTCTTCAAACCTTTTCGATCGATCGATCGATCTTCAAACATTTTCGATCGATCAATCTTCAAACCTTTTCGATCGATCGATCTTCAAACATTTTTGATCGATCGATCTTCAAACATTTTTGATCGATCGATCGATCTTCAAAAAATTTTGATCGATCGATCGATCGATCTTCAAACATTTTTGATCGATCGATTGATCTTCAAACCTTTTCGATCGATCGGTCTTCAAACCTTTTCGATCGATCGATCGATCTTCAAACATTTTAGATCGATCGATCTTCAAACATTTTTGATCGATCGATCGATCTTCAAAAAATTTTGATCGATCGATCGATCGATCTTCAAACATTTTTGATCGATCGATTGATCTTCAAACCTTTTCGATCGATCGGTCTTCAAACCTTTTCGATCGATCGATCGATCTTCAAACATTTTAGATCGATCGATCTTCAAACATTTTTGATCGATCGATCGATCTTCAAACATTTTTGATCGATCTTCAAACATTTTTGATCGATCGATTGATCTTCAAACCTTTTCGATCGATCGATCGATCTTCAAACCTTTTCGATCGATCGATCGATCTTCAAACCTTTTCTATCGATCGATCGATCTTCAAACCTTTTCTATCAATCGATCGATCTTCAAACCTTTTCTATCGATCGATCGATCTTCAAACCTTTTCTATCGATCGATCTTCAAACCTTTTCTATCGATCGATCTTCAAACCTTTTCTATCGATCGATCGATCTTCAAACCTTTTCTATCGATCGATCGATCTTCAAACCTTTTCTATCGATCGATCTTCAAACCTTTTCTATCTATCGATCGATCTTCAAACCTTTTCTATCTATCGATCGATCTTCAAACCTTTTCTATCTATCAATCGATCTTCAAACTTTTTCTTTCTATCGATCGATCTTCAAACCTTTTCTATCGATCGATCGATCTAAACTTTTCAAACTTTCTGGTCAGGCTTTTTCAAGCCAACTTAAAGTTTGTCTTGACAAACTTTTTTTTCTAGTTATTATTCTTCTTCTTCTTCTTCTTCTTCTCTTTTATTTTTCTGGCCGGTAAATTTTTGGACACTAACTCCTCCTAGACCGTTCAAGCTACATACTCCAAACTCGGCACAGACCTTCATACTGTTCTGACTCGGTGTGCTATATCTTTTCAGACTGGTTTGAGTTACGGTTTTCCTAAAAATTAAAATTAAAAACCCAAAAAATGCCCATAGACTTTCATTGACAGGATGTTCAGATGACCCAAGCTCCAAATCCCATTAGACTCAATCAACATGCTAGTAACTTTGATAATCATGCTAGCGACATGGCTATTTATATTATGAGATGTTGTTATCTCTCAGTATATTATGGGATGTTACATTGTTATCTCTCAGTATATTATGGGATGTTACATTGTTATCTATCATTATATTATGGGATGTTACATTGTTATCTATCATTATATTATCGGATGTTACATTGTTATCTCTCAGTATATTATCGGATGTTACATTGTTATCTCTCAGTATATTATGGGATGTTACATTGTTATCTCTCAGTATATTATGGGATGTTACATTGTTATCTATCATTATATTATGGGATGTTACATCCGATAATATACTGAGAGATAACAATGTAACATCCGATAATATAATGAGAGATAACAATGTAACATCCGATAATATACTGAGAGATAACAATGTAACATCCGATAATATAATGAGAGATAACAATGTAACATCCTATAATATACTGAGAGATAACAATGTAACATCCCATATTATACTGAGAGATAACAAAGTAACATCCGATAATATACTGAGAGATAACAATGTAACATCTGATAATATACTGAGAGTTAACAATGTAACATCCCATAATATACTGAGAGATAACAATGTAACATCCGATAATATACTGAGAGATAACAATGTAACATCTGATAATATACTGAGAGATAACAATGTAACATCCGATAATATAATGAGAGATAACAATGTAACATCCCATAATATACTGAGAGATAACAATGTAACATCCCATAATATACTGAGAGATAACAATGTAACATCCTATAATATACTGAGAGATAACAATGTAACATCCCATAATATACTGAGAGATAACAATGTAACATCCTATAATATACTGAGAGATAACAATGTAACATCTGATAATATAATGACAGATAACAATGTAACATCCCATAATATACTGAGAAATAACAATGTAACATCCGATAATATATTGAGAGATAACAATGTAACATCCGATAATATACTGAGAGATAACAATGTAACATCCCATAATATAATGAGAGATAACAATGTAACATCTGATAATATAATGAGATATAACAATGTAACATCCCATAATATACTGAGAGATAACAATGTAACATCCCATAATATACTGAGAGATAACAATGTAACATCCGATAATATAATGAGAGATAACAATGTAACATCCCATAATATACTGAGAGATAACAATGTAACATCTGATAATATACTGAGAGATAACAATGTAACATCCTATAATATAATGAGAGATAACAATGTAACATCTGATAATATACTGAGAGATAACAATGTAACATCCCATAATTTAATGAGAGATAACAATGTAACATCCCATAATATAATGAGAGATAACAATGTAACATCTGATAATATACTGAGAGATAACAATGTAGCATCTAATAATATACTGAGAGATAACAATGTAACATCCGATAATATACTGAGAGATAACAATGTAACATCTGATAATATAATGAGAGATAACAATGTAACATCCCATAATATACTGAGAGATAACAATGTAACATCCGATAATATACTGAGAGATAACAATGTAACATCTGATAATATACTGAGAAATAACAATGTAACATCCGATAATATAATGAGAGATAACAATGTAACATCCGATAATATAATGAGAGATAACAATGTAACATCCGATAATATAATGAGAGATAACAATGTAACATCTGATAATATACTGAGAGATAACAATGTAACATCTCATTATATACTGAGAGATAACAATGTAACATCCCATAATATACTGAGAGATAACAATGTAACATCCCATAATATACTGAGAGATAACAATGTAACATCCCATATTATACTGAGAGATAACAATGTAACATCCCATAATATACTGAGAGATAACAATGTAACATCCGATAATATACTGTCTGAGAGATAACAATGTAACATCTGATAATATACTGAGAGATAACAATGTAACATCCGATAATATACTGAGAGATAACAATGTAACATCCGATAATATAATGAGAGATAACAATGTAACATCTCATAATATACTGAGAGATAACAATGTAGCATCTGATAATATACTGAGAGATAACAATGTAACATTTGATAATATACTGAGAGATAACAATGTAACATCCGATAATATACTGAGAGATAACAATGTAACATCTCATAATATACTGAGAGATAACAATGTAATATCCGATAATATACTGAGAGATAACAATGTAACATCTGATAATATAATGAGAGATAACAATGTAACATCACATAATATACTGAGAGATAACAATGTAACATCCCATAATATACGGAGAAATAACAATGTAACATCTCATAATATACTGAGAGATAACAATGTAACATCCGATGATATAATGAGAGTTAACAATGTAACATCCTATAATATACTGAGAGATAACAATGTAACACCCAATAATATACTGAGAGATAACAATGTAACATCCTATAATATAATGAGAGATAACAATGTAACATCCTATAATATACTGAGAGATAACAATGTAACATCCTATAATATACTGAGAGATAACAATGTAACATCCCATAATATACGGAGAGATAACAATGTAACATCTGATAATATACTGAGAGATAACAATGTAACATCCTATAATATAATGAGAGATAACAATGTAACATCCTATAATATAATGAGAGATAACAATGTAACATATCATAATATACTGAGAGATAACAATGTAACATCCTATAATATAATGAGAGACAACAATGTAACATCCCATAATATAATAAGAGATAACAATGTAACATCCCATAATATAATGAGAGATAACAATGTAACATCCTATAAGATACTGAGAGATAACAATGTAACATCCTATAATATAATGAGAGATAACAATGTAACATCCCATAATATAATGATAGATAACAATGTAACATCCCAAAATATACTGAGAGATAACAATGTAACATCCCATAATATACTGAGAGATAACAATGTAACATCCTATAATATACTGAGAGATAACAATGTAACATCTGATAATATAATGACAGATAACAATGTAACATCCCATAATATACTGAGAAATAACAATGTAACATCCGATAATATATTGAGAGATAACAATGTAACATCCGATAATATACTGAGAGATAACAATGTAACATCCCATAATATAATGAGAGATAACAATGTAACATCTGATAATATAATGAGATATAACAATGTAACATCCCATAATATACTGAGAGATAACAATGTAACATCCCATAATATACTGAGAGATAACAATGTAACATCCGATAATATAATGAGAGATAACAATGTAACATCCCATAATATACTGAGAGATAACAATGTAACATCTGATAATATACTGAGAGATAACAATGTAACATCCTATAATATAATGAGAGATAACAATGTAACATCTGATAATATACTGAGAGATAACAATGTAACATCCCATAATTTAATGAGAGATAACAATGTAACATCCCATAATATAATGAGAGATAACAATGTAACATCTGATAATATACTGAGAGATAACAATGTAGCATCTAATAATATACTGAGAGATAACAATGTAACATCCGATAATATACTGAGAGATAACAATGTAACATCTGATAATATAATGAGAGATAACAATGTAACATCCCATAATATACTGAGAGATAACAATGTAACATCCGATAATATACTGAGAGATAACAATGTAACATCTGATAATATACTGAGAAATAACAATGTAACATCCGATAATATAATGAGAGATAACAATGTAACATCCGATAATATAATGAGAGATAACAATGTAACATCCGATAATATAATGAGAGATAACAATGTAACATCTGATAATATACTGAGAGATAACAATGTAACATCTCATTATATACTGAGAGATAACAATGTAACATCCCATAATATACTGAGAGATAACAATGTAACATCCCATAATATACTGAGAGATAACAATGTAACATCCCATATTATACTGAGAGATAACAATGTAACATCCCATAATATACTGAGAGATAACAATGTAACATCCGATAATATACTGTCTGAGAGATAACAATGTAACATCTGATAATATACTGAGAGATAACAATGTAACATCCGATAATATACTGAGAGATAACAATGTAACATCCGATAATATAATGAGAGATAACAATGTAACATCTCATAATATACTGAGAGATAACAATGTAGCATCTGATAATATACTGAGAGATAACAATGTAACATTTGATAATATACTGAGAGATAACAATGTAACATCCGATAATATACTGAGAGATAACAATGTAACATCTCATAATATACTGAGAGATAACAATGTAATATCCGATAATATACTGAGAGATAACAATGTAACATCTGATAATATAATGAGAGATAACAATGTAACATCACATAATATACTGAGAGATAACAATGTAACATCCCATAATATACTGAGAGATAACAATGTAACATCCCATATTATACTGAGAGATAACAATGTAACATCCCATAATATACTGAGAGATAACAATGTAACATCCGATAATATACTGTCTGAGAGATAACAATGTAACATCTGATAATATACTGAGAGATAACAATGTAACATCCGATAATATACTGAGAGATAACAATGTAACATCCGATAATATAATGAGAGATAACAATGTAACATCTCATAATATACTGAGAGATAACAATGTAGCATCTGATAATATACTGAGAGATAACAATGTAACATTTGATAATATACTGAGAGATAACAATGTAACATCCGATAATATACTGAGAGATAACAATGTAACATCTCATAATATACTGAGAGATAACAATGTAATATCCGATAATATACTGAGAGATAACAATGTAACATCTCATAATATACTGAGAGATAACAATGTAATATCCGATAATATACTGAGAGATAACAATGTAACATCTCATAATATAATGAGAGATAACAATGTAACATCACATAATATACTGAGAGATAACAATGTAACATCCCATAATATACGGAGAAATAACAATGTAACATCTCATAATATACTGAGAGATAACAATGTAACATCCGATGATATAATGAGAGTTAACAATGTAACATCCTATAATATACTGAGAGATAACAATGTAACACCCAATAATATACTGAGAGATAACAATGTAACATCCTATAATATAATGAGAGATAACAATGTAACATCCTATAATATACTGAGAGATAACAATGTAACATCCTATAATATACTGAGAGATAACAATGTAACATCCCATAATATACGGAGAGATAACAATGTAACATCTGATAATATACTGAGAGATAACAATGTAACATCCTATAATATAATGAGAGATAACAATGTAACATCCTATAATATAATGAGAGATAACAATGTAACATATCATAATATACTGAGAGATAACAATGTAACATCCTATAATATAATGAGAGACAACAATGTAACATCCCATAATATAATAAGAGATAACAATGTAACATCCCATAATATAATGAGAGATAACAATGTAACATCCTATAAGATACTGAGAGATAACAATGTAACATCCTATAATATAATGAGAGATAACAATGTAACATCCCATAATATAATGAGAGATAACAATGTAACATCCTATAAGATACTTAGAGATAACAATGTAACATCCCATAATATAATGATAGATAACAATGTAACATCCCAAAATATACTGAGAGATAACAATGTAACATCCCATAATATACTGAGAGATAACAATGTAACATCCCATAATATACTGAGAGATAACAATGTAACATCAAATAATATAATGAGAGATAGCAATGTAACATCCGATAATATAATGAGAGATAATCTGTCTGTTTGTCTATCTATCTATCTATCTATCTATCTATCTATCTATCTATCTATCTATCTATCTATCTATCTATCTATCTATCTATCTATCTATCTATCTATCTATCTATCTATCTATCTATCGATCGATCTTCAAACCTTTTCTATCTATCGATCGATCTTCAAACCTTTTCTATCTATCGATCGATCTTCAAACCTTTTCTATCGATCGATCGATCTAAACTTTTCAAACTTTCTGGTCAGGCTTTTTCAAGCCAACTTAAAGTTTGTCTTGACAAACTTTTTTTTCTAGTTATTATTATTTTTCTGGCCGCAAAATTTTTGGACACTAACTCCTCCTAGACCGTTCAAGCTACATACTCCAAACTCAGCACAGACCTTCATACTGTTCTGACTCGGTGTGCTATATCTTTTCAGACTGGTTTGAGTTACGGTTTTCTTAAAAATTAATATTAAAAATCATAAAAATGCCCATAGACTTTCATTGACAGGATGTTCAGATGACCCAAGCTCCAAATCCCATTAGACTCAATCAACATGCTAGTAACTTTGATAATCATGCTAGCGACATGGCTAGTCACTTGCTAATTATGCTAGCGACATGCTAGCAACATGCTAATCATGCTAGAAACATGCTAGTCACATGCTAATCATGCTAGCAACATGTTAGCCGCATGATAATCATGTTAGAAACATGCTAGAGAAATGCTAGTAACTTGCTAATTATGCTAGTGACATGCTAGATACCTTGCTAATCATGCTAAGTACATGCTAGTCACTTGCTAATCAAGCTAGCAACTTTGCTAATCATACTAATGATGGTAGTCACTTGCTTGTAATGCTAGCAATATGTTTTAAACTTCTTAAACTTTTAAATCTTTTTAAACTTTTTAAACTTTTCACATTTTCAAACTTTTCAAACTTTCTAAACTTTCTAATCTTTTCAAACTTTCTGGTCAGGCTTTCTCAAGCCAACTTAAAGTTTGTCTCGACAAACTTTTTTTTCTAGTTCTATTTGAAATTTGTATTTTGGAAAATGGGTATATTGTTTATTTTATTCTATTCTTTTCTATTTTCTTTTCTATTATTTATTTTATTCTATCCTTTTCTATTCTATTTTACTATTTTCTATTCTATTGTTTTCAAATTCAAATTTTTTCTATTCAAAATTTGAATTTCGGAGGATGGTTATTTTCTTTCTATTCTATTGTTTTCTTTTATATTATATTCTATTCTTTTCTCTTCAATTCAAATTCACATTTATTGTATCTGAAAATTAAATTTCAGAAAACGATTATATTTTTTATTCTATTCTATTCTATTCTATTCTATTCTTTCCTTTCTATTATATATTTTTTTTATTCTATTCAAATTCACAATTATTCTATATGAAACTCAAATTTCAGGAAAATGGGTATATTGTTTATTCTATTTCTACTATTCTTTTCTTTATTATATTCTATTATTTTCTATTCTATTCAAATTTACATTTATTCTATTTAAAATTTGAATTTCAGAAAATGGTTATATTGTTTATTCTATTCTATTTACTTATTTTTCTATTTTATTTCCTAATATTTATTCTATTTTGTTCTATTCTACTCTATTCTACTATTGTATTTTCTATTCTATTGTATTCAATTTAAAATGTATTCTATTCAAAATTCAAATTTTGGAAGATGGTTATATTCTCTCTGTTTCATTCTATTCTATTATTTTTTCTATTCTATTATTTTCTTTTTAAATACATTCTATTCTTTTCTATTCTACTTGAATTTATTCTATTTGAAATTCTAATTTCGGTATATGGTTATATTGTTTATTCTATTCTTATATTTTATTTCTTTTTCTATTCTATTCTCTTCAAATTCAAATTTATTCTATTCAAAATTAGAATTTCAGAAGATGGTTATATTCTTTCGATTCTATTGTTTTTTTTTTTCAATTCTAGTCTATTATTTTCTTTTATATTCTATTCTTTTCTATTGCATTTGTATTTATTATATTTGAAATTCGAATTTCAGAAGATGGCTATATTCTTTCTATTTTATTCTATTCTATTCTATTATATGTTCTATTCTATCCCTTTATTTTCAAATTCACATTTATTCTATTTGAAATTCAAATTTTGGAAAATTATTATATTAATTTATTGTATTCTATTAATTTATTTCTATTCAATTTCAAAATTTAATCTATTCAAAATTCGAATTTCAAAATTTATATTATTTTATTTTTTTCAATTCTAGTCTTTTAATTTATTTTCTATTTTTTCTATTATATTTGAATTTATTCTTTTTGAAATTCGAATTTCAGAAGATGGTTTTATTCTATTCCATTATATTTTTTATTCTGTCCCTTTATTTTCAGTTTTATTATACTTTTGTATTCTGTTCTGTTTTACTCTATTATATTTCATTATTTATTTTCTATTTTATTCTATTCTATTCCTTTATTGTCTATTATATTTTATTCTCTTTGGAAATGTGAATTCAATTTGAATTTGATTTTTAAAACTATTCAAATTCAATTCAAAAACTATACGAATTTTAATTTCATCCAAAATTTTGTTTTAATATTTCAGATTAATTTAAATCTGTTACTATTGTAATTCTATTCTATTGTAATTTGGAAATATGGATATATTCACATTTCCGAATTTCAATTAGGAACCAAACGTACAGCACATGTCTAGTGTCTCCTCTATCATCTAGGACAATGATGGCTAATCTTGGCACCCCAGATGTTTTGTAACTACATTTCCTGTGATGCTCATGCAATCGCAGTGTAGTTGAGCATCATGGGAAATATAGTTTCAAAACATCTGGGGTGCCAAGGTTCCCCATCACTGATCTAGGAGGACCGGAGCCAGGTCATGACTTCACTTCCAGTCTGGGGCGGAAGTAAACTATTTTTTTTTTTTTTTAGCGAGCAAAAGTTTAAATTCTTTTTTTTTTTTAAGGTAGAGGAGGGAGTTGGGGTCTCTCCAAATCTCTCCATAAAGAGGACCTGTCATCCTTTATTTTTATTATAAGGGATGTTTACATTTCTTGTAATAGGAATAAAAGTAATAAAAAAAAATAAAATAAAAATAAAAAGGGGCCGAGTAAAAGATACATAAATAAGAAAAAAAATGATTGTGTCTCCAACGGGGGGTTGGAGACACGATCATTTTTTTTCTTATTTATTTATCGGACGCATACGTAAGCATATGTACACTGTGTTCGCCCCACACATGTGAGGTATCACTGCAACCGTTAGAGCGAGACCAATAATTCTAGCGCTAAACCTCCTCCGTATCTCTAAACTGGTAACCTGTAAACATTAAAGCTTCGCCTATGGAGATTTTTAAGTACCGTAGTTTGTTGCCATTCTACCAGTGTGTGCAATTTTAAAGCGTGACTTTTGAGGTATCCATTTACTCGGCATAACATTATCTTTTATAGTTTACCCAAAAAATTGGGCTATATATTGTGGGTTTTTTTGCATATAATATCCTTAAAGTGTTTTTTTTTCAAAAAAATTACATTTGAGATATGAATACCGTGTAGCATAAAAAAAATTGCAACAATTGCCTTTTTATTCCCTAGTGTCTCTGATAAATAAAAAATATTATATATATATATATATAATGTTTGGGGGTTCTAAGTAATTTTCTAGCAAATAGAATAGAGATATTTACATGTAAACAAAAAGTGCCAGAAAAGGCTGGGGTTCCCCATAATTTGCCTAATATATGTATTTCCGATGATCACCAGCTCTATTTAACAGCTATAATGCGGTATTTTCCTGACTGATTGAAGTATTTCGGGAAAATACCAAATTATGGCCAAAAGATGGAGTTGACAAAGAAATAATGGAAAATTTACTGTCAAATAAATACTTACCGTAATTTTCCTTTCCTGACAGACTCCATGGCAGCATACATTTTGGGTAGCCCCGCCCTCGCTCCTACCCCATAGGACCCCATTCCCATAAATTTTCAGGCTGAGCAAGAGGCCGCGTTCCGTAACTAGCCTACTCATGACTCTGGGAGGGAACTCCTGCTGCCATGGAGTCCATCAGGAAAGGAAAATTACAGTAAGTATTTGATAGACTTCCATGGCAGCATACGTTTGGGAACTAACTAGTAGGGATGATCGAACTTTTGAAAAGTTCGGTTTGACCAGAACACCCGAATTTCCCGAAAGTTCAGTTCGGATTCCCAGGCCCCATTGAATTCAATGGGACCCGAACTTTGGGAATCAAAAACCACAATTTTGAAGCCCTAAAACCTAATAAATGCCCCAAAAAAGTACCTAGGGTTCTGGGTCATGCCCCAGGGACTAGGAATCAGGCAAAAAACAGTTCTTAAAAATTGTTGTTTTTGATAGAGAGCCAATTATTGAAAAAAAATTAGATTTCTTTGGATTTAGTGCCTGGGGGGTCTAAAAAGTGTACCTGTGAAGTTTCAGCTCTGTAGCATGTCCAGAACCAGAATTATAGCATGCCAAACCTTCAAAAATGACTTTTTTGCTTAACCGCGCCTTTCTTTTGCTCCTAATCAACTGCACAGCCAATGTGTATGATGGGGACATAATGCAGTGCACTGGGAACAAGATTAGAGTTTTTTTTTAAATGGTGCTGTCTCTTTAAATGTGGATATAATTATTAGTATTTTCACAATGGGGCTTTTATTACCAAATGTTTTCAAGAAGTCAAAAGATGTATGTAATTGCACTTTATTTCATGTAAAATGGTGTTTGGTGCACTTTAACTTGAATTCTCACAAGAAACAGACATATATGCACGGATACATTGAGGGTTAGGGGTAGGGTCCACAATGTAGTGCACAGTGAACAAGATTAGAGATGTTTTGGATGAATACTGTTGTCCCTTGACTTTGAATAGGAGTAAAAGATGCTTTGGGCCTTTAGTGGTGCCGACGATGCCTTGACACCATAACCCTATGAAAGTGCTGGTCATGAAGGCAATAATTGCCTTTGTGTAAAAGAAAGGTGCGCTAAAACAAAATGATATCAAATAATGTATAACAACATAGAAATATTGTAGGTGGGAATGTGCAAAAAAAGTCCAGTTTCTCTATAAGTGTCCATGCTTAATCAAACAAATGAGTGCTCGACAATAAAGAAAAATCTTCAACTTCAGTGCAGTGACGCCCACCACCAGGTGAAATTCCTCCTTACCAGACGGATAATAAGGTGTGCACAGATTAAACAATATATTTCACTGCAAACGTGGATAAATCACTCTCCGCGTGAACCACCCAGAATGGTCTCTTACCAGAAGTGATAAAAAGGAGCGCAGAATAACGGATTCAAAGATCCCTTTCCACTTCCTCTGTGTATTATACACCGGGTTGCCTTTTCAATCAGCCACTGGAAAACAATCTGGTTCCGAGGATCTCAACAATGCTTCCTTCACCTTTAGACCTGTCTCCGGGGGGCAGTGACCATGGGCCAATACTCTCCAAGATCGGGGTGCAAGAAATAAAGGTCGCAATAGTGTGATATCTTCTCAACCAGTTTATTTGTAGCAAAGAGTTAGACTTACAGTTATGCAGATGGAAACAGCTTGATAAATCGCGGGGCAGAATTTCTTAATGGAAGTAGGCTCGGTTCCGGCTGCAGCACGGACTCCGAGCGGTGGTACGTGACGGTAACGCCTCCTCTCTGACGCGTTCCTTCCTATTGGACATCGACCGAGATAGGAGTCGCGTACAACCACAGAATGTTTTATTTAGATGACTAATATGTTTGTAATCCCCAGCGCTACTTCTTATCTACTGTCTTCTGGGAACACATTTATGTATCAGTAGCTTTTATTATTAAACTTTAATAGAAAAAGCTCAAGGTTAGATATTTAACATAAGAAACACCTGTGCTAAAACCACATACCCTTATGTTGAAACAATGTCCTTTTTGTTCTGTACTGTATAAATACTTATGCTTGGCATATAATAAACTAAACATGTTTTGACTCTCAGCTCGTCTCTTTCAAAGTGTGTTCCCTGAGCTCTGACGAAATTCCCAGAGGAGCTTTAAGGCCCCATGCACACGGGGCGTTAGAAAAAACGTACGTCAAAGTTAGTTCTGACGCCGGAAAAAGCAGCTGTAAAAACGTGCTTTCAGTAGCTTTTTCCATTGGCGTTATTGCACGTTTTGCCACGTTGCTTTTAGCAGCGTTTTTTTTTCCTTCCATTCAAAATCAATGGTTCCCTATGGGAGCCTATTGATTTGAATGGAGGTCGCACCGCAACACCGCAAGTCGGATCCGACTTGCGGGGCGACTTGCGCTGTGAGAATATTGAGGGGGAACTCCACGCCAAAATGGGAAAAAAACGGCGTGGGGGTCCCCCCCAGGGTTCCAAACCAGGCCCTTCGGGTCTGTTATGGAATTTGAGGGTAGCCCCATGCCGAAAAAACGGCATGGGGTCCCCCCCAAAATCCATACCAAACCCTTATCCGAGCATGCAGCCCGGCAGGCCAGGAAAGGGGAGGGGACGAGCGAGCGGCCCCACCCCCCCTGGACCACACCAGGCCACATGCCCTCAACATGGGGGGGTGTTGGTGCTTTGGGGCAGGGGGAGCTCTGCACCCCCCACCTCAAAGCACCTTGCCCCCATGTTGATGAGGACAAGGGCCTCATCCCCACAACCCTGGCCGGTGGTTGTGGGGGTCTGCGGGCAGGGGGCTCATCGGAATCTGGAAGCCACCTTTAACAAGGGGGCACCCCAGATCCCGGACCCCCTCCCTATGTGAATGGGTATGGGGTACACTGTACCCCTACCCATTCACCCCATAAAAGGCAGTGTATGGAAATAACGACAAGAGACGTTTTGGAAAGTTTATTAAAAATCTTCATCCGACTCTTCTTGTCTTCTCCTCTCCGGGGTCTTCTGCTCTTTTGCTGTCCGCCCTTCTTGTCTTCTCCTCTCCGGGGTCTTCTCCGGGGTCTTCTGCTCTTTTGCTGTCCGCCCTTCTTGTCTTCTCCTCTCCGGGGTCTTCTGCTCTTTTGCTGTCCCCCTCTTCTTGTGTTCTTGTCTCCGGGGTCTTCTGCTGTCCCCTCTTCTGCTGTCCTCTCTTCTTTTCTTCTCCTCTCCGGTCTTTTGCTGTCGGCTGTCGGCTGTCGGCTGTCTTCTTCCTCCGGTCCTCCTCCGACGACGTCTCCGCTGATTATGCCTATCTCCGGTCTCTTCAGCTTATTATATAGCCATTAGGGGCGTGGCCCCGATGACGTCATCTGGAGGCCCCGCCCCCTCATGTCACAGATGACGTCATATGTGACATGAGGGGGCGGGGCCTCCAGATGACGTCATCGGGGCCACGCCCCTAATGGCTATATAATAAGCTGAAGAGACCGGAGATAGGCATAATCAGCGGAGACGTCGTCGGAGGAGGACCGGAGGAAGAAGACAGCCGACAGCCGACAGCAAAAGACCGGAGAGGAGAAGAAAAGAAGAGAGGACAGCAGAAGAGGGGACAGCAGAAGACCCCGGAGACAAGAACACAAGAAGAGGGGGACAGCAAAAGAGCAGAAGACCCCGGAGAGGAGAAGACAAGAAGGGCGGACAGCAAAAGAGCAGAAGACCCCGGAGAGGAGAAGACAAGAAGGGCGGACAGCAAAAGAGCAGAAGACCCCGGAGAGGAGAAGACAAGAAGAGTCGGATGAAGATTTTTAATAAACTTTCCAAAACGTCTCTTGTCGTTATTTCCATACACTGCCTTTTATGGGGTGAATGGGTAGGGGTACAGTGTACCCCATACCCATTCACATAGGGAGGGGGTCCGGGATCTGGGGTGCCCCCTTGTTAAAGGGGGCTTCCAGATTCCGATGAGCCCCCTGCCCGCAGACCCCCACAACCACCGGCCAGGGTTGTGGGGATGAGGCCCTTGTCCTCATCAACATGGGGGCAAGGTGCTTTGAGGTGGGGGGTGCAGAGCTCCCCCTGCCCCAAAGCACCAACACCCCCCCATGTTGAGGGCATGTGGCCTGGTGTGGTCCAGGGGGGGTGGGGCCGCTCGCTCGTCCCCTCCCCTTTCCTGGCCTGCCGGGCTGCATGCTCGGTTAAGGGTCTGGTATGGATTTTGGGGGGGACCCCATGCCGTTTTTTCGGCATGGGGCTACCCTCAAATTCCATAACAGACCCGAAGGGCCTGGTTTGGAACCCTGGGGGGGACCCCACGCCGTTTTTTTCCCATTTTGGCGTGGCGTTCCCCCTCAAGATTCCCACAGCGCAAGTCACCCCGCAAGTCGGATCCGACTTGCGGTGTTGCGGTGCGACCTCCATTCAAATCAATAGGATCCCATAGGGAACCATTGATTTTGAATGGAAGAAAAAAAAACGTATAACGTGGCTTAACGCACGTTAAGCAACGTTATAGCAAAGTTATTCAGCTTTTAGCAGCGTCAGGCGTTTTTAACGCTGTAACGCTGGTCCTCAGAACGCGCAGGTGGTGGGTTCTTGTTGCAGCCTAAAAACGTCTAAGCCACTTACAGCTCAAAAACGTCTGAGTGTGCATGAGGCCATAGAATAACATGGAGGGGCGTTTTTAGGCTGCAAAAAGAAAACGCCTGACGCTGCTTACAGCGGCGTTAAAAACGTCCCGTGTGCATGGGGCCATAGAGTTCTGTAAAAAACTAGACTTACCAATGCTAATTATTCATGGCTGGTCAGATACGAGGGCAGAGGAGGAACAACTGGAAGTCCACCAATGGCAACTAGTCCCTAAGAAGAATGGGACAAAAAAGAGATAACAAGGACACGTGAGGTTGGTAAGGAGAGGGGTAGGGGAAATTCATGTTGAGAAGATGGGTTCTTGAGGAGACTGGGTGAGCTCTGGAACTTCATCCCTGGGAGACAGGGACGTGGGCCCATAAAGCGCACTAGTCTGAGCATCACCCCCAGTAGAAGGAGTAGACAGCTAGGTGGTGGAGATGGAGAAGGTAGAAGTCTCCTCAAAGACCAAAGTTGGGTCCAAAACTTTAACATGTAAGATCTTTGGTATTACAGGAGAGGTGGGGTGGGAGGGTGGGATGGGGTGACAGGTAGGTGGGTAAGGGAAGTGGGTAACTATATATGTAACTATGTAACTATGGGTGGGAAGAGGGAGGAGCCAGGGTAGAACAAAGCATGCTAGAAGCTTAAAAAAATATTTTGTGACATTTCTCCCCCTCGTCTTGGGTCTGACTCCTGGACTATGGGTCAGGGATCCCCCTTATCCCTCTCTCCCTACTTGTGGGGGAGGGAGGGTAAGGAGCAGGGAGTGAAAAAGACAATATGGCTGAATTAAAATGATTGACTTATAATGAAAGGGGATTAAATACCCCAGCAAAAAGGAATAAGATACTGAAGGAGGTTAAACGCTATGCAGCGAGCATAGTCTTTTTACAAGAGACACATTTGGCACAAGATACAAATGTGAAACTATACTCAAAGCACCATCTAGTATAGTATTATGGAGATTCTCCAACTAAAAGAGCAAAAGGAGTGGTGATAGGAATAGCAAAGGAGGTTGGGTTCACATTGGAAGATAGGAAAGTAGACCCATAGGGACGGTATATATTTGTATTTGTATATATATGTATATATATATTTTTTCCTCCACTGTTTACATTCTTTACTATATACTATATCTCTTTACTATATCTTTACCATGTACACAGATGTTTATTTATTATATATAAATTTTTTATTCTTATTCAACTTTTAATTTTATAATAGTTTTTTATTATTTTTAATGTGGGTACAATACCATACATCTTCTAATTACATGTTTTTGCTAACACTCTTTGTATTTGATATTTGATTTTAACCAATTCCATTTTTCCCTTTTAGACCCACATTCATATTAATGTTATTATATTGTTTTTATCGCTTTTATATCCACTGTGCATCAGATATATGTATATATATATATATAGTTTTATACATATATATGTTATGTCCCATTTTTCAATACGGCTAAATGTATCCAGCACTTATCAGTATAGCCAGTAATGTTATTTTTACTGCCCACAGTATCGTTCTTACTGCCCACAGTATTTTTTAGGCATCTCCGTAGTCCCCTCCCACTTGTTTCCGCCTTTTCTCTTCTATATGGCCTGTCCACAGACTGTCCGTTATCCTACACTTGACAAAAGAGCACGCATGCCCAATGAGAGCCGTGCGCGAGCTCTGAAACGCGTTGTGTCATCCACTGCCTCCGGTGATGTCACGCAGCGTGCACTGCGTTCCAGCTTGGTCCTTGGCGCCCAGCCGAACCCGGAAGACAGATGATTCTCTGCACAGCGTCCATCCGTCCACCAGACCGGCTCAAGGTTCTCCACTCCCCAGGACCCCTGGACTTTCATCTGACTAACCACGGGAGTTTCATGCCTTTTATACTTTCAAACATGTGAGTTGATATTATCATGTATTTTATGCCTACCAATAAATGCTGTACTTAGAGGCGCTGTGTTGTTTTCTTTTGCATTCTCTATGAAGGCAGAATGAGCTCTGCAACTTTACCCTTGTAACATAGATCAAGAAGGGTTGCCAACCAGTGATGATCCCTCTCCTTGATAGCACGAATCCTTGGGTCCTTTAGCAGGCTTTGCAGAATCAGGGAGCCCATGCAACTTAAGTTGGAGGAGGCATGAGCTTCTGAGTACTCTGGGTCACTAAGGATGACATTGTCAGCAGAAGCAATCTCTCCTCAACCATGTACAACTCCTGGGGTTTCTGGGGAATCAAAACCATACCTTGAAGACTGCTGTATGCTGTCCTCTACATCCATGCTGCTGAAATTCTCATCCTCCTCCTCTTCTTCCTCATGTGTGGTTTGTGGCCCTGCAGGAATGATATCTGCATAAAGGGGGCCTTGTGAGGAAAGGAAGTCCTCCTCTTCCTGACGCTGTTCTGCCTCAAGTGCCCTGTGCATGATTCCACCCAGCATGTGCTCAAGCAGGTAGATCGTCCCGGCTCACTATCCTTGTGGCCTCCTCAAATGGTGATAGGACGATGCATACATCCTTAATCAAAAGCCACTGGCGTGGTGAAAAAAGCCAAGCTACCCTGACCCTGTCCTTGTGCCATACTCACACAGGTACTCATTGATGGCCCTCTGCTGTGTGCTGCTGCAGCATTGCCAACGTTGAGTTCCACCTGGTGGGCATGTCACAAATGAGGCATTTGGTGGGCAGGTTGAATTCCACTTTAATGTCACGTAAGTGAGCACTGGCATTGAATGAATGGCGAAAATGGCCACAGATTTTTCTGCCCTGCCTCAGGAGATCTTGGAAGCCTGGGTATCTGTTCAAGAAACACTGCACCACCAGAGTCAGAACATATGCCAAGCATGAAACATGTGTCAAGTGTCCCTGTCGGAGGCGGAGAGAAGGTTGGCACCATTGTCGCATACAATCATTTCTGGCTCAAGCTGTTGTGGCATCAACCATCTCTAAGCCTGGCCCTGCAGAGCTTTCAGAATCTCCTCACCGGTGTGACTCCTATCCCCTAGACAGACTAACTGAAGCACAGCATGGCATCTTTTAGCCTGACTGCTTGCGTATCCCCTTGAACGTTTAGGGAGTACTGCTGCTTCAGAGGACAATTGAGCAGAAGAGGACATGGAGGAGGAGGAGAATGTGGTGGAGTAGCCAGGGGTGGCAGAACCATCACCAGCTTCTTGGAGGCGTGGTGGCAAAACAAGCTGCAACACCGAACCCTGTCCTGCATCCTTCCCAGCTGCCAGCAGAGTTACCCAGTGCGCCATTAAATAAATGTAACGTCCCTGTCCATGCCTGCTGGACCAGGAGTCAGCAGTAATGTGCACTTTCCTGCTGACCGCTTTGTCCAACGAGGCCAAAACACTACCTTCCACATGATGGAAGAGAGCAGGAATGGCCTTACATGAAAATAAATGCCTTGTTGGGACCTGCCACTGTGGTGCAGCACATTCCACAAAATCGCGAAAGGGAGCAGAGTTTACCAAATGAAAAGGCAGCAACTGTAATGCCAGCAATTTGGCCAAGCTAGCATTAAGCCGCTGAGCATGTGGATGGCTGGGACAGTGTATTTCTACAGTTCAAAAACTGGGGTAGCGAAATTTACCTGCTGCTCAAATCAAGCGGTGGTGTACTGCTAGCAGATTGGGTGCAAGTCTCTGTGGCACTCATTGCTATCTATACCATCGTCCCTCTCAATGCTGGTATTTGAGAAGAGATGAGGTATAGTAGGGTTAGAGATCACAGATGAGGAGCAAGGTGATGTATGCTTGTTTTGATCTGGTGCCTCTTTCAGGTGCTGTTGCCAACATACTGCATGTTAGGTTGTCATGTGGTGCCCAAGCGGCTGGTGTTCTGGTCATGCTTGATCTGCTTTAGAGAGTTTGCAGCACCCTGCACCCGTGGAGCTCTGGGCTGTGATGCAATAGGTTGGCTTCTCCTTTGGCGGCCCCTGGAGCACATCCTGCCTTGTTGGAGTTGTGCGTCCTCCTCATCCTCCCCCTCCTCCCCCTCCTCCTCCCCTCCTCCTCCTCCTCCTCCTCTATCCTGTCAGACATCCAGGTACAGTCAGTGACCTCATCATCCCCTCCATCCTTGTCACTGGAGCAAATTTGGCAATATGCTTCAGCTGTGGCAATATGATTGCTGGTTTCTTGTCAGTCATTGTCACCCCCTCTCTCTAAGCTCACGTTATTCCCTTCATCAACCTTTGAGCCAACATTACAGCTTTCAAATTGCTATGAATCCTCCAGCAGCATTTCACTGACACTATGATTGAATAGTTCAGGTGACTCCTCAATGCATGATGGTGGAGCGACAGAAGGAGTAGCTGTGGAGATGGAGCCTGTGGAATGGGCAGCTGCGTTGGAAGGCAAACTACTGTAAGTGTGGGTGTCAGAGGATGAGGAGGATGAGGATGGCTTATTGATCCACTCCACCAACTCTTCCACATCTTGTGACTGAATAGCACAGGCAGCACCGGAAATAAAGGACTGGCGTGCCCTGCCTGCAGAGTATGCACTATGTCCACTGTGACCACCACTTTTCACAATGGACACAGAGGCTGCTTGCCCTCTTTTAGTGGCCTTTGAGCATTGGCCTCTCCTTGTCGGCCTTTCGGACATGATGTTGATACAGATCAATATAGGGTATATGCAACTGTCCAATAGATACTTAATGACCTGGTATGATGTAATCGATAGCCCTATAGATGAGCTGTGCTGCTTATAGATGTATGCAAGTGACCGAGTAACAATACTCTCACTGATATGATGTAATTGATAGTCCTATAGATGAGCTGTGGTGGTTATAGATATATGCAAGTGACCGATTAACAATACTCTCACTGATGTAATGTAATCGATAACCCTATAGATGATCTGTGGTGCTTATAGATGTACACAAGTGACCGATTAACAATACTCTCACTGATATGATGTAATTGATAGCCCTATAGATGAGAAATCTCTCTCCTTACCTGCTAAGAATGTATCACTGGCACTGCACTGTCTGACAAACTGCAAAGAAACAAATCTCTCCCTGCCTCAAACACGTTCCTGGCCCTTCTTACACTGCTAGGAATGTCTCTCTGCACTGTCTGACAAACTCCAAAAAGCTACTGCATTATGGGAATCTCTAATTTCCCGCAAAAAAGCACATTTGTTCGTCATTCGACGAACAATCGAATTACCGATGTTCGAGTCGAACATAGCCTCGACTCGAACTCAAAGCTCATCCCTAGTCTTCACATTCCTGCTCAGTTTTCTGGAGTATTCCTAAGTCCATCCAAGTTACTTTTCAATAAAGCTCATTAGGACACCCCTAGACTGTTTACTGAGCCAGATGAGTGAATGCTGCTATTTGCCTGGCTGGGACGCAACCTGAGACACAACTCAACACAAAATTTTCTAATCACTGTAGTTGAAAAAAAAACATTGTTTTGAACCCACTAATGATTAAAAAATTTAATGAGTGCTCTTTCAACTAGTGTATGGTCAGCTTCCCATGGTACTCAGTTTGCATTGCTGTCTCTGCTTCTGTTTGTTTGACCAAGGTAGAGGTGCCTTAAAGTGGTTGTAAAGGCAGAAAGTGCATTCTATGCATTAGGATTAAAAAGCTTTCTGTGTGCAGTAGCCTCCCTCAGCCCTCCTAACAATTACCTGAGGGACAAAGGGTGGGCAGGAGGGACAGCTGCCCAGGGCGCAATGTTTTTTTGCAGGGATTTCAGTGCCCTGATCCTGGCATCTTTTCCCTGGGCGCTGGATGGCCTTGTCCTGGCACTGCTCCCTCCTCATTGGCTAATAAACACAGTGGGCACCCACTGCTGTCAAAGTCAGGGAGTCAATGAAGTGGGCACCCACTGCTGTCAAAGTCAGGGAGTCAATGAAGGGAGAGAGGGGCAGAGCCAAACCGCGGCTCTGTGTCTGAATGAACACACAGAGCAGCGGCTCAGCTCGGGAGCCCCAAAGCAAGTCGCTTGCTATGGGGGCACTCGGCAGGAGGGTGGAGCCAGGAGCTCCAGCAGGGGACCCAAGAAGAGGAGGATCTGGGCTGCTCTGTGCAAAACCATTACAGAGCAGGAAAGTATAATATGTTTGATATTTAAAAAGAAAAAAAAAAAAAAAACAAGACTTTGGTATCACTTTAAGAGAAAAAAAATAATCTAAATACTACCGCTGCGTGCAAAACTTTTGTCTCTAAAGGTTACTTCACACTAAATGTGGTGACAGACGCTTTACTGCAATGTGAAATCTCTGTAACCGCAGAGACACGCAGTACACAATTGTTTCCTATGTGTCCCATTCACACTGCAACGCAGAATATGGCTGAGCTGCTGTGGATATGGGCCGAACACCCCCCTGTTGGGTTTGCAGCAGAACTCCGGAACAGGGCAAATGTTCTAACCCGAACAGCCAACCCCATTAGAATCTATGGAAGCCGAACAACAAAAACTAAAAGTGCCCATTTTGAAGGCTTACATTATCTTACAAAAGTAAATACACCCCTCACATTTTTGTAAATATTTTATTATATTTTTTCATGTGACACTGAAGAAATTACACTTTGCTACCATGTAAAGTAGTGAGTGTACAGCTTGTATAACAGTGTAAAATTTCTGTCCCCTCAAAATAACTCAACACACAGCCATTAATGTCTAAACTGCTGGCAACAAAAGTTAGTACACCCCTAAGTGAAAATGTCCAAATTGAGCCCAAAATGTCAATATTTTGTGTGGCCACCATTATTTTCCAGAACTGCCTTAACCCTCTTGGGCATGGGGTTCACCAGAGCTTCACAGGTTGCCACTGGAGTCCTCTTCCCCTCCTCCATGACGACATCACGGAGCTGGTGGATGTTAGAGACCTTGCGCTCCTCCACCTTCCGTTTGAGGATGCCCCACAGATGCTCAATAGGGTTTAGGTCTGGAGACATGCTTGGCCAGTCCATCACCTTTACCCTCTGCTTCTTTAGCAAGGCAGTAGTCATCTTAGAAGTGTGTTTGGGGTCATTATCATGTTGGAAAACTACCTTGCGTCCCAGGGAGGGGATCATGCTCTGCTATAGTATGTCACAGTACATGTTGGCATTCATGGTTTCCTCAATGAACTGTAGCTCCCCAGTGTCGGCAGCACTTATGCAGTCTCAGACCATGACACTCCCACCACCATGCTTGACTGTAGGAAGACACACTTGTCTTTGTACTCCTCACCTGATTGCCGCCACACACGCTTGACACCATCTGAACCAAATAGGTTTATCTTGGTCTCATCAGACCACAGGGCATGGTTCCAGTAATCCATGTCTTTAGTCTGCTTGTCTTCAGCAATCTTTTTGCGGACTTTCTTGTGCATCATCTTTAGAAGAGGCTTCCTTCTGGGATGACAGCCATGCAGACCAATTTGATGCAGTGTGCGGCGTATGGTCTGAGCACTGACAGGCTGACCCCCCCACCCCTTCACCCTCTGCAGCAATGCTGGCAGCACTCATACATCTATTTCCCATAGACAACCTCTGGATATGACGCTGAGCACGTGCACTCAACCTCTTTGGTCGACCATGGCAAGCCTGTTCAGAGTGGAACCTGTCTTGTTAAGGCACTGTATGGTCTTGGCCAACGTGCTGCAGCTCAGTGTCAGTGTCTTGGCAATCTTCTTATAGCCTAGGCCATCTTTATGTAGAGCAACAATTCTTTTTTCAGATCCTCAGAGAGTTCTTTGCCATGAGGTGCCATGTTGAACTTCCAGTGACCAGTATAAGAGAGTGAGAGCGATAACACCAAATTTAACACACCTGCTCCCCATTCACACCTTAGACCTTGTAACACTAATGAGCCACATGACACCGGGGAGGGAAAATGGCTAATTAGGCCCAATTTGGAAATTTTCACTTAGGGGTGTACTCACTTTTTTTGCCAGGGGTTTAGACATTAATGGCTGTGTGTTGAGTTATTTTGAGGGGACAGCAAATTTACACTGTTATACAAGCTGTACACTCACTACTTTACATTGTAGCAAAGTGTCATTTCTTCAGCGTTGTCACAAAAAAAGTTACAATAAAATATTTACAAAAATGTGAGGGGTGTACTTACTTCTGTTAGATACTGTATATGCAAGTAATTAGCCATAAAAGGGGTATGGGAGTCCGAGTACTTACTCTGGGGGACATGGATCAATAAAAAAAAAAAAAAAAAAAAATTTTTCAGGAGCAGTGATTTTAATTATGTTCAACCACTCCTGGACAGGAAGGATTTGCCTCCTTAATGACCAGGCCATTTTTTGCGATATGGCACTGCGTTACTTTAACTGACAATTGCGCCTTCATGCGACGCTGTACCCAAATAATATTGATGTATTTTTTTCCCCCACAAATAGAGCTTTCTTTTGGTGGCAATTGATCACTTTCTGCTAAAAAACACAGCCAATAAAAAAAAAAAATAAAACAAAATAAAATGTTTTCATCAGCCACTATAATACAGGTGCATCTCAGAAAATTAGAATATCAAAAGTTAATTCATTTCAGTAATTCAATTCAAAAAGTGAAACTCATATATTGTATATAGATGCATTACACACAGAGTGATATATTTCAAGCATTTATTTTTTTAATTTTGGTGATTATGGCTTACAGCGAGTGACACCCCAAAATTCAGTATCTCAGAAAATTAGAATATTACATAAGACCAAAAACAAAAAAAGGATTTTTAATACAGAAATGTTGGCTTAGTGCAAAGTCTGTCCATGTACAGTATAGTATGCACTCAATACCTAGTTGGGGTGCCTTTTGCATAAATTACTGCATCAATGCGGCGTGGCATGGAGGTGATCAGCCTGTGGCACTGCTGAGGTGTTATGGAAGTCCAGGTTGCTTTAATAGTGGCCTTCAGCTCATCTGTATTGTTGGGTCTGGTGTCTCTCATCTTCCTCTTGACAATACCCCACAGATTCTCTATGGGGTTTAGGTTGGATGAGTTTGCTGGCCAATCAAGCAGTGATCCCATGATCATGTGACCAGGTATTGGTAGTTTTGGCAGTGTGGGCGGTGCCAAGTTCTGCTGGAAAATGAAATCAGCATCTCCATAAAGCTGGTCAGCAGTGGAAAGCATGAACTGCTCTAGAATTTCCTGGTAGAGGGTTACGCTGACTTTGGACTTGATAAAACACAGTGGACCAACACCAGCAGATGACTTGGCTCCCCAAACAGTGGCGGCCTTTCCATAGGGGGCACAGGGGCACCACTCCCCCCCAAAAAAAAGAAGAAAAAAAAGATTGAAAAAAAAAAAAAACATTTCCATTTTTAGCCCACTAGGGGCGCCGGACCTAGTGGTGGGTATGGGGGGTGGGGTTTTCCACCCCACGTGACGCCGGCAGAGGTGCCGATTGGCGGCCTTCTGGGGGTCATCGGGGCGCAGAGCAATGCGCCCCGACACTTCCCACTTTTGTGATGTCATGACATGTATACTGTTCATTCCATTGATCGGGGCATGCACGCTAAACTCTGCATTGGGGGCATGTACACTGTTCATTCCCTTGATGGGGGCACGCACGCTAAACTCTGCATTGGGGACATGTGTACTGTTCATTCCATTGATGGGGGCACGCACACTAAACTCTGCATTGGGGACATGTACACTGTTCATTCCATTGATGGGGGCACGCACGCTAAACTCTGCTTGGGGACATGTATACTGTTCATTCCATTGATCGGGGCACGCACGCTAAACTCTGCATTGAGGACATGTGTACTGTTCATTCCATTGATGAGGACACGCACGCTAAACTCTGCATTGGGGACATGTACACTGTTCATTCCATTGATGGGGGCACGCACGCTAAACTCTGCATTGGGGACATGTGTACACTGTTCAATGCATTGAAGGGGGCACGCACGCTGATCTCTGCATTGGGGACATGTACGCTGGTCACTACATTGGGGGCATGGTATGCTGGTCACTGCATTGGGGGCATGTACGCTGGTCACTGCATTGGGGGCATGTATGCTGGTCACTGCATTGGGGGTATGTACACTGGTCACTGCATTGAAGGGGGCATGCATGCTGATCTCTGCATTGGGGACATGTACGCTGGTCACTGCATTGGGGGCATGTACGCTGGTCACTGCATTGAAGGGGGCATGCATGCTGATCTCTGCATTGGGGTCATGTACGCTGGTCACTGCATTGGGGGCATGTACGCTGGTCACTGCATTGAAGGGGGCATGCACGCTGATCTCTACAGGGGCACCGCTCCCCCCCAAAAAAAAAGAAAAGAAAAAAGATTGAAAAAAAAAACCTCTGCATTGGGGACATGTGTACTGTTCATTCCATTGATGGGGGCACGCACGCTAAACTCTGCATTGGGGACATGTACACTGTTCATTCCATTGATGGGGGCACGCACGCTAAACTCTGCTTGGGGACATGTATACTGTTCATTCCATTGATCGGGGCACGCACGCTAAACTCTGCATTGAGGACATGTGTACTGTTCATTCCATTGATGAGGGCACGCACGCTAAACTCTGCATTGGGGACATGTACACTGTTCATTCCATTGATGGGGGCACGCACGCTAAACTCTGCATTGGGGACATGTGTACACTGTTCAATGCATTGAAGGGGGCACGCACGCTGATCTCTGCATTGGGGACATGTACGCTGGTCACTACATTGGGGGCATGGTATGCTGGTCACTGCATTGGGGGCATGTACGCTGGTCACTGCATTGGGGGCATGTATGCTGGTCACTGCATTGGGGGTATGTACACTGGTCACTGCATTGAAGGGGGCATGCATGCTGATCTCTGCATTGGGGACATATACGCTGGTCACTGCATTGGGGGCATGTACGCTGGTCACTGCATTGAAGGGGGCACGCACGCTGATCTCTACAGGGGCACCGCTCCCCCCCAAAAAAAAGAAAAAAAAAAAGATTGAAAAAAAAAACATTTCCATTTTTAGCCCACTAGGGGCACCGGACCTAGTGGTGGGTATGGGGGGTGGGGTTTTCCACCCCACGTGACGCCGGCAGAGGTGCCGATTGGCGGCCTTCTGGGGTCATCGGGGCGCAGAGTAATGCGCCCGACACTTCCCACTTTTGTGATGTCCTGCCTGTGATTGGTCCAGTCTCCTGCCTGGACCTATCACACAGGAGGACATCCCGGGGACCTGTGACGCGTGTGTGCGTGCATCCCGGCGTCACTCTCACTCACGTGATCACCGACACCTTCCCGCCGGAGGAGAGCCACTCAGCCGCATCAGTCAGAAGAAGAGTGACCACCGCCTGGTTCAGTTCTTCCACCAGCTCGCCCGCCTACACGCCCGCATCCGCAACTCTGCACTTCCAGTCCGACTCCGCAGCCAGCGCCAGACAGACAACTTGGACACAGACAGTCTGCCGCCTCCTTTCCGCCAGACCGGCCTCCAGGTAAGTGCACTGCAGCACTGCTCTCAGTCGGGCATGCACGCTAAACTCTGCATTGGGGACATGTATACTGTTCATTCCATTGATCGGGGCACGCACGCTAAACTCTGCATTGGGGACATGTGTACTGTTCATTCCATTGATGGGGGCACGCACGCTAAACTCTGCATTGGGGACATGTGTACACTGTTCAATGCATTGAAGGGGGCACGCACGCTGATCTCTGCATTGGGGACATGTACGCTGGTCACTACATTGGGGGCATGGTATGCTGGTCAATGCATTGGGGGCATGTACGCTGGTCACTGCATTGGGGGCATGTACGCTGGTCACTGCATTGAAGGGTGCACGCACGCTGATCTCTGCATTGGGGACATGTACGCTGGTCACTGCATTGGGGGCATGTACGCTGGTCACTGCATTGAAGGGAGCACGCACGCTGATCTCTACATTGGGGAAATGGTATGCTGTTCACTGCATTGGGGGCATGTACGCTTGTCACTGCATTGGGGGCATGGTACGCTGGTCACTGCATTGGGGGCATGTATGCTGGTCACTGCATTGAGGGCATGTACGCTGGTCACTGCATTAGGGGCATGTACACTGGTCACTGCATTGAAGGAGGCATGCATGCTGATCTCTGCATTGGAGGCATGTACGCTGGTCACTGCATTGGGGGAACGCACGCTGATCTCTGCATTGGGGGCATGTACGCTGGTCACTGTATTGGAGGCATGTATGCTGGTCACTACATTGAAAGGGGCATGTATACTGGTCACTACATTGAAAGGGGGCATGTATGCTGGTCACTGCATTGAAAGGGGGCATGTACGCTGGTCACTGCATTGAAAGGGGGCATGTACGCTTGTCACTGCATTGAAAGGGGGCCTGTACTGGGGGGGGGGGGTTGTGCTAGGGGGCCTGTACTGTGGGATTAGTGCTAGGGGGCCTGTACTGTTGGATTAGTGCTAGGGGGCCTTTAATGTGGGGTTTGTGCTAGGGGGCCTGTACTGTGGAATTAGTGCTAGGGGGTCTGTACTGTGGGATTAGTGCTAGGGGGTCTGTACTGTAGGGTTTGTGCTAGAGGGCCTGTACTGTGGGGTTTGTGCTAGGGGGCCTGTAATGTGGGGTTTGTGCTAGGGGGCTTGTACTGTGGGGTTTGTGCTAGGGGGCCTGTACTGTGGGATTAGTGCTAGGGGGTCTGTACTGTGGGGTTTGTGCTAGGGGGCCTGTACTGTGGGGTTTGTGCTAGGGGGCCTGTACTGTGGGATTAGTGCTAGGGGGTCTGTACTGTGGGGTTTGTGCTAGGGGGCCTGTACTGTGGGTTTTTTTTCTTCGGGGGCCTGTACTGTGGAGTTTGTGCTAGGCGGCCTGTAATGTGCGGTTGGTGCTAGGGGGCCTGTACTGTGGGGTTTGTGCTAGGGGGTCTGTACTGTGGGGTTTGTGCTAGGGGGCCTGTACTGTGGGGTTTGTGCTAGGGGGCCTGTACTGTGAGATTTGTGCTAGGTGGACTGTACTGTGGGGTTTGTGCTAGGGGGTCTGTACTGTGGGATTAGTGCTAGGAGGTCAGTACTGTGGGGTTTGTGCTAGGGGGCCTGTACTGTGGGGTTTTTTTCTTCGGGGGCCTGTACTGTGGAGTTTGTGCTAGGCGGCCTGTAATGTGCGGTTGGTGCTAGGGGGCCTGTACTGTGGGGTTTGTGCTAGGGAGCCTGTACTGTGGGGTTTGTTCTAGGGGGCCTGTACTGTGGGGTTTGTGCTAGGGGGCCTGTACTGTGGGGTTTGTGCTAGGGGGTCTGTACTGTGGGGTTTGTGCTAGGGGGCCTGTACTGTGGGGTTTGTGCTAGGGGGCCTGTACTGTGAGATTTGTGCTAGGTGGACTGTACTGTGGGGTTTGTGCTAGGGGGTCTGTACTGTGGGATTAGTGCTAGGAGGTCAGTACTGTGGGGTTTGTGCTAGGGGGCCTGTACTGTGGGGTTTTTTTTCTTCGGGGGCCTGTACTGTGGAGTTTGTGCTAGGGGGCCTGTACTGTGGGGTTTGTGCTAGGGGGCCTGTACTGTGGGGTTTGTGCTAGGGGGCCTGTACTGTGGGATTAGTGCTAGGGGCTCTGTACTGTGGGGTTTGTGCTAGGGGGCCTGTACTGTGGGGTTTGTGCTAGGGGGTCTGTACTGTGGGATTAGTGCTAGGGGGCCTGTACTGTGGGGTTTGTGCTAGGGGGTCTGTACTGTGGGGTTTGTGCTAGGGGTCTGTACTGTGGGGTTTGTGCTAGGGGCCTGTACTGTGGGGTTTGTGCTAGGGGCCTGTACTGTGGGGTTTGTGCTAGGGGGTCTGTACTGTGGGGTTTGTGCTAGGGGCCTGTACTGTGGGGTTTGTGCTAGGGGGCTTGTACTGTGGGGTTTGTGCTAGGGGGCCTGTACTGTGGGGTTTGTGCTAGGGGGCCTGTACTGTGGGGTTTGTGCTAGGGGGCCTGTACTGTGGGGTTTGTGCTAGGGGGTCTGTACTGTGGGATTAGTGCTAGGGGGCCTGTACTGTGGGGTTTGTGCTAGGGGGTCTGTACTGTGGGGTTTGTGCTAGGGGTCTGTACTGTGGGATTAGTGCTAGGAGGTCAGTACTGTGGGGTTTGTGCTAGGGGGCCTGTACTGTGGGGTTTTTTTTCTTCGGGGGCCTGTACTGTGGAGTTTGTGCTAGGGGGCCTGTACTGTGGGGTTTGTGCTAGGGGGCCTGTACTGTGGGGTTTGTGCTAGGGGGCCTGTACTGTGGGATTAGTGCTAGGGGCTCTGTACTGTGGGGTTTGTGCTAGGGGGCCTGTACTGTGGGGTTTGTGCTAGGGGGTCTGTACTGTGGGATTAGTGCTAGGGGGCCTGTACTGTGGGGTTTGTGCTAGGGGGTCTGTACTGTGGGGTTTGTGCTAGGGGTCTGTACTGTGGGGTTTGTGCTAGGGGCCTGTACTGTGGGGTTTGTGCTAGGGGGTCTGTACTGTGGGGTTTGTGCTAGGGGCCTGTACTGTGGGGTTTGTGCTAGGGGGCCTGTACTGTGGGGTTTGTGCTAGGGGGCCTGTACTGTGGGGTTTGTGCTAGGGGGCCTGTACTGTGGGGTTTGTGCTAGGGGGCCTGTACTGTGGGGTTTGTGCTGGGGGGGTCTGTACTGTGGGGTTTGTGCCACTCTTAGTCAGTGTATCCCATAATAGGGTATCTCTCACAGTATATCCCATAATAGGGCCCCTGCTCCCTATTATGGGATATACTAGTACTGAGAGACCCCTTAATATGTGATATATTGGGAGAGTTTGTTCACGCAAGCAAAATACAAGGGACAAAATGGGTGGAGTCTATAAGTGGTGGGGCTTCTGATAAATGGGAGGGGTCAAAATGGAAGGGCGGGGTCTTGCACCCCACCATCTTAAAACTTCATCAGCCGCCACTGTCCCCAAATCATCACTGACTGTGGAAACGTCACACTGGACCTCATGCTACTTGGATTCTGTGCCTCTCCACTCTTCCTCCAGACTCTGGGACTTTGATTTCCAAATGAAATGCAAAATTGTCCACAGTCTGTGAGCCTGAACCTTTGAGAAAGCCCATTGGGCGCAACGCGTGAGGTGGGCGGTGATGTAATCACGCTGGGACTAGGTGGAGCTGTGTATGCAGAGGATTGTATTGTGAAATGTGAGTGGATTTTTATCTGGAAATAAATACTTTTTACTAGCAAATTGCACCATGGTTCTTTCCTCTTGCCTCCTATATGATTGACACCACGCTGAGAGCTGCTGAGAGGCACGGATTTGGAGTGTACAACCAGTGGGAGCGGTACCACTTCTAACACTGCAAAGCCCATATAGGCCTCCTTTAATTAGTGAGGTCCATTCAAGCAGGTGAGAAGACACCCATAGGTGGGGGGAAGGGCACTGTGGTGATCAGAGGTAATTACTGAAGAGTTTCTGGTGTATGGGACTTAGGGCTACCATCTCATCCATTTAAACCCGAACACATATGAATTACACAGGTTCTGAGGCTAATTTAACCACTTGCCGACCGCCGCACGCCGATCTACGTCGGCGGTCAGCCCCTCACAGGCAAAGTGACGTAGGGCTACGTCACTAGCTTGTGAGGGTCTAGGGAGCGAGCGCGCGCCGCCTGAGGCGCGCTCCCGCTCCCGCGTGGTCACGGACCCCCCCGCGCGTGTGACCGGCGGACCCGGACAACAAAAATGACAAAAATCTTTCCCTTAGTCAGTAAACGCAATAACTTTTGCGCAAACCAATCAAAATACGCTTTTTGCGATTTTTTTTACCAAACATATGTAGCATAAAACAAATTGGCCGAAAATGTTAAAAAATTTTGATTTTTACATTTTTTTGGGGGGGAATTTCATATAAAAAAAAGGGAAAAATATTGTTATTTTTGCAAAATTGATGCTCTTTTTTTGTTTATAGCGCATGATCAAAAAATCGCACAGGTGATCAAATACCGCCAAAAGAAAGCTCTGTTTGTGGGAAAAAAAGGACGCCAAATTCATTTAGGTACAGCGTCGCACGACCGCACAATTGTCCGTTAAAGTCACGCAGTGCCGAATCGCAAAATACCCCCTGGTCGTTTAGCAGCCAAATCCTCCGGGGCTTAAGTGGTTAATGCAGATAAGGCATCAAGTGAATTGAATTTCCACCTTAATCAGCCACAGAACAGTGTAATTAGTATGTGGTCAGTTTTAAAGGGATGAGGTGGCAACTCTAGTGGGACTGCAACCTTTTTTCACAGAGATTGAACCATTTATTGATGGACTGTATATACAGTATCTCACAAAAGTGAGTACACCCCTTACATTTTTGTAAATATTTTATTCTATCTTTTCATGTGACAACACTGAAGAAATGACACTTTGCTACAATGTAAAGTAGTGAGTGTACAGCTTGTATAACAGTGTAAATTTACTGTCCCCTCAAAATAACTCAACACACAGTCGTTAACCAGTTTACGACCACGCGCCACAGATGTACTGGGGCAGGCAGCCGCTCCCAAGCAAATCGCCATACATGTACAGCGCTCGCTCTCGGGAGGCTAGGGGGCGAGGCGGGAAGCCGATGTAGCGGGGAGGCGGCTCTGATTGCCGCCTGACACCCGCGATTGTTCCCCGCTGAGGGAGGAAGGTCGGCTGTTGTAAACATATCTGACCGTTCTTCTTCCTGAAATGATCACAGAATGCCTGTGATCCTTCTATATAGGATCACATGTCTCTATGGTCATTTCAGAAGCCACGCCTCCCCACAGTTAGAATCACTCCCCTAGGCTCACATTTAACCCCTTGATCACCCATAATGTTAACCCCTTCCCTGCCAGTGTCATTAGCACAGTGACAGTGCATATTTTTAGCACTGATTACTGTAGTAATGTCACTGGTCCCCCCAAAAGTGTCACAAATGTCAGTTAGGGGTCCGATCTGTCCGCCGCAATGTCGCAGTCCCGCAAAAAATCACAGATTGCCGCCATTACTAGTAAAAAAAAAAAACAATAAAAATGACATTTTTCTTTCCCGTAGTTAGTAGACGCGATAACTTTCGTGCAAACCATTAAAAATACGCTTACTGTGATTTTTGTTACCAAAAAATATGTAGCAGAAAACAAAATAGCCTAAAATGTTAAAAAAAATCATTTTTACATTTATTTTTTTGAGAATGTCATATAAAAGAATGTGAAAAATATTGTTTTTTTTTTCAGAATTGTCGCTCTTTTTTGTTTATAGCGCAAAAAATAAAAAAATCGCACAGGTGATCAAATACCACCAAAAGAAAGCTCTGTTTGTGGGAAAAAAAGGACATCAATTTTATTTGGGTACAGTGTTGCACACCCGCGCAATTGTCCCTTAAAGTAACGCAGTGCCGAATCGCAAAATAGGGCCTGGTCATTAAGCGGCAAATCCTTCCGGTCTTAAAGTGGTTAATGTCTAAATGGCTGGCAACAAAAGTGAGTACACCCCTAAGTGGAAATGTCCAGATTGGGCCCAAAGTGTCATTATTTTGTGTGGCCACCATTATTTTCCAGCACTGCCTTAACCCTCTTGGGCATGGAGTTCACCAGAGCTTCACAGGTTACTACTGGAGTCCTCTTCCACTCCTCCATGATGACATCACAGAGCTGGTGGATGTTAGAGACCTTGTGCTCCTCCACCTTCCATTTGAGGATGCCTCACAGATGCTCAATAGGGTTTAGGTCTGGAAACATGCTTGGCATGACCCTCAGCTATGTTAGTAAGGCAGTGGTCGTTTTGAAGGTGTGTTTGGGGTCGTTATTATGTTAGAATATTGCCCTGTGGCTCAGTCTCCAAAGGGAAGGGATCATGTTCTGCTTCAGCATGTCACAGTACATGTTGGCATTCATGGTTCCCTCAATGAACTGTAGCTCCCCGGTGCCAGCAGCACTCATGCAGCCCCAGACCATGACACTCCCACCACCATGCTTGACTGTAGGCAAGACACACTTGTCTTTGTACTCCTCACCTGGTTGCCGCCACACACGCCTGACACCATCTGAACCAAATAAGTTTATCTTGGTCTCATCAGAGCACAGGAGATGGTTCCAGTAATCCATGTCCTTAGTCTGCTTGTCTTCAGCAAACTGTTTGTGGACTTTCTTGTGCATCATCTTTAGAAGAGGCTTCCTTCTGGGACAACAGCCATGCAGACCAATTTGATGCAGTGTGCGGCGTATGGTCTGAGCACTGACAGGCTGACCCCCCCCCCCCTTCAACCTCTGCAGCAATGCTGGCAGCACTCATACGTCTATTTCCCAAAGACAACCTCTGGATATGACGCTGAGCACTGCACTCAACTTCTTTGGTGGACCATGGCGAGGCCTGTTCTGAGGGGAACCTGTCCTGTTAAACCACTGTATGGTCTTGGCCACCGTGCTGCAGGTCAGTTTCAGGGTCTTGGCACCGGGGAGGGAAAATGGCTAATTGGGCCCAATTTGAACATTTTCATTTAGGGGTGTACTCACTTTTGTTGCCAGCGGTTTAGACATTAATGGCTGTGTGTTGAGTTATTTTGAGGGGACAACAAATTTACACTGTTATACAAGCTGTACACTCACTACTACATTGTAGCAAAGTGTCATTTCTTCAGTGTTGATACATGAAAAGATAGAATAAAATATTTTAAAAAATGTGAGGGGTGTACTCACTTTTGTGAGATATATATATATATATATATATATATATATATATATATATATATATATATATTTTTTTTTTTTTTTTTAGATTATATCATATATATTTATCATGTGAAATTTATACAGGTCCTTATTATTTTACCAGGGATACATACCATGATATATGGACTCACATAGCAATGTATAATTAAGAATTGTATGCATTTACTAGAACTATATCTGTGAGCAGAGATCATTAAAATTTTATTTTATCGTTACAAAGTCTGACCACTCTGAATAAAAGGGAAGTGATATAAGGGGAAATGTGGAGGATGTCTAAACAATAATCTACAGCCGTGGTCAAAAGTTTTGAGAATGTTACAAATATTCATTTTCACAAAGTCTGCCGCTTCTGTGTTTTTTTTTATCTTTTTGTCGGATGTTACTATAGGATACTGAAATATAATTACCAGCATTTCATATGCGTCAAAGGTATTTTTTGACAATGACATGACATTTATGTAAAGAGTAGGAAAGAGCTCTGTGTTCGACTCGAACATCAGCTGTTCGTATGTTCACTGAACACTTGAACAAATGGGGCGCTCAGCAAGAAGTTCGCCCGCCGATGAGCGCCCCCATAATGCACTGCGCTGTTGCAGTGCATTGATTGCTGATGATTGGCCAAAGCATGCACCTGACCTGTATGCTTTGGCAAATCACAGCACAAAGTCCTGTCAGAGCCATGATTGACCAAGGCCAAGGTGCCTTTAGCCAATCATGGCCCAGGGGCTAAGGCCACGCAATACTACAACAACCTCAAATTAGAATCCTACAATGTACATAATTGAATTTACCCACATCTAATGGGGAGAGAACTTCTCCACTATTTTATAAACTGCATACACAAACATCAACCCCAATCAGGGGTTGCCTGGCAACTTTCGGCCCAGCTGGCAAGTACAACCTAGGGGCCCATGGTGCCTCTTCCCACTCTCCCTCTTCCTGGTCTCCTCCTGACCTCCATTCCAAGCTGAAGCTCCACTCTAGGTACTCTCTACCCACCGGCCGAATCCCAAACTGGCCAGCAGGGGGTTCCCAAACTGGCCAGCAGGGGGTGGTTGGGGGGGTTGGCTGGGACAGCTCAGTTGAGTCTGGTCGGGGGAGAGTCTCTAGTGGGGCATGGAAACAGCCTCAGCTCAGACACAGTTTACACCATCCATGCTGGGGAGGGGCCTGCACTCTGTCCTTGTCTTCATTCCGCACTCAGTAAGTCAGCGGTGGGGACTTTTTACTTCTCTTCACCAGGAATCCTTTTGGCATGTCTGTGGCAAAAGTGGTGCAGCCTTTTTATGGGGCATCAGAGCGGCCCAGGGGGCAACTGCCCCCATTTTCCCTGGCCCAGTTCTCCCCTGCCCCCAATGGATGCAAGCTCAACCTTCCCCATATTCTGTAATGTAAGATCAAAGATGTGGAAAATATTAATCAATTATATATATTAAACATTATGTATATTGACTCTCATAAGTGGGGAACAAAAATGTGTGCGCACACTCCATATGAATGCAAAAATCATCACCGTCTTTAATCAAACGAGATTTTTAAGACATACCACATCACAAATGACAAGATATTTAAAATCAAGTTGCAGCAAACAAACTTCCCTCCCCATTCCTGTCGTCTATATGTATATATATATATATATATATATATATATATATATATATATATATATCCACTGATATTGGAAAAATGATGGATGTAAACATAGACAGTTGGCTTAGTCCATACCCCACACTATATAAGGCTGCTGCTTACATGGCAGTATAGCGTGTATGGTGTGTGATAATAGAGGTTAGGCAGGTAGTTAGTGGATAGTGAGTTGAGTTAGATTAGTGTAGTCAGTGTAGTGAACAGGCATACTCCACTTTTATAATGTATAGATATGTTGTAGTCCTGGGTCCCCTCTTGGTGCTCCCCAAGTTTTGTATCCCTGTAACTTATAGTTCGGGAGCAATGTCATGCCAAGCTGACCAATATTTCCCATAGACGCCAATGTTAAACACTTGTCGACCAGCCCGTTGGCAGGTCGAAGAGACTGAAGCATTTTTAAATTTTTTTCTATTTTTCGGGTGGGGCGAGTGTCGTGATTGATGATGGATTTACATCGAGGGACACTATTTTTTTTCTTTTTAATAAAGAACTTGTCAAAACTGTGTTCTGTGGTTTTTACTTTTTTTGGTGAATGGGTAGGTGTACGATGTACCAGATACCCATTCACATAGGGGGGGGGGGTGCGGGATCTGGGGGCCCCCTTGTTAAAGGGGGCTTCCAGATTCTGATAAGCCCCACACCCACAGACCCCATCAACCACAGCCCAGGGTTGCCGGGAAAAGGTCCTTGTCCCCATCAACATGGGTACAAGCATCCACCCCCCCATGTTGAGAGCATGTGGCCTGGTATGGTTCAGGAAGCAGGGGCGTTTGTTCGTTCCCTCCCCTTTCTGACCTGCCAGGCTGCATGCTTGGATAAGGGCCTGTTATGGACTGGTGGGGGGGGGGGGACCCTATGACGTTTTTTCATTTTTTTTATTTGTATTGCTGGGCGCCGACAATACATTACAGCCACGCACAGGTTTAAGTGACATTTTTTAATTAGAAATGTCAGCATTGCTGCAGCAGGCTCCATACATCGTACAGATGTGCCACTTTACAGGCACATTAAGGGGACCCCCCCAGGCACGATATTTAAAGGAATTTTTCATTTTTATTGTTTCACTTTAAGCATTATTAAAATCACTGCTCCTTTAAAAATGATTGTTTTTAAAAAAAAAATATGTTTGCATTGATACATGTCCCCCAGGGCAGTGCCCAGACCCCCATACACTTTTTATGGCAATAACTTGCATATAAGCCTTTAAAATGAGGACTTTTGATTTGTCATGTTTGTGTCCCAAAATAGAGTTTGCATGTTCGCTAGAACTATTCCCTTTTCAAGATGTTCTGGTGCGAACCGAACAGGGGCGGTGTTCGGCTCATCACTAGCAAAGAGTCAGTATTTGCAGTGTTGACCCTTTTTTTTTCAAGACCTTTGCAATTTGCCCTGGCATGCTGTCAATCAAATACAAATAAGGGGTGCAGCGCTAAAATAAATGATAAAATATATACATTGAAGTAATAAAAGTGAAAAAGTCCTAAATGAACAATTCAATCACAGATACTATATAAGCATAAGCATAACGAAAAGTCCTTTAGATGTCAAAGAGCCAAGCCGTAGAATTCAAGGAAGCCCGTGCTGTGAAAGATGAAACTTATGCACCTCTTCTACTGTGATTCCATCACCATAGTGTGTGCTAGCCTCTCACCTCAATTCCCAAACCTCTAGGGTCATTGCGCAGTATGATATTAAATCAGATTTTTGATGTTACCTTTTGAGGTTTTGCATGCAGCGCACCTTCCACAGGCATAAAAACCTTTCATGGATGGAAAAAGACTGTTATCAGATTTAATGGGAGGATCCAAAACCCCTGGTGCCAGCCGATCTCTCAGGGTTGGTGCCCTTCAGTAGACAAATTTGGGTTTCGCTGGGAGGGTCGGGCCTAATACCCTATCATTTTGCAAAATAGGCCAATACTTGGCTACGATGTTTTCAAACTTCTTATACTGGACATTGTAGTCCAGCACAAAGCAAAACTCATTACTGGGGGCTATTTTTGTAGATGGCATAAGAGTTGTTACTCGTTCAATTTGACTCACTTTGGACAATTCTTTCTCTATATGCTCTGGGTCATAGCCTTTTTCCAAAAACCTAGAGGCCAATATTTTGGACTGAGAACGAAAGTCTTCTTCCTGAGAACAATTTCGTTTCATTCTCAGAAACTGCCCTCTAGGAATATTACACAACCACAGATTATGGTGGCAACTTCCTGTTGGTATATAAGAGTTGCGATCAGTGGGTTTGAAGTAGGTACGAGTTTTTAAACACCCTTCATCTTTAAATATCTCCAGATCTAGAAATATGATACTTTCGGTATTTACGTTCCAAGTAAGTTCAATATTCCTATCGTTGGAACTAAGATGGTTCATGAATTGTTGCAGACTGGTCATATCCCCTCTCCAGACTAGGAGGAGGTCGTCGATGAAACGACGATAACAACTCAGTTGGGGAGGGCGGTTTGAGAAGATCACCTCTTCCTCCCAGTGTGACATAAATAAATTTGCCACACTGGGAGCAAACCATCCTCCCATAGCAACTCCTTTCACTTGTAGAAAGTATTCACGGTTGTACTGATTCTGATTTATAATTAAAAGTATTTTGCTGGTTCCGGGATCCCCAGGAAGTAGAGCTGGTTTTCCCTATTCCAAAATGGAAACCGGAGTGTTTCCTGCTCCGCCCTGGGAGTTATTGTCCGGTTACCTAGCAGCATCAATAAATAGCGTGCGGGTGCCGCCCTCCACGTACCCCGCTGAAGAAGTCACACCCACTGACGCAACGCGTACGGGGGAGGAACTGTGACGTCACCCGCGACGCTCCGAAGGGATCACACACCGAGCGGCCAGCCGGCAGTGTATTCCACATACATGCTGTTCGTTATGCACTTGGAAAGTGCTATGTCTGTAAGTGTACTACATTGTTTTAAGCATTAAACTGTTGAATATACAGAGAGCACTAGATGTCCTTTTGTTCCCCCCTCTGCATGGTGGAATCCCCCATTATGAGATCGGTCTGAGGTTGGTGATTGGAGGCAAAGCTGTTTTATATCGGGAGCCCATCTGATTTAATATCATACTGCGCAATGACCCTAGAGGTTTGGGAATTGAGGTGAGAGGCTAGCACACACTATGGTGATGGAATCACAGTAGAAGAGGTGCATAAGTTTCATCTTTCACAGCACGGGCTTCCTTGAATTCTACGGCTTGGCTCTTTGACATCTAAAGGACTTTTCGTTATGCTTATGCTTATATAGTATCTGTGATTGAATTGTTCATTTAGGACTTTTTCACTTTTATTACTTCAATGTATATATTTTATCATTTATTTTAGCGCTGCACCCCTTATTTGTATTTTATGCCTATACCGGGTTTTGTTAGATTTGACCTTCACTGGTGTTCAGCAGCTCTTATTCCATTTTGGTGATTGTAGCGCTGAATGCGTTTCTATTTTAATGCTGTCAATCAACCTCTGGGATACATCCTGACTGATCGGAGTCCATTTTTGCATAATCAATGCATGGAGTTTGTTAGAATTGGTGGGGATTTTTTGTTCACCCATCTCTTGAGGATTGAGCACAGGTTCTCAATTTGATTAGGGTCTGGGGAGTTTCCTGGCCATTGACCTGAAATGTCGATGTTTTGTTCCCCCAAGCCACTTGGGTATCACTTTTGCCTAATGGCAAGGTGCTCCATTATGCTGGAAAAGGCATTGTTCCTCACCAAACTGTTCTAGGATGGTTGGGAGAAGTCGCTCTTGGAGGATGTTTCTGTACCATTCTTTATTCATGGTTGTGTTCTTAGGCAAAATTGCGAGTGAGCCCACTCTCTTGGCTGAGTAGTAACCCCACACATGAATGGTCTCAGGATGCATGACACAGGACTGATGGTAGAGCTCACCTTTTCTTCTCCAGACAAAGTTTTTTCCCGGATGCCCCAAACAATCAGAAAGGAGATTCATCAGAGAGAATGACTTTACCCCATTCCTCAGTAGTCTAATCCCTGTACCTTTTGCAGATTATCAGTCTGTCCTTGATGTTTTTCCTGGAGAGAAGTGGCTTCTCTGGTGCCCTTCTTGACACCAGGCCATCCTCCAAAAGTCTTCTCCTCACTGTACATTCAGATGTACTCACACCTGCCTGCCGCCATTCCTGAGCAAGCTGTGCACTGGTGGTGCCCCGATCCCGCAGCTGAATCAACTGTAGGAGACGGTCCTGGCGCTTGCTGGACTTTCTTGGACACCCTGAAGCCTTCTTCACAAATGCAGTGGAAATGTTTTTAAGTTCATTTTCATGGCAAAGAGGGAGTTTGCAATTAATTGCAATTTATCTGATCACTCTTCATAACATTCTGGAGTATACAGTACGTAAATTGCCTTCATAAAAACTGAGGCAGCAGACTTTGTAAAAATTAATATTTGTGTCATTATCAAAACTTTTGTAATATCTAAATGTCTAGACGGAACTAAAATAATTAAAGAAGGCGGAAGAGAGGAAGAAAACCAAGAAAAAAGGAAATATATGAGATTACCATTACAATATATGCAATCACCACACCAACCTTTTTCTGCAACTTTTTACAACAGTATTTTTTGCTAAAATAAATTACTTAGAACCCCCAAACATTACATATTTTTTTTAGCAGAGATCCTAGTGAATAAAATAACAATTGTTGCAATTTTTTATGTCACACGATATTTGCGCAGCGGTTTTGCAAACACAATTTTTGGGAAGAAAATACTTTTTATTGAATTAAAAAAACAAACAAACAATATTTGCCCATTTTTTTTAATATATTGAAATAAAGATAATGTTACGCTGAATAAATAGATACCTAACATATCAGGCTTTAAAATTGCACCCGATCGTGGAATGGAGACAAATTACAGTACTTAAAAATCTCCATAGGCGATGCTTTAAAAAAATGTGCAAGTTACCCGTTTAGAGGTACAGAGGAGGTCTAGTGCTGGAATTATTGTTCTTACTCATTTTTTTTTTTTTTTGCTTTTAAAGTTAAAGAAGAGATTTTTTGACCCCAGATCTCTTCATAAAGAGAACCTATGTTTACATTCCTTGTAATAGTAATAAAAGTGATTTAAAAAAAAAAAAAATGAAGGGACAGTGTAAAAATAAAAAAGGAAAAATAAAAAAAGGAAAGCGTCCCTATCCCTTCGAGCTCACATGCAGAAATAAACACATAAGTAAGTTGTGCACGCATATGTTAAATTAAAAAAAAAAGCAAAGCACAATATTTACCCAATTTTTTTAATATATTGTGAAAGAAAGATAATGTTACGCAGAGTAAATAGATACCTAACATGTCATGCTTTAAAATTGCGCAAATTGTGGAATGGCGACAAGCTACAGTACCTATAAATCTCCATAGGTGAGACTTTAAACGCCTTTACAGGTCACCAGTTTAGAGTTACAGAGGAGATCTAGCGCTAGAATTATTGCTCTCGCTCTAACATTCGCGGTGACACCTGACATGCGTAGTGCAAATACTATTAAAATGTTTTCATCTAGTCTAGTCTACTTGGCTCCCCTTCGCAAATTTGTGGAATGTGCTGTACCCCAGTGGCAGGTCCCGAAAAGGCATTTCTTTTTGTGTAAGGCCGTTCCCGCTCTCTACCGTCACGTGGAAGGTAGTGTTTTGGCCTCGTTGGACAAAGCGGTCAACAGGAAGGTGCACATTACTGCTGACTTTTGGTCCATCAGGCATGGGCAGGGACGTTACATTTCTTTCACAGTGCACTGGGTAACTCTGCTGGCAGCTGGGAAGGATGCAGGACAGGGTTCGGTATTGCAGCTTGTTTTGCCACCACGCCTCCAAAAAGCTGGTGTTGGTTCTGCCACATCTGGCTACTCCACCACCTCCTCCTCCTCCATGTCCTCTTCTGCTCAATTGTCATCTGAAACAGCAGGGCTCCCTAAGTGTTCAAGGGGCTATGCAAGCAGTCAGGCTAAAAGATGCCATGCTGTGCTTCAGTTGGTCTGTCTTGTGGATAGGAGTCACACCTGTGCAGAGATTCTGTCAGCTCTGCAGGGGCAGGCTCAGAGATGGTTGACGCCACGACAGCTTGAGCCAGGAATGGTTGTATGTGACAATCGCACCAACCTTCTCTCCGCCCTCTGACAGGGACACTTGACACATGTTCCATGCTTGGCACATGTTCTGAATCTGGTGGTGCAGCGTTTCTTGACCAGATACCCGGTCTTCCAAGATCTCCTGAGGCACACCAGAAAAGTTTGTGCCATTCGTTCAGTGCCAGTGCTCACTTATCTGACATTCAAGGGGAATTCAATCTGCCCACCAACCGCCTCATTTGTGACATGCCCACCAGGTGGAACTCAACGTTGGCAATGCTGCAGCAGCTGCACACGCAGCAGAGGGCCATCAATGAGTGCCTGTGCGAGTATGGCACAAGGACAGGGTCAGGGGAGCTTGGCTTTTTTTTGCCACGCCAGTGGCTTTTGATTAAGGATGCATGCATCGTCCTATCACCATTTGAGGAGACCACAAGGATGGTGAGCCAGGACGATGCATGTATCAGTGACTAGGGATGGCCTTGCGGTTCGCCCGGCGGTCGGTTGGCGGTGAACTTTGCTCGTTCCCAGTCCGCCAATATTGCGAACATATGGCGATGTTCGCGGCGGCCATATTCATTTACATTGAGGAGAACTTTGACACATGACACATCCATCAGGTGGAACAGGACAGTCAATTGAGACATTTCAGCAAATGGACATAACCCTTACCTTATAAATAGACCTGACCTGGTGGCCATTTTACATTCTGCTTTTTGTCAGTGTAGGGAGAGGTTTGCTGTGTGCAGCAGGGACAGATTGTCAGTGACACAGATCACTCAGTTATAGGACCAAAAAAGTCCTTTCAAGGACTGGTATTTGATATAGGTGTACTATTCTTTGGTGTGCAGTGCACTATATAGGGGTGTAATACACTTATAATATACTTTCTAATATAGAAAGCATATTATAGTAGATTTGTATAGTGCACTGTGCATGCATTGGGACTGGTGTGGTGAGCGTTTCTGCAGCGATACTACAACTACAAAGAGTAACAAAATCACTTTTAAAAAAGTATTATAACTGGGGTGATAGAAGTGGTTCTGTTCCGCAGAGCGACTCACGCGTGCGTGCTGCAGCTGAACCTCCACTATGGCCTGCTGCTGCTCGCACAGTCTTTCCAGCATGTGCAAGGTGGAGTTCCACCTTGTGGGCAAGTCACATATGAGGCGGTAAGCGGGAAAGCCGAAGTTACGCTGCAGCGCTGACAGGCGAGCAGAAGCAGGGTGAGAATGCAGAAAGTGCGCACAGATGGCCCGCACTTTCTGCAGCAGCTCTGACATATCGGGGTAATTTTTAAGGAACCTCTGCACCACCAAATTCAGCACATGCGCCAGGCAAGGGATGTGCGTCAAACCAGCTAGGGCCAGAGCTGCTGTAAGATTTCGCCCATTATCGCACACCACCAGGCCGGGCTTGAGGCTCGCTGGCAGCAACCACTCATTTGTCTGCTGTTCCATGCTCCTCCACAACTCCTGCTCGGTGTGTGGTTTTTCCCCCAAACAGGCAAGTTTTAAAACTGCCTGCTGTTGTTTACCCCTGGCTGTGCTGAAGTTGGTGGTGAAGGTGTTACGCTGACCAGATGAGGAGGCGGTAGAGGATGAGGAAGTGGAGTAGGAGGAGTTCGGAACAGGAGGCAAACTGAAGCACCCTGAAATCCTCGGCGGTGGAAGATGCGCCCAAAAAATTTGAAAGGTGTATCTCACACGTACCGATACAGACTATGCCGCAATTTAATTTTTTTAACTCCAAAAGGGTGTATATTGAATAGCGGAATAGAAAAATTTTTATAAAACGGTGTATCTCTCACGTACAAACACAGACTAGGCCCCGATTACAATTTTTTGTACCCTAAAGGGAGGAGTAGGATGAGGAAGTGGAGTAAAAGTAGGAGGAGTTCGGAACAGGAGGCAAACTGAAGCGCCCTGCAATCCTTGGCGGTGGAAGGAGATGCGCCAAACAAATTTAAAAGGTGTATCTCACACGTACCGATACAGACTATGCCGCAATTTAATTTTTTTCACCCCAAAAGGGTGTATATTGAATAGCGGAATAGAAAAAAGTATATAAAAAGGTGTATCTCACACGTACCGATACAGACTATGCCGCAATTTAATTTTTTTACCCCAAAAGGGTGTATATTGAATAGCGGAATAGAAAAAAGTATATAAAACGGTGTATCTCACACGTACAAACACAGACTAGGCCCCGATTACAATTTTTTGGACCCTAAAGGCAGGATGAGGATGAGGAAGAGGAGTAGGAGGAGTTCGGAACAGGAGGCAAACTGAAGCGCCCTGCAATCCTCGGCAGTGGAAGATGCGCCAAAAAAATTTGAAAGGTGTATCTCACACGTACCGATACAGACTATGCCGCAATTTCATTTTATTCACCCCAAAAGGGTGTATATTGAATAGCGGAATAGAAAAAAGTATATAAAAAGGTGTATCTCAGACCTACAAACACAGACTATGCCGCAATTTAATTTTTTTTACCCCAAAAGGGTGTATATTGAATAGCGGAATAGAAAATATGATATAAAAAGGTGTATCTCACACGTACAAACCCAGACTAGGTCCCGATTACAATTTTTCGTACCCTAAAGGCAGGATGAGGATGTGGAGTAGAAGGAGTTTGGAACAGGAGGCAAACTGAAGCACCCTGCAATCCTTGGCGGTGGAAGATGCACCCAAAAAATTTGAAAGGTGTATCTCACATGTACCGATAAAGACTATGCCGCAATTTAATTTTTTTAACCCCAAAAGGGTGTATATTGAATAGCAGAATAGAAAAAAGTATATAAAAAGGTGTATCTCAGATGTACAAACACAGACTATGCCGCAATTTAATTTGTTTTACCCCAAAAGGGTGTATATTGAATAGCGGAATAGAAAAAAATTTATAAAACGGTGTATCTCACACGTAGAAACACAGACTAGGCCCCGATTACAATTTTTTGTACCCTAAAGGCAGGATGAGGAAGAGGAGTAGGAGGAGTTCGGAGGCAAACTGAAGCACCCTGCAATCCTCGGCGGTGGAAGATGCGCCCAAAAAATTTGAAAGGTGTATCTCACACGTACCGATACAGACTATGCCGCAATTTAATTTTTTTCACCCCAAAAGGGTGTATATTAAATAGCGGAATAGGAAATAGTATATAAAATTGGTGATTTTTTAATAGCACATGTGAACACAGCAGTGTCTTATGTTTTATGTCACGGTCAGCAGCAGGCTTTGAAGGGAAAAAAAAAAATTCCCCTTTAAATTTGTAATTTTTAAATAGCAGATTAGTACAGACTATGCCGTAATTTAATTTTTTTTACCCCAAAAGGGTGTAGATTGAATAGCGGAATAGAAAATATGATATAAAAAGGTGTATCTCACACGTACAAACCCAGACTAGGTCCCGATTACAATTTTTCGTACCCTAAAGGCAGGATGAGGATGAGGAGTAGGAGGAGTTCGGAACAGGAGGCAAACTGAAGCACCCTGCAATCCTCGGCGGTGGAAGATGCGCCCAAAAAATTTGAAAGGTGTATCTCACACGTACCGATACAGACTATGCCGCAATTTAATTTTTTTTACCCCAAAAGGGTGTAGATTGAATAGCGGAATAGAAAATATGATATAAAAAGGTGTATCTCACACGTACAAACACAGACTGGGCCCCGATTACAATTTTTTGTACCCTAAAGGCAGGATGAGGATGAAGAGTAGGAGGAGTTCAGAACAGGAGGCAAACTGAAGCGCCCTGCAATCCTTGGCGGTGGAAGATGCGCCCAAAAAATTTGAAAGGTGTATCTCACACGTACCGATTCAGACTATGCCGCAATTTAATTTTTTCACCCCAAAAGGGTGTAGATTGAATAGCGGAATAGAAAAAAGTATATAAAATTGGTGATTTTTCAATAGCACATGTGAACACAGCAGTGTCTTATGTTTTATGTCAAGGTCAGCAGCAGGCTATGAAGGAAAAAAAAAAATTCCCCTTTAACTTTGTAATTTTTAAATAGCAGATTAGAACAGCACTCTGTAGTAAAATATAGCTGAACGCTGCACACAACAGACTGATAAAAATATATTTTTTTCTCCCTCTCCCTCCTCCTCAGTGGGCTCAAGTGAGGGCAAAAAGATTGTTCACTGCACCACCCCCCACACAGCAAAATCGATGTAGATCACTAATGGACGATTGTTCTGTCCTGTGTCTCCTATCTGTCCCTGCCTACTCTCTCCAGCCTGTCCCTAAAATGCTCAAATATCTTTCCCTGCCTACACTCCGACCTGTCCCTGCATTCTTTTTGGGCACAATGTTGTTTTTCCCTGTTTGTCCCTAATCAGCAGCAGCCAGCACCGTTATGATGTGTGCTCTCTCCCTACCCTACACTACAGCAGAATGACTCACCGCGCTGTGTCTCTCGAGCTTAAAAAGACATGGGTCAAATGCTTCAGCTGGCCAATCACAGCTACTAATACATTAGTAGGCATGGCTGGGATGGCTTAAGGCACACCAGTTAAACGCTTGTTGATTGGCTGTTGAAAGCCCGCCATTAAAAGTGCGCCATTACATACAAAACAGGAAATAAAATTACCGAACACTGATTTTAAACCCGAACATACAGTAAAGTTTTCGGGTCCGTGTCCGGAATAATACAGATCGTGTTCGCTCAACACTAGTTGTAACATGACAAAATGTGGAACATTTCAAGGGGTATGAATACTTTTTCAAAACACTGTATAATACTCCTAAATGTGTAATATTAGGTAGAATTTCCCCCTTTTCTTCCTCTTCACCCCATCAGCATAATATACCAGCTATATGAACAGTCCTAGAAAAACACCCGAAATGAAAGAAATACTTTAAAAACACATCAGATCTCAATGGGGAAAATCTCATGCTGGATATCTATACTGGTTTGGACTGGGTAATGTGTTAGGATCTATACTGGTATAGACTGGGTAATGTGTTAGGAAGGATCTATGCTGGTATGGACTGGGTAATGTGTTAGGATCTATACTGGTATGGACTGGAGAATGTATTAGTATCTATACTGGTATGGACTGGTTAATGTGTTGGGATCTATACTGGTATAGTCTGGGTAATGTGTTTGGATCTATACTGGTATGGACTGGGTAATGTGTTAGGATCTATACTGGTATGGACTGGTTAATGTGTTAGGATCTATACTGGTATAGACTGGGTAATGTGTTTGGATCTATACTGGTATGGACTGGGTAATGTGTTAGGATCTATACTGGTATGGACTGGGTAATGTGTTAGGATCTATACTGGTATGGACTGGGTAATGTGTTAGGATCTATACTGGTATGGACTGGGTAATGTGTTAGGATCTATACTGGTATGGACTGGGTAATGTGTTAGGATCTATTCTGGTATGGACTGGGTAATGTGTTAGGATCTATACTGATATGAACTGGGTAATGTGATAAGATCTATACTGGTATGGACTGGGTAATGTGTTAGGATCTATACTGGTATGGACTGGATAATGTGTTAGGATCTATAATGGTATGAACTGGGGAATGTGTTAGGAAGGAAAGGATGCCACATTGTTTGATGGAAACAAAAATTATCAATCTACAGAGGGCTGAGTTCAAAGACAACCCGGAAATCAAAGTGAAAAAACGATGCAGCAGCCCAGTCTGTATTGCTCAAATCTCATTGCAGCAACTCAGAATGGTCCTCAGTAGTTCAAATGTCCAGTTCAGTAATAATTTACAGAAATTACAGAAATTCATATACTTCCCCGTTGCGTGTCTGTGGTATTTTTAGGTTCCTAAAATTAAAATGAAGTAAAGGTGCAACAACTTCTTAACAAAATTCTAACGATAACAAGCACAGATATTGAAGCCGTAGATCGTGAAGAACACAGAATCCTGTTTGTCCGCAGAACGCAATGAGGAGAAGTGAAAATCTGGAGATGGTCTCAGGTAGGTAATGGATGTGATCATTCATTGATGAATAGTGAAGGAGGTGGGAACCCCGACAAAAAAAATTAGTATCCTTAAAGGGTGTGTAAGTAATGAGCTCCTCTTATTTGCTCCCTGTTGGCCCGGTAAAAATACCAATGAAAATGTTGTGTTATATTTGTTGGGGGGGGGGGCCTTTGTTGATCCTGCCAGTGACATGATTACAGAATTAGTCAGGCTGAAAAAAGACCAAAGTCAATCAAGTTCAACAATCAGAGAAAATAATTAAATAAATAAATGAATAACAAAATAAATAGAATATATATATATATATATATGAAGTTCTTTACTACAATTGATCCAGAGGAAGGCAAAAATAAATAATGAAATAATGGTCCAATGTTCCCCACCAGGGAGAAAACAATATTCCTGACCCACAGGGGGCAGATAATTTCCTGGATTTACAATTTCTGGTGTTATTACCTTTACATGTTAGCAAATAGTTACATAATTAGTCTGGTTAAAAAAAGGCACAAGTCCATATAGTTCAACCAGTAAAAGGGGGGGGAAACCCATACAATCCTATATACACACAATCCTATATATACACAATCCTATATATACACAATCCCATATATACACAATCCTATATATACACAATCCTATATATACACAATCCTATATATACACAATCCTATATCTACAGTTGATCCAAAGGAATGCAAAAAAAAACAGCATAGCATGATCCAATTTGCTCCAGTGGGGAAAAAATTCCTTCCTGATCCCCTGGGAGGCAATCGGATATTCCCTGGATCAACTTTACCTATAATTGATAGTGTCCAACTATATTATGTACACCTAGGAAAGAATCCAGGCCTTTAAAAACAATCTACTGAGCTGGCCAGAACCACCTCTGGAGGGAAGCTATTGCAAATTTTCACAGCTCATACTGTGAAGAAGTCTTTCCATATTTGGAGACAAAATTGTTTTTCCTCCAGATATAAAGAGTGTCCCCTTATCCTCTGTTATGACCTTAAAGTGAATAACTCAACACCAAGTTCACTATATGGACGCCTTATTTATTTATTCATGGTGATCCTATCTCCCCTTATGTAAAATACATAGAGAGCATATCCCCCCTTATGTATTTATACATGGAGATTATATCCCCTCTTATATATTTATACATGGAGATCATATCCCCCCTTATATATTTATACATGGAGATCATATCCCCCCTTATATATTTATACATGGCGATCATATCCCCCCTTATGTATTTATACATGGAGATCATATCCCCCCTCATTTATTTATACATGGCGATCATATCCCCCCTTATGTATTTATACATGGAGATCATATCCCCCCTTATGTATTTATACATGGAGATCATATCCCCCCTTATGTATTTATACATGGAGATCATATTCCCCCTTATGTATTCATACGTGGAGATCATATCCCCCCCTTATGTATTTATACATGGAGATCATATCCCCCCTTATGTATTTATACATGGAGATCATATCCCCCTTATGTATTTATACATGGTGATCATATCCCCCCTTATGTATTTATACATGGTGGTCATATCCCCCCCTTATATATTTATACATGGAGATCATATCCCCCCTTATGTATTTATACATGGAGATCATATTCCCCCTTATGTATTCATACGTGGAGATCATATCCCCCCCTTATGTATTTATACATGGAGATCATATCCCCCCCTTATGTATTTATACATGGTGGTCATATCCCCCCCTTATATATTTATACATGGAGATCATATCCCCCCTTATGTATTTATACATGGAGATCATATCCCCCTTATGTATTTATACATGGTGATCATATCCCCCCTTATGTATTTATACATGGTGGTCATATCTCCCCCCCCCTCATGTCCTTCTTTATACATAGTTTGTGTATTGCTGATGAAGTTCTCAAAACCCTCATTATGGGAAAGGAAAGTCAATCTCAATCAGCAGTATCTAAAAACAAACGGGAAATGTTTAGTGCTCTCTGTATTCTCTTTATTCAAAGCAGATAAAGTATAGGATGGAAACTCACAAAGATGGCGCTCAACACTGCCGATACAAAGGGCAGAAAACTCTATCCCAGTGTGCTATAAATAGTTTGCAGTGGCCGCGGGATATTATCCGAGGGTCTGGCTCCTGATTCCCCAAACGTGTTGCGTCCTGAGCTTTGACTTTGTCAATGGGACATTTTCCACTACCACTGACTATTATTACTATTTATTGGACGCCATTGTTACTTGTCTAGTTCTTTTACTGTTTCTTTTTCTTTAACCACCTCCCACCCGGGCCATTGTAAATATACGGCCGGGTGGGAGTCTCCTCCTTCTGATCGGACGTTCCGGAACGTCCTTCAGAAGGAGAGAGATCAGGCCGCCGCGGGCACGCGCAGCGGCGCAATCTCGATGTGCCTGTGTTCCTAGGACACAGAGCGACAAGACTCGGCAGGAGGGCCCTGTGATTGGCCCTCCTGATCACATGATGGCTGTGTCCAATCACAGCCATCATGTAATGTCAATACAGCCGTTGTAACGGCTTCGATCTCTTCTCCTCCTGACAGATCCTGTCAGTGAGGAGAAGAGAAGAGGATCGATTCTGCAGCCGGGGTGATCAGTGAGTATTTCTAATTACTCATTGATCACAGGGGGGGTCTGTGCTGGTAATCAGATGATTGATTACCAGTGCAGCCCTGGGGGGAGGGGGTGCCACCAGAGCCACCAGGGATGCCCACCCATGACCACCAGGGATGCCCACCATGGCCACCAGGGATGGCAAACAGGGCTCAAAGAGCCTGCCAGTGGTGCCCCCTATCAGTGCTGCCCACCAATGCCATCTATAAGTGCTACCCACCAGTGCCCGTTATTGCCATCTATCAGTGCCGCCCACCAGTGCCCATTATTGCCACCAGTGCTGCCTATCAGTGCCCATCAGTGCCCCCCATCAGTGCCGATCAGTGCCGCCCATCAGTGCCACCTATCAGTGCCCATCAGTGCCGCCTATCAGTGCCCATCAGTGCCGCTGATCAGTCCCCATCAGTGCTGCCTATCAGTGCCCATCAGCGCTGCCTATCAGTGCCCACCAATGCTGCATATCAGTGCTATCTATCAGCGCCACATATCAGTGCCCATCAGTGCTGCATATCAGTGCTACCTATCAGTGCCCATCAGTGCTGCATATCAGTGCCACCCCATCAGTGCCACCCCATCAGTGTCTCCTCATCAGTGCCTGTCAGTGCGGCGTCATCAGTGCTCAACAGTGCAGGAAAAAACTTATCTATTTACCAAATTTTATAACCTAAACAAAAAACTTTTTTTTTTTTTTTTAAATTTTCGGTCTTTTTTTATTTGTGCACCAAAAAAATAAAAAACCTGGCGGTGATCAAATACCACCAAAAGAAAGCTCTATTTGTGGGAAAAAATGACATAAATTTGGTTTAGGTACAGTGTTGCACGACCGTGCAATTGTCATTCAAATTGCAACAGCGCTAAAAGCTGAAAATTGGTCTGGGAAGGAAGGGGGTTTAAGTGCCCAGTATTGAGGTGGTTAATACACATTAATTGATCTTAGTACAACTGTGTGGACACTTACACAGGATTGTGTCATTTGGTTACCAGTTACGCTGCACTATTTACAGTATCTCACAAAAGTGAGTACACCCCTCACATTTTTGTAAGTATTTTATTCTATCTTTTCATGTGACAACACTGAAGAAATGACACTTTGCTACAATGTAAAGTAGTGAGTGTACAGCTTGTATAACAGTGTAAATTTGCTGTCCCCTCAAAATAACTCAACACACAGCCATTAATGTCTAAACCGCTGGCAACAAAAGTGAGTACGACCCTAAATGAAAATGTCCAAATTGGGCCCAAAGTGTCAATATTTTGTGTGGCCACCATTATTTTCCAGCACTGCCTTAACCTTCTTGGGCATGGAGTTCACCAGAGCTTCACAGGTTGCCACTGGAGTCCTCTTTATTGTTTAGCAGCTGCTATAGTAAAAGAATCATGTTAAGTAAGTAGTCTAAAAGGCTACCTATAGCGCTTGCTCTAAATTAATAAATATATAAATAATTACGAAGTGTTAAATTAATATTCCAAAAACAATATTTCATATATTATTTAAACTCAAAATTGTCCAAAAAAAGTCCTCAGTGAAGAAGATTTTCAGTGAAAGTTCCAATAAGTGTGCAAAAAGAGTCTATATGCAAAAAAAAATTATATATATATATATATATATATATATATATTTGTGATTCTTCTGTGCAAAACTTCTTAACCAAAGTGCAAGTGCTCAGCGCGATGGTGAATCCAAATGACAAAGGGAAGATTTGATCACTCACCGAACGTTGTGGGTCATGTGTGCCTTATAGCACCAAGACCTATCAGACTTGTATAGCCCTCCAGGCTAAAAACGATCTCTTTGGCTTGCTTCAAGGCAGGTGAAGTGATGAGGTCCCCCTCCGTCTCCTCTCCCCTCGCCAGGCAAAGATATGTATAAAAAATGAAGCTCCAGATAGTGTATTATCCTTTTAAAGTTTTATTCCCAATTGGGTACAATACATATGCAAACCAAACTCAAATATAAAAATATAAGGTAAAAAAGCAGGTCAGGTACTGTCCTCTTTGAAATGCAGCCTTGTTTGGCCGCCTGTGAGCGTGTGTATACGGCGCAAGCCGATCGGCGTGGACGCTAGCGGGAGAGCTTCCGGCTTGCGTTCCAACCTTAGCACACGTCACCACGCTGTGCGTTCCAAACTGACGCATTTCGTCACTTTCGGTGACGTCTTCGGAGATAGGGACGCACAGTCTTTCCTTCCCTTAAATACTTAACATAACACCCTTTCATCCTGCCTCTTCCTTTTCATTCCGGACATGGATAGAGAGTCCCAGCGAGCTACTTTTTCACCAAATCATCAGTTTATTACTATTTTCAACTAAGTTTTATTAGCGAGCCAAACCATTATGGGGTATTTTTATCCATGTCCGTATTATGGTATTACATGAATATATAATATAATACCATAATACGGACATGGATAAAAAAAAAAGACTGTGCGTCCCTATCTCCGAAGACGTCACCAGAAGTGACGAAACGCGTCAGATTGGAACGCACAGCGTGGTGACGTTTGCTAAGGGTGGAACGCAGGCCGGAAGCTCTCCCGCTAGCGTCCACGCCGATCGGCTTGCGCCGTATACACACGGTCACAGGATGTGATGTGTTGATAGCTTTTGAGGATTTTCTCCAGAAGATTGGTGCCTTCAAAGATGGACGTTGACTTTTTGAATAGACACAGGTGATGTTCGTCTGATTGGTGTGAAACGAGGTGCAGGTATAAGGTGGAGATGGAGTAGTCTTTACGTTGGAGCACTATATCAATAAATGATTTTTGAAAAGGGTCTATTTGCGAGCCATGGCAAGTCCGTAGGTAGGTGGTAAGTTGGTAGTAGTTGAAGAAGTGAGATGTTGGTAGGGAATATTTCCAAGAGATAGCCTGAAAGGACTTGAATTTACTAAAATTTTCCTGGTATAAAGAGGCTATTTTTGTGAAACCATGAGTTCACCATAGTTCAAAGGCTTTGTATAGAGTAGATGGGAGAAACACAGGGTTATCTTGAATAGTAAGATGAATTGATATGCTTGAGGGTAGCACCAGTACTTTCCGCACCTCCCTCCATGCTATCACCGTATCCCAGAAAATAATGTTGGATTTGAGGTGAGCCGGTAGGGCTCTTATCGATGAGTGTAAGACAGCCGGTAGAGAATACAGAGACACCAGAGCGCCCTCAAGTAGGATATTAGAGTATTGCGATGCATCAGAGATCCAGCCTTAACCCTGTCTAAGCAGACATGCCAGAGTATAGAGGCAACTTTTGGGCAGGTCCCCCTCCACCCTCAGACTTCGGGAGATATAGTTTTTGGAGAGCAATACAAGGTTTCTTAGAACACCACAAAAAAACGGTCAGTGCTCTATGAATTTTGTGTACATCAGAATGTTTCAGTAAACAGTGTTTGGAGCGGGTACAACAGGTGTGTGAATGATACCATTTTAAAAAGGTGGCATCTCCCAAAGAGAGAGAGAGGGAGGGCCGCCCAGGCTTCCAACTCTTTAATAATTTTAGATATGAGGTGGGTAATTGAGATGATATAATGAGGAAGGATAGTGTCCAATGCGTATGCCCAAGTAAGTGATGTGTTGTGCAGCTATGGCGAATAGGGAGGATGAGCGCCATGCGTTGGATATTTGTGGGTGCAAAGCTAGGACTTCATTCTTGTTGAAGTTTATCCTAAACCCAGAGCTGAGATGGAAGGCTGCAAATAATTCCCTGAGTCTGACAAAGTCAGACGCAGGGTTGGTGGAGAACAGCAGAATATCGCCCCCAAAAAAAGCGGAGCGGAGAACTTGGTCCCCAACTGTGATGCCACTGACACTCGCCGGGGAGTTGAGGAGCCTAGAGAGGGGTTCAATTGCTATATTGAAGAGGAGGGGGGAGAGAGGGCATCCCTGTCTTGTTCCCTTTCTTAGAGGGATGGTACCAGAGATAAAATCAGGGGTAACTAGAGGAGCAGCCGGGGATCTGTACACTTGTTGCAGGAATCAGACTATCAGGCACGAGAACCCAAATGCCTCCATCATTCTGAAGAGCCAAGAAAAGCTGATGTTGTCAAAAAGCCTTTTTGGTGTCTAGGGAGATAATGGCTTCATCCTGGTGTGTTGTAGTTTGGCGTGTTCGAGTGCTAGTAGGATCCTACGAATGCTTAAGGTCGCTGAGCGACCGGCTTCAAAACCTGACTGGGCTGGATGAAGAATGGTGGGAAGTAAAGGGGCTAAGTGTGCTTCTATTAATTTAGAGAGGATTTTGACATCTATGTTTATTAGTTGATATGACCCTGGGTGTAGGAGATCTTTGCCTTTTTTTGAAAAAAGTTTGATATGAGCTTGTGTGCCCATTGGGAGGTAAGGTCCACATTCCCACATGGAAGTAAAGATACCTTGCAAGGAATGAAGTCTTTGGTGAGTTTATAAAATTAGGTCGAGTAGCCGTTAGAGCCAGGAGCTTTAGCCGATGACATGGATGATTTGGTAGTCTCTTCTACAGAGATGGAGGCATGGAGAGCTTCTAGGTTTGCATGTGTGAATTGTGGTAGATGTATCTTGGCTAGTAGGTACTGCCCTACTGTGTGGTCGTTTGGGTCTTCAGAGTAGAATGTGGTGTAGTAATCTACTAGCATTTTCCTTATTTCCGCTGGTTATCTGATAAGGGAGCCTGTGGTGGTTTTGAGGGCTGAAATGTATGTGGGAAGTTTAGTGCCCGTACAGAGTTTAGCTAGTAGTTTACCAGCTTTGTGTCCATATTTATGCTAGCATAGGGTATAATATCATTACTTCGCCGCTTCCTGTTGTTCAACCCATAGATCAAAGAATGACTTGGCAGATTGCAATGTTTTTATCGTAAGTGGATGCGATTTACTCTTAAAGCTTCATGGGCTAAGTGCAGTGATGCACTGGCTCGTTGGAACTGTTGACGGATATGTTTTTTAAATTGAGAGGTTTACGAGATGAAAAAAAGCTTTACCTGTCTCCCAAAAAAGGTTTGGATCAGAGATAACGTGTGCTGCATGCACACGTTATCTCCCAGGCAGAGTATAGCCTGTGTTGTAAATCTTCATTGTCTTTTACATATGAAGGGAAGCGGCAAACGGGCAGGTGTGAAGAGGGTTTGGCATTAGGGAGTGTAACAATAATAGGGCTATGATCAGAGATCACCATATCTCCAATTGTTGGATCTGTTAATAAAGGAGCAAGTGCAGGGGAAGCGAAAAAGTAATCAATGCGGTAGAAAGAATTATGAGGGGGGGAGAAAAATGTGTAGTCCCGGTCAATTGGATGAGCGGCTCACCATACAAAGGTGAATTGTGTAGATGAAATGTGTTGGGCTAGTAGGGTGGGTTTCCGAAGTCAGGGAAGAGCAGCCATTGGGAAGGTGAGATGGCTCTCTGGTACGATCCTCAAGAGAATGCATGACAGAGTTAAAGTCTCCACTAAGTCTCCTCTAATGTAAGGTATCTGGGGCTTGTAGTATCCAAGAAACCATGTCTTGCAGGAAAGGGACATCAGGTGAGTTGGGTGCGTACATATTGGTGAGGGTTAGGTCACCAGAAGCTAGGGATAATTGTAGGGTCACTTTTCGGTAAACCATATCAGCCGAACGTGTAAATACCATGCGACATAAAAAGTTGCAACAACTGCCATTTTATTCCCTAGGGTCTCTGCTCATAAAAAAAAGTAAAGTGCCCCCCTGCGTAAGTTGCACACGAATATGTTAACAGTATTTGCACCACACATTTGAGGTATTGCCGCGAATGTCAGAGTGAGAGCAAAAATTCTAGCACCAGACCTCCTCTGTAACTCTAAACTGGTAACCTCTAAAGGCATTTAAAGTGTCGCCAATGGAGATTTTTAACTACCGAAGTTTGGCGCCATTGCACGAGTGTGCACGATTTTAAAGTGTGACATGTTAGGTATCTTTTAACCACTTGCCTACAGTGCACTTTCACCCCCTTCCTGCCCAGACTGATTTTCAGCTTTCAGCGCTCTCACACTTTGACTGAGAATTACTCAGTCATGCAACACTGTACCCATACAAAAATTGTGTCCTTTTTTTCACACAAATAGAGCTTTCTTTTGATGGTATTTGATCAATACTGGGTTTTTTATTTTTTGTGCTATAAATAAAAAAAGACTGAAAATATCGTGAAAAAACGCATTTTTCTTTGTTTCTGTCATAAAATTTTGCAAATTAGTCATTTTTCTTCACAAATTTTGGCCAAAATTTATACTGCTACTTATCTTTGGTAAAAATAACCCAAGTAAGTGTATATTATTTGGTCTTTGTGAAAGTTATAGAGTCCACAAGTTATGGTGCTATTCATTGAAAATTGATCACACTTGATCACACCTGATGTACTGAAGGCCTATCTCATTTCTTGAGACACTAAAAGGTCAGGAAAGTACAAATACCCCCCAAATGACCCCTTTTTGGAAAGTAGACATTCCAAGGTATTTAATAAGGGGCATGATGAGTTTTTTGAAGTTGTAATTTTTTCCCACAATGCTTTGCAAAATGAAGATTTTTTTTTTTATTTTTTTTTTTTTACAAATTGCCGTATTAACAGGTTATTTCTCTCACACAGCACATGTATACTTGCAACTACACCCCAAAACACATTCTACTACTCTGCCTGAGTATGGCGATACCACATGTGTGAGACTTTTTCACAGCCTGGCCACATACAGAGGCCTAACATCCGAGAAGCAGCGTCCGGCATTCTAGGAGCACAAATTACACATATCATTTCCTGACAACCTATCGCACTTTTGAAGGCCCTGGAGCACCAGGACAATGGAAACCCCCATAAAATGACCCCATTTTGGAAAGCAAACAGCCCAACGTATAATTTTTGAGGCATAATGAGTCTTTTGAATATGTCATTTTTTTCCACAAGTTTTTGGAAAATGTGGAAAGAAAATGAAAACACATTTTTTTTACACAAAGCTGTCCATTTATGCAATATTTCTAACACATCGCATGTACATAGCAAAACTTGCACCCCAAAATACATTCTGCTATTCCTCCTGAGTATGGCGATACCACATGTGTAACACTTTTTCACAGCCTGGCCACATACATAGGCCTCACATCCAAGTAGCGCTTTACACAAAGTTGTCCATTTATCCACTTTAAGACTGGGCCTATTTTTGACACTTGGTGTTTACAAGCTAAAATAATTTTTTTTGCTAGAAAACTACTTTGAACCCCCAAACATTATATATTTTTTTTTAGCAGAGACCCTAGAGAATAAAATGGAGATCGTTGCAATATTTTTTATCACACCATATTTGCGCAGCAGTCTTCCAAATGCGATTTTTTTGAAAAAAATTCACTTTTTTGAACTAAAAAATAAGAAAACAGTAAATTTAGCCCAATTTTTTTCCATAATATGAAAGATAATGTTACGCCGAGTAATTAGATACCAAACATGTCATGCTTCAAAATTGCGCATGCTCACAGAATGGCGCCAAACATTGGTACTTAAAAATCCCCATAGGCAACATTTTAAAAATTTCTGCAGGTTACTAGCTTAGAGTTACAGAGGAGGTCTAGGGCTTAAATTATTGCACTCGCTCTAACGATCGCGGCGATACCTCACATGTATGGTTTGAACACCGTTTACATATGTGGGCGGGACTTGCGTATGCGTTTGCTTCTGCGCGCGAGCTAACGGGGACAGGGCGCTTTAATTTTTTTTATTTTTTTTTTTCCTATTTATTTTATTTATTATTTTTTTATTTTTACACAGTTTAAAAAAAAAAAATGTTTTGATCATTTTTATTCCTATTACAAGGAATGTAAACATCCCTTGTAATAGAAATAGGCATGACAGGTCCTCTTTATTGTGAGATCTGGGGTCAAAAAGACCTCACACCTCACAACTACACTAAAAAAGAAAAAAAAAAAAAAAAATTGTTGAAAGAGGGAAAAAAAAAAAGCAAAAAAAAAAAGCGGCCCTTTAAACCGGTTGCTAGGCAACGTCTTTTGACGTAGCTCCGGTCCTCCAAGACCATAGAGTTGAGTGAGGGCCATCTTGCCCTCACTCGACTTCCTGTCTCTGAGGATCCGGGACCGGATAGTTTTCTCCGCTGCCGGTGGGTCCGGTAAGCTGGGAAAACGTCTGGGACGCGGCAGGAGGGGGGGGGGGCACCTCTTCCCCTGCACCGTAAGGGTAATTCCGCGGCGAATCCGCCACTGGGACCACCCTTATCTGAAAGCCGACCGCCCGCCGTTTCAAAAAATACCGGGGTTATGGGGGCTATCTGCTGCCATAACTCCAGTATTTAGCTTTTAATGGCCGACGTATATAGTCGTTAGGCGGTCAGTAAGTGATTGCATGTATATGGCAAACAGGTGACGATGACTGACGGGGTGACAGGTGACGATGACTGATGGGGTGACAGGTGACGATGACTGATGGGGTGACAGGTGACGATGATTGATGAGGTGACAGGTGATGATGATTGATGAGGTGACAGGTGACGATGATTGATGGGGTGACAGGTGACGATGATTGATGGGGTGACAGGTGACGATGATTGATGGGGTGACAGATGACGATGATTGATGGGGTGACAGATGACAATCACTGACGGGGTGACATGTGACGATGATTGATGGGGTGACAAGTGACGATCACTGATGGGGTGTCAAGTGACGATGACTGATGGGGTGACAGGTGACGATGACTGATGGGGTGACAGGTGACGGTGATTGATGGGGTGACAGGTGACGGGCGATGGTCACTGATGGGTGACAGGTGACGGGCGATGGTGCATTGCTGATGGCAGTCTCTGGTGACCGGTGAACTTTAGGCTACGTTCACATGTCAGCGTAGCGATCACGGTCAGAATCACTGCGATTCTGCCCGTGATCCAGAAATCATTGCAAATTGCGGGACGCCTGTGCGTTGCCCGTGATTTGCAATAGCACCCCAAATGCTGTGCGATGTTGCTGCGATTTCCGCCTGCCGAATCGCGGTAACATTGCGCAAACAACGCATGACGCTCCAAAGAAACTCTTGTACCTTTTTTGGGCGTCATGCGATGTTTGCGCGATGTTACCGTGATTCGGCAGGCGGAAATGGCGGCAACATCGCACAGCGTTTGGGGTGCTATTGCAAATCAAGGGCAACGCACAGGCGTCCTGCGATTTGCAATGATTTCCGGATCGTGGGCAGAATCGCTGTGATTCTGCCTGCGATCGCTGCGCTCACATGTGAACGTTATGGGTGTCAATTTCTGGGCACTGATGAGGTGACTGTTGGGTGACAGGTGACATTGGGGGGGGCTGAGGACTGTGTGGGGACATTTATTAGTGTGATTTTACTTTTTACATGTGTACAGAGCAGTAACTCACTATTTCTAGCTCTTCTCCCCTCATACTGGAAACTGTATGAGGGGAGAAGAGCTAGTAACACTGAGTTACTGCTCTTTGTTTACATTTTCTGATCGGCTGTGAATGGATTCACAGCCGATCACATAGTAAACAGTCACTGTCAGTGACTGTTTACTACCGCCGGTGACAGCTGTGTTCCTACGGAACACAGTGCCACCGACATGACCGCGCTGCGCGCTCCCGATCGCGCATGCGCGGTCATCTAGTGGGCGCCTTCATTGTGATCGGCTGTGTCATTGGAACACAGCCGATCACGTGGGAAACAGCCACGCCCATTGGCTGTTTCCCCCCTGCCGGTGACGGGGGGTGTCCCGGGGACACCCTGACACCGGCAGTGCAGGGCGGCGCGCACGCGATCGCGCGCCTGCCCTGCTTAAAGTGCCGCCGTCATATGACGGCGGCCCAGGATAATGGTCGCTCCGCTCCGCCGTCATATGACGGCGGGCGGGCGGCAAGCGGTTAACATCATCTTTCACATTATTCAAAAAATGTAGTCTAACTTTTAGTGTTTTTTTTTTTTAATTCATGAAAGTTTTTTTTTTTTTTTACAAAAAAAACCTTTGAAAAATTGCAGCATAAATACCACGTGTCATAAAAAGTTGAATAAGCGCTAAATGTGATAAGTGAACCAAACACATTCACAAAAAACATGATAATGAAATCACATAAACATATAATAACATTGAAAATCCCATGAGGTGTTATATGAAACACATGAAGTGAACAAACTTAAGTGAAAATATTAAATAGTAAAAATAAAGTCCCATATAAGATGATATATAGAACATAGAAAGTCCCAAAAAGTGAAGAATTGATCAAGCTCAGGAAAAAGATGGTAAAACAAATATTCAGATCCCGTCACCAGATGGAACAAATAAAATGGGCGCTAACCAGATGGTATGGACCTATAATGTAGTATGACATACAGGTCAAAAAGGCTTCACAGATAAACTCCCAGATTCCTCCTTAAGATGACCTTGGATGTTATTTGCTTCCTAGTAATCCCACAATCCAGTATAAAAAGGAACTCACCAAAGGTGGTTTGTAAGGGATATAGGGATTCTATACTAGACAAAAAGAAAGTGTGTTCTTGGTTCCTTCAGCACCAAGAATTCCAGTCTTGTATTACCTGCCAAAGGTACATCAAAGTCTAACACAGCCACCGGGACGTCCCATCGTAAGTGGGATTAATTCCCTAACCTCCTGGATTGGCAAATATATAGACTTTTATTTGCAACCTTTGGTTTGTAAGATTCCATCCTATATCAAGGATACAAAAGACACGATTAATGTCTTAAACAATATTTGTATAGAAGGGAATTTTCTTCTTGTAACAGCAGATGTGAATTCTTTATATACATGTATCCCTCACAATTTGGGTCTTGAGGCTGTGGAACACTATTTACGCACTGATCCACGAATGCCTCTTTCCCAACAGGAATTCATTCTTGAGCTTGTACTGTTCGCTACAGGGTGAAATTATTTTTGGTTTAATGGCCAATATTATTTACAGCAAAAGGGTGTGGCCATGGGGGCTAAATTTGCCCCTAGTTTGGCCAACCTTTTTATGGCCAAATGGGAGGAGGATGTCGTCCATCCCACACAGAGGCCATAGTTGGCCTTTTGGGTTCGTTATATAGACGACATCCTCCTCCTATGGAAGGGTGACCTTGATTCGTTGGGTTCATTTATGACTTTCTTGAACTCTAACGATTGGGGCATACAACTTTCATATGAGTTTAGTGAGACCAATATTAATTTTTTGGATCTCGAGATTACTAGGGACAATGATCGTGTGATCACTAGTACATATTTCAAAACTACAGATCGCAATTCTTACCTGCCAACAGACAGTTGTCATAATAGGCCGTGGCTTAAGGGTATCCCTAAAAAGTCAGTTTATCCGACTTAGGAGGAATTGCACATTGGATGAAGATTTTGCTAGACAATCTACTATCCTCAAAAACAGATTTATATCTAAGGTATATGATACTGGTGACCTTGATGCCACTATTGCTGAGGTAGCCCAAAGAGATATGGCCCAATTATTGGCCAAATCACAGCCCACTACCACCAATCCCTCAAACTTTGCTAAATGGTCTCTTTTCACAGAGTACTCAGTCCATCATAAACTCATTCAACATTTTTTTGTGAAACATTGGGATATTCTTAAAAATGATAGGGTCTTAGGTCCTATACTTCAAAATAAACCCTTAATTACCTTTAGGCAGGCACCTTCCCTTAGGGGGGGATTGGCCTCCAATATATTGGATCCACCAGTGAAAACTAAATTTTTTACTGATTTGATTGGGTTCTATCCTTGTCACAGTGTAGAGTTTGTCATTACAATGGTGATGGTAGGAGGAAATTCATTTCTTTTCAGTCAACCATCACTAATTTTTTATATGAGATCAAGTTCTTTTCTACCTGCACTACGACGCATGTTATGTACCTATAAACTTGCCCTTGCAAAAAAAAATACGTAGCGCGGACCACGAGGCAGCTCTATGTCAGGTTAAATGATGAACATATTACAAATATTATCTAGGGCAAAAGTAAACATAATGTACCTAAACACTATTCCCGTTATCATCAAGGGGATCCTAAAGGTAAACTTCAAGTTATTGACAAATATACTGCACCATGGAGGGGTGGATCCAATAAGATTGGGGTCTCACGTCAAGAGATTTATTGGATCTATACCCTTAAATCTTTTTTTTTTTTTATTAAATCCCCTCCTCTAGATCATTTATGAATAAATTAAACAGTATTGGTCCCAGGACAGAACCTTGGGGGACCCCGCTTTCCACACCTGCCCAATCTGAGTACTCCCCATTAATAACCACCCTCTGGACTCTCCCCTGGAGCCAGTTCTCTATCCAGGTACTCACCCTATGGTCCATACCTACATTCCTTAGTTTGTACAGTAAGCGTTTGTGGGGAACGGTGTCAAATGCCTTTGCAAAGTCCAGATACACCACATCCACAGGCTTACCTTTATCTAGATGGCAATTCACTTCATCATAGAAGGTTAATAGATTGGTCTAGCAAGAACGATTTTTCATGAATCCATGCTGATTACTACTAATAATACCGTTTTCATTACTAAAGTCTTGTATGTGGTCCCTTAACATCCCCTCCAAAATCTTGCAGACTACTGATGTTAGGCTGACCGACCTATAGTAACCTGGGATATATCTCGGCCCTTTTTTAAATATTGGTACCACGTTGGCTTTTTTCCAATCAGCTGGCACCATACCCGTCTGTAGACTATCCTTAAAGATCAAGAATAATGGTCTGGCAATCACCTGGCTAAGCTCTTTAAGAACCCTCGGGTGCAAGCCATCCGGTCCCGGTGATTTATTTATGTTAAGTTTCTCTAGTTTAGTTTTAAGTCTATCTTCTGTTAGCCATGGCGGTACTTCCTGAGGTGTATTATTTAGTTTAGCATTACAAGCTGGGTTCTTTTGTGAAAACTGAAGAGATTATTTAACACTTTCGCCTTCTCTCTGTCCTCTGTGGCAAGACTTCCTTTGTAGTCTTTTATGGGCCAATGTGTTCTGGCCTCGCTTTCCTACTGTTTATATACCTAAAGAATTTCTTGGGGTTATTTTTACTCTCTTCTGCTATATTTCTCTCGTGCTTTATTTTAGCTGCCTTGATTTTGCCTTTACATTTCTTATTACGCTCTTTGTAATGCTTGAATGCTGCCAATGACCCCTCAGCCTTGTATTTGTTGAAGGCTTTTCTTTAGCATTAATATGCATTTTTATGTTGGAGTTTAGCCACCAAGGGTTTAGTTTTGCTCTTTTAAATTAATTTCCCTTTGGAATGCACTGGCCAATCCCTTTGTTTAGTATGCTCTTGAAGCACTCCCATTTTCCTCCGTGTTATTTGTTCCCAGGGTTCTATCCCATTTGATATTTTCCAGCAAAGAGCACAGTTTTGGGAAATTGGCTCTTTTGAAATTCAGTGTCCTTATATTACCCTTGTGTTTCCTATTACTATAGTCACTGTTTCCTAAGTTGCCCCATATTTCTATATCCGTGAGCAGGTCTGTATTGTTGGTAATCAGTAGGTCAAGTATCGCATTGTTTCTTGTTGGTGCAGTCTCCATCTGACCCATAAAATTGTCCTGCAAAACATTTAGGAACTGCCGAGCCTTGGCTGAATGCGCAGTTCCTTCTGCCCAGTCTATATCAGATTAATTAAAGTCCCCCATTATAATGCCATTTCCCATCCTTGCCGCCAATCCTATCTGTGAAAGGAGGTCTGCCTCCCCCTCCTTCCTCTGGTTGGGGGGCCTGTAGCATACGCCCAATATTACCTTCCCCATAGTGCCTTCCCTTTGAAGTTCTACCCATAGGGATTCTGCCTCGTCCATAGCTCCATTATTAATATCATCCCTCATATTTACCTGTACACTGTTCTTAATATACAGACATACCCCTCCCCCTTTTTTACCTTCTCTATCTCTGCGATAAAGGGAATACCCCTGAATGGTCGCTATCCAATCATGAGAGTTGTCAAACCAAGTCTCTGTTATCCCCACAAAATCTAAGTCTTCCTCATACATCAGCAGCTCCAGCTCTCCCATCTTGTTGGCCAGGCTTCTGGAATTGGTATACAAACCTCGTAATTTTGACCAGATGCATACCATATCATTATTTGATGTTGTTTTTAGGCTGCTCTTGTGATTTTTCCCCATACCCCCCTTGGATTTAGGAACTCTGAACACCCTACCGCTAATGTCCCCATTTGTGCCCTCTGAATCTTGCTCCCCGCTGGCTAATTCTACATCTGTACCCCCCCCCCATCACCTAGTTTAAAAGCCCCTCTAATTTTTTGGCCATCCTCTCACCAAGTACGTGTAACGCTGAGCGCTCCGGTCCCTGCTTCTGGACCGGAGCGCTCGCAGCGTTCGTTCCAGATCCACTCACCTGTGCCCGCTCCGGCTCCCTCCTCCGCTCCCCGCTCACATGGTTCCCGGAGCGTGCGCCCCTGCACCATAGGGCGCGCACGCGCAGGTCGTTTGAAATTTAAGGGGCCTGTGCACCAGTAATTGGTGCCTGGTCCAAACCTCCCTTCCTGTTTCCTGTGACCTGTTTCCTGTTTCCTGTGACCTGTTTCCTGTTTCCTGTGACCTGTTTCCTGTTTCCTGTGACCCGTTTCCTGTGACCCGTTTCCTGTGACCTGTTTCCTGTGACATGTTTCCTGTTTCCTGTTTCCTATATAAGTGACCTGCCCCTTCCAGCCATTGCCGGATCTTTGTTGCCTTGTTGCCTTAGTGAAAGCGTTATTTGTGTAATCCTTTGCCTGTTGCGGAACCCTTTGCTAACGACTATCGCCTCTGAACCTGTGCTGCCTGCCCTGACCTTTGCTACGTCTGACTACGCCTCTGCCTTTCCCTTTTGTACTACGCCTATATCAGCAGTCGGTGAGGTTGAGCCGCTACCAGAGGACACGACCTGGTAGTTACCGCCGCAGCAAGCCCATCCCGCCTTGCGGCGGGCTCTGGTGAAAACCAGTAACTACTTAGAGCCGATCCTCCGGTACGGTCCACGCCAATCCCTCACTGACACAGCGGATCCACTCCCTGCATCGCTCCTGCTACCAGTCCGGACCCTGACAGTAAGATCCGGCCATGGATCCCGCTGATGTGCCTCTGCCTAGTATCGCGGACCTTACTACAGTTGTGGCCCAGCAGTCGCAGCAGATCGCTCAGCAAGGTCAACAGCTGGCACAGTTGACTGCCATGCTGCAGCAGCTTCTTCCAGCACAGCAGCAGCCGCCTCCACTGCCTGCATCTGCTTCACCACCGCAGCCTGTGGCCGCCGCCACTTCTAGAGTCCGTCTGTCCATGCCAGCCAAGTACAACGGTGATCCCAAGTTGTGCAGCGGATTCCTATCCCAATGCTCCCTTCACCTGGAGATGTCGGCTGACCAGTTCCCCTCGGAACGAGCCAAGGTGGCATTTGTCGTTAGCCTGCTTTCGGGGAAGGCCCTGGCCTGGGCTACACCACTTTGGGACCGCAACGATCCTGCCACTGCCAGTGTCCAGAGTTTCTTTGTGGAATTCCGGAGTGTTTTTGAGGAGCCAGCCCGGGCTGCCTCAGCAGAGACTGCGTTATTGAACTTGTCCCAGGGGAGTTCCTCTGTCGGAGACTATGCTATCCGTTTCCGCACCCTGGCTTCGGAACTCTCCTGGAATAACGAGGCGCTCTGTGCTACCTTTAAGAAAGGCTTGTCCAGCGCCATAAAGGACGTCCTGGCCGCACGAGAAGTCCCTACCAACCTGAGTGACCTCATCCATTTGGCCACCAGGATTGACCTGCGTTTTGCTGAGCGACGAGAGGAACTGCTACAGGAAAAGGGAAGTGCTCGTCCCAGACGCTTTCCTCGTCTGGCGCCTATCTTCCAGCCTCCACCGCAACCCTCTTCTGGGCCTCCCACCGAGGAAGCCATGCAGGTGGATCGGTCTCGCCTGACCACGCAAGAAAGGAACCGCCGTAGAGACGAGAACCTCTGTTTGTACTGTGCCAGTACTGAGCACTTTCTAAAGGACTGTCCTCTCCGTCCACCGCGTCAGGGAAACGCTCGCACCTAGTCAACGTGGGAGAGGCATTGCTAGGTGTGAATACCTCCTCTCCGCGCATTACGGTACCCGTGCGGATTTCCATGTCCGCCAAGATCTCCTTTGCCATCCTCTGCCTCCTCTGCCGTTATCCTCCTCCTCCGGTGTACCTGCAGTGGATGACCTGGTGCAAGACTTTTCTGCCATCTGGCGTGAGACGCGCCTGTCCCTCTTACAGGCCTCATCCCGCATGAAAATCCAAGCGGACAAGAAACGTCGGTCTCCTCCTGTCCTGGTTCCTGGGGACAGAGTTTGGCTCTCCTCCAAGTACGTCTGCTTCAGGGTTCCTAGTTACAAGCTTGGTCCTCGTTATTTGGGACCCTACAAGGTCAAGAAGAGGATCAATCCTGTGTGTTACCAACTCCATCTCCCTCCCTCCCTTAAAATTCCCAACTGTTTTCATGTCTCCCTCCTCAAGCCTGCGGTCTTTAATCGCTTTTCCCCCAAGAATCTTCCTCCCACGCCTGTATCCGGTACCTCGGATGTCTTCTCCGTTCAGGAGATATTGGCCTCTAAATTGGTCAGGGGGAGAAGATATTTTTTGGTGGACTGGGAGGGCTGCGGTCCTGAAGAGAGATCCTGGGAGCCAGAGGAGAATATCTTGGACCGTAACCTCATCCTCAGGTTTCTGGGTACCAAAAAGAGGGGGAGACCAAAGGGGGGGGGTACTGTAACGCTGAGCGCTCCGGTCCCTGCTTCTGGACCGGAGCGCTCGCAGCGTTCGTTCCAGATCCACTCACCTGTGCCTGCTCTGGCTCCCTCCTCCGCTCCCCGCTCACATGGTTCCCGGAGAGTGCGCCCCTGCACCATAGGGCGCGCATGCGCAGGTCGTTTGAAATTTAAGGGGCCTGTGCACCAGTAATTGGTGCCTGGTCCAAACCTCCCTTCCTGTTTCCTGTGACCTGTTTCCTGTTTCCTGTGACCTGTTTCCTGTTTCCTGTGACCCGTTTCCTGTGACCCGTTTCCTGTGACCTGTTTCCTGTGACATGTTTCCTGTTTCCTATATAAGTGACCTGCCCCTTCCAGCCATTGCCGGATCTTTGTTGCCTTGTTGCCTTAGTGAAAGCGTTATTTGTGTAATCCTTTGCCTGTTGCGGAACCCTTTGCTAACGACTATCGCCTCTGAACCTGTGCTGCCTGCCCTGACCTTTGCTACGTCTGACTACGCCTCTGCCTTTCCCTTTTGTACTACGCCTATATCAGCAGTCGGTGAGGTTGAGCCGCTACCAGAGGACACGACCTGGTAGTTACCGCCGCAGCAAGCCCATCCCGCCTTGCGGCGGGCTCTGGTGAAAACCAGTAACTACTTAGAACCGATCCTCCGGTACGGTCCACGCCAATCCCTCACTGACACAGCGGATCCACTCCCTGCATCGCTCCTGCTACCAGTCCGGACCCTGACAGTACGGTTGCACCCTCCCCATTTAGGTGCGATCCGTCCCTACCAAAGAGCCAGTGGCCGACTGAGAAGTCGGCCCAGTTCTCCAGGAACCCAAAACCCTCCTTACTACACCAGCTCCTCAGCCACTTGTTAACTTCCCTAATCTTCCGCTGCCTCTCTGGTGTGGCTCGAGGTACAGGTAGTATTCCTGAAAATACTACCTTGGAGGTCCTAGTCCTCAACTTAGCTCCTAAGTCCCTGAAATCGGACTGCCTATGTCATTGGTACCCACGTGTACCATGACAGCTGGGTCTTCCCCAGCCCCACCCAGTATTCTGTCCACTCGATCCGTGATGTGCCGAACTCGAGCGCTCTGTAAACAACAGACAGTTCGGCGCTCCCGGCCTTTGTGACAGATTGCCCTGTCTGTCCTTCTAATGATTGACAAGGCCTGGAGGGCCACATTCGGCCCGCGGGCCTTGTGTTTGACATACGTGATCTAGGGGAAAGATTTACGTCATTTTTATTTATTTATTTATTTTTACTAGTAATTTTGGTGATCTGCAATTGTTAGCGGGACTGGGACATTGCGGAGGACAGATCGGACCCCTAACTGACATTTTTTACACTTTTAGGGGGACCAGTGACATTACTACAATAATCAGTGCTAAAAATATGCACTGTCACTGTACTATTGACACTGGCAGGGAAGGGGTTAACCCAGGGGTAATCAAAGGGTTAAATGTGAGCCTGGGGGGTTCTAACTGTGGGGGGGGGGGTGGGCTTGTGGAATCATCACAGAGACCTGTGATCCTAAATAGTGGGATTACAGGAGCCCTGTGATGATTACTGAGAGAATAGCGGTCTGATGTGTTTACAACAGCAGACCGCTGTTCTCTCTCCACAAGGAGCGACTGCGGGTGCCTGGCGGCAATCGGTCCTGTGTATCAGCTTCCCCGCTAGCTAATGGGCACGCGTGTGCCCCCAGGATTGCTGCCGCGAACCGCCGTACAAGTACGGAAATTTGCAGGAACTTGCCGACCTATCGCGGCTGGATGGCAAGTGGTTAAGAGGGGACCCAGGACTACAACATATCTATACATTATAAAAGTGGGGTATAACCTGTACACTACACTGACTGCACTAAACTAACTCAACTCACTATCCACTAACTACCTGCCTAACCTCTATTATTACACACTATACACAAGTGCCTTTTAAGCAGCAGCCTTATATAGTGTGGAGCGTGGACTTAGCCAACTGTCTATGTTTACATCTACCATTTTTTCCAATATCAGTTGATAAATATGCATATACAGTATCTCACAAAAGTGAGTACACCCCTCACATTGTTGTAACTATTTTATTCTATTTTATTCTATCTATAATGTGACAACATTGAAGAAATTACACTTTACTACAATGTAAAGTAGTGAGTGTACAGCTTGTATAACGGTGTAGATTTGCTGTCCCCTCAAAATAACTCAACACACAGCCATTAATGTGTAAACTGCTGTCACCAAAAGTGAGTACACCCCTAAGTGAAAATGTCCAAATTGGGCCCAATTATCCATTTTTCCCTTCACGGTGTCATGTGACTCATTAGTGTTACAAGGTCTCAGGTGTGAATGGAGAGCAGGTGTGTTAAATTTGGTGTTATCATTCTCACTCTCTCATACTGGTTACTGGAAGTTCAACATGGCACCTCATGGCAAAGAACTCTCTGAGGATCTGAAAAAAGAATTGTTGCTCTACATAAAGATGGCCTAGGCTATAAGAAGATTGCCAAGACCCTGAAACTGAGCTGCAGCATGGTGGCCAAGACCATACAGCGGTTTAACAGGACAGGTTCAACTCAGAACAGGCCTCGCCATGGTCGACCAAAGCAGTTGAGTTCTTGTGCTCAGCATGTGATGATGTATAAGTGTTGCCAGCATTGCTGAAGAGGTTAAAGGGGTGGGGGGTCATCCTGTCCGTGCTCAGACCATAGGCCACACACTGCATCAAATTGGTCCGCATGGCTGTCGTCCCAGAAGGAAGTCTCTTCTAAAGATGATGCACAAGAAAGCCAGCAAACAGTTTGCTGAAGACAAGCAGACAAAGGATATGGATTGGGGGCTACACGAACCCCGCTTGTAAGGCCAATCTAAACAACACACCTCAGGAAGTGCCGCCATGGCTAACAGAAGACAGACTTAGAACTAAACTTGAGAAACTTAACATAAATAAATCACCGGGACCGGATGGCTTGCACCCGAGGGTTCTTAAAGAGCTCAGCCAGGTGATTGCCAGACCATTATTCTTGATCTTTAAGGATAGTTTACAGACAGGTATGGTGCCAGCAGATTGGAAAAAGGCCAACGTAGTACCAATATTTAAAAAGGGGCTGAGATATATCCCGGGTAACTATAGACCTGTCAGCCTAACATCTGTAGTCTGCAAGATTTTGGAGGGGATGTTAAGGGACCACATACAAGACTTTAGTAATGAAAACAATATAATTAGTAGTAATCAGCATGGATTTATGAAAAATCGTTCTTGCCAAACCAATCTATTAACCTTCTACGATGAAGTGAGCTGCCATCTAGATAAAGGTAAGCCAGTGGATGTGGTGTATCTGGACTTTGCAAAGGCCTTTGACACCGTTCCCCACAAACTCTTACTGTACAAACTAAGGAAGGTAGGTATGGACCATAAGGTGAGTACCTGGATAGAGAACTGGCTCCAGGGGAGAGTCCAGAGGGTGGTGATTAATGGGGAGTACTCGGATTGGGCGGGGGTGGAAAGTGGGGTCCCCCAGGGTTCTGTCCTGGGGCCAATCCTGTTTAATTTATTCATAAATGATCTAGAGGAGGGGATATCTAGTACAATCTCAGTATTTGCGGACGATACTAAACTAAGCATGCCAATATCTTCTATACAGGATGTGGAAACCTTACAAGCGGACCTAAACAAAATAACGGGGTGGGCAACTACATGGCAGATGAGGTTTAATGTTGATAAATGTAAAGTAATGTACTTGGGGGCCAGAAACCAGAAAGCAAGCTACTCACTAGGGGGGGAACCTCTGGGGGAGTCTAGGATGGAAAAAGACTTGGGGGTACTGGTAGACAACAGGCTTGGCAGTGGCATGCAATGCCAAGCAGCTGCAAGCAAAGCCAACAGAATATTGGGATGTATAAAAAAGGGGATTCACTCCAGAAATAAAGAGATTATTCTCCCGCTCTACAAGACTCTGGTCCGGCCACATCTGGAGTATGCTGTCCAGTTCTGGGCACCGGTCCTCAGGAAGGATGTGCTGGAATTGGAAAGAGTCCAGAGAAGGGCAACAAAAATAATTAGGGGAATGGAGGACATCAGCTATGAGGAAAGACTACAAGCACTGAACCTATTCTCTCTAGAGAAGAGACGATTGAGGGGGGATATGATATCAATGTACAAATACTGTACTGGCGACCCTAGCATAAGGAACAAACTATTCAGAGTAAGGAAATACAACAAGACACGTGGCCACTCACTAAAACTAGAGGAAAGGCGGTTTAACCTTCAAATGTGTAAGGGGTTCTTCACTGTAAGGGCGGTAAGGATGTGGAATTCTCTTCCACAAGCAGTCGTATCAGCAGGGAGCATTGATAGTTTCAAAAAACTATTAGATGGGCACCTTAAAGACCACAACATACAGGGGTATACAATGTACGGTTAAAAGCAAACACACACACACATCATAGGTTGAACTGGATGGACTGATGTCTTTTTTCAACCTCACTAACTATGTAACTATGTAACTATGATTGCTGGAACCATGTTCTGTGGTCTGATGAGACCAAGATAAACTTATTTGGTTCAGATGGTGTCATACATGTGTGGCGGCAACCAGCTGAGGAGTACAAAGACAAGTGTGTCGTGCCGACAGTCAAGCATGGTGGTGGGAGTGTCATGGTCTGGCGCTACATTGTAGCAAAGTGTAATTTCTTCAGTGTTGTCACATGAAAAGATATATAAAAATATTTTCAAAAATGTGAGGAGTGTACTCACTTTTGTGAGATACTGTGTGTATATATATATATATATATATATATATATATATATATATATATATATATATATATATGACAGGAATGGGGAAGGAAGTTTGTTTGCTGCAACTTGATTTTAAATGTCTTGTCATTTGTGATGTGGTATTTTTTCAAAATCTCTTTTGATTGAAGATGGTGATGATTTTTGCATTCATGTGAAGTATGCACACACATTTTTGTTCCCCACTTATGAAAGTCAATATACATAATGTTTAATATATAATTGATTAATATTTTCTATATCTTTGATCTTACATAACATATGGGGAATATCTTACATATGGGGAAGGTTGAGCTTGCATCCATTGGGGGCAGGGAGGGCTGGGCCAGGGGGCAGGGGTGCAATTGCCCCCTGGGCCACTCTGATGCCCCGTAAAAAGGCTGCACCACTTCTGCCACAGACGTGCCTAAAGGATTCCTGGTGAAGAGAAGTAAAAAGTCCCCACCGCTGCTGATCTACTGATGAAGACAAGGACAGAGCGCAGGCTCCCCTCCCCCCAGCATGGATGGTGTAAACCGTGTCTGAGATAAGGCCAGTCCCATGCCGCTCTGGAGACTCTCCCCCGGCCAGCCCCAATCGTGCAGTTCCAGCCTCCCCCCCAACCACCTCCTGCTGGCCAGGTTGGGAACCCGGATTCGGCCAGTGGGTAGAGAGTGCCTAGAGCAGAGATTCAGCCTGGAATGGGGGTCAGGAGGAGGCCAGTAAGAGGGAGAAAAGGCACCATGGGCCTCTGGATTGTACTTGACCCCTGGGCCGAAAGTGGCCAGTCAGCCCCTGATTGGGGTTGAGGTTTGTGTATGCAGTTTATAAAATAGTGGAGAAGTCCCCCCCCCCCCCCATTAGGTGTGGGTAAATTCAATTGTGTACCTTGAAGGATTCTTATTTGAGGTTGTTGTAGCATTGCGTGGACTTCCTGCCTTTGGCCAATCATGGCTCTGACCTCTGACAGGACATCGTGCTGTAATTGGCCATAGCATACAGGTCAGGTGCATGCTTTGGCCAATCATTAGCAATCAATGCACTGCAACAGCGCAGTGCATAATGGAGCGCTCATCGGTGGGCAAACTTCCCACTGAGTGTCCCATTTGTTTGTGTGTTCTGCGAACACATAAGCAGCTGATGTTCGAGTCGAACACAAAGCCCTTTCCTACTCTTTACATAAACGTCATATAATTGTCAATAAATACCTTTAACACTTATGAAATGCTTGTAATTATTCTTCAGTATCCTATAGTAACATCCAACAAAAAGATCTAAAAACACAGAAGCAGCAGACTTTGTGAAAATGAATAGAAGTGATAACTAGACCAGAGTTTTCTCAACCTTTTTTCAGTCAAGGCGCCCATTCAAAAATTATGAACAGACTCGAGGCACCCTTTAAAATTATGAACAGTCTGGAGGCACCTCAATCTAAAATGTAAAAACTATTCTAATAGTTTTGCATAAAAAAGCAGTATTAGCACATGTAGGACACCCAACGTTAGAGGTGATTTATTCTTCCAAAGCAAATACATTTTTGTAAACTGGTAATGACTAGTATTTCAATGTTTCTCTTACCCCTCAATTATTCTCCATCACTCAGCTAAGGTACCCTCAAGAAGGTAGTAATGGTGCCCAATGAAACCCTGTGGATTTGTGTAACTAAAAGGCAGCCTTTTTCCACACACCAGCTTGTATACAATTGTGGGGTAATGTTTAGGCATTTTTCCAAGGCACCCCTGAAGAAACCTCAAGGCACCCCAGGGTGCCTGGGCACCCTGGTTTAAAAAGTCTGATCTAGACACATGACTTGGCATGTTGCTCTTATCATGAAGATATATATATATATATATATATATATATATATATATATATATATATATATATATATATATATATATATATATATATATATATATATATATATATATATATATCAATGTACTACATCCACTTGAACCTTCACCCTACAAGATTATTATTAGAGGGCAGCAGACATGTGTGGATCTCTGATGGGTGGAATACTGTGTGGAGAGTATACATCACTCTCATAGAGCTCTATTATATCAGAATATCCTCTCTGAAATGTACAATATTGATATGAAGGTCTATGTTCCTCTGCAGGACTATCGTCTGAGGACAATCCAAATACCAACATGAGTGATCTCAATGTACGGAGGATGAAGAACACACCAACAGCCAAAGGTAAGTTATTATAATGAGGGGTATCTTCTCCATACATTATAGACAGCTGAGCTGAGGACCAAAGTCTCCATTTATAGGACACATGTCTACTAATACTAATACTGCTTTACTGGATCTATAAACCAGAGCAACCAATCACATATCACCTCTTACTATGTCTGTATAGGGGTAATAAAAGCCAGAATCTCATTCCTTGCCATGCTTCAGGGGCCAGAACTCCTCTTTAAGTGCATACTAAACTGTACATGAACAGAATTTTCAGTAAGCCAACATTTCTGTATTAAAAATCCTTTGTTTTTATTGGTCTTATGTAATATTCTAATTTTATGAGATACTGAATTTTGGGGTGTCACTAGCTGTAAGCCATAATCATCAAAATTAAAAGAAAGAAATGCTTGAAATAACTCTGTGTGTAACAATGTATGAGTTCCACTTTTTGAATTGAATTACTGAAATTCATTAACTTTTTAATATTCTAATTTTATGAGATGCACTTGTTTTATAGTGGCTGATACATGCAGACTCTTTCACTATCCTCTCTATATCCATAGAGATTCCGACTGCCAGGAGCAAACGGTTTTGGGTGGTACTGACCCTGGGGGTCCTCCTAATATTGATCTTCATTATTTTGATCATCCTAAGAAGCTTCCTGTTCATTTACTGTGAGTATTTCTATTGATAATTATCAAATTTGATCACTTTATTATTATATCTGTATTTACCATTATGGTTCTTGAGGGTCACCACCTAGGGTGGCAAGGCTGGAAAGGCCAGCACCAAGGAGAAGAGGATGTAAAAGAAAAGGAAGCGGGGGACAGAGGCGAGTAGGGATAAGCTTTGGGTTGGCCATGAATAGTGATGAGCCGAACACCACCCGGTTTGGTTCGCACCAGAACTCCGCAAACAGAGGAAAAATTTGTTCGAACTAACGAACCCCATTGAAGTCTATGGGACTCAAACCTCGAAAATCAAATGGCCTTATTTTGAAGGCTTAAATGCAAGTTATTGCCCCAAAAAAGTGTATGGGGGCCCGGGTCCTGACCTGGGGAACATGTAGCAATGGAAAAAAAGTTTTTAAAAACAATCGTTTTTAAAGGAGCACTGATTTACTGATTTTAATGAGGCTTAAAGTGAAACTATAAAAATGAAAAATTCCTTCAAATATCATGCCTGGGGGGTCCCCTGAATGTGCCTGTAAAGTAGTGCATCTCTATGATGTATGTAGCCTGCTGCAGTTATACTGACATTTCTAAAGAAAAAAATGTCATATACAAATATACATACAAATTTCAAATCACATGTACTTGTCATACGGGTGCAGAAAAATTGGGCCTTGGTTGTTGATGGTGCCTGAACACCATAACCCCTCGCAATTACTCTTGGTGGGTGCAGGAATGGAACCCGCTGGTAAGAATTCCATGCAAATTTGAACTCGCATGTGCTATACAAGTGCCAAAAATTGGGCCTTTGCTGTTGGTGGTGCCTGAACACCGTAACCAAGGCCTCACAATTACTCTTGCTGGGTGCAGGAATGGGACCTACTTTTAAGAATTCCATGCAAATTTTAAATAGCATGTGCAATACAAGTGCCAAAAATTGGGCCTTTGCAAAAGGTGGTGCCTGAACACTGTAACAAAGGCCTCTCGGTTACTCTTGCTGGGTGCAGGAATGGGACCTGCTGGTAAGAATGCCATGCAAATTTGAAATTACATGTGCTACACAAGTGCCATAAATTTAGTTAGCAGGGCAAAGGGTCAGGGCCTGCTGTTTAAAGTGACATACAACATTTAAGTTGCATGCACCTGTCATACAAGTGCAGAAAAATTAGGCCTTGGGGGTTGGTAGTGACCTAAACCAAAAACATTGTTGGAAGCTAGCAGAATCAAGGTAGAGGAATAGGATAGGCAGCATATGCATTCTTCAAGGGATTGCAGAACTCCTAGCAAATTCAATCTGTTACATCAGCATCAGGGGCCTGATAGCTCTTGTTGATCCAGGACTGGTTCATTTTGAAAAAAGTCAGCTGGTCAACAGAGTCTGTGGACAGATGCACTCTTTTGTCAGTCATAAAACCTCCAGCAGCACTGAATGTCCGTTCTGAAAGCACGCTGGAAGCAGGACAGGCCAGTAGCTCCATTGCATATTGAGCAAGTTCTGGCCAGTGGTCCATCCTCAAGACCCAGTAAACCAGTGGATGCGCAGCTGGAAAGGTCTCCAAGTCTGCTCTTGATAATCATGCACCCTATGATGGAGACACTGGGGATGGTTGCTTAAACCTAACAGGACTGGGTGCTGCTGAGGACAAAAGAACTGTTTAAAGGCATCGGTCAGCTGGCCGCCTTCTCCACTGTTCCTCCTGTGGCTAAACGATGCCTCAGAAACACGTTCGGAGAATGTTGACCTCCCAGTGTCTGGAAAGGCGGTACACAATTTTTTTTTCAAGGCCTCCTCAAGATGTTTCATCCTCTACTCTCTCTGTGAAGGAAGGATGAGCTCTGCAACTTTACCCTTGTAACGTGGATCAAGAAGGGTTGCCAACCAGTAATTATCCCTCTCCTTGATAGCACAAATCTTCGGTTCTGGCTGATATCTGTAGTGATCTCTATTCCCACAGGTATGTGACCCCTATAGAAAAAAATCACAAATGAGCAAAGGGTACTGTGGCTGATATCTGTAGTGATCTCTATTCCTACAGTTCTATAAAGATTTTAGAATGTTGCAGAAACTGACCGATGAACAATACTGTGACTGGTATCTGATGTAAAGAAAGACAGCTTGCCCTACCTCACACAGGAACCTCGTCCTCCCTACACTGCTAGACATATCTCTCTGTACTGTCTGACTCCAAAAAAATGACTCTCTCCCTGCCTGAATGGCATGCCTGTCCGTCTGAGCGCCCGCACAATGACACTACACGTTGAGGCTGCGCGAGCAGCCTTTATGTAGTGTGGGGCATGTACTTGTCCCCTGAGCCATGATTGGCTAAAGGCAGCCTGCCTTTAGTCCAATTATGGCAGAGATTATTTGATTGGCCAAAGCATGAGGTCAGGGTGCATGCTTTGGCCAATCACATAATGCGGCGCGCGTGCAGTGCATTGTGGGAAACTCAAATTTCCCACAAAGAAGCACATTTGTTCTTCATTTGACAATTGATCGAACGACCGATGTTCGAACGTAGCCTCGACTCAAACTCGAAGCTCATCCCACAAATTCTACCCATTCCAGCCTGTTTTAAGTTTGGCAATTAATTAAACATTGTGGTCAGCCCTCCCATCCAAACCATTGACTGGTGCAGCCGGAAGTCCTTCATTTATTGTTGGCATTGCTGCCCTCCAGTAATTGACACCCGGGAACCTTACTGGGCCATTGAAAACAAAAATAGAAATAACAGTCAGCGCTCAAAAAGAACAGTGTTGTAGCTGTTAGCAACAAAAGTATAATACACTACTAGAGATGGGCCGAACAAACACCCCTGTTTGGTTTGCAACAGAACTTCCGAACAGGGGAAATGTTGTAACCCGAACGGCCAACTCCATTGAAGTCTATAGGAGCCAAACAGGAAAAATCAAAAGTTCCTATTTTGAAGGCTTATATGCAAGTAATTGGCCATAAAAGGGGTATTGGAGTCAATTGGTCGATTACGATTGTCGGCAGTTGTAACCGCGGGTCATTTTTTTTTTTTGCATGCCCACTAATCTTACCAAACACAAATATGCACCTGCCCTGAGGGTCCGTCACCACCTCCTGAGTAACAAATGCAACACTCTTGGATATGAGCAGCGTGACACCCCTGGAATATGAGTAGTGTGACCAGTGGAATGACCAACCCACCCAGGGATGACATAGTGCAAATAGCAGGTTACTCTCAGCATGGGTCTCCACCAGGGTGACAATATCCGCCCGCTGTTCCTTCAAGATAGAAAAAACAACGGTGCGCTTAACTTCGGGAGATACGACCTAGCCAGCGAAATTCACGAGCGTTTTCCCTGCCAAATAAATTTTGAAAAGGCCCTATTCAGGAGTTGAACATCTTTATGCTTCAATAACAGGGGTATAGTTTGTAACTGATATAATAGGCGTGGGAAACTAATCATTTTAATTAAGTGGCATCTCCCAAAGAATGACAGGGGTAAATTCTGCCACATATACAGTTCTTTCCTAATTTTTTCAAACATTGGAGTAAAGTTTAACGTATACAGAGAAGACACATCCCTACTAATTTTGATTCCTAAATATGTAATGTATGACTGTGCTAGAGGGAAAGGGCAAGATGTGTCCCAGTGAAAGATGGTAGATGAAGTAAGCGGAAGAACCTCACTTTTATCATAGTTTACTTTAAAGCCTGTCAGTTTTTCAAAGTCGTTTAAAATATGTTGTATGATTTTTAAATCGGCCCGAGGATTAGATGTAAAAAGCAGCATATCGTCGGCAAATAATGCCGTTCGTATTTCTTCATTCCCTATTTGAATACCCTGCATAGGAGCCTGTTCCAGAAAAAAATCTGGACAGGGGTTCCAGGGCGAGGTTAAAAAGGATTGGGGAAAGCGGGCATCCCTGCCTCGTACCCTTCTTAGCTTCTTAGCTGTCATGCGATGTGCCCGTTCCACGACAAATGCCTGAGAGAAGGCAAATGGGATTTGTTTTGATTTTTTTTTATGAATATCATTTTTGCTGTAGCATGTTTTATGCATGCTCCAGATGCGCCACTTTACAGGCACATTAAGGGGACCCCCAGACACTATATTTAAAGGAATTTCTCATTTTAATTTTTTTTGCCGACCAGCCGCCGCACTTTTACTGTGGCAGGTCAGCTCTATTGCGCAAAATGACGTACCTGTACAGCGTTTTGTGTAATAGCCAGTGGGGGAGCATGCGCTCCCTTCAGTGGGGCTTGCTGATTGGCCAGAGGGGGAGTCAGTCAGTGGCTCTGGTGGATGCGGGCCACCCGCGATCACTCCCCATAGAGACAGAATGGCGGTCTGTCTATATAAACAAGGCAGACCGCTGTTCTGTCACAGATGAACACAGTGATCTTGTGTTCCTGATATTTAAGAACACGGATCTCTATGTTCATCTAGTGAGTCCATCCCCCACACAGTTAGAAAGAACCCCCTAGGGACACACTTAACCCTTTGATCACCCCTGCTGTTAACCCCTTCTCTGCCAGTGTTATTGGTACAGTGACAGTGCATATTTTTAGCGCTGATTACTGTAATAATGTCACTGGTCCCCTCAAAAGTGTCAAAAGTATCAGTTAGGTGTCCAATCTGTCCGCCGCAATTTTGCAGTCCTGGTAAAAATTGCTGATTGCCGCTAAATGACATAAATCTATCTCATAGTTTGTAGATGCAATAACTTTTGGGCAAACCATACCAATATACACTTATTGGGATTTTTTTTACGAAAAATATGTAGCAGAAAACATATTGGCCTAAATTGATGAAAAAGTTAGATTTTATTTTTTTTTTTATTGGCTGTGTTTTATAGCAGAAAGTAAAAAATATATATATATGTTACAGCGTCGTACGACTTCGCAATTGTCAGTTAAAGAAAACGCAGTGCCGTATCGCAAAAAATGGCCTGGTCATCAAGGGGGTAAAATCTTCCTGTCCAGAAGTGGTTAAACATAATTTAAATCACTCCTCCTGAAAAAAATATTTTTTTGTTTTTGTATTGATCCATGTCCCCCAGGGTAAGTACTCGGACCCCCATATCCCTTTTATGGCCAATTAATTACCGTAAGCCTTCAAATTGGGCACTTTTGATTTTGGCTGTATGACTTCCATAGACTTTAATGGGGTTGGCCGTTCGGGTCAGAACATTTCCCCTGTTCGGGAGTTCTGCTGCGAACCCAACAGGGGGGTATTCGGCCCATGTCTACAGCAGCTCAGGCATATTCTGCGTTGCAGTGTGAATGGGACACATAGGAAACAATTGTGTACTGCGTGTCTCTGCGGTTAGAGAAATTTCACATTGCAGTAAAGATTCTGTCACCACACTTAGTGTGAAGTAACGCTTAGAGACAAAAATTTTGCACGCAACGGTAGTATTTTTTTTATTTTAAAGTGATACTAAAGTCTTTTTTTTTTTTTTTTTATTAAAAATACCAAACATATTATACTTTCCTGCTCTGTAATGGTTTTGCACAGAGCAGCCCAGATCCTCCTCTTCTTGGGTCCCCCGCTGGAGTTCCTGGCTCCACCCTCCTGCCGAGTGCCCCCATAGCAAGCAGCTTGCTTTGGGGGCTCCCGAGCTGAGCCGCTGCTCTGTGTGTTCATTCAGACACAGAGCCACAGTTTGGCCCCGCCCCTCTCTCCCTTCATTTACTCGCTGACTTTGATTGACAGCAGTGGGAGCCAATGGTGCCCGCTGTGTGTATTAGCCAATACACACAGCGGGCACATCGCTAGATTGAGATGGGGCTCAGGTAATTGTTAGGAGGACTGAGGGGGGCTACTGAACACAGAAAGCTTTTTAATCCTAATGCATAGAATGCACCTTCTGCCTTTACAACCACTTTAAGGCACCTCTACCTTGGTCAAACAAACAAAAGCAGAGACAGCAATGCAAACTGGGCACTACAGGACGCTGACCATACACTAGATGAAAGAGCACTCATTCAATATTCTAATCGTTAGTGGGTTCAAAACAATGTTTTTTTTTCAACTACAGTGATAAGAAAATTTTGTGTTGAGTTGTGTCCCAGGTTGTGTCCCAGCTAGGCAAATAGCAGCATTCACTCTTCGGGCTCAGTAAACAGTCTAGGTGTTGCCTAATGAGCTTTATTGCAAAGTAACTTGGATGGGCTTAGGGAAGCTGTGGGATACACCAGAAAGCGAAGAGATTCATCACTTTGCAGCTACTCCTTAGAAGAGTTCCTTAAGCAGTAGGACATGAAGTGGACAGCACTGGGACACCATCATCAATGTTCCAGGCCAGGCAAGCCTTGATACGAATACACCAGCAGTTAACAGCAACAATAGTCCCTTGGATCCCTCTCTCCAGTCTGTACTCACAGTGTCCCTAGGACTTGGATGTCTCCCTCTAGTCTCAAGAAGACAGTCACTTCAGTGTAGCCTCCAGACCAGATCCTCAGTGAAACCCCTTATAGCTCTCTAGGAACTGGCAGCAGGGCCGCTGATGGGGGGGGGGGGGCACCAGTGCTCCTTTAGGGGGCCCAGGCACACAGGGGGGCCCCAACAGTACGGGAAATCTATGCAGTTGGACAAACTGGGTGGTCTGGATGAATCAAGCTGTGGCTGCTTTTACCTGCTAACCACTTAGCCTGACCACTGCATACACCTTTACCCAGTCTATCTCTTTCTATTTTCTCAGTATGCTTTGGATCTAAAGAGGCCTTTCCTGAGCTTGCACCCTCACTACCCGGCGGCATCTAACTCATTGGACCTTGACAGCCTGAGAAGGGACCCTTAAGCATTTATCTGGGAGGATGCTATACATACAAATGTTTAGGTTCTTTTTTTCCTGGCGGTGGGAGTTCAGGCTTGGGTACCCTGAGGACAATAATTAATGCTCCTGCCACACTGTGACAAATTGTGGGTGTGGCACAAATTAACTAATTTCCTAACTAATAGATGTGCTTGCTGTCAGAGCTTGGTAAACTGTATGTAGAATTAGCTACATACAGGATAAAGCGCTGTGTTCCAGCAGCAGGATGGGGACTTTCAACCCTGCTCTCAGAAACAAATTAAGTCAGATTGAGCGCTTAACTATTCACAGGACACCTTGCATTTTATCAATGAATAAATTAGCTGGGGTGGAGATTGTGACATTTTCCAACCACTTTAGTCAATCAAAGGAAGCTTTGTATTAATTGATAAAGTACATAGTATCCTGTGAATGGCTGAGCACTCAACCTGACTCAATTTTGCATGATAGGAAGTCTCCATCCTGCTGCTGGAACACAGTATCATACCTCCCAACTTTAGAACTTGACAATGAGGGATAGCAAAGAATGCATAGTCAAACTATTAGCAGTGGAAGGGGCTTAAGAGGCAGGGTCACCTCTGGCAGGAGAGAGGACAGGGGTCACCGCTGGAAAGAGAGAGGACAGGGGTCACCGCTGGAAAGAGAGAGGACAGGGGTCACTGCTGGAAAGAGAGAGGACAGGGGTCACCCCTGGAAAGAGAGAGGACAGGGGTCACCGCTGGAAAGAAAGAGGACAGGGGTCACTGCTGGAAAGAGAGAGGACAGGGGTCACCACTGGAAAGAAAGAGCACAGGGGTCACTGACTGAAGGGCAGAGCACAGGGGTCACTGCTTAAAGGGCAGAGCACAGGGGTCACTGCTTGAAGGGCAGAGCACAGGGATCAGTGCTTGAAGGGCAGAGCACAGGGATCAGTGCTTAAAGGGCAGAGCACAGGGATCAGTGCTTGAAGGGCAGGGCACAGGGATCACTGCTTGAAGGGCAGAGCACAGGGGTCACTGCTTGAAGGGCAGAGCACAAGGGTCACTGCTTGAAGGGCAGAGCACAAGGGTCTCTGCTTGAAGGGCAGAGCACAGGGACCAGTGCTTGAAGGGCAGAGCACCGGGTCACTTCTTGAAGGGCAGAGTACAGGGATCAGTGCTTGAAGGGCAGAGCACAGGGATCAATGCTTGAAGTGGAGAACACAGGGATCAGTGCTTGAAGGGCAGAGCACAGGGATCAATGCTTGAAGTGGAGAACACAGGGATCAGTGCTTGAAGGGCAGAGCACAGGGGTCACTGCTTGAAGGGCAGAGCACAGGGGTCACTGCTTGAAGGGCAGAGCACAGGGGTCTCTGCTTGAAGGGCAGAGGACAGGGATCAGTGCTTGAAGGGAAGAGCACAGGGATCACTGCTTGAAAGAGAGAGCACAAGGGTCACAGCTGGAAGGCGAGAGGAGAGGACAGGGGTCACCGCTAGCAGGAGAGAGGACAGGGGTCACCGCTAGCAGGAGCGAGGACAGGGGTCATCAATGGCAGGGAGAGGACAGGGGGTCACCCATGGCAGGAAAGAGAACAGGGCTCATTGTTGGCAGGAAAGATAACAGGGGTTGCAGCTGGCAGGAAAGTGAACAGGGGTCACCGCTGGCAGGAAAGAGGACAGGAGTCATCGCTGGCAGGAAAGAGGACAGGAGTCATCGCTGGCAGGGCACTCAGCATAGCTCACAGCCCTGCATTGTACATATAAAGGCTGAGCACAGACAGCAAGATCTCCTTCCCGGCGCTTCACAGCCTAGAGATAAAATCTGATTCTCTCTCACACAGCTACGTGCACTGGGTGTAGCTGGTAATTATGTTGCACTTCAGACCTGTGGAATTCTCTGGTTGTAGTCACCATCTATACACAGTACAGTGCATGAAGCTGTGTGAGAGAGAAGAATGCAGCTTTCTTGTTCTTTTCTCCTTCACCTACTTGCAGTTCAGGTCGGGATCATGTCTGCAGGTTTCTCCCCGAGTCACTGCTCCATCCAGGCCTCTGTACTCATAGGAAGCCCGTGGGATGAACTTTAAATTGTAGTGAAGGACAGCACACTTTACCAATTATAATGAAATAAGTACAGAGGGGCGCTTGCCTGATGTGATAAATCACTGGAATAAATGCAAATACCCTACGCCAATGGTCATAAATGCAATCATATACAAAGTGATCAAATATCCATATAGTGCAGATCAAAGGCCTAACTAGAACCTTCCGGGCCCGGGTGCAAGACACCATTAAGGGCCCCCCTGACTCCCAGCCGGTGGCGAAATGCTAGGGCCCGGTCACAAGTGCAACTTTTGGGACCCTGGAAGTTCAATCACTGGTGTCAGTATTTTTTTTTTTTTTTTAATTTTAGTTATTTTATTTTTTACCAGTTTATTTTATTTATTTATTTTTTCACAATTTTTTTTTTATTTTTTTTTATTTTTTTTAGGAGCCCCTTGATGGGTCTTGGATGAGATATCATACATAGATATTCACCAGCACACCAAGGATCATCAATTTCGTCCACATAAAGGCCTGATGAAGGGGTCCTGCATGGCTCCGAAACTTTGCACCACACCGTTTCGTGATGTGATCTTTCTTATATAAAAAACGTTTGGATGAAATTGATGATCCTTGGTGTGCTGGCGAATAGCTACATATCGTGCAGGTTCTAGTACCCAGCTGGCGGTCGCTACAGCACCCAGTACCTTAAGAGCTCATTCCATGCACATGTGTGATGGGAATAAAAAGAAAAGAGAAGGCGCCTGGCCCTTTAAATAAAAGATTGTTGAACCTGCTGCCCTTTTAATTGTAATAAAACAATAAATAGGTATATATCATAGGTAAAAAGGCGCTGGTAATCTTAATATATCACGTGTTATAAAAATTAATAGGTGATTTAAAGTGTAATATATGTGATTAAAAATTGCTACAAATATATATATGATCTACTATTGGTGCAATTAGCAAAGAAAATTGCATACCAGTGCAATTTCAATTCAGAAGTGTTTGTGCTTCTCAAAGTAAATTAATCCACAAAGGTGTGGATCAGTGAACCAATAAATAAATATATAAAGAATTCCATACAAAAATCACATAAGGATATATAAAAAAATCACATAAGAATATATAAAAAAGTATAAATATATAAATGTGCTCCAAGTAGTGTTTAAAAGTCCAAGCAATAGCATGCAATCAAAATTGTGCTTGGTGAATTCTTATTAATCCATTCACAGTGCTCCAGGTGCTGGGATGTGACAACCGTGGCCTCTTACCAGCTAGCAGCAGGTCACAAGGACCCCCAACGCCTGTGATCCCTTTATTGGGTGGATCAAACCTCTCCTCGATTGCTTTTTAAATAATTTTTAGGAATTTAATCGAATATATCCCTTGCCTTTAGATAATATATCTCATATTTATATTTTATATATCCATTTTATATATATATTTTTTAATACAAATTATGGATTTTTATATAGATAATATTATTTTAAAATTTATAATGTACACTGTACCTTTTAATAAGCATATGTCCCTATAAATTAATATCTATGTCCATAAGAATGATAAAATAAAAAATAATTGTTCCTATATATGGCCACTAGATGGAGTTATAGTCCCGAATTACACTAAAAAGAATGTAGGAAAAATTAGATGACCACTAGATGGCGTCAATTAAAGATATATATTTTTTTATTTTATAATGTCTAATTTCAATTTTAATTTATAATGTTTTATTAATAAAGATTTAATACTAGATATAAATAGTTTTATAATTGTGGGAAATATATTATGTGTTTTTAAGAATTATTGGATGTGAATTGCTGTTTGTATAATGCGGGGAATAGGAATATACCCGGGCCATTTGCAGCAAATGTCAAATACACATAAAATAAAAGGGTCACGTAATAAATCGATACCATCCTGTTAAATATACAGATCAGCACTTAATGTCAATAAAAATAAATGAATGGCGCTACAAAAGCAAAATTAAACACCGGCCAATCATAATAGAGATAGCGATACTTAAGATGTGACTGACAGGGCCAGCATAGACTGCCTGAGGACGCTCGTTAAGCGAAATGCATTGTGGTCAATGCTAACCCGGAAGTAACACACAGAGGCATTCGGAACAGAGGCTGGGATACACATCCACCGCCGCAATACAAAGAAGGGGGAAAGGAGATACAGGGTGCTGCAGATCCCCGGAGAATATCTTCCTAAGACCCAAAAAAATGATTTTATACTGCCGAATTGCCCAGTGCCAGGAGGGCACAACAAATAGTAAGAGGCTAATTGTCACCTTATAGTGTATGTTTTTTGGAGAATAAAACAGTATTTCACTATTGGAGGCTATTTGTTCTTCTATATCTTTATGTGTATGGGGGGACTACATGGTCCAACTCGAGTAATATAGGAGCCAGAGATCCAAGCAATCGAGGAGAGGTTTGATCCACCCAATAAAGGGATCACAGGCGTTGGGGGTCCTTGTGACCTGCTGCTAGCTGGTAAGAGGCCACGGTTGTCACATCCCAGCACCTGGAGCACTGTGAAGGGATTAATAAGAATTCACCAAGAACAATTTTGATTGCATGCTATTGCCTGGACTTTTAAACACTACTTGGAGCACATTTATATATTTATATTTTTATATATTCTTATGTGATTTTTGTATGGAATTCTTTATATATCTATTTATTGGTTCACTGATCCACACCTTTGTGGATTAATTTACTTTGAGAAGCACAAACACTTCTGAATTGAAATTGCACTGGTATGCAATTTTCTTTGCTAATTGCACCAATGGTAGATCATATATATATTTGTAGCAATTTTTAATCACATATATTACACTTTAAATCACTTATTAATTTTTATAACACGTGATATATTAAGATTACCAGCGCCTTTTTACCTATGATATATACATGTGTGATGGGACTATGGACTGTGGGAGAGATATCACAGTTCTAAACAGACCTCTCATGTTTCATCTTTGAAACTGGGAAAGGAGTTTAAGGACACATCCTCCAATCTCCATCTCTGCAGCCACAGCTGCACAGAATGAATGCACAGGAATAGCTCTGTACAGATGCTTCCTGTTTATTCACAAATTGAAGCATAGTAAACAGTTTACTATGCTTCAGATATAAATGAACTGGGTAAAGTGATCACCTTGAATCACTGACTCTTCATTAAGATAAGAGAGGGGCTGGTGAATTACACTTTCACTGGCCCCTTCCCTGCTCTCCATCCACAAAGCATCCCCCGCAGCAGCTGGCAGGAAGGGGGAAGCCAGCAGCACTGTGGAGGATGGGGGGGGGGGGCAAGGAGTACACAAGAGCTTGGGGCAGCAGGCGATGGATAGGAGGGGTGGCATATAGATGAATAGACGCCCTTTATTTTCCTCCTGCAGCAGCTGAAAGGCTGCAGGAGAAAAATGAAGGGGATTGGTTCCTTTATATGCTGCCCTTCCTTTTTAGGTGTACAGGTGGCTGCATGGGAACCCTGGAGCATGCAATTGCTTCCCCTGGAAATCCTGTACATACGCACCTGCTGGAGGGATGGTATGAGTGACAGTGCTGGCGGGGCAGGGGGATGAGTGGCAGTGCTGGAGGGGGGTGAGTAGCAGTGCTGGAGGGGGAGGGTGATGAGTGTCAGTGCTGATGGGGGGAGACGGATGAGTGTCAGTGCTGGTGGGGGGAGGGGATGAGTGGCAGTGCTAGGGGGGTGGGATGAGTGGCAGTGCTAGGGAGGGTGGGATTGGTGCCAGTGCTAAGGGGGGGGTGACATTGCTAGGGAGGGATGGGAGGAATGTCAGTGCTGGGGGGAGAGGTGACAGTGCTAGGGGAGAGGGGGTGGGATGATTGGCAGTGCTTGGGGAGTGGGTGGGATGAGTGGCAGTGCTGGGGTAAGGGGGTGGGAGGAGTGACAGTGCTAGGGAGAGATGGGAGGAGTGTCAGTGCTATGTGTCAGTGCTTAGGGGTGGGATGAGTGTCAGTGCTGGGGTGAGGGGTGGGAGGAGTGACAGTGCTAGGGAGTGATGGGAGGAGTGTCAGTGCTGGGGGGTGGTAGGAGTGTCAGTGCTGGGAGGGGTGAGAGAAATGTCAGTGCTAGGGATAGATGGGATGTGTGTCAGTGCTGAAGGGGTGGGAGGAGTCTCAGTGAGGGGGGGTGTCAGTGCTAGGGATGGATGGGATGAATGACAGTACTGCGGGGGGTGGGAAGAGTGTCAGTGCTGGGGTGGGTGGGAGTAGTGTCAGTGATAGGGATTAATGGGATGAGTGTCAGTGCTAGGGTGGGTGGGGGTGGGAGGAGTGTCAGTTCTAGGGATGGATGGGATGAGTGTCAGTGCTGGGGGGTGGGAGAAGTGTCAGTGCTGGGGGGTGGGAGGAGTGTCAGTGCTAGGGATGGATGGAATGAGTGTCAGTGCTGGGAGGGTGGGAGGAGTGGCAGTGCTGGGGATGGATAGGATGAGTGTCAGTGCTGGGAGGGAGTGGCAGTGCTGGGGATGGATGGGATGAGTGTCAGTGCTGGGGGGGGTTGGGAGGACTGGCAGTGCTGGGGATGGATGGGATGAGTGTCAGTGCTGGGGGGGGGGGGTTGGGAGGACTGGCAGTGCTGGGGATGGATGGGATGAGTGTCAGTGCTGAGGGGGTGGGAAGAGTGGCAGTTCAAGGGATAGATGGGATGAATGTCAGTGCTGGGGGTGGGAAGAGTGTCAGTGCTAGGGATTGATGGGATGAGTGTCAGTGCTGGGGGATTGTCAGTGCTGGGGGAGGAGTGCCAGTGCTGGGGGGGTGGGAGGAGTGTCAGTGCTAGGGATGGATGGGATGAGTGTCAGTGCTGGGGGGAGGAGTGTCAGCGTTGGGGGGAGGAGTGTCAGTGTTGGGGGGGAGGAGTGTTAGTGCTAGGGAGGGATTGAATCAGCAGTGGTGGTGGGCAGGGCTGTGGAGTCGGTAGATAAATGTTCCGACTCCGACTACTCAGTTTTTTGACTCCCCAACTCCGACTCCTCTGTATTAATCTTTCGACACTGACTTGGGTGGGTGGCATTGCAGTAACTATTCTGGGCCACATCACTAACGATCTCTGGATAAACAAGGATGGCTTCTTCAACAGTAAGTTTTGATGAACGATCATACTTTTCAACTTCTTTTAGTGCTTTATAAAACTCCTGTTGGAATTTTTTTATTTGGACATTTACTGGTTCTGTAACGCTTAGGCGACGTCGCTTTCCTTTAGCAACTTCCATTTTGTCTAAGAAGAAATCAAAGTCTAATTCTTCATTTGAAGGAGATGATCCTGAGTTACCACTATTGCTTAAAAGAACTTCATCCTGTGGAGGTATTTCAGGTCGTAATCCCTTCATGCGAACTGCTACATCATAGAGGGCCTTTTTCCCAGTAGCAGTCTGTTCGCTGTTCAACAAAAGTCGGCTCATTGGGTCGACATAAATAGCAGCTAACAAGATTTCATTTTCCAGCAAAAGACTCTCTTTTCATCATTGAAGATGTAATGCCCTCAGCTATTAACCCTTCATTTTTGTTCAGGCGATATAACAGGCTCGTCCATTCCAAGAGGAATTTACCCGGGGATAGATTGTCACATTGCAACCTCTTGGTGACAGTGAAGGGGTGATTATTTTACAAGTCATGTGTCCACAGATAGCAGCCATCTTGGCCATGACGTATCCAATTTAGGGTGTGCCCCTATCCTCAATTGATCAATTACATTTGGAAGGATTGGGAAACAGAGATTTCGGGCACAGGAGTTTTGTTAAAAAGATTTCTTTTATTCAACACAGAACTAAATATTTTAAAATCATAGAAAAATACAGGCAAATAATTGTGTATTAAGGACACAGTGAGACCACACAACAATGGTCTATGTTGTACAATATCTCAGTGCATAGAACTTATAACAGTCGGTTTACATACAGTTCAAAGTACAAGATCATTTGTAGTCATATAATCCTTGGAAACGTATTGCTTGTTATCAGAAGAACCGCCGACGGACACCCAAACAGTATGGTGCTGGTCAGCAGGGTCGACTGAAAATATAAGTTAACATTCACCATGTAATATATGACCTTTGCTCGACATGTTTCGCTTTCTTAGACAAAAAAGCTTCATCTGGAGCATATCATTTCTTTTGTCTGTGTGAGAAATAACAGTATTTAGATAGATTACATATATGTGTTACCTTATTTTCAGTATGTTATAATTACAATTGCATATCATTTATCTTTCCTTTTAATTACATATAATCGTCTTACACATCTCAGATAAGTCCTTCTATTTTTGCAATATCAACACAATATAACATTGGGTCTTAAGTTGCATTCAGACACTAGAGGAGTTTAGGGGAAAGAAGTGAAGGGGTGAGAAAGAAGGTTCTCCAGCTCTTTTGTTTGTGTCCACTGGCTTTCAGTTAATGCAAGATTTTAATTGTCCATTTCTTCTATGAAGTCTTTAAGTTCAAGCAAACGCTTCACCATTAAATAAGTGCTTCCCCAGTGAGTTGTTTGATCCAAAATGGCTCCTTTTCCTGCACGTCTTTTCAAAATTGCATCTGTTTTCGGGGCCCTGGCTGCAACAGTTACTTGCCGTAATTTGCCAATTAGTGTAGCTGCATGGCGATCTTTTAATCCATCTCTTATGGCGAGTTGCAGTGTATGAACAGCACATCGCATATGATGAATAGTAGCAAGCTTCAATGCTTCTTCAAAAAATTGTCTAAAAAAATGTCAGCATTCTCTTCAGTTTCTAAACTTTCTCCAATACTTGCAGAGCTGTCTTCCTCTAACTCTAATATCTGTTTGTTACCTTCTTCATCTGCGTTCATCTTCTCAATTGTGCTCAACATGTTAGAAGCGTTATCTGTCACAACACATAAAATCTGTTCCTTTGTAGTTTCAAAATCTTTTAGAACACCCTCCTCTAACTTCTGAAGGTAATCACTGGTGTGATGTGCCTGAGTGTCCTTTAGAGCCGGTTCACACTACCGCGACCTCTAAGTTGCCTCAGCGTGACTTCAGCGCGACTTAGCTCTACTTCAGCGTGACTTGTATGATAGACGACTTTGTACGACTTTGTATTTGGCCCAATCAGAATATGATGTGTTGTCATTTCGTCATTGCCCACCAAAAAAAATTCTTAAAAATTGTCGTTTTTGATAGAGAGCCAATTATTGAAAAAAAAAAAAAAAAAAAAAAAAAGATTTCTTTGGATTTAGTGTCTGGGGGGTCTAAAAAGTGTACCTGTGAAGTTTCAGCTCTGTAGCATGCCCAGAACCAGAAAAAAAAAGATCATTTTTCTTAGAATTTTTATTAGAGCAGGGATTGGACTCCGCTCCTGTCACACCTGGGCGTTTTTGTTTCAGGCGTTTATTGGGCATTTTTTTGGCGTCTGTGGAGGCAGGCATGACATCTGAACTTCTGTATAGGGGTATATATACACACACACACATATATATATATACACATATATAGGTGTGAAAGGAGGGTAACACCATCCCTGCAAATAATTTCAGTAGCGCAGGGATAGGGTTCCGCTCCTTTCCCCCCCTTTATGTGTGTATGTGTATATATACATATATGTATGTGTGTATATATACCCCTACACAGAAGTTCAGATGTCATGCCTGCCTCCAAAGACGTCCACAAAAAAGCCCAATAAACGCCTGAAACAAAAACGCCCAGGTGAGACAGGAGCGGAGCCACAACCCTGCTCTATTATTAATTCTAAGAAAAATTATATTTTTCTTATGGCGGTCACCCTGACATGGAAGGGTTTGGTCACCCTAGCATAGCAGTCAGAGTCACTTCACCCTAAACTACACTACGGTCACCCTGACACTTAACACTTTCCCAACAGAAACTAGATTATTGAATCTAACAATAGTGGTATATGGTACCCTAACTACACTGCATATCCCTTTCCTCACACTAAGTGTCCACCAGTGCCATGTATCAGTGCTACGTACCAGTGTCTACCAGTGCCACTGCCCACCAGTGCCACGGATCAGTGCCATGAATCAGTGTCCACCAGTGCCACATATCAGTGCCACGTATCATTGCCACGAATCAGTGTCCACCAGTGCCACGTATCAGTGCCACGTATCAGTATCCACCAGTGCCACGTATCAGTGCCACGAATCAGTGTCCACCAGTGCCAAATATCAGTGCCACGAATCAGTGTCCACCAGTGCTGCGTATCAGTGCCATGTATCAGTGTCCACCAGTGCCACATATCAGTGCCACGTATCAGTGCCACAAATCAGTGTCCACCAGTGCCACATATTAGTGCCACGTATCAGTGCCACAAATCAGTGTCCACCAGTGCCACGTATCAGTGCCACATATCAGTGTCCACCAGTTCCACATATCAGTGCCACGTATCAGTGCCACAAATCAGTGTCCACCAGTGCCACAAATCAGTGTCCACCAGTGCCACGTATCAGTGCCACATATCAGTGTCCACTAGTGCCACATATCAGTGCCACGTATCAGTGCCACAAATCAGTGTCCACCAGTGCCACATATCAGTGCCACAAATCAATGTCCACCAGTGTCACGTTTCAGTGCCACATATCAGTGTCCACCAGTGCCACATATTAGTGCCACGTATCAGTGCCACAAATCAGTGTCCACCAGTGCCACATATCAGTGCCACGAATCAGTGTCCACCAGTGCCACATATCAGTGCCACATATCAGTGTCCACCAGTGCCACATATCAGTGCCACGTATCAGTGCCACGAATCAGTGTCCACCAGTGCCACATATCAGTGTCCACCTGTGCCACATATCAGTGCCACGTATCAGTGCCACAAATCAGTGTCCACCAGTGCCACGTATCAGTGCCACATATCAATGTCCACCAGTGCCACATATCAGTGCCACGTATCAGTGTCCACCAGTGCCATGTATCAGTGTCCACCAGTGCCACTGCCCACCAGTGCCATTTATCTGTGTCCACCAGTGCCACTTACACAGACCAGGCAGAGATAATGGTATATAGGAACTGTAGGCATGGCTGCAATGTGGGGAAAACATGGTTAATTTTCCTTCTTCTTCCTGGAAAGTCGGATCACAAGTCGCTTCAAATAAGATAAGGATCCAACTTGGAGGCGACTCCCATTGAAGTCTATTGGGACAAGTCAGATACAAGTCACCTCAAAGTAGTACAGGACCCTTTTCTGAAGTCGGAGCGACTTGAGTAGTGCCAATTAAGACGGCTCTCATTGATTAACATTGCTTTTGTCATGTCAAGCAACTTGGGGCGACTTGAGGGCACACAAGTCGCCTCACAAGTAGCGGCAGTGTGAATGGACTCTTAATCTGAGGGTCTGTGTTATTGTTTTGTTATTTTCATCCACAAATATAACATTAATAGCAAAATAATTGACTCTGTGACGTGTGCATGCATCCATTTTAAGGAAGACAAAACGTCCTTTCAGAACTTTCTGTAGTTCTTCCTTTTTACATTTGGCCTCCTCAATTATAAGTTTCCTTATACTAAGTCATTAATTATAACTTTTTGTAAATTTGGACATTTAACCCCCCTGGCGGTAACCCCGAGCATGACTCGGGGTGGATTTTTCATACCAGGATCGGTAACCCCGAGTCATGCTCGGGGTGAATGTGCAGAGAGCGCAGCTGTGTTCTCTTACCTTCTCCTGGCGATCCAGCGATGATCTCTCATTGCTGTGACCGCCAGCCGAGATCCCCGCCGCTCTCCGTCAGTCTCCGTCGGTCTGATGACTTCCTAGTTCAGTTCCCTGCAGCATTGCACATTACACATTTTATATTATATATATTATACTCATATATATATATATGCACACACACACACATATATATATACACCTATATACACATATATATATATATATATATATATATATATATATATATATATATATATATATATATATATATATATATAAAAATTATATTATTGATTCGATTATAATTCATGCGTTTTATATATATATATATATATATATATATATATACACACACACATATATATATAATATATAACGCATGAATTATAATCTAATCAATAATATAATTTTATTATATATATTATATATATTCTATAATAAAATTATATTATTGATTCGATTATAATTCATGCATTTGTGTTTCAAATTTATCACATCTGGGATGTCTACTAGAGACTTGTTTTGGTCAGGTTTAAGTCAGTAATTACTAAGAATTATAGGCCTATAATACATAACTCCAAATTTCCATGAAAAGAATTGTACCGCTTTTGGTACAGAATTCCTGACAGAATCATACCGCCAGGGAGGTTAAACTTGCTTTTTTTTTAATTCCAATCTAAATTTAGTAGGAGTCGGAGTCGGTCCATTGTTTGCCGACTCCGACTCCAGGTACCCAAAATTTCCTCCGACTCCGACTCCATTGCCCTGGTGGTGGGGACTGGATTCAGTGACATTTGCTTGCTGTCAGTGTGCACTCGGTTCCCCCTGCATTGTTGTCTCTCTCGGCTTCCTCCGCTCCACCTGTCTCCAGTGACATCCATCCTCATTCCGCATCACAACCTCCTGCAGCTCCTCCCCCATCACTTTCCTGGGTCAGCAGATTTAGCTCTCAGAGAGAATGCCCCTTCATCAGCCTGCAGCTGCATGGACCCGGCAGAGACTGTGTGAGCGGTCCACTGTGCTGAGCAGCAAGTGTCCCAATTCTGTCTGTAGTGTAACCAGAGAAATCAGCGCCGCCCCCCCCCCCCCCCCACAGTGGCGGAACACCAGGGCCCGGTCGCAAGTGTGACTGCTGCAACCTTGGTACTTTTGCCACTGGTGCAGATCCTTGGGCTAAGCTTGGGTGAATTCTATAAATCCACACTGTGTAAGTCCAATCACCAGAGAAAGTGCAGTATAATGTTGACCAGAAGCCTCCTTCAAATCACCAACACAACGAGCTCCACCACATGCTGCAATATATGCACTCACCAGATCAACTAAAACAACCAGCCTTCATGTACAGTATCTCACAAATTGAGTACACCCCTCACATTTTTGTAAATATTTTATTTTATCTTTTCATGTGACAACACTGAAGAAATGACACTTTGCTACAATGTAAAGTAGTGAGTGTACAGCTTGTATAACAGTGTAAATTTACTGTCCCCTCAAAATAACTCAACACACAGCCATTAATGTCTAAACTGCTGGCAAAAAAAATGAGTACACCCCTAAGTAAACATGTCCAAATTGGGCCCAATTAGCCATTTTCCCTCCCCAGGGTCATGTGACTCGTTAGTGTTACAAGGTCTCAGGTGTGAATGGGGAGCAGGTGAGTTCAATTTGGTGTTATCGCTCTCACTCTCTCATACTGGTCACTGGAAGTTCAACATGGCACCTCATGGCAAAGAACTCTTTGAGGATCTAAAAAAAGAATTGTTTCTCTACATAAAGATGGCCTAGGCCCTAGGCTATAAGAAGAGTGCCAAGACCCTGAAACTGAGCTGCAGCAAGGTGGCCAAGACCATATAGCTGTTTAACAGGACAGGTTCCACTCAGAACAGGCCTCGTCATGGTAGATCAAAGAAGTTGAGTGCACGTGCTCAGCATCATATCCAGCGGTTGTCTTTGGGAAATAGAGATATGAGTGTTTCCAGCATTCCTGCAGAGGTTGAAGGGGCGGGGGGGGTCAGCCTGTCAGTGCTCAGACCATACGCCGCACACTGCATCAAATTTGTCTGCATTGCTGCCGTCCCAGAAGGAAGCCTCTTCTAAAGATGATGCACAAGAAAGCCCGCAAACAGTTTGCTGAAGACAAGCAGACTAAGGACATGGATTACTGGAACCATGTCCTGTGGTCTGATGGGACCAAGATAAACTTATTTGGTTCAGATGGTGTCAAGCGTGTGTGGCAGCAAACAGGTGAGGAGTACAAAGACAAGTGTGTCTTCCCTACAGTCAAGCATGGTGGTGGGAGTGCCATGGTCTGGGGCTGCATGAGTGCTGCCCGGCACTGAGGAGCTACAGTTCATTGAGGGAACCATGAATGCCAACATGTACTGTAATATACTGAAGCAGAGCATGATCCCCTCCCTTTGGAGACTGGGCCACAGGGCAGTATTCCAGCATGATAACGACCCCAAACACACCTCCAAGATGACCACTGCCTTGCTAAAGGAGCTGAGGGTAAAGGTGATGGACTGGCCAAGCATGTCTCCAGACCTAAACCCTATTGAGCATCTGTGGGGCATCCTCAAACGGAAGGTGGAGGAGCGCAAGGTCTCTAACATCCACCAGCTCCGTGATGTCGTCATGGAGGAGGGGAAGAGGACTCCAGTGGCAACCTGTGAAGCTCTGGTGAACTCCATGCCTAAGAGGGTTAAGGCAGTGCTGGAAAATAATGGTGGCCACACAAAATATTGACACTTTGGGCCCAATATTGACATTTGCACTTAGGGGTGTACTCACTTTTGTTGCCAGCGGTTTAGACATTAATGGCTGTGTGTTGAGTTATTTTGAGGAGACAGCAAATTTACACTGTTATACAAGCTGTACACTCACTACTTTACATTGTAGCAAAGTGTCATTTCTTCAGTGTTGTCACATGGAAAGATAGAATAAAATATTTATAAAAATGTGAGGGGTGTACTCACTTTTGTGAGATACTGTATATGGATTTATCAGCAATCATCCCCACAGTTGTCCCTCCTCCTCTCCTAGGAGGTCCCAGGGTGACTTGTATACCATGAAAAAAGAACCCCAACAGGGAATATATAGTGTGATACCGTTTATTATAGCAACAAAATCTAAAAAACGTTTGCATATGCGCTCACATTTAAATCTATTATAATTTGTCAGCATACATAGTCTCCAGTCTAGTGTAAATGCCCCGACACTAGCGTCAGCCTAAGCCAGCATGCATTCCACTGCCCAGGAACCACTCAAGGAATGAACTGAGAAATGACGTCTACCTCACGGCTTCAATACATTTTGTGCATGTTCTCGTCTTCAGGAAACCCACGGGATGAACGTAAAATTGAAGTGATGGACAGCACAATTTACCAATTGGCTGAGGAGGCAGTGGGAGGCGGTGCAGCCTGCAGGCTGAACTATCCCCTTCTGCCTCCTCAGCCAATGGGTAGCTTAAGCTGCCTCAGTCCCTCCCTCATGGCATCACTCTTCAGTTTCCTGAGTCCCGGCCTGCCTGCACAGTAAACTAACAGACTGGGACAGGGGACTGACCCTTATTATAATCAGAAAAGTGTGACCGCGTGGCTCCCGTCCCAGTCCCATAGCTCAGGTAGTCTAGCTGCTGCTCCATTGACAGAGCCTCTGAGGGGTTCTTTAAATTATATAAATAAAACCATCAAATCTATGAATTTTTGTACAAATGTTCCTATAAATGTTCATTTGAAAATCTGCTAGTGTATCATGTACCTGAAGGTGAGCCTGAAACGGTGAGGAAGGCCTCTCTTACGCCTCTGACTCAGGGCCCCTGATAGTGCAGACAGGAGGCACCGGAGTGTAGAGTAGCACGAGTACCTGATGTAAGCTGGAAGCAGGCCAGTGTCCACGGACAGGGATAGCCAGGTAGATCCAGTGAATAAGCAGGTGTGCAGGCAACTAGAGCTGAAGGCAGGATAGCAGGGTAGGCTGGCAGAACCCTCACTGGCTAGGTGATCAGATTTGGAGAAGACAGGAGCGTAGTGAGACAAGCCGGGTCAGAAGCCAAACGTTAATGCAGGAGCCAGAAGGAGCACGCTGGAGCGGAGGTCAAAGGACAAGCAGGGTCGGTACAGGCAGAGAGCAGAGGATGGTCAGGACAAGCCAGGTCTGGAACTGGTAAACAGGATACACGTTTGCAGGTACAGGTCAACAAAGGCTGAAGACAAAGCAGCACTAGAGCTGAGCAAAGGCTGGGTTTAAATAGCCCATTTGGCGCCAGTATCTGTCACACATTGCGTGCGCATGTTCGCACATGCGCATTAGCCAAGTCTCTGCGGGATTTAACAGGAACATGTCTTTGAATAGCAAGCCTCTTCTTACATTGTCCCCTCCCAATGGGCAGCCCCTGGATGCCCAAATGGGCTAGTCTCTCAGGATGGTTGCGTTTGAACGCTTGGATTAGACCCTTTGCATGAATATTGTTTACTGGTTCCCAAGAATTATCTTCAGGTCCATAACCTTTCCACTTAATTAGATATTGGATGAGGTTGCCTCTCTTCCTGCAATCAATAATTGTTTCCACTTCGAATTCCTCTTCTCCATTGATTAGTACAGGTTCAGGAGTTCCGTTGATCCTTCCAGGGAAAGGGTCTGGTAATGCAGATTTCAGCAATGATACGTGGAAGACAGGGTGGATTTTAAAGGAGTCAGGTAACAGTAATTCATAGGTAACGTCATTAATTTTCCTTTTAACTGGAAAGGGACCTATGTACTTAGGCCCAAGTTTTCTTGATGGGCAGGTTAGCTTTAGGTTGGTTGTGGCCAGCCATACCTGGTCACTAGGTTCCAAGATCAGTTCTCCTCTTCTTTTCCTGTCATAGAATATTTTATATTTCTGTAGCAGACCCCCAGAACCCCCTAGGGCCTAGTGATGACCCTTAGAGGCAGAGAGGGCCTACATACCTCCTGTGGGTGTGGATTGTCAGGCATGGTGGGTAGTGATGCAGGTAAAATAAACGATGGGTGCCAGTCACTTTTATGCTGAAGTAACAAAATAGTTTATTTCTTCTCAACAGGACAAGAATAAACTGGGGGAGAGAGGGGTAGGGCTCAGGACACCCTTAGAGAACAGTCAATTTGTCAGACTCCGATTACAAAAGACAGGTACTCAGACAGCGGTACAGGATAACAGACCTTGAGGTTCATTCCGTATCCATAAAGCTTCAGATTGATCTGGGAGGCAACTCCTCTCCACCAGATCCAATCTCTTTTGTGGTCTGTACTGGCAGGACAGCTGTCTTCCATATGAAACAGGCAGATTACTCACACAGGTTACTGGATGTCTGTGGATGTTCTTTTCCATGTGGGTTGCTGGCTCTCCTCAGCAGAATCCCAGGCATGTGACTAGGCCCCAGGCTTCAGGCCTAGCCAGCAGCAGCACAGCAATACACACCCTCCCCGAAGGGGGGTCCGGGCGGGAAGAGAACGATTATTGGACCTCCCCTCAGTTAAATAAAGTCTCCCAGAATGCCGCAGCAACACTGTAATTGGCTGAGAGAGACATGGACATTAACAGTTTGTTTAACTGTAATTCTCACTCTAGTGTCAGAGGCAACAGTGCCACCTACTGACGGAAGGGATAAATGCAGTCAAACCCAGATTAACCACTTAAGCCCCGGAAGATTTTACCCCCATTCCGACCAGGGGGTATTTTACGACTCGGCACTGCGTGACTTTAACTGACAATTGTGCGGTCATGCAATGTGGTACCCAAACAAAATTTACATCCTTTTTTTCCCACAAACAGAGCTTTCTTTTGGTGGTATTTGATCACCTCTGCGCTTTTTATTTTTTGCGATATTAATAAAAAAAAGCGAAAATTTTGCAAAAAAATGACAATTTCAACTTTGTCTTTTAAAAAATATCCAATATACTCAATTTATGTATTTTTTTTTGGCCAAAATATATTTAGCTACATGTCTTTGACAAAAAAAATTCAATGAGCGTATTTTTATTGGTTTGCGCAAAAGTTATAGCGTCTACAAACTATGGTGTAAATACAGAAATTTACGCAGCTTTAATTTTTGACTGCCTATCTCATTTCATGAAGTGCTAAAATGGCAGGGCAGTACAACCCCCCCCCCCCCAAACTACCACTTTTTGGAAAGTAGACATCCTAAGGAATGTTCTGAGAGGCATGTTGAGCTCATTGAATATTTCATTTTTTTGTCACAGGTGTTTGAAAAATGACTAAATATTTTTTTTTTTTTACACAAAGTTGTCATTGAAATGATATATTGCTCACACATGCCATGGGTATATGTGTAATTACACCCCAAAATATATTCTGCTGCTTCTCCTGAGTACAGGGATACCACATATGTGGGACTTTTTGGGAGCCTAGCTGTGTACGGGACCACAAAAACAAATCCCCACCATCAGAATTTCAAAGGGCGTACATTTTTCATTGCATTTTCTCACTACCTCTAACGGTTTAGGAGGCCCTGAAATGTCAAGATACCACAAACCCCCCCAAATGACCCCATTTTGGAAAGTAGACACCCCAAGCTGTTTGCTAAGAGGCATGGTGAGTCCATGGAATATTTTATATTTTACCACAAGTTTTGGGAATATTACTATTTTTTTTTTTTTTTTTTACACAACGTTGTCACTAAAAGATAAAATTCTCACACATGACATGGGTATATGTGGAATTACACCCCAAAATACATTCTGCCACTTCTCCTGAGTATGGGGATGCCCCATGTGTGAGACTTTTTGGGAGCCTAGCTGTGTACAGGACCGCGAAAACCAATCAACACTCCCAGGTTTTCTAATGGCGTAAATTGTGCATGTCACCTCTGCACTACCTGTCACAGTTTCGGAGGCCCTAAAATTCCAAGATAGCACAAACCCCCCCCAAATGACCCCATTTTGGAAAGTAGACACCCCAAGCTATTTGCTGAGAGGCATGGTGAGTCCATGGAATATTTTATATTCTGCCACAAGTTCCGGGAAATACATATATATATATATATATATATATTTTTTTTTTTTCACAAAGTTGTCAGTAAATGAAATATTGCTCACACATGCCATGGGTATATGTGAAATGACACCCCAAAATACATTCTGCTGCTTCTCCTGAGTACAGGGATACCCCATGTGTGAGACTTTTTTGCAGTCTAGCCGAGTACAGGTCCCCGAAAACCAGTCCCCGCTTTCAGGCTTTCCAAGGGCGTAAATTGTTGATTTCACTCCTGACTACCTATCACAGTTTCGGAGGCCCTAAAATTCCAAGATAGCACAAAACCCCCCCCAAATGACCCCATTTTGGAAAGTAGACACCCCAAGCTATTTGCTGAGAGGCATGGTGAGTCCATGGAATATTTTATATTTTGCCACAAGTTCCGGGAAATATATATATATATATATATATATTTTTTTTTTTACACAAAGTTGTCCGTTAAATGATATATTGCTCACACATGCCATGGGTATATGTGAACTGACACCCCAAAATACATTCTGCTGCTTCTCCTGAGTATAGGGATACCCCATGTGTGAGACTTTTTTGCAGTCTAGCCGAGTACAGGACCCCGAAAACCAATCATCGCCTTCAGGCTTTCCAAGGGCGTAAATTGTTGATTTCACTCCTGACTACCTATCACAGTTTTGGAGGCCATGAAATGCCAAGACAGCACAACCCCCCCCCCCCCCCAAATGACCCCTTTTCGGAAAGTAGACACCCTGAGCTATTTGCAGAGAGGCATGTTGAGTGTTTTGCAGATCTCACTTTTTGTCACAAAGTTTTGGAAATTGAAAAAAGAGGAAAAAAAATGCATTTTCCTGTTTTTTCTTCATTTTCCAAAAAAAATTAGAGCTGCAAAATACTCACCATGCCTCTCAGCAAATAGATTGGAGTGTCTACTTTGCAAAATGGGGTCATTTGGGGGGGTTTTGTGCAATCTTGGCTTTTTATGGACTTCAAAAGTGTGATAGGTAGTAAGGAGTGAGATCAACAATTTACGCCCTTAGAAAGCCTAAAGGTGCGCATTGGTTTTCCGGGTCCTGTACGCGGCTAGACTGGCAAAAAGTCTCACACATGGGGTATCATTGTACTCAGGAGAAGCAGCAGAATGTATTTTGGGGTGTCATTTCACATATACCCATGGCCTGTGTGAGCAATATATCATTTACTGACAACTTTGTGTAAAAAAATAAAAAAAAATAAAAAAAAAATTTTTCCTCGAAACTTGTGGCAAAATATAAACTATTCCATGGACTCACCATACTTCTCAGCCAGTAGCTTGGAGTGTCTACTTTGCAAAATGGGGTCATTTGGGGAGGTTTTGTGCCATCTTGAAATTTCAGGGCCTCTGAAACTGTGACAGGTAGTCAGGGGTAAAATCAGCAATTTACGCCATTAGAAAACCTGAAGATGTGGATTGGTTTTCGGGGGCGCGTACACAGCTAGGCTCCCAAAAAGTCTCACACATGTGGTATCCCTGTACTCAGGAGAAGCAGCAGAATGTATTTTGGGGTGTCATTTCACATATTCCCATGGCATATCATTTAGTGACAACTTTCTGTAAAAAAACAACAAAAAAAAAAAATAATAATTTTCCCGAAACTTGTGGCAAAATATAAAATACTCCATGGACTCACCATGCCTCTCAGAAAAAAGCTTTGGGTGTCTACTTTTCAAAAAGGGGTCATTAGGGGGGTGTTTGAACAGTCCCGGCATTTTATGCTCAATCTTATCCACACATCACCCACTCTTCTAACCACTTGAAAACCAAGCCTTTTCTGTGCCTTTTTGTTTACATGAAAAAATATTTTTTTTTTACTAGAAAATTACTTTGAACCCCCAAACATTATATATTTTTTTAAAGCAGAGGCCCTATAGAATAAAATGGTGGATGTTGCAAATTTTTTTGTCACACGGTATTTGCGCACAGATTTTCCAAACGCAATTTTTGCGAAAAAAATACATTTTTTTTTAATTTATTGCACAAATACACTATATAATTCCATTTTTTTTGGTAAAATTTAAAAGATGATCTTATGCCGAGTTCATAGACACCTAACATGACATGCTCTAAAAATTGCGCATGCCTGCGCAGCGACAAAAACGTATGTACATTTTTGAAAACCTTTAAAAGTCTCTACAGGTTACCACTTTAGACTTACAGAGGAGGTCTACTGCAAGAATTACTGCACTCGATCTGGCGATCGCGGCGATACCTCACATGCATGCTGCAATTGTGGTTTACATATGACACTAGACCACCGCTTGCGTGCGCCATTGCGCGCAAGCACCGGGGGTAAGGGGGGGGGCTCAATTTTTTTTTTTTTTTTTTTTCTTTTGCTTTTTTATGTTATTTTGACACCTTTCCTTTAATTTTTTTTTTTTTAAATCATTTTTATTGTTATCATAGTGAATTTAAATATCCCCTATGATAGCAATCTGTGGTGACAGGTACTCTTTTTTAAAAAAATTGGGGTCTTTTAGACTCTAGATCTCTCCTCTGACCTTAACGCATCTGACCACACCAAAATTGGTGTGATAAAATACTTTCCCAATTTCCCAATGGCCCTGTTTATTTCTGGCGAAACAGAAGTCATAAAATGCTCGTAGCCTCCGGCATCTTAGGCCATAGAGATGATTGGAGCCATTCTCATCTCCAATTAGCTCTATGGTTAGAAAATTGAACCACCGGCTGCACTCTCGGGTTAACCGGTGGGACAGGAGAGCCAGAGAAAAACCATGGAAGGCTGCGGAAGGCGGCGGTGGGGGGGGGGAGGCCCCTCCCACTGCATGTAAAAGCAGTCTAGCGGCCAATTACCTGCTAGGATTGCTTTTACATGTAAGCCGACCGCTGGCTGTAAAAAACGATACCAAGATGATGCCTAAATCTGCAGGCATCATCCTGGTATAACCACTCAAAGTCCAGCAACGTACCAGTACATTGCTGGTCCTTGTTTGGCATATAGGTTTTTTTTTTTTTCATGCAGCCTGTGGGCTGAACGGAAAAAAAGAGAACCTATCAGAAATCAGCACAGGAATAATGCGTAGTATTACTCATCATTAACCGCCCAAACAACCACCCACTGAATTTAATGATGGGTATACATGACACTATCCACGTATACCAAAATAGGATTTTAACTGCAGTGCTGAAATCAGAAAATCACCACAGCTGCTATCAGCAAAGGTATCCATATATGCTGAGCGCAAACACTGTTTGTGTCAGAATATATAAAATCAATGCGTGGTAGCCGACGAGGGACCTGCAAGAGAAACAGGTCACAAAAGAATGAAAAAACAAACAAAGGACATTGAAAAAAGTATAGTAGGAAGGAGTAGAAGGACATATAAAATTACTGACACCACAACAGTTTTTGGATCCTTTTATTTTTCTTTCTAACTGTTCCTTTATTTCTTGATTTGGGAGGGACTGCGATCTTCTGCGATCTTCTCTTCCAGCTTGGGTCTCTCAAAATGTCGATGGACATCCAACATCCTTCGAGACCCTGTGTTTATGTGCCCTACACTGTGTCGTGCTGTACCCTACGCTAATAATCCACTAGTGTATGGTAGCGCTCGAAACATTCCCCGATGCAGAGACCAGGTTGGTCAGGACATTTGGGACAATAATAACGGGTGTCACGCCTAAATCCGCGCTTGCTACAGACACGACATCTTCTTTGGGGCCATCTTTGGGTAGGGGTACTCGGGAGGACATGTGAAAAATGCCTCTCATGCAGCCGGCTCACTGCATCTGGAAGGGGAAGTTGGGCAGGCATGCCTCCTGGGTACAGGTAGGCAAGGATGATCTCTTCCTGGAATTCCCGGAAAGATCCAGTTCATCCTGACGCCCTGTATAGGACAAAGGCGTTCAGCATAGCCAATTGGTATAGGTAAACAGACACTTTTTTGTACCAGCGTCTGGCTTTACGGGCAACTAAATACGGCGCCAAAAGCTGGTCGTTAAGGTCCACCCCTCCCATATTAAGGTTATATTTGTGGACACAGAGGGGTTTCTCCATAACGCCAGTTGCCGTAGTAATTTGGATCGTCGTGTCTGCGTGAAGGGAGGACAGAACATAAACATCCCGTGTATCCTTCCACTTCACCGCAAGCAATTTGTCCGTTTTCAAGCAGGCTCTCGCCCCCCAACTAAGACGGGAATCTACAAGCCGTTGGGGGAAGCCCCGGCGATTAGGTCGCACGGTGCCACGTGCGCCAATTTGTAAATCGAGAAGGTGACTAAATAGTGGCACGCTTGTGTAAAAGTTGTCCACGTACAAATGGTACCCCTTTCCGGATAAGGGTGACACCAAGTCCCAAACGATCTTACCGCTGCTCCCTATGTAGTCTGGGCAGTTGGGGGGCTCCACACAGCTATCTTTTCCCTCATAGACCCGGAAACTAACTGTATAGCCTGTGGCCCTGTCACACAATTTATACAGTTTGACCCCGTACTTGGCACGCTTGCTGGGGAGGTACTGTTTCATAGCAAGGCGGCCAGTAAATTTAATCAGGGACTCGTCAACGCAGACAACTTGTTTGGGGGTAAACAAGGCTGCAAACCGCTGATTGAAGTGGTCTATGAGGGGCCGAATTTTGTGGAGCCGATCGTATGCAGGGTCTCCCCGAGGACGACAGAGTTCATTGTCGCTGAAATGCATAAATCGCAGAATTTGCTCGTATCTCCCCCTGGACATGGAGGCAGAGTACATGCGCATATGGTGAACTGGGCTAGTGGACCAATATAGCCGCAATTCACTCTGTTTAGTTATGCCCATGTGGAGGGAAAGGCCCAGAAAGATCTTAAATTCGGAAACCGTTATAGGTTTCCAGCCGAATTGTCTGGCAAGGTGTGAATTTGGGTTGGCGGCGATGAACTGTTGTGCATATAAATTTGATTGATCCACAATAGATCTGTAAAGATCTTCCGTGAAGAACAGCTCAAAAAAGTTCAGGGGCGTAAAACCAGCTGTCTCCACGTGGATTCCAGGTTGGGCGGTGAATGGGGGAAGTACTGGCGCAGTAGTATCAGTGGGTTGCCAATTAGGAAATGCCAGCGCATCAGGGAGGGCACTATGGGCTCTACGGGCCTGTCTTCGAATACGCGGTGGCTGCGGGCCACTACTTGTGCTAGCCACCGCACCAGCTTCAACTGCACTTAGGGGACTCGCCACGTCACCAGGTCTTACTGCAGTGCTGGTTGTACTAGGTCCAGGTTGTACTAGGCCGCTGGCGCTTGCCAGGTCGCCAGAAGGATGAGCGGCACTAGTACCCACACTCTGCTCCATACGAGCACCCTGCGATTCCTGCATCACAACAACTTCAGAATGGGGTCGGGTACGCCTGGGTCTAACAGGGACCCATCTGTTGTCGGAGCTATCTGTCAGGGAGCCGCTGCCGTCATCAGGTTCATATACTGACACTAATTCGGTCATTGTAGCTTCCCCTTCGCTATCAGATGACTCGGTCAGCATATAACTGATAAGCTCTTCATCCCTGTACGAACGTTTGGTCATTTTGGTAACTAAATTTACTCGTACAGTGATGCGACTCACAGGTAATAAAAGCACCTGGTTGTCGAAGATTATTTCAAGCGCTACAAAAAAAAACTGCTAATGCTAGCAGGGATCAGGCCTGACTCTGCTAACACAGCGGTTTTGTGTCTTGTGTTTTTTGTAAGTGACAGTAATCTATTGATTACTACACTTACCTGGGTGAAAGGGTTAAACGCAGGTGCTGGCCGGAATCAGTACTGATCGTGCAAACACCGCGTTTTGGGAACCCTAAACTATGGGGGCGCTAGTATAGTTCTGATCAGATCAGATATTGATCTGTTCAAACACTATACTAGAAATGGAAGTGTAGGTGCGTGCGTGCGTGCGTGTGTGGCAATCAAGGGGTTACTTCTAAACTATGCGCTGGGGATCTGGGGGGGGGGTGGCGGGGACCCTAAACCTCCTTTGGGAAAGAAACTAGCTAGCTAGCGCAACCTCAAGTCACAATGACACCAATACAAAATACAGTAAAAACAGTATATTATGTGTGTATTAGTGCTAATGTGACAGAGGGTGTAGGGGTTAACGGGATGTGATCAGGGGGGGATCAGGGGTTTAAATCTTTATTGGAAGGGACTGGCGGGTATCCTAAGGATAAAAGGAACGGTGGCAAGCGCTAAACCTGGTCACAAGTCACACTTATACGGGTATATAGAAAATGCTATATACTGTATACAGTGTGCGTTGTGGCAGGGGGTGTAGGGGTGATCAGGAAGGGATCAGGGGATTAAATCTTTATTGGGCGGGTGGCGCGGACCCTAAACCTCCTTGGGACACAAACTTAGTCGCCTGCGCTAATTCTGATCACAATGACACTAATACAAATATACAAAAACACAGTATATTACGTTTGTATTAGTGCTGATGTGACAGAGGGTGTAGGGGTTAACTAGCGGTGATCAGGGGGGGATCAGGTGGGATCAGGGGCTTAAATCTTTATTAGGGGGGGGTGGCGGGTAATTCAAGTGGAAAAAGGGGGGTCGCAAGCGCTAGACCTGACCACAAATCACACTTATACGGGTATATAGCAAAATGCTATATACTGTATACGGTGTGTGTTATGGCAGGGGGTGTAGGGGTGATCAGGGGGGGTCAGGGGCTTAAATCTTTATTGGGCGGGTGGCGGGGACCCTAAACCTTCTTGGGACAGAAACTTAGTCGCCTGCGCTAATTCTGATCACAATGACACTAATACAAAAATACAATAACACCGTATATTGCGTTTGTATTAGTGCTGATGTGACAGAGGGTGTAGGGGTTAACGGCGGTGATCAGGGGGGGGTCAGGGGAGATCAGTGGGTTAAATCTTTATTAGGGGGGGGTGGGGGGTAATTTGAGTGGAAAAGGGGGGGTCGCAAGTGCTACACCTGTTCACAAATCACACTTATACAGGTATATAGGTAACTGCTATATGCTGTATATAGTGTGTGTTGTGTCAGGTGCTGTAGGGGTTAATTGGGGGGCGATCGGGGGTGAAATGTGCCTATCTAACTGTATGTGGGTGTGCTTGGTGCAATACTCACAGTAAGATGTGCTCTCCTCTCACGCTGGATCCAAAAAGACCGTTGTGGGGGGAGGGCACATCTCCTCTAAGCCTGTGTTTACATTTCAGAGGCTTAGAGGATGATCTGATTGGGCAGGACCGATCAACAGGTCCAGACCAAAAATGATTGGCCTGGACCTGATGACTGATCGGTTCTGAACCCAATCGAGTCATCGTCGGCGGCGGGGACGCGCAGGAGCGCGCACAGGGCCGGCAAATTGTGCTGACGTAGGCCTACGTCAGTTTGCCTGGCCGGGGCTGAGTGCCGACGTAGATCGTCGTGCGCCGGTCGTAAAGTGGTTAAGAGAGGAAGTTCAATTGACCACAGTATAATTACAGCCAGGCTAGTTACTGCCCAGCAAACTAAATTTCAATAGCAACCCTGCATTAAGACAAGGGTGCTACATTTCAATACATTTTTATTAGAGAATAAGAAAGACAAATAACATTGGAAATGATACAATAATGAAAACTATTCTACAACAAATAATGGTTGAAAAACATACAGTAGGTCATCATTGTCAAGTGGGCATCCGGCAATCAATGCAAATATAACATCTAGAGTTAAGTCATGAGAAAAATAGTCAAACCTTTGTACCAAAATAGCTCAAAAGGAGGTCACCATCCAGTAGGTGCAGGGGGTTGCCCCGTAACAGTAGAGCACCACTCCCAAGACACCCCAAAAGGGAGCAAACTGTGTCTCAGAGGAGGCGCTCCACGAGTCAACTACGTAATCGTGTAGTGACCCAAAAACCAAAACTCCAAAGGAGAACAGCCTAGAGGTAAGCTATCTACCAGCCCCAGGTGAATTTAGCAAGTGACCCGAACTTCAGATGCGAAAATATGTCGATCCTAACCCAACTGAAACAGGAAAAAGGGGCTCCGGACCATGTCCTAGAGGCCTTCACAGGTAGGATCGTCAGCAGATTGCTATGAGTACATTAAAACCAAGAGCAGAAGATGAAGTGAAAAGGAAAAAGTAAAAGAGATGGGAAAGGAGGCAGACAGACTGCGAGGAAAGGAGAGAGAAAAGGGGAAGGGAAGCTAAGAAGGGAAGGAGGTTCCTGCGGCCCAACTCCTAAAGACGGTGTGGAAAAAACAAGTAAGAGGTTAATGAGGGGGAAAAGGAAGAAAGGACCGACCCTCAGTCCAATGTCAGGAATGCATCAAATGGTAACATTTACGTAGGCTGCTCAGGGTTCCCAAATCCTTTCAAACTTCTCTCTGGAGTCATCCGTAATACTATACATCTTCTCCTGTGCCATTATCCATGAGATCTTACGCTTAGCCAAATGGAGTGGGACTGAAGGCAACTTCCACTGCCTGACTATCGCCATCTTGGCACCGAGGAAGATGTAGAAGATGAGGGACTGGGTGTGTTTAGGGATTTTATGAATGCGTTGGCTTAACAGGGCTTGAGCTAAGGACGGATGCACCGTGAGACCAGTAATCTGCGGACAATACTATAAATGCGCTGCCAAAACGTCCTAAGTTTGGGGCATTCCCAAAAGATGTGGAGAATAGTGCCAGTCAGGTTTCATGAAAGCAGGTTGGGGGTGTGGAGGGAAAAATGGTGGCCAATCTAGCGGGCACCATGTACCATCTTATGAGAACTTTGAGATTAGCTTCCATGAGACCAATATTGTGAGTACCCCAGAAAGAGCGCCCAACATTTGCGTGCCAGTCAGGGAGGTCCCAGTCTATGTTGAGGTCCTGCTCCCATTTGAGCATGTAGGTAAGTTTGGTTTGTGTGTCATTCAGCAGAGCAGAGAAGAGGGAGATTCCCCTTTTGACGTCAGAAATTTGGGCACACCACTGTTCATAAGGTGTTACCCGCAGGGGTTAAGGGAATTTGGACCTAAGTGAGTTAATAAAGTGGGAGATTTGGGTTACATGGAATTTCTCTACATCTTCAACTTCGTGGTACAATGAGAAAAAGTTATAGGACCCGAGCTATCCAAAAAGTGGTCAATTCTGTACAGGCCTTTGTCAGTCCACCATTTAAATGCATCTATGTTTTTTCCTTGGAGGGAAGGCCGGATTGTGGAATATGTGAGTGAGGGGAGCCCATGGTGAAGTGACTTTAAGCGTTTTGTGTATGTACTCACAAATGGAAAAAGAATGTGAAAGGGTAGGGGCCATCACTGGGGGGCGGGCTTGGGCAGGTCTCCAAAGCAGGTAATCAATGGTGTGTCGGGGGACGGCTTGGCATTCCATAGAGTACCAGTCAGGCTTCCCCCCTCTGGAATGGATAATGGAAAACGGAGTCAGTTGTGCTGCTTGATAGTATTTCCAGAGGTCCGGAACTCCCAAGCCCCCCTGTTTCCGGGAGCGTAGAAGCGTGTGTTTTGTAATTCTGTGTCCCTTCATTCCCCAGATAAACTTAAAGATGTGCCCTTGTAAATTCTGGATATGGGATTTCCGCACTGGGATTGGGAGCGACCAGAAAAAACAAAGAATACGCGGCAGGAGAGTCATCTTAACTGCATTGATTCTGCCTAACCAGGAAATGTGACAGCGAGACCAGTCAGAGAGATCCTGTTTTAGTCGTTGTATCATGGGCTGGTAGTTGGTTGGATAAAGTTTGTCTATTGTGGGAGTCAAGGAAGCTCTGAGGTAAGGAATGGAATCCGAGTGCCAGGAGAAGGGAAAATGGTCTTTCAGACGTTCCACCAGCGGCGAAGGGAGGGTGATATTAAGGGTCAGGGATTTAGTCATGTTGATTCGCAAACCAGATGCCACCCCGAAGGCATCCAAGAGGGAAACTATATTGGGAAGGGGAATCAATGGGGAGGTAACAAAAAGCATTATATCGTCTGCGAACAGCGCACATTTGTGGGTCTCGGACCCGCATTGTATGCCGTGAATATCAGGGTGAAGACGGATAGCCATAGCCGGGGATTCCAGGGCTACGGCAAAAAGGAGCGGGGAGAGGGGGCATCCCTGCCTCGTTCCACTCCGGATCAAGATGTCCGCAGAGTAGTATCCCTGCATCCTGACCTGAGCCACCGGGTGGGAGTAAAGGACTTGTAGTGTAGTGATGAAAGAGGGACCAAAACCCCATTGTTCGAGAGTGCGGAAGAGGAATGGCCATGAAAGGGAGTCAAAGGCCTTTTGTAGATCTAAGGATAGGAGAAATCCAGACTGGGAAGGGCCTCCATCCCACTCTGAATTTAGCAGAGAGATGGCGTCAACCACCCTCCTTATCTGGTCAGGTCCCTGCCTACCCGGGATGAACCCCACTTGATCCTTATGAATGTATTTGGCAATAAAGCTGAATAAGCGATTGGCAAAAATTGTTGTCAAAATCTTGAGATCATTATTAATGATAGATATCGGTCTGTAATTGCCCACTTTGGAGGGGTCCTTTCCCGGCTTGGGGATAACAGAAATGTAAGCTTTATTAGAGGCTTCTTCTAGGCGGGCTCCGCCCCTGAGGGCATTGAAGAACCTGACCAGATAAGGAGATAGGACCGACGCAAATGTCTTATAATAAGAATTGGAAAAACCGTCAGGGCCTGGGGTGGAATTGGGTCGGAGAGCCTTGATTACATCCAGCCCCTCCTCTTCGTCAATCGGGGATTCCAAAAGGGATCTATGCGTAGCCGTGAGGCGGGGGAGAGGCACGTTGTCTAGGAACGAGTCAGGATCGTCCCCCTTATGGGGGGTAGGGGCCACATAAAGTAGAGAATAGAAGGAATGGAAGAAGTCCATGGGGTTGCTCGAAAGTACACCAGAGGGGGAAACTTTGGGGATAGCTTCAACGCCAATTTCGTACCCAGTTTATCCCTAAAAGCATAAGAGCGAGCCTCCTGCCAACGCAGGCTTTTTTCGGCCCTGGAGGTCAGGGCCAGGTTAAGTGACAACTTAATCGCATCCAATTCGGCAAGGGAGGTAGGATTAGGGGAGCGCTTGTGAGCTCTGCGGAGGCGAGTATACTCAGTCTCCAAGCGGGTGATGTCAACTTGTCTTTCCTTTTTAATTTTTGCCCCCAATTGGATGAGGTAGCTCTGCAGAACAGAATTATGGGCCCCCCAAGAGGGTAGTAGGCGAGGTGTTAGGGAGATCGTTAAGCGCAAAGTATTCGCGAAGTGCAGTGTCTATCATGGAGCATCTAGTGGGGTCGCTCAGAATGGACTCATTAATTCTCCACAGTGAGGGGCCTCGGGGAAATAAGGAGCAGGAGAGCTGTAGAGTGACCATGGAATGGTCCGACCAAGGGACGTCTCTAATTTTAGACTTCTGGGCAGAAGGGATGTCTGTCGTGGGGATGAAGATGTGGTCAATGCGCGCTAGCATATGATGGGGGGCCGAAAAATGTGTATAATCTCGGGTAGAGGGGTTCAATTTGCACCAGATATCAATCAGGCCTAGCGCATGAATCGATCTAGCCACGCGAAGGCTCTGTTTAGAGGGTCGACAAAGCTTACCTCTGGAGGACTCAGATTTATCTAGGGAGCAGTCGAGAGCTAGGTTAGAATCCCCCCTATGAGAACGCGCCCTCAAAGTGGGGAGAGAGAAGGAGAAACATCTTGGAGAGGAATTTCGCCTGACCCTTGTTAGGGGCATAGTAGGAAATAAACATGTATAACACTCCGTGTATGTGGCCTTTGACCAGAATGTAACGACCTTGGGGGTCCCGAAAGGTTTGAAGGTGCAAGAAGGGAAGGGATTTAGCAAACAAATATGGCCACCCCTTTCGGTTTGGAGGGGGCATTGGCGAGATAAAACAAGGGGTATTTATGGTGGACATATGTCGGTTGATAAGATTCCGGAAAGTGAGTCTCCTGAAGTAGGAGAACCCCCAGTCCTTGGGAGTGATAATGTTGAAATGCCTTTCTACGTTTAACAGGCGAATTTAAGCCCTGGGTGTTATGTGATGCCACCTGTAGAGAAGAGACCATACTCACGTTAGGCTGCATGGTGCTCGGGTAGGAGGCACGCTGGTGTAGATGACCTGGCGGGGTCCCGAGAATACCCCCGTAGGAGACTAGTCACAGTGTCAGCAGGCGTGTCAGGAGCGGTGGGGAACCGGATGGACTGCAGGAACTTGAGGGGAAGAAAAACATACCAGTAAAGGGAGAAGAAGAGAGAAAAGAAGGCAACAGAAGAAGGGGAAAGCTGCATGAACAAGGTCTTGCAAGGAGATGAGGAGACCGCAGGCATAACCCGCAGTTCCCCATCACATGTACGGATGCGTCCTGAACCAGTCAGGGCGCATTCCTGAGGGAAGCAAGATGAAATCATCTTACGTCCGACAGGAGGAGGCACATTAAGGCCTCTCCGGCCATAGGGCACCAGCCCGGCAGTCCTGTAAAAGAAAAGATAACAATATTCAAGCACTAAAATCACCCCTAGGTATAGAGTGTGGGGAACTGCCCCAAATGTGCTATGAGGAGGTTAGGACTAGGGAGGACGGAAGGGAAGGGGATCATGGGAATGGGAAGGTAGGAAGGGGATGGGGGAATAGTGGAAGGGAAGGAAAGAGGAGAGGGTATTGGGAAACGGGTAAAAAAAAAAAAAAGGGGGGGTTTTGAGGGGAAGAGGGGAGCTTTAGGCATTACGGCAATTAAATAAGCAATGAACAATGTGCAGCAGTCCCAGCATTCAAGCAAGAACCTGACCAGCGTAATATATAAAAGATGAGGTCAGCTAGGTCAAAAAATTGAAAACAGGATAGTTCGCTGGAAAAAAACAAAACGAAACAACAGTCCGAAAACAGACCCAAAAAAGGGGGGGCCAAAAAATGGAGGCAGGGATCAACTTGGACCCCTCTCAGGCGAAGAAGGTTTGACTTCGACGACCGAAGAAAGAAGATTCCAGAGGATCAATGCAGACTTCAGGGAGGCTTGACATCACAGTGGTGCTTGGTTTGCTGCTTGTTCCATACCGAGGATACAGGGCTGATCGGTGGGGGTCGCTTGGAAGATTCTCTCCTGGAAGTGGATGGGGCAGGGGCAGGGTCCCTGGTGATAACACCCAGTTGCAGGAGCAGGCCTTCACCCTCCTGGAAGTTGGAGAAGCTGTGCGTCTTGTTCTGAAACTGAAAATTCAGCCTGAGGGGGAAAGACCACCAATACTTTAGCGCTTTGACAGATAGTGCTAGTGTAAGCGGCTTCAAAGCTCTGCGGCGTTGAATGGTGAAGGGGAGAGGTCAGTGAAGAGTTGGATCTTGTGGCCTTTGATGGATAGATCCTCTCTACCCCTACCCTTTTTCATGAGCTCCTCCTTAACCCCATAAAAATGAGTTTTGACGATAATGTCCCTAGGAAGGCCATCTTTGCGGAGCGGTTGTAGGGCCCTGTGTGCCTGGTCGAGTTCCAGGCGATGGTCAGAAATGTCCAGTATGATATCCTTAATAAAGGTTTTAACTGTGGCAGGGATGTCATTGATGGTTTCAGGGATCCCCCTTATTCTGAAATTCAGGCGTCTGCTTCTGTTTTCCAGATCATCCAGTTTACTGAGTGCTGTTTCTAGCTGATCTTGAATAGTCTGGATGCAAGCAGTGTTTTGATTGGCCCTTGCGACCGTTTGATCCATAGTGCTCTCGATCGCTTCGATCCAGGTGCCAATGTTCTGGAGTTCCGCTTTAATGGATCCTGTGATTTGTGAGGCAGTATGAGCCAGGCCAGTGGCTAGCATCTCTGAGAACCTAGCCATTAATAGTGAGATGTCTGGGGAGTTGAGGCCTAGTTGGTGAGGGAAAGCCAGGGCCTCAGGTGATTGCAGCCCCGGGATCCCTGGGGCCTGCTCCAGGGTTCTGCTGAGGAGAGATTCCGTAGAGGCCAGTGATGCTAGTGGGGGCTGTGGATTGTATGCGGGGGTCGCTGGGGAGGACCAGGGATCTGGGGAGGCCAATGGGGTGTCCATAGTGCAGGCTGTCACGTCTCCTACCTCCTGTGTGCCGCTTTCCTATGAGGGGAGGAAAGGCACGGTCGCCATCTTGGCCGGGCCCCGCCCCGGGGATGAAAAGAGAAGACGGCGGGAAACCTCTCTCCGGTGACTCGCCGACATCCAAGGGGGGACCACTGGAGGAAGGGGCAGCTGACGATGCCGAGTGCGGGGCTTAGTGTGCTACGATGCTGGTGCTGGTGCCGTTTGTAGACCGGGGAGGCGCAGAGCCATATCGGAGCAGCCGCGCATGCGCACTCTCCGTCATAGAATCTTTTGTTACTCTCCTGAGCTTTGGCTATAGTTTCCTGCAGTAATCTGTTGTTGGATGCAAAAAAGTTAACTGTGTCCTGGACAGCAGGGACAGGGCCCTCGGGAACTGTGGTGACCAGGAAGGAAGGGTGGTAACCATAATTGGCAAAGAACGGGGTCTGCTTAATAGCAGAATGTTCAGAATTATTGTAAGCAAACTCGGCCAGTGGTAACAGCATTACCCAATCATCCTGTGAAAAAGAGGAAAAACAGCGTAAATACTGCTCCCAAGTCTGATTAGTCCTTTCTGTCTGGCCATTGGTCTGTGGGTGGTATGCTGAAGAAAAGGACAGTTCAATTATCAACTTTTCACAAAGGGACCGCCAAAACTTAGAGGTAAATTGAACCCCACGATCAGATACTATGTTGGCAGGAACTCCATGCAGTCTTACAATTTCCTTGATGAACATCTTGTCAGTATCTACGGCTTATGGTGTACCCTTCATGGGTAAGAAATGTGCCATCTTAAGCCCCGTACACACGTACCGATTGTCGGCCATAAATATTCGGCCGACGACCGATCGGCCGATTGTAGGCTTGTTAGCATGATGCTTCCGACAGCCGACAGCGCACTTTCGGCCGAAAAGAATCTGTTGTGCAGGCATTAAAATTTTTGTTGGCCAACACCAGAACGGCCGATTGTTCGCCAGTCAGTACAGAATTTCGGCCGACAATCAGCAGATTTGCAAGACTGGGCATGCTCAGAGAAGAAAAAACACAGGGAAAGTTAACAATCACATGACATCACTTCTGCAGTCAGCGGACAAAATTCTTGTGCAGTCTTTTGCACTTTTCAGCGGACAGGACAACCCTGGGCAAAAGACGGCCGATCGGATGCGGGAAGTTCCACAATAAAGTCCATGGATATAATTTTCCAGGCCCTGTCTGAAATCGGCAAAGGTCTGAGTAGACCCCAAGACTTAGTTCTGGTTGTCTTGTTCTGAATGCAGTTGACACAGGTCTCAACATATTTCCTACAGTCTTTCTCCAAGCTAGGCCACCAGAAAGTACGCTGAAGCAGTTCAGTAGTTTTGGGGATACCAAAGTGTCCAGAGAGTATATGATCATGGCAGAGGCCCAGAATATTGACCCGAAATTTTTCAGGAATAAAGATCTTATTGTCGTGCCACAAAAGTCCATCCTTAGCTTGTAGAGTTATTCCGGGAGGTGATGGCACTCCTCCAGATGCCTGTTTGAGTTGAAGTAGTAAGTCTTCTTGTAACAACAGGAAGTTCCCAGAAGACAGGATTGTATCTGGGACCACAGATTCTTCTGCCACACAGAACATGCGGGAGAGCGCATTGGTTTTAGTCTTCTTTGACCCCGGTCTATTGGTAACGTGGAAAGAGAACCTTGAGAAGAAAAGAGCCTACCTGGCCTGACGTGGTCTCAAACGTTTCGCAGCTCGCCGGTATTCCAGATTTTTATGGTCTGTGTATACCAGGATTGGATGAGCTGCCCCTTCTAAGAGATACCTCCATTCTTCTAGAGCTGCTTTTATTGCCAAGAGTTCATGATCACCCATGTCGTAATTCCTTTCTGCAGGAGATAGTTTGCATGAGAAAAAAGCAATGGGGTGTAACAGAACCATGGCTCCTTGGCGTTGGGATAATACTGCTCCAACTGCTGACTCAGAAGTGTCCACCTCCAGGACGTAAGGTAAAGCAGGGTCAGGATGTCAGAGCACAGGTGCGGAAGTAAACAGGGTTTTTAGGGTTTCAAAAGCGGTTTGTGCCTCAGGAGTCCACTGGAACCGAATACGCTGTTGTCAGCTGGGTGATAGGGGACATAATTGCAGAAAAATTCTTGATGAATTTCCGGTAAAAGTTTGCAAACCCCACAAACCGTTGTACCCCTTTCTTGTCTGTGGGGGCTGGCCAGTGTAAAATGGCAGACACCTTTTGCGGATCCATCTTAATGCCCTCTGTAGAGAGGATTAGACCTAGGAATTGAATGTCCTGTCGTCCAAATTCCCACTTTTCGGGTTTTGCGTACAAGCCATGCTGCCTGAGTTGGGCCAACACACTCCTTACATGCCCATGGTGATCCTCTAAGGTAACAGAAAATATCAAGATATCGTCAAGATATACGAAACATAGAAACATAGAATGTGTCGGCAGATAAGAACCATTTGGCCCATCTAGTCTGCCCAATATATCTGAAACAGGAAGTTCCCAGAATGACAAATAAGTCCAGAAAGTCTCGGAAAATGTCATTAATGAAATGTTGGAAGGGCGTTACAAAGTCCGAAGGGCATTACAAGGTACTCAAAGTGCCCAAAACGAGTGTGAAATGCAGTCTTCCACTCGTCACCTTCCCGGATTCGTACCAGATTATATGCTCCATGTATATCCAACTTGGTAAACACAGTAGCAAAACAAAGTCTCTGGAATAGTTCTGGTACCAGGGGTAAGGGGTAACGGTTTTTTATTGTAATTTTGTTTAAGTCCCGATAGTCCACACAGGGACGGAGAGAGTGGTCTTTCTTTTCCACAAAGAAAATCCCTGCTCCTGCCGGGGACGTGGAGGGGCGAATAAAACCCTTCCTTAGGCTGTCATTGATGTATTCTTTTGAAGCTGTGAGTTTAAGCTCTGTGAGGGGAAAGATTCATCCAAAAGGTATTTAGGCTCCATGGAGGAGCTTGATTGGACACTCAAATGGTCTGTGAGGAGGAAGAGTCTCTGCTCCTTTCTTACTGAAGACATCTAAAAAGTCATGGTAGACCACAGGAACAGAGGAACGAGCTTCAGCATCAGACTCCATGCATAGCAGCGAAAATGGTTGAGGTGGTTGTTGGAAGAAGCAGAGCTGTCATCGAGAGTAAGGGGACAGGAACTCAATCTCTCCTGTTTTCCAGGTAATACAGGGGTTGTGCGCCTGTAGCCATGGCGTTCCCAAAATGATAGGGAATAAGGGAGAGGTGATGACATCGGGGCGTAGTAGTTCACTCTGCTACTGATCACTTATTCGGGTGGGGTCTTTCCTGGCTCTCCGGGCGACAGATTGTGATCCCATTGGGGTTGACTGGGGGTCAGGGGGGTCCCCCTCGACTGCATGATGTTCTACTTTTACTCACATTGCTCTTCCTCCATAGGAGCCTCTTTACCTGCATTGTTGTTTATGGACATTTTTCACTCCACAGGTCATAACTTGTATGGTGAAGCTTTCTGTAAGCTACCTACCAATTTATATGGCTAAATGCTGTTATCCGTTGATGGATTTTGTTTTGTTAAAACTTAATAAAAATCTTTGAAAGTAAAAAAAAAAAAAAAGGCACCTGGACTCCCATCACCGAGCCCAGTGGAAGCAATACCGTCAGAACCCACAAAGCCACACTCCAGGCTCTCACCGTCCAGCCTCTTCTCCTTCTCCTCTCTCCTCACAATTGTCCTCCACTCCACCTTCCATCATAACGTCCTCACGTTGTTCTGGAAAAAGGCAGGCTTCCGTGTCCCAAATGTTGGAGCGTAAAAAAAAAGGTGACGCCGGATAACCCTCTTGCCCAACGTTTGACTTCTGGCTTGTCGGAACTGATAGCCCGCCAACTACTGCCATATCAACTGGTGGACTCGGAGGCCTTTCGGAAATTTGTGGCCATTGGAACACCACAATGGAAGGTCCCAGGCAGGAAATATTTCTCGCAGAAGGGCATTCCAGAGCCGTATGGCCATGTTCAGAGGCAAGTGAATATATCTCTGGCACACAGTGTCGGTGCCAGGATACATCTGACCACAGACACATGGTCTAGCAAACATGGGCAGGGAAGGTATATCACTTTTACTGCCCACTGGGTACATCTTCTGATGGCCGTCAAGCATGTACCCGTGGCACCCGTGTAGATTTGGTTGTACCGCCACGGATTGCATGCAGGCCTGCCTCTTCTTCTCCTCCTCCTCCTCCTCCATCCTCCCTCTCCTCCTCGGCTGACTCCTCCTTTTCCGCTGCTACCGTCTCTTCCGCTGCGCCGCCCAAGATCCCCAGAACCTATTCCACATGCCAGGTGAGGCGTTGCCTTGCTGTGCACCGTCTGTTGTGCCTGGAAGCCAAGAGCCACACTGGTCCTGCACTCCTTTCAGCTTTGTGTTCACAGGCAGATAAGTTGCTGACACCGCTCAATTTGACAGTTGGTAAAGTGGTGTTCGACAATGGTGCCAATCTGCTGAGCACGCTGAAACAGGGCAAAATAACACACGTGCCATGCATGGCACACGTCCTGAACTTGGTCGTGCAACGATTTGTTGCCAAATACCCGGGGGTCCAGAACGTCTTGCGGCAGGCCAGGAAAATCTCGGCCCATTTCAGAAGATCTTACACAGCCATGGTTCGCCTTGCTAACATTCAGCGGCGACACAACCTGCCCATCAGGCGTCTTATTTGTGACTGCCCGACGCAATGGAACTCAACGTTGCATATGCTTGATAGGTTGCTCCAGCAGAAACGTGCATTTAACGACTACCTGTACAAATTCAGGACAGGTTCTGGAGAGCTTGGGTTTTTTTCACCTCTCCAGTGGCTGCTCATGCGCGACTCATGCAGACTTCTGCGGCCATTCAATGAGATCACCTAACTGGTCAGTCACGGCCAGGGTGCCATCAGTGACATCGTACATTATGCCTTCTTTCTGGAGCGTGCAATGCGTCATGTTATTGATCAAGCCATTGATGAGCAGGAGCAGGAAGATGAGGAAGTCACAATGTTGGATAAATTGCCAGGGGGTGCTACTCCATCTGAGATAAGTCAACAACAGGAGTCTGAAGAGGAGTCAGAGGAGGATGGTGCCGGGGCAGATGAGAAGGAGCAAGAAGAGCATGCTTTAAACATTTCTGGGATCCCTGGTGTTATCCGTGGTTGGGGGAGGAGAACAAGGACGACATTATCCTGGATGATGAGCTGGAGCCAGGCCACTACACCGCTTCCAGTTTAGTGCGAATGGGGGCCCTTATGCTCCAGTGTTTTAAGGGGGACCCCCGTATAAAAAGAATAAAGGGCAAGGAACAGTACTGGGTGGCAACGTACTTAGACCCCCGGTACAAACAAAAAATGGCGGAAATGTTACCACCATCACAGAGGGCGGTCAGAATGCAGCACTTCCAGGCCTTGCTGCGAGAAATGCTGCATTCTGCTTTTGCGTGCGTTGGCAGAGGAATTTTCGGTCACAGAGAGACAGAGAGATAGCAATCCAACAGCGCCTGCAAGAAGAGGGTGGTTTGAAGATGTGTTGGTCACTTCAGATATGAGATCCTTCTTTCAGCTGACCCATCGACAGCTGTACTCCCGATCCAGCATCAGGGAATGCCTAGACCGACAGGTGTCCGACTACATCCGGTTAACGCCCGATGTGGACGCTATGAGGAGTGATGAACCCCTTGACTACTGGGTGGGCAGGCTTGACATCTGGCCTGAGCTTGCACATTTTGCAATGGAACTGTATGCTTGCCCCCCGTCCAGTGTCCTGTCCGAAAAGTGTCCAGTGCAGCAGGGGGGATCGTGACCGATAAGCGCACTTGCCTAGCTCATGACAGTGTAGACTACCTCACATTTATAAAAATTAATGAGGCATGGATCTCTGAGGAATTCAACACATGTGACCAGTAGACCAGGTTTCATCGAAATTCATCCATCCACAACAAATCCTGGTCCTTGGCTTCGCTACATCAGCGGCATAAAAGGCATTTCATTGAATGGCAAATTTTAGGGGACTTTCAGGGCCGACAATTATTTTTTCTGTGAATGCCTAATGTACCTCCAGCCACCAAATACTAAGTTCTTTGCTGTCAGTTCAAACCATGTGAGCTAATTTTTGGAGCTTATACAGGCCTACACTTATGGTTCTGTGTACTATGAACGTCTACCGTACCTCTAGCCATCAAAAACTACGTTTTTTGCTGTCAGTTCAAACCATGTGAGCTAATTTTTGCAGCCAATACTGGCTGACACTTACTTCTGTTACCTGTGAATGCCTAATGTACCTTCAGCCACAGAATACTACGTTCTTAGCTGTCAGGTAAACGCATGTGGGCTAATTTTTGGGGCCTGGAATGGCCGACACTTACTTCTTTATCCTGTGAATGCCTAATTTTTCAGACTGGAAATTAAAAACAATGTGTCTGTAAAGGTTCCTCCAAATTGTGGAATGGATGCGGACCCATTTTACAGATGTGTGAATGGACCCTATATGTATTAGAAAATGTATTTACCGGCTGCTGTCACTCCTGGCTGATTTATGAAAAAAATATATATATTTTTTGCTGTAAAAAAATAAAATAAAAAATGTAGGGCAACTTTTTCAATTGCAATACTTCTGTTATGACATTGTCCATGTGCTGGGACTATTTGTGCACATCTAGTACGTCTTTTGTGGCTGCAAATATGACCTAAAGGTTTTTAAAGTTCGCTTCCCATTAAAGTCAATGGGGCCCGCCGCGAACTCGCGGTTCGCAAACTTTTGAGAAAATTTGCGGCTGGCGTTTGCGAACCGCCCCGGTCGATGTTCGTCCATCACTAGTCTCCAGTAACTCTTATCCTGACATGGAGTTTCCTCACATAGTGCAGAACTCCTTCCCCTTCACTCTACTGGCTGGCCCGGATCAGCTGATTTTCTCTTTCAGTCTCCCAACATGGTATCTCCCCTCTATCCTACTGAACTCAATGGGCTGGCTGAGAGAATGGGCGGGGCACGTGTGCCTGTGAGTGCCCGTGACTGCGGTCGGAGAGGATGAGCAGGGCGGGACTGTGTGCCTATGAGACTGCACGTGAATGACGAGTGTACTATCTCCCGGGTGGTGACAGGCCCTTCCACAGTGGCGGAACTCCAGGGCCCCATTGCAAATGCAACTGCCACAACCCTGGTAGTTCTGCCACTGGGGGAAGGAGACCCTGCATACATAATTCTGTGGAGGATAAGGTAGTGGAAGAGGATCCTGCATACATAATTCTGTGGAGGAGAGTAGTGGACGGAGACCCCACATACTTAATTCTGTGGAAGAGAGTAGTGGAAGGATATTATGCATAAATAATTCTGTGGAGGAGGAGGTAGTGGACTGGAAGGAGACCTGCATACATTATTCTGTTGAGGAGGAGGCAGTGAAAAGAGACCCTGCATGAATAATTCTGTGGAGGAGGAGAGTGGTTGAAGGAGATCCTACATACATAATTATACGGAGTAGTAGGATAATGGAAGGAGACCCTGCATACATAATTATGTGGAGGAGGAGGGTAGTGGAAAGAGATCCTGCATAAATAGGTCTGCGAAGGAGATAGTGGAGTGAGACACTACATACATAATTGATTATTAAAGGTGAAGGCGCCTGGTTTTAATGTTTTGGCCCTTTGTATGGTGCAAATACCTGCTGCCCTTTTTTATTTTAATGGTGTTGTGCCACTAAAATTACAAATATTAAGCGAATGAAAAAATAGGCGCTGGTAATGATGTTGGTTTATAGCATACGTGTGCTGCTGGTCAGTGATAATGTTCAAGGTGAATAAGGATATTATATATATAGTGTCCTTACCAATAAATTATATAAATATATAAATGGAAGGTGGACCTTGAAATCAATTGTAATACCTTATTGTAAAACCATAATAATAATATCAACTTATTAAATATATATATGTATATACTAAAATAAAATATATATATATAAAAAAAATTGGTGACTTTAAGTGATAATAAAAATAGTGCAAATTAGTGACACTTGTGATTATTCATAAACTTGTATGACGTAAAAATGCATATGGTTGACAATAAAATATGTGGTTCATATATATTTGTGCAATTGGTGAAAATAGTACGTGATAATTGAATGAAATCTTCAAAGTGCTTCTGTGCTCCAATTTGTGTTCTTGATAAAAGTAAGCAATATTTGCTTCTTACCAGATCACTTTAGGTCGCAAGGACCTAAATCGCTTTTGATCCCTTTAAGGATGGATCAATCCTTCACCGGGCTTATCCAGTCCAAATGGGTGGTAGATGTTCTAATCTGGATCTGGACCACAGGATATGGGTCTCAAGCAGGTTTATATGGAAAAAATCTGGTAGGGAAGCCAAATATAGTGTAAATCGTTTTTTTATTAAAGTAACAAAAATAAAGATAAAAATTGGCTGCTTACAGTGTATAGTGCCTTTCCTGGCACTGGGTGGAAGCGCTGTTTGTTTTAGGGTCTGTGGAGGTGTCAGTTCTAGTGCTCTGTGATATGACACAGTCTCTTACACAGCCCTAGTAGCGTGGCAGCGGTGGTGTGCATTCCAGACAGGACGGAAATGACATTGCTGGCTCACTCGATTTCCGGTTTACAGACCACAATGCATTTCGCTGTTATCGCGTCATCAGGAAGTCTCATTCAGGAGATCCTGCATACATTATTATGTGGAGGAGGAGGCTAGTGGAAGGAATCCCTGTATACATAGTTTTGTGGAGGAGGAGGTATTTATTGGAAGGAGATCATGCATACATAATTCTGTGGAGGAAAAAAATTGTGGAAGAAGATCCTGCATCCATCATTCTGTAGAGGAGGTAGTGGAAGGAGATCCTGCATGTATAATTCTGAGGAGGAGGAGAGTGGTTGAAGGAGAACCTCCATACATAATTAATTGAAGTAGTAGGGTAGTGGAAGGAGATCCTGCATACATAGGTCTGTGGAAGAAATAGTAGAGTGAGACCCTACATACATAATGCTTTGGAGGAGGAGGCAGTGGAAGGAGATCCTGAATACATAATTCTGTGAAGGAGGAGGGTATTAGAAGGAAATTCTGCATACATAATTATTTACAGTGGGAGGAGATCCTGTATATATTATTCTATGGAAGAGGATGTAGTGGAAGAAGACCCTGTATACATAATTTTGTGGAAGAGCAGGTAGTGGAAGGAGATCCTGCATACATAAATCTATGAAGAAGGAGGTAGTGAAAATAAACCCCGCATACAGAATTAAGTGGGGGAGGAGTAAGTGGAAGGAGATCCTGTATACATAATTCTGTGGAGGAGGCGGTAGTGGAAGGAGACCCTGTATACATAATTCTGTGGAGCAGGAGGTAGTGAAGGGAGATCCTGCATACATAATTCTGTGGAGGAGGGTAATAGAAGGAGACCCTGCATACATAATTCTGTGGAGAAGGAGGTATTGGAAGGAGATGCTGCATACATAATTCTGTGGAGGAAAAGGGTAATGGAAAGAGACTCTGAATACATAATTCTGTGAAGATGATAGAGGAAGGAGAGCCTACATTCATAATTTAATGGAGGAGAGTAGTGGAAGGAGATCATGCATACATAATTATGTGGAGGAGGAGAGAAGTGGAAGGAGATCCCACATACATAATTATGTGGAAGAGGAGGGTAGTGGAAGGAGCTTCTGCATATATAGGTCTTTGGAGGAGATAGTGGAGGGAGACCATGCTTACAAAATTCTGTAGAGGAGGCAGTAAAAGGAAACTCTGCATTCATAATCCTGTGGAGGAGGAGTGTAGTGGAATGAGATCCTGCATACATAATTCTGTGGAAGAGGAGGGTAATGGAAGGAAATCCTGCATACATTATTTTGTGGAGGAGGAGGTATTTATTGGAAGGAGATCCTGCATACATAATTCTGGGGAGGGAAAATAGTGGAAGAAGACCATGCATACATTATTCTGTGGAGGAGGAGAGTAGTGGAAGGAGATCCTGCATACATAATCCTGTGGAGGAGGAGACTAGTGAAAGGATATCCTATATACATAATTCTGTGGAAGAGGAGGTAGTGGAAGGAAATTCTGCATACATAATTCTGTGGAGGAAGAGGTAGTGGAAGGAGACCCTGCATACATAATTCCGTGGAGGAGGAGGTAGTGGAAGGATATCCAGCATACATTATTATGTGAAGGAGGAGACTACTGGAAGGAAACCCTGCATACACTATGTTGTGGAGGAGGAGGTATTTATTGGAACGAGATCCTGCATGCATTATTCTGTGTCAGGAGGTAGTGGAAGGAGATCCTACAAACATAATTCTGTGTAGAAGGAAAGAAGTGGAAGGAGATCCTGCATACATAATCCTGTGGAGGAGGAGGTAGTGGAAGGAGATCCTGTATACATAATTCTGTGGAAGAGGAGGGTAATGGAAGGAAACCCTGCATTCATAATTTTGTGGAGGACAAGGTATTGTAAGGAGACCCTGCATACATAATTCTGTGAATGAGATAGTGGAAGGAGATCCTGCATACATGATTCTGTGGAGGAGGTAGTAGTGGAAGGAGACCCTGCATACATAATTCTGTGGAGGAGGAGGTAGTGGAAGAAGATCCTGCATACATAGTTCTGTGGAGGAGAAGGCAGTGGAAGGAGATCCTGCATACATAAATCTATGGAGGAGGAGGTAGTGGAAGGAGACCCTGCATACATTATTTTGTGGAGGATGAGGTATTTATTGGTAGGTGGTCCTGCATGCATGATTCTGTGGAGGAAAAAGGTAGTGGAAGGAGATGCTGCATACATAATTCTGTGGAGGAGGAGGTAGTGGAAGGAGATCCTGCATACATAATTCTGTGGAGGAGGAGGTAGTGGAAGGAGATCCTGCATACATAATTCTGTGGAGGAGGAGGTAGTGGAAGGAGATCCTGCATACATAATTCTGTGAAGAAGGAGAGTAGTGGAAGGAGATCCTGCACACATAATCCTGTTTAGGAGGAGGTAGTGGAAGGAGATTCTGCATACATAATTCTGTGGAAGAGGAGGTAGTGGAAGGAGATCCTGTATACATAATTCTGTGGAAGAGGAGAGTAATGGAAGGAGATCCTGCATACATGATTATGTGGAGGAGGAGGTTAGTGGAAGGAAACCCTGCGTACATAATTATGTGGAGGAGAAGGCAGGGGAAGGAGATCCTGAATACGTAATTCTTTGGGAGGAGGAGTGTAGTGGAAGGAGACCCTGCATTCATAATTCTGTGGATGAGGAGGGTAGTGGAAGGAGATCCTGCATACATAATTCTAAGGAGGAAGAGGGTAGTGGAAAAAGATTCTGCATACAAAATTAGGGTAGTGGATAGAGATCCTGCATACATAGGTCTGTGGAGGAGATAGTGGAGGGAGACCCTGCTTCCATAATTTTTGGGAGGAGAAGGAGGTAGTGGGAGGAGACCCTAAATACATAATTCTGTGGAGGAGAAGGGCAATGGACGGCAATTCTCCACATAATTCTTTGGAAGAGGAGAGTAGTGGAAGAATATCCTGCATACAAAATTATGTGGAGTAGGCGGTATTGGAAGGAAACCCTGCAAACATAATTCTGTGGAGGAGGAGGTATTGGAAGGAGATCCTGCATACATAATTCTAAGGGGGAAGAGGGTAGTGGAAAAAGATTCTGCATACATAATTTTGTGGAGAAGAAAGTGGAAGGAGACCCTGCATACATTGTTCTGTGCAGGAAGAGGTAGTGGAAGGAAATCCTGCATTCATAATTTTGTGGAGTACACGGTATTGGAAGGAGATCCTGCATACATAATTCTGTGGAGGAAGAGGGTAGTGTAAAGAGATCCTGCATACATGATTCTGTGGAGAAGGAAGGTAGTGGAAGGAGACCCTGCGTACATAATTCTATGGAGGAGAGTAGTGGAAGGAGACCCTACATACTTAATTCTGTGGAGGAGGTAGTGGAAAGAGACCCTGCATTCCTAATTCTGTGGAGGAGGAGGGTATTGGAAGGAAATCCTACATGCATAATTATGTGGAAAAGGAGGGTAGTGGATAGAGATCCTCCATACATCTGTCTGTGGAGGAGATAGTGCAGGGAGACCCTGCTTCCATAATTTTTTGGAGGAGAAGGAGGTAGTGGGAGGAGACCCTAAATACATAATTCTGTTGAGGAGAAGGGTAATGGAAGGAAATTCTGCATACATAATTCAAATACAAATGCCCCTAAAAAGTGCTTAGGGTTCTGGGTCATGCCCCAGGGACTATTAACCACTTGCTGACCGCCGCACGACTATCTATGGCGGCGGTCAGCCCCTCACAGGCAAAGTGACGTAGGGCTACGTCACTAGCTTGTGAGGGTCTAGGGAGTGAGCGAGCGCGCGCCGCCGGAGGCGCGCTCCCGCTCCCGCGTGGTCACGGACCCCCCCGCGCGTGTGACCGGCGGACCCGATGTCGTCTGTCATTCTCCCCTCTGTATGAGAGATGATCATATGGATCTACTATGTAGATCCGTTGATCACTCTGCATACAGCTGAAGCCACAGCCAATCACAGTTAGAATCACGCCCCTAGGGACACACACAGCCCCTCCCTCTCAAATAAAGTTAACCCCTTCACTACCAGTGTATTTTTACAGTAACAGTGCATATATATAGCACTGATTACTGTAGAAATGTCACTGGTAACCCCAAAAGTGTCAAAAATGTCATTCAAGGGTCCGATCTGTCCGCCGCAATGTCGCAGTACCGCAAAAAAAATTGCAGATCGCCGGCATTACGCGTTAAAAAAAAAAAACAACAAAAATGACAAAAATCTTTCCCTTAGTTAGTAAACGCAATAACTTTTGCGCAAACCAATCAAAATACGCTTTTTGCGATTTTTTTTACCAAACATAGGTAGCATAAAACAAATTGGCCGAAATTGTTAAAAAATTTTGATTTTTACATTTTTTTTGGGGGAATTTCATATAAAAAAAAGGGAAAAATATTGCTATTTTTGCAAAATTTACGCTCTTTTTTTGTTTATAGCACGTGATCAAAAAATCGCACAGGTGATCAAATACCGCCAAAAGAAAGCTCTGTTTGTGGGAAAAAAAGGACGCCAAATTTGTTTAGGTACAGCGTCGCACGACCGCGCAATTGTCCGTTAAAGTCACGCAGTGCCGAATCGCAAAATACCCCCTGGTCAGGAAGGGGGTAAAATCTTCCGGGGCTTAAGTGGTTATTCACACAAAAAAAAGTTTTTAAAAATTTTTGTTTTTGATAGAGAGACAATTATTGAAAAAAGTGAAAAAAGAAAAGAGAGATTTCTTTGGATTTAGTGTCTGGTGGGTCTAAAAAGTGTACCTGTGAAGTTTCAGCTCTGTAGCATGTCCAGAACCAGAAAAAAAAAGAAATTTTTTCTTAGAATTTTTATTAGCGCAGGGATGGGGTTCCGCTCCTTTCACACCTGGGCGTTTTTGTTTCAGGCGTTTATTGGGCTTTTTGTGGACGTCTTTGGAGGCAGGCATAACATCTGAACTTCTGTATAGGGGTATACACACACACACACACACACACATATATACATATATATATATATACACACATACACACATATAGGTGTGAAAGGAGCGGAACCTTAACCTCTGCGCTACTGAAATTATTTGCAGGGATGGTGTTATCCTCCTTTCACACCTATATGTGTGTATGTGTATATATATATATATATATATATATATATATATATATATATATATATATGTGTGTGTGTGTGTATATATACCCCTATACCAGTGGTTCTTAACCTTGTTGGAGGTACTGAACCCCACCAGCTTCATATGCGCATTCACCGAACCCTTCTTAATTGGAAAAATAAAATATGATTTTATGAGTCTAGTCTCGGGAGGGGCACTGCCAGAAAATAAGGTGTTGTTTACAGAACTGAATTAAATGTATCATACAAAGTAAAATGTACAGAGGTCAGTAGGCTGTAGGGCAGCGTACAGAGGTCAGTAGGCTGTAGGGCAGCGTGCAGTAGTGAGTAGTTTGTAGGGCAGCGTGCAGTGGTCAGTAGTTTATAGGGCAGCGTGCAGTGCTCAGTAGTTTGTAGGGTAGCGTACAGTGCTCAGTAGTTTGTAGGGCAGTGTAGCGAGGTCAGTAGCATGTAGGGCAGTGTATAGGGGTGAGTAGCTTTTAGGGCGGTGTAGAAAGGTCAGTAGGATGTAGGGCAGTGTACAGAGGCCAGTAGCATGTAGGGCAGTGTATACGGGTCAGTTGATTGTAGGGAAGGATAGAGTGGTCAGTAGGCTGTAGGACGGCGTACAGAGAATAGGGCAGAGGACAGGAGTTGATAGGATAGAGGATAGGACAGTGTACAGGGATCAGTAAAGCCACACACCAGGGGGCTGGGAGGGCACACACCAGGGGAGGGTCAGGAGGGCACACACCGGGGGGTTATGAGTGCACACACCAGGGGGTTGGAAGGGCATACACTGGGGGGGAGGGTCAGGAGGACACACACACTGTGGGGGAGGGTAGTGAGGGCACACACCAGTGGAGAGTCAGGAGGCCACACACTGGGTGTCAGGAGAGCACACATCAGTGGTTGGGAGGGCACACACTGGGGGAGCCAGGAGGGCACACACGGGGGGGTTGGGAAGGCATACTATGGGGTATCAGGAGGGCACACACTGGGGAGGGTGGGAGGGCATACCATGGGGTGTCAGGAGGGCACACACTTGGGGGGGTTGGGAGGGCATACCATGGGGTGTCAGGAGGGCACACACTGGGGTGGGGGGTTGGGAGGGCATACCATGGGGTGTCAGGAGGGCACACACTGGGGGGAGGTGTTGGGAGGGCATACCATGGGGTATCAGGAGGGCACACACTGGGGGGGTTGGAAGGACATACCATGGGGTGTCAAGAGGGAACACACTGGGGGGAGGTGTTGGGAGGGCATACCATGGGGTGTCAGGAGGACACACACTGGGGGGGAGGTGTTGGGAGGGCATACCATGGGGTATCAGGAGGGCACACACCAGGGGGCATTCACAATGCTTATTGAGCTAAATGAAAAGGACATGCATTTCCATTTGTCAGCTAACAGCACCTCTATGCTAAGCTGCAGTAACTCAGCAGACTTAGCATAGAGGTGCTTGCAAACAAATCCACCATGTACAGCTAGCTGAGCCTACCTCCAGGAACATTCACTCGGCTCTCTCTGCTCAGCTGCTCACACTTCCCTCTTCCAGGCGGGCGCGATCTCCGTGGTCAGGTACATCCCCATCCCGCCCACTCAAGCAGCAAGCAGCCTGCAGGAGATAGGCTGGAAACCTGCTGGGGGAGGTACAGGGGGCAGAGCGTCAAGTGTCTATGTGTAATAGCTGTGAGTCGTCCCGACCGCAGCTCTGATTTCCTGGGGGGAGGGGGTTGGCCTCACAATCAGTAATATTTTCTCTCGGGGGGGAGCAATTGCCCTGTTGCCCTCCCGCCGAACCCCTGAGACTGACTCACCGAACCCCTGGGGTTCGATCGAACCCAGGTTAAGAACCACTGCCCTATACAGAAGTTCAGATGTCATGCCTGCCTCCAAAGATGCCCAAAAAATGAACAATAAACTCCTGAAACAAAAACGCCCAGGTGTGAAACAAGTGGAACCCCATCCCTGCGCTAATAAAAATTCTAAGAAAAATATCTGTTTTTTTTCTTGTTCTAGACATGCTACAGAGCTGAAACTTCACAGGTACACTTTTTAAACCCCCTAGACACTAAATCCAAAGAAATCTTTTCAATAATTTTTTTAATAATTGGCTCTCTTTTTTTTTTTTTGTGTGATTAATAGTCCCTGGGGCATGACCCAGAACCAGAGGCGTACCTAGGGTCTCCAGCGCCCTTGGCGAGGAACTGTATCGGTGCCCCCCCATGGAGAGAGTTTGACAGAGAGAGATGGGGGGGGGTGACAGAGAGAGGGCGGGTGACAGAGAGAGTGGGCGGGTGACAGGGAGAGAGAGAGGGGGTGACAGGGAGAGAGAGAGGAGGTGACAGGGAGAGAGAGAGAGCGAGGGCGAGGGCAGGTGACAGGGAATGAGAGAGAGGGCAGGTGACAGGGAGTGCAAAGAGGGTGACAGGGAGAGAGAGAGGGGAGAGAGAGAGAGAGAGGGCAGGTGACAGGGGGAGAGAGAGAGAGGGGGTGACAGGGAGAGAGAGGGCAGATGACCGGGAGTGAGAAGGGGGTGACAGGGAGTGAGAGAGAGAGAGGGGAGAGAGAGAGAGAGAGAAAGGGCAGGTGACAGGGAGAGAGAGATATGGGGTGACAGGGAGAGAGAGGGCAGGTGACAGGGAGTGAGAAGGGGGTGACAGGGAGTGAGAAGGGAGTGAGAAGGGGGTGACAGGGAGTGAGAAGGGGTGACAGGGTGACAGGGAGTGAGAAGGGAGTGAGAAGGGGGTGACAGGGAGTGAGAAGGGGGTGACAGGGAGTGACAGGGAGTGAGAAGGGGGTGACAGGAAGTGAGAAGGGAGTGAGAAGGGGGTGACAGGGAGTGAAAAGGGGGTAACAGGGAGTGAGAAGGGGGTAACAGGGAGTGAGAAGGGGTGAGAAAGGGGTGACAGAGTGACAGGGAGTAAGAAGGGGGTGACAGGGAGTGAGAAGGGGGTGAGAAGGGGGTGACAGGGAGTGAGAAGGGGGTGACAGGGTGACAGGGAGTGAGAAGGGAGTGAGAAGGGGGTGACAGGGAGTGAGAAGGGGGTGACAGGGAGTGACAGGGAGTGAGAAGGGGGTGACAGGGAGTGAGAATAGAGTGAGAAGGGGGTGACAGGGAGTGAAAAGGGGGTAACAGGGAGTGAGAAGGGGGTAACAGGGAGTGAGAAGGGGGTGAGAAGGGGTTGACAGGGAGTGAGAAGGGGGTGACAGAGTGACAGGGAGTAAGAAGGGGATGACAGGGAGTGAGAAGGGGGTGACAAGGGTGACAAGATGGTGACAGGGAGTGAGAAGGGGGTAACAGGGAGTGAGAAGGGGGTAACAGGGAGTGAGAAGGGGGTGACAGGGAGTGAGAAGGGGGTAACAGGGAGTGAGAAGTGGGTGACAGGGAGTGAGAAGGGGGCGACAGGGAGTGAAAAGGGGATGAGAAAGGGGAGACGGAGTGACAGGGAGTAAGAAGGGGGTGACAGGGAGTGAGAAGGGGGTGACAGGGGGTGAGAAGGGGTGACAAGGGTGAGAAGGGGGTGACAGGGAGTGAGACGAGGGTGACAGGGAGTGAGAAGGGGGTGACAGGGAGTGAGAAGGGGGTTACAGGGAGTGACGGGGGGTGAGAAAGGGGTGACGGAGTGACAGGGAGTAAGAAGGGGGTGACAGGGGGTGACAGGGGGTGAGAAGGGGGTGACGGAGTGAGAAGGGGGTGACGGAGTGAGAAGGGGGTGACAGGGGGTGAGAAGGGGATGACAGGGGGTGACGGAGTGAGAAGGGGGTGACGGAGTGAGAAGGGGGTGACAGGGGTGATAATGGGTGAGAAGGGGGTGACAGGGGGTGGCAAGGAGTGAGAAGGGGATGGCAAGGGGTGACAGGGGGTGAGAAGGGGGTGACCGAGTGAGAAGGGGGTGACGGGGTGACAGGGGGTGAGAAGGTGGTGAGAAGGGGGTGGCAGGGAGTGAGAAGGGGGTGGCAGGGAGTGAGAAGGGGTTGACAGGGGGTGAGAAGGGGATGACAGGGGGTGACGGGGTGACAAGGGGGTGACAGGGAGTGAGAAGGGGGTGACGGAGTGAGAAGGGGGTGACAGGGGGTGAGAAGGGGGTGACAGAGTGAGAAGGGGGTGACAGGGGGTGACGGGGTGACAGGGGGTGAGAACGGGGTGACAGGGAGTGAGAAGGGGGTGGCAGGGGGTGAGAAGGGGTTGACGGAGTGAGAAGGGGGTGAGAAGGGGGTGACAGGGAGACAGTGACAGGGAGTGAGAAGGGGGTGACAGGGGGTGAGAAGGGGGTGACAGAGTGAGAAGGGGGTGACGGAGTGACAGGGAGTAAGAAGGGGGTGACAGGGAGTGAGAAGGGGGTGACATGGAGTGAGAAGGGGGTGACAGAGTGACAGGGAGTAAGAAGGGGATGACAGGGAGTGAGAAGGGGGTGACAAGGGGGTGACAGGGAGTGAGAAGAGGGTGACAGGGAGTGAGAAGGGGGTAACAGGGAGTGAGAAGGGGGTAACAGGGAGTGAGAAGGGGGTGAGAAAGGGGTGACGGAGTGACAGGGAGTAAGAAGGGGGTGACAGGGAGTGAGAAGGGGGTGACAGGGAGTGAGAAGAGGGTGACAGAGTGACAGGGAGTAAGAAGGGGATGACAGGGAGTGAGAAGGGGGTGACAAGGGTGAAAAGGGGGTGACAAGAGGGTGACAGGGATTGAGAAGGGGGTAACAGGGATTGAGAAGGGGGTGACAGGGAGTGAGAAGGGGGTAACAGGGAGTGAAAAGGGGGTGACAGGGAGTGAGAAGGGGGTGACAGGGAGTGAGAAGGGGGTGACGGAGTGACAGACAGTAAGAAGGGGGTGACAGGGAGTGAGAAGGGGGTGACAAGGGGGTGAAAAGGGTGAGAAGGGGTGACAGGGAGTGAGACGAGGGTGACAGGGAGTGAGAAGGGGGTGACAGGAAGTGACAGGGGGTGAGAAAGGGGTGACGGAGTGACAGGGAGTAAGAAGGGGGTGACAGGGGGTGAGAAGGGGGTGACAGGGGGTGAGAAGGGGGTGACGGAGTGAGAAGGGGGTGAAGGAGTGAGAAGGGGGTGACAGTGGGTGAGATGGGGATTACAGGGGTGACGGAGTGAGAAGGGGGTGACAGGGGTGATAGGGGGTGAGAAGGGGGTAACAGGGGGTGAGAAGGGGGTGGCAGGGAGTGAGAAGGGGATGGCAGGGGGTGACAGGGTGTGAGAAGGGGGTGACCGAGTGAGAAGGGGGTGACGGGGTGACAGGGGGTGAGAAGGTGGTGAGAAGGGGATGACAGGGGGTGACGGGGTGACAAGGGGGTGACAGGGAGTGAGAAGGGGGTGACGGAGTGAGAAGGGGGTGACAGGGGATGAGAAGGGGGTGACAGAGTGAGAAGGGGGTGACAGGGGGTGATGGGGTGACAGGGGGTGAGAAGGGGGTGACAGGGAGTGAGAAGGGGGTGGCAGGGGGTGACAGAGTGAGAAGGGGGTGACAGGGGGTGATGGGGTGACAGGGGGTGAGAAGGAGGTGACAGGGAGTGAGAAGGGGGTGGCAGGGGGTGAGAAGGGGGTGACGGAGTGAGAAAGGGATGACGGAGTGAGAAGGGGGTGAGAAGGGGGTGACAGGGAGTGAGATGGGGGTGACAGGGGGTGAGAAGGGGGTGACAGAGTGAGAAGGGGGTGACAGGGAGTGAGAAGGGGGTGGCAGGGGGTGACAGAGTGAGAAGGGGATGAGAAGGGGGTGACGGAGTGAGAAGGGGGTGAGAAGGGGGTGAGAAGGGGGTGGCAGGGGGTGACGGAGTGAGAAGGGGGTGACGGAGTGAGAAGAGGGTGAGAAGGGGATGGCAGGGGGTGAGAAGGGGGTGACGGAGTGAGAAGGGGGTGAGAAGAGGGTGGCAGGGGTGAGAAGGGGGTGGCAGGGGGTGAGAAGGGGGTGACGGGGTGAGAAGGGGGTGAGAAGGGGTGACAGGGATACAGTGAAAGGGAGTGAGAAGGGGGTGACAAGGCCCGATACACCGCCCACGGTCCACACACTCTCCATCCTACTGCACAACACCGACCCGGCTCCCCACAGACACACACTATCCCCCTCCCGTAAACCTGTCACTGGGCGCGCTCCCCTCCCCCTCACCTCCGATCAGCACAGCTGCGTGCAGCATCCTCTCAGCCTTGTCCGGCGGCGGGAACGGGTGGGCGGGGACAGCCGGGGACAGCCCCTCCTTTCAGTACAAACAGAGAGCAGGGGGCGGGGCCGGATCACAACCTGGAAATACGATGGGCGGAAGAAAAGGGGGGGGCACCGGCCGCGTGGGGCGCAGGCTGAACAGAGGAGCAATAGGAGTGGTATTTCACTGCTACACTGGCAATACTTTTGCGCCCCCCCCTCGGCCTGCGCCCCTGGCGGGCGCCATCCTGGCCAATCCCATGGTACGCCCCTGCCCAGAACCCTAGGCACTTTTTAGGGGCATTTATTGGGTTTTAGGGCTTCAAAATTGTGTTTTTTGATTCCATATATACATATACACACATACACACACATATATATATATATATATATATATATATATATATATATATACAGAAGTTCAGATGTCATGCCTGCCTCCAAAGACGCCCAAAAAATGCACAATAATCGCCTGAAACAAAAACGCCAAGGTGTGAGAGGAGCGGAACCCTATACCTGCGCTACTGAAATTATTTAATTAGCGCAGGGATGGGGTTCTGCTCCTTTCACACCTATATGTGTGTATGTGTATACAGTGGGGATCGAAAGTTTGGGCACCCCAGGTAAAAATTTGTATTAATGTGCATAAAGAAGCCAAGGAAAGATGGAAAAATCTCCTAAAGGCATCAAATTACAGATTAGACATTCTTATAATATGTCAACAAAAGTTAAATTTTATTTCCATCATTTATACTTTCAAAATAACAGAAAACAAAAAAATGGTGTCTGCTAAAGTTTGGGCACCCTGCAGAGTTAATATCTTGTACTGCCCCCTTTGGCAAGTATCACAGCTTGTAAATGCTATTTGTAGCCAGCCAAGAGTCTTTCAATTCTTGTTTGAGGTATCTTTGCCCATTCTTCCTTACAAAAGTCTTCCAGTTCTTTGAGATTTCTGGACTGTCTGTCACGCACCGCTTTTTCAAGGTCTATCCATAGATTTTCAATTATGTTGAGGTCAGGAGATTGTGAAGGCCATGGCAAAACCTTCAGTTTACGCCTCTTGATGTAATCCCCCGTGGATTTTGAGGTGTGTTTAGGATCATTATCCATTTGTAGAAGCCATCCTCTCTTTAACTTCAGCATTTTCACAGATGGCATCAAGTTACCATCCAAAATTTGCTGAAATTATATTGAATCCATTTTTCCTTCTACTCGTGAGATGTTCCCTGTGCCACTGGCTGCAATGCAACCCAGAAGCATGATTGATCCACCCCCATGCTTAACAGTTGGACAGAGGTTCTTTTCATTAAATTCTGTGCCCCTTCTTCTCCAAACGTACCTTTGTTCGTTCTGGCCAAAAAGTTAAATTTTAACCTCATCGGTCCACAGAACTTGTTTCCAAAATGCATCAGGCTTGTCTATATGTTCATTTGCAAAGTTCAAATACTGATTTTTGTGGTGAGGACGTAGAAGAGGTTTTCTTCTGATGACTCTTCCATGAAGACCATATTTGTACAAGTATCTCTTTATAGTGGAATAGTGTACCACAACTCCAGTGTCTGCCAGATCTTTCTGGAGGGATCGTGCAGTCAAACATGGGTTTTGAATTGTTTTTCTCACAATCCTGCGAGCTGTTCTGTCTGATATATTTCTTGGTCTTCCAGGTCTTGCTTTAACTTCCACTGTTCCTGATGACTGCCATTTCTTAATTACATTCCGAACAAAGGATATTGACATCTGAAAATGCTTTGCTATCTTCTTATAGCCTTCTCCAGCTTTGTGAGCGTCAACTATTTTCAGTTTCAGTTTTCTAGACAACTGCTTAGAAGATCCCATGGTGCTGATTGTTGGGGCAAGGTCAGATGAGTTTGGGCATTTAAAACCTTTGAGATTGACATCACGTGGTCTTCCCAGACGATGACTGAGAACAATCCATGACACTGGCAGGTCTCAGCCTTGCAAAGGGGGCAGTGCATGCTATAAATTCTGCAGGGTGCCCAAACTTTTGCAGAGGCCATTTTTTCTATAATTTTGTCAATGATGGAAATAAAATCTAACTTTTGTTGACATATTATAAGAATGTCTAATCTGTAATTTGATGCCTTTTGGAGATTTTTCCATCTTTCCTTGGCTTCTTTATGCACATTAATACAAAATTTTACCTGGGGTGCCCAAACTTTTGATCCCCACTGTACATACATGTGTGTGTGTGTATATATACCCCTACACAGAAGTTCAGATGTCATGCCTGCCTCCAAAGACGTCCACAAAAAAGCCCAATAAATGCCTGAAACATAAACGCTCAGGTGTGAAAGGAGCGGAGCCCCATCCCTGCTCTATTAAAAATTTAAAGAAAAATTATCTTTTTCTTCTGGCGGTCACCCTGACATGGATGAGTTCGGTCACCCTGGCATAGCAGTCAGAGTCAGTTCACCCTAAACTACACTACGGTCACCCTGACACTTAACACTTTCCCTACAGAAACTAGATTATTGAATCTAACTATAGTGGTAAAAAGTACCCTAACTACACTGCATATCCCTTTCCTCACACTAATAATTGCTAAATGACACTGGAGCAGCAGGTGTTACAGAACTGCTTCCACTCTCTTCCACATCCTCTCTATTACAGTGCTAGAGATTTGGCAGGGCTATGTTATATACTGGGGGGCGTATTCACTACTGATTGGCCTCTGGACCCCCTAGTCACTCCAATCACATTCCTAGCATCCTCCTGCCCCCTCAATTGGCTTTTACTCACGTTTCTGGTCCAATCACGGGCTTTTAAAGCCCAGTTCCTGTCCCATTGCATTTTGGGCGGTTCTGGTGCCGAATTCCGAACATTTACCGCAAAAAGTTCGGAATTCGGCCGAATTTCGAACAGCCAATGTTCGGGTCGAACCGATGGTCGACCCGAACCGTTCGATCATCCCTAGTCCTGCATACATAATTCTGTGGAGGAGGAAGTTGGTTGAAGAAGATCCTGAATACATAAATCTGTAAATGAGGAGGGTATTAGAAGGAAATTCTGCATATATAATTCATTGGAGGAGGAGGGTAGTGGAAATAGATTCTGCATAAATAAGTATTTGGAGGAGCAATGTAGTGAAAGGAAACCCTGCATACATACTGTAATTCTGTGGAGGAGGATGGTGGTGGAAGGAGATTCTGCATACATAGTTCTGTGGAGGAGGAGGTAGTGGAAGGTCTGTGGAGGAGAAGGATAGGGGAAGGAGATCCTGAATACATAATTCTGCGGATGAGGAGGTATTAGGAGACCCTGCATATATAATTCTGAAGAGCAGCATTTTCAGAGAGAGAGACCTTTTTGTGTGTGTAAGCAACAACTTTATTTGCTGTTTTGCTGCTGGGACCCTCATGTTTTTTTTTTTTAGGGGGAGGGCTTATATTTTTATTACATTTTCATATACTTTTTATGTTCTGTTGCTTTTTAAATGAAGGTGAAGTTTACATTTTTAATAAAACTGCTTAAATATACTCCATTATTGATTTATTTTATTTTTTTTAATAAAACTGTCCGGTGTCTCTCCTGTTATAAAAAAAATTGTCCTAGTAAAACTGCTTAAATACTGATTATTTCTTAATTAAAAGCTAACTGAGGTCTCCATTTCTAAATGTGGTCTTGCAAAAGTACTTAAATACTGTGTATAGGGTCAGTACAATATTTGGCTGGCTTATTCTTTGGAAATATTACTCTCTAAAGTTATTGTCTCGATTACCAGCTGCCTGATGTCTCTCTGTGAAACTGAATATATCTGTAGGTTTTTATACATTTCCTCATGTGAATACTGCAAAAATTCATTGATATCATTTTCTATTTCCTTTACAGGTAAAAGTGTTAAAGAAGAAATGTCACAGCTGAAGAATAACAGTGAGCATAAAAGGGTCATGGGTTGCTTTTTACCTTCCTGAATAAACAGCAGTGAAGTTTAGTAAAAAATAAAGCAGATATAATTCTGTGGAGGAGGAGGTAGTGGAAGCAGACTCTGCATACATAATTACGTGGAGGAGGAATTTGGAAAGAAACTCTGCATACATAATTCTGTGGAGGAGGAGGGTAGTAGAAGGAGATCCTGCATACATAATTCTGTGGGAGAGGAGGTATTGGAAGGAGATCCTGCATACATAATTCTATGGAGGAAGAGGGTAGTGGAAAAAGATTCTGCATACATAATTATGTGGAGAAGATAGTGGAAGGAGACCCTGCATACATTGTTCGGTGCAGTAGGAGGTAGTAGTGGAAGAAGATCCTGCATACATAATTTTTTGGAGGAGGACAGTAGTGGAAGGAGACCCTGCATACATAATTCTGTGAAGGAGGAGGTATTGGAAGGAAACCCTGCATATATAATTTTGTGGAGGAGGAGGGTAGTGTAAGGAGACCCTGCATACATAAATCTGTGGATGAGGAGGATAGTGGAAGGAGGTTCTGCATACATAGATCTGCGGAGGAGATAATGGAGGGAGACCCTACATACATAATTCTGTGGAGGAGGAGTGTAGTGGAAGAAGATCCTGAATACATAAATCTGTAGATGAGGAGGGTATTAGAAGGAAATTCTGCATGCATCATTCATTGGAGGAGGAGGGTAGTGGAAGGAAATCCTACATATCTAATTCTGTGGAGGAGGATGGTGTTGGAAGGAGATTCTGCATACATAATTCTTTGGAGGAGAAGGATAGGGGAAGGAGATCCTGAATACATAATGCTGTGGATGAGGAGGTATTAGAAGAAGATCCTCCATATATAATTCTGTAAAGGAGCGTTTTCCTGTAGAGGAGTGTTGTTGCTGACACACTTTTTGGTGTGTGTCAGCAACAACTTTATTTGCTGTTTAGCTGCTGGCACCCTCTTGCTTTTTTTTTTTTTTTTTTTGGGGGGGGGGGGGCTTATATTTTTATCACATTTTCATATACTTTTTATGTTCTGTTGTTTTTCAAATGAAAGTGAAGCTTACATTTTTAATAAAACTGCTTAAATGTACTCCATTGTTGATTTTTTTTTTAAATAAAACTGTCCGGTGTCTCTCCTGTTATATAAAAATGCCTAAATACTAATTATTTATTAATTAAAAGCTAACTGAGGACTCCATTTCTAAATGCTGTCTTGTAAAAGTACTAAAATACTTTATATAGTGTCAGTTCAATATTTGGCTGGCTTATTCCTTGGAAATATTACTCTCTAACGTTAATGTCTCGATTACCAGCTGCCTGATGTCTCTCTGTGAAACTGAATATATCTGTAGGTTTTTATACATTTTCTCATGTGAATACTGCAACAGCAAGTACATTTACTGATATCATTTTCTATTTCCTTTACAGGTAAAAATATTGAAGAAGAAATGTCACAGCTGACGAATAACAGTGAGCATAAAAGGGTCATGGGTTGCTTTTTACCTTCCTGAATAAACAGCAGTGAAGTTTAGTAAAAATAGAGCAGATATGATTCTGTGGAGGAGGCGGTAGTGGAAGGAGATCCTGGATACATAATTCTAATGGAAGGAGTGGGTAGTGGAAGGAGAAAATTATTTGGAGGGGGAAGTAGTGAAAGGAGACTCTGCATACATAATTTTCTGGAATTATCTAGAGGAGGGTACTTATCTCTTACCTGGTTGGTGAGCCTGACGTGCGGAGGAAGGCCTCTTATACAGCTCTGGCTCTTGGGCCACTGGTGGTGAGACAGTAGCATGGCGGGGTAGGAGCCCTTATGATCTGTCCTGTAGTCTGTTTAGGTAGTAGCTGGGAAGGAAGCCAGGAGTATCTGACAGCCAGCAGATGAGACAGCAGACAGACATGCCAGCGGGATAGCTGGAAGCAGGCAGATTGGCTTGGCTGATGACAGACTGTGGATGCACAGCAGGAAGAAGGTGCTAGAAGATGCTGAGCTGAGCTGGAGCTCCTGCTTGAAGGAGCTGTAACAGGCTGGAAGAGCTGGAAGCAGGGTCAGATGAGCTGGGTCAGTAACAGACAGACAGACGAGGCATATACGGCAGGCAGTAGCATAGTCGGGTCACAGGCAGAGTCGGCAATGGATGCAGGATCAATAGGTGCAGCAGGCAGAGACAGAATCCAAGGTAAAGCCAGGGGTCAGGACAAGTAGCAGACAGGATCATTTTGAAGCAAGCCAGGTCAAGATCAGATGTCAAAAGCAGGAATCAGGAATGCAGGAACATACACAGAACGCTGTAGACCAAACAGCAATTAGCCAGTGCTGAAGCTCCGTTTCAATAGGCGGTTTGGCGCCAGCCTTGGTGACAGATGCGTGCTCGCAAATGCATGTTTGCCGACGTCTGTTTGGCTCATTCTTGTCTGGCGCATGCGCATACATGTGCACCTGTAAACAGCATCTGTACTATGGCAAAGCCTTTCCTTATGGGCAGCCTCTGGATGCCCAGCTGGCTCTTCAGGGGGTGAATGCAGAAAAACGTACAAACCAGGTCCATAGCATGTAGATTACGCTCAGTTTCCCAGGAGTTTTCCTCTGGCCCACTATGACAAAGATGGCTGTACAGCCCTCAGAGGATGGCAGCTCCACTATGAAGTCCATAGAGATAATTTTCCATGGCCTGTACAGCACCCAGTACTGTTACTTGAACATCTTCTGGGACAAAGATTTGATCTCCCTTCCAAATAAGTCCCTCTTTTGCCTGTAAGGTGTCCCTGATAGGACTGGAGGTAACTGCAGATGCTTGCTTCGGCTGTGATATGAGATCAGTCTGTAGCAACAGAAGGTTCCCTGCTGGCAGGATAGTATCTGGTGCTGGCAAGCCCTTAGGGTCCTCAAACATGCGTGACAATGCATCAGGCTTGACATTCTTTGACCCGGGTCTGTAGGTAATGTGGAATGAGTACCTTGAAAAGAAGAGTGCCCATGGGGCCTTGCGAGGTTTTAGACATTTAGCAGCCCTTTAGAAGCTCAAGGCTTTTTGTGATCTGTATAGAGCAGTATTGGGTGAGTTGCCCCTTCTAACAGATATCTCCATGTAATGCATACTGGCTCATTATGCCTTTGTCTTACATGTTTTGCCCCCCCCAAGGATTACAACCTCTTTAAGAGTTTACACAATCATTTTATATTTCTATTTACACTAAGCATACAGCCATTTAATACTATATCTTCCTATATACCATGGCTGTGCCTTGCAAGCATGAAAATATTTGCTCCCGTGAGTCATCAAACATTAAGGAATATTCACTTATTTGAAATTTTTTCCATTTCAGAAAAAAAATGTGAAGATAAAATTACACAACTGGAGGCTGATAGTAAGTATTTTATGCTCCCAGATTGTTTTTAACTTGGATTTGCAATTAGTTCTCATAAATACAAAGAAGTAAAATCTAATGGAAAATGCATACATAATTCTGTGGAGGAGAAAGTAGTGGAAGGAGATGCTGCATACTTAATTCTGTGGAGGAGGACGTAGTGGAAGGAGATGCTGCATACATAATTCTGTGGAGGAGGAGGGTAGTAGAAAGAGATTCTGCATACATAATTCTCTGCAGGAGGAGGTATTGGAAGGAGATCCTGCATACATAATTCTGAGGAGGTAGTAGTGGAAGGAGATCCTGCATACATAATTCTGTGGAGGAGGAGAGTAGTGGAAGGAGACCCTGCATACATAATTCTCTGCAGGAGGAGGTATTGGAAGGAGATCCTGCATACATAATTCTGAGGAGGTAGTAGTGGAAGGAGATCCTGCATACATAATTCTGTGGAGGAGGAGAGTAGTGGAAGGAGACCCTGCATACATAAATCTGTGGAGGAGGAGGAGGTAGTGCAAGGTGATGCTGCATACATAAATCTGTGGAGAAGGAGGATAGTGGAAGGAGGTTCTGCATACATAGGTCTGCGGAGGAGATAACGGAGGGAGACCATACATACATAATTCTGTGGAGGAGGAGTGTAGTGGAAGGACATTCTGCATACATAATGTTGTGGAGAAGGAGGTGGTAGAAGAAGATCCTGAATAAATAAATCTGTAGATGAGGAGGATAGTAGAAGGAAATTCTGCATACATAATTAATTGAAGGAGGAGGAGGGTAGTGTAAAGAGATTCTGCAAAAATAATTATTTGGAGGAGGATGGTAGTGAAAGGAAACCCTGCATACATAGTTCTGTGGAGGAGGATGGCGATGGAAGGAGATTCTGCATACATAATTCTGTAGAGGAGGTTGGTGGAAGGAGACCCTGCATACATAATTCTGTGGATGAAAAGATATTAGAAGGAGACCCTGCATATATAATTCTGTAGAGCAGCGTTTTCAGACAGAGAGACCTTTTTGTGTGTGTCAGCAACAACTTTATTTGCTGTTTAGCTGCTGGGACCCTCTTGCATTTTTGGGGGGAGGGCTTATAATTATATCACATTTTCATATACTTTTTATGTTCTGTTGTTTTTTAAATGAAGGTGAAGATTACATTTTTAATAAAACTGCATAAATATACTCCATTGTTGATTTTTTTTTTTTAATAAAACTGGCCAGTGTCTCTCCTGTTATATAAATTGTCCTCATAAAACTGCTTAAAAACTGATTATTTCTTAATTTAATTTCAGCCATTTAATACTATATTTTCCTATATACCATGGCTGTGCCTTGAAAGCATGAAAATATTTGATCTTGTGAGTCATTAAACATTATGGAATATTCACTTATTTGAATTCTTTTCCATTTTTAGAAAAAAAATCTGAAGATGAAATTACACAACTGAAGGCTAATAGTAAGTATTTTATGCTCCCAGATTGTTTTTAACTTGGATTTGCAATTAGTTCTCATGAATACAAAGAAGTAAAATCTAATGGAAAAGGCATACATGATTCTGTGGAGGAGAAAGTAGTGGAAGGAGATTGTACATACTTAATTCTGTGGAGGACAAGGTATTGGAAGGAGATACTGCATACATAATTCTGTGGAGGAGGACGTGGTGGAAGGAGATGCTGCATACATAATTCTGTGGAGGAAGAGAGTAGTGGAAAGAGATTCTGCATACATAGTTCTGTGAAGGAGATAGTGGAAGCAGACCGTACATACATGATTCTATGGAGTAGGAGGGTAGTGGAAGGAGACCCTGCATACATTGTTCTGTGCAGGAGGAGGTAGTGGAAGGAGATCCTGCATACATAATTCTGAGGAGGAGGAGGTATTGGAAGGAGATCCTGCATACATAATTCTGTGGAGGAGGAGGTATTGGAAGGAGATCCTGCATACATAATTCTATGGAGGAAGAGAGTAGTGGCAAAATGTTCTACATACATAATTCTGTGGAGAAGATAGTGGAAGGAGACCCTGTATACATTGTTCTGTGCAGGAGGAGTTAGTGGAAGGAGATCCTGCATACATAATACTGAGGAGGAGGAGAGTAGTGGAAGGAGATCCTGCATACAAAATTCTGTGAAGGAGGAGAGTAGTGGAAGGAGACCCTGCATACATAATTATGTGGAGGAGGAGAGTAGTGTAAGGAGACCCTGCATATATAATTATGTGTAGTAGGAGGGAAGTGGACGGAGACCCTGCATACATAGATCTGTGGAGGAGGAGGTAGTGCAAGGTGATTCTGCATACATAAATCTGTGGAGAAGGAGGATAGTGGAAGGAGGTTCTGCATACATAGGTCTGTGGAGGAGATAATGGAGGGAGACCCTACATACATAATTCTGTGGAGGAGGAGTGTCATGGAAGGAGATTCTGCATACGTAATGTTGTGGAAATGGAGGTAGTGGAAGAAGATCCTGAATACATAAATCTGTAGATGAGGAAGATAGTAGAAGGAAATTCTGCATACATAATTCATTGGAGGAGGAGGGTAGTGTAAAGAGATCCTGCAAAAATAATTATTTCGAGGAGGATGGTAGTGAAAGGAAACCCTGCATACATAGTTCTGTAGAGGAGGTTGGTGGAAGGAGATCCTGAATACATAATTCTGTGGAGCAGCGTTTTCAAAGAGAGAGACCTTTTTGTGTGTGTCAGCAACAACTTTATTTGTTGTTTAGCTGCTGGGACCCTCTTGCTTTTTTGGGGATAGGGCTTATAATTATATCACATTTTCATATACTTTTTATGTTCTGTTTTTTTTTAAATGAAGGTGAAGTTTACATTTTTAATAAAACTGCTTAAAAGTACTCCATTGTTGATTTTTTTTTTTTTAAATAAAACTGACCAGTGTCTCTCCTGTTATATAAATTGTCCTTGTAAAACTGCTTAAAAAATGATTATTTCTTAATTTCATTTCAGCCATTTAATACTATATCTTCCTATATACCATGGCTGTGCCTTGAAAGCATGAAAATATTTGCTCTTGTGAGTCATTAAACATTAAGGAATATTCACTTATTTGAATTCGTCTCCGTTTTTAGAAAAAAAATCTGAAGATGAAATTACACAACTGAAGGCTAATAGTAAGTATTTTACGCTCCCAGATTGTTTTTAACTTGGATTTGCAATTAGTTCTCATGAATACAAAGAAGTAAAATCTAATGGAAAATGCATACATGATTCTGTGGAGGAGGACGTGGTGAAAGGAGATCCTGCATACATAATTCTGTGGAGGAGGAGGTATTGGAAGGAGATACTGCATACATAATTCTGTGGAGGAAGAGGGTAGTGGAAAGAGATTCTGCATACATAATTCTGTGAAGGAGATAGTAGAAGCAGACCGTACATACATGATTCCATGGAGTAGGAGGGTAGTGGAAGGAGATCCTGCATAAATAATTCTGTGAAGGAGATAGTGGAAGGAGACCCTGCATACATTGTTCTGTGGAAGGAGATCCTGCATACATAATTCTGTGGAGAAGATAGTGGAAGGAGACCCTGCATACATTGTTCTGTGCAGGAGGAGGTAGTGGAAGGAGATCCTGCATATATAATTTTGTGGAGGAGGAGGTAGTGGAAGGTGATCCTGCAAACATAAATCTGTGAATGTGAAGGGTAGAGGAAGGAGATCCTTTATACATAATTCTATGGAGGAAGAGTGTAGTGGCAAAAGGTTCTGCATGCATAATTCTGTGGAGAGGATAGTGGAAGGAGACCCTGCATACATAGTTCTGTGCAGGAGGAGGTAGTGGAAGGAGATCCTGCATACATAATTCTGAGGAGGTAGTAGTGGAAGGAGATCCTGCATACATAATTCTGTGGAGGAGGAGAGTAGTGGAAGGGCACCCTGCATATATAATTATGTGGAGTAGGAGGGCAGTGGAAGGAGACCCTGCATACATAGATCTGTGGAGGAGGAGGTAGTGCAAGGTGATTCTGCATACATAAATCTGTGGAGAAGGAGGATAGTGGAAGGAGGTTCTGCATACATAGGTCTGCGGAGGAGATAATGGAGGGACACCCTGTAAACATAATTCTGTTGAGGAGGAGTGTAGTGGAAGGAGATTCTGCAAACAGAATGTTGTGGAGAAGGAGGTAGTGGAAGAAGATCCTGAATACATAAATCTGTAGATGAGGAGGATAGTAGAAGGAAATTCTGCATACATAACTCATTGGAGGAGGAGGAGGAGGAGGGTAGTGTAAAGAGATCCTGCAAAAATAATTATTTGGAGGAGGATGGTAGTGAAAGAGAACCCTGCATACATAGTTCTGTGGAGGAGGAGGTTGGTGGAAGGAGATCCTGAATACACAATTTTATGGAGGAGGAGGAGGTTGTTGGAATAGATAATTCTGTGGATGAGGAGGTATTAGAAGGAGACCCTGCATAAATAATTCTGTAGAGCAGCGTTTTCAGAGAGAGACCTTTTGTGTGTGTCAGCAACAACTTTATTTGCTGTTTAGCTGCTGGGACCCTCTTGCTTTTTTGGGGGGAGGGCTTATAATTATATCACATTTTCATGTACTTTTTATGTTCTGTTGTTTTTTAAATGAAGGTGAAGATTACATTTTTAATAAAACTGCATAAATATACTCCATTGTTGATTTTTTTTTTTTTTTTTTTTTAATAAAACTGGCCAGTGTCTCTCCTGTTATATAAATTGTCCTCATAAAACTGCTTAAAAACTGATTATTTCTTAATTTAATTTCAGCCATTTAATACTATATTTTCCTATATACCATGGCTGTGCCTTGAAAGCATGAAAATATTTGATCTTGTGAGTCATTAAACATTATGGAATATTCACTTATTTGAATTCTTTTCCATTTTTAGAAAAAACATCTGAAGATGAAATTACACAACTGAAGGCTAGGGTTGAGCGGACACCTAGATGTCCGTGTTCGACGGGTTCGGCCGAACTTTAAAAAAAAGTCCGGGTCCGTGTCCCGGACTTTTACTGAACTTTTCCCGGACACCGAACCCCATTGAAGTCAATGGGGACCCGAACTTTAAGGCACTAAAATGGCTCTAAAACACCAATGGAAAGGGCTAGAGTGCTGCAAATGGCAGCAAAACGTAGTTAAGAGCATGGCAAGTGCTCTGCAAACAAATGTGGATAGGGAAATAACTTAAAACAACAAAAAAAAAACAGAAAAATAAAACAATGTTCTTCATCTCTGAAGGACGAGGCCCATAAGGAGTAGGAGGGAGGTTGAGGTGGTGGTGGATGTGGCAGTGTCATAGGCGTGCGCACAGGGTGTGCCTGGTGTACCTGGGCACACCCTAATCACCTAGGGCACATAGCATTATCGCTCTGTTTGCCAGTGAAGAGATGGGAAAGATCTCCCTCGCACCTGCTCTGCTCTATTTCTCTTTGCCAGCAGGGAGAGTAATGTATCGGGGCCATGTACATGTAGGCAAACACATGCATGTGTATTTCAGCTTTGGGGTGCACACCCTAATGCAATAGGCTGCGCACACCTATGGGCGGTGTAGGTGGAAGCGGCGGTGGAGGAGGACCAGGGCCGGATTAAGAGCATCATGGTCTTGGTGCTGAGGATTTTGAAGGGCCTTAAGTGCCGTGCCTTGGCATGCACCCAGAGGAGGAAGGGTGCAGCCATGCATGCCTAATTCAACATGGGATGCTGTCTCTGAAGCCCATAAACACATCCATGCATCGGCAACTGTCCCTCCTTGTCCGGCCTTCGCGCTGTGTGGGGAGGTTCTGAGGGTGCTGCCTGGGGAAGCGAGCATAGAAGCCAGACTTCTGTGTTTACAAGTGACAGAAGAGCGGTCACAGTGAATATGGCCAACCCGGGGCCTATATAAAAGGTAGGGGCCTGCATGGAGCTGCAGCTCCAATAGCCCCTACGTTAATCTGGCCCTGAGGAGGAGGACGAGGTAGCCAACACTGCTTCTTTTCACAAATTTTAAATGAGGGTACACCCCAAAAGAGTGAGAAAGAGCAAAAATGGAACAATGGCTGGGTAAGGTCGGTATCCATTGCTATTCTGCACAAGGTACGGAAAAGTCCCGTGGGATCCATGCCTGGTTCATTTTAATGAACGTGAGCTTGTCCACATTGTCTCTGGACAGGCGGCTGCGCTTGTCTGTTATAACACCCCCAGCCGTGCTAAATACCCGTTCAGATAATACACTGGCTGCAGGGCACGCCAGCACCTCCAAGGCGTAAAGGGCAAGCTCAGGCCATGTGCCCAATTTGGAGACCCAGAAGTTGAAGGGGTTAGACTTCTCATTCACTACATGTAGGCGTGTGCACACATACTGCTCCACCATGTTGGTAAAATGCTGCCTCCTGCTAAGACGTTCCATCTGAGCTGCTGGTGCTGCTGTTTGTTGTGGCGTGCTGACAAAGCTTTTCCACATTTCGGCCATGCTAACCCTGCCTTCTGAGGTGCTGGCGGTGCCCTGGTTGAGTTGGCGACCTCCTCCTCCTCTGCCTTGTGCTTCCACTGTGGCCCCGCTGTCAGATGGGAATGCCAGCAGCATCGCGTCTACCAGCGTGCGCTTGTACTCGCGCATCTTGCGATCGCGCTCCAGTGAGTGAATTAAGGACGGTACGTTGTCCTTGTAACGGGGATCCAGCAGCGTGGCCACCCAGTAATCAGCACAAGTTAGAATGTGGGCAACTCGGCGGTCGTTGTGGAGACACTGCAGCATGTAATCGCTCATGTGTGCCAGGCTGCCCAGAGGCGACGAAAGGCTGTCCTCTGTGGGAGGTGTATCGTCCATGTCCTCTGTATCCCCCCAGCCACGCACCAGTGATGGCCATGAGCTGGCCTGGGTGCCACCCTGCTGTGAACATGGTTCCATCTCCTCCTCCAGCTCCTCCTCCTCCTCATCCTCCTCATTCTCCAGAACTGTGCCCCTGCTGGACAATTGTGTCCCTGGCGTTTGTGTGTGCAGGAACCCACCCTCGGAGCCCCTTGCGAATGACTGCCCTGAAAGCCTTTGAAATGTTACCTCTTCATCCTCCTCCTCCTCCTCCTCATCCTGTGCCACATCCTCTTCCATCATCGCCCGAATTGTTTTTTCAAGGAGGCATAGAAGTGGGATAGTTAAGCTGAGAACGGCGTCATTGCCACTGGCCATGTTGGTGGAGTACTCAAAACAGCGCAACAAGGCACACAGGTCTCGCATGGAGGCCCAGTTATTGGTGGTGAAGTGGTGCTGTTCCGCAGAGCGACTCACGCGTGCGTGCTGCAGCTGAAACTCCACTATGGCCTGCTGCTGCTCGCACAGTCTTTCCAGCATGTGCAAGGTGGAGTTCCACCTTGTGGGCACGTCACATATGAGGCGGTGAGCGGGAAGGCCGAAGTTACGCTGCAGCGCTGCCAGGCGAGCAGCAGCAGGGTGAGAACGCCGAAAGTGCGCACAAACGGCCCGCACTTTCTGCAGCAGCTCTGACATATCGGGGTAGTTTTTAAGGAACCTCTGCACCACCAAATTCAGCACATGCGCCAGGCAAGGGATGTGCGTCAAACCGGCTAGGCCCAGAGCTGCTATGAGATTTCTCCCGTTATCGCATACCACCAGGCCGGGCTTGAGGCTCGCTGGCAGCAACCACTCATTTGTTTGCTGTTCCATGCTCCTCCACAACTCCTGCACGGTGTGTGGTTTGTCCCCCAAACAGGCAAGTTGTAAAACTGCCTGCTGTCGTTTACCCCTGGCCGTGCTGAAGTTGGTGGTGAAGGTGTTACGATGTCTGGATGAGGAGGCGGTAGAGGATGAGGAAGCGGAGTAGGAGGAGTTAGGAACAGGAGGCAAACTGAAGCGCCCTGCAATCCTCGGTGGTGGAAGGACATGCGCCAAATTGCTATCCGCCTCAGGCCCATCCGCCACTGCATTTACCCAGTGTGCCGTTAGGGAGATATAACGCCCCTGACCGTGCTTACTGGTCCACGTATCGGTAGTTAGGTGGACCTTGGCACAGATGGCGTTGCGCAGTGCACACCTGATTTTTTCCCCCACTTGGTTGTGTAGGGAAGGGATGGCTTGCCTGGAAAAGTAGTGGCGGCTGGGCACGACGTACTGTGGGACAGCCACCGACATAAGCTTTTTAAAACTGTGCGTCTCCACCAGATGGAATGACAGCATTTCAAAGGCCAAGAATTTTGAAATGCTGGCATTCAGGGCCAGGGATCGCGGGTGGGTAGGGGGGTACTTCCTCTTCCTCTCAAGTGTTTGGGAGATGGAAATCTGAACGCTTCCACGGGACATTGTGGAGATGGTTGTTGGTGACCCAGGTGGTGGTGTTGCTGACAGATCGTCTGTTTGCGGGGTGGCAGGTGCCGGTATCACTACAGATGTGGCTGGAGCGGCCGAGACTGCAGCAGAAGAGGAAGCAGGATGAGCCAGAGACGTTTCTTGGTTTTGAAGGTGTGTACTCCACTGCAGCTCGTGCTTTGCACTTAGATGCCTGATCATGCAGGTTGTGCTCAGGTTGAGAAGGTTTATGCCTCGCTTCAAGCTCTGATTGCACAGGGTGCAAACCACTCGTGTCCTGTCATCAGCACATTTTCTAAAGAACTTCCACGCTAGAGAACTCCTTTGAGCTGACTTTGGTGCGCTCGTTCCCCTGCTGCGTTGGGCAGTAGCGGGCGTAGTGTCTAGGGCACGGCTGCTCCGCTTCTGCACCCTGCTCCCTCTTCTGCTGTGCTGGTGGCTCTGTGCGACCACCGCCTCTTCCTCCAAACTACTCAGGTCACCTGCATGACGTTCATTCCATGTGGGGTCGAGGACCTCATCGTCCTCCACATCATCTTCCACCCAGTCTTCACCCCTGCCCTCCTTGTCGGTCTCCACAATGCTGAACGCCGCAGCAGTTGGCACCTGCGTTTCGTCATCATCGGAGACGTGCTGCGATGATCCTTGCATGTACTCATCTTGAGAAATAAGTGGTTGGGCATCGCTGCACTCAATCTCTTCCACTTCTGGGGCAGGGCTAGGTGGATGGCCCTGGGAAACCCTGCTGACAGAGTCATCAAAAAGAAGAAGAGACTGCTGTATGGCTTGGGGCTCAGACTGCTTGCCTGATTTGCAAGGGGGTGAGGTGAAAGACGGTTGGACATCGGCTGCAGGTGCCAACTGTGACCTTTCTGCAGTAGACTGGGTGGGAGACAATGTGAAGGAACTGGAGGCACTGTCAGCAGCAAACCAATCTACTATCGCCTCCACTTGTTCTGGCCTCATCACTTCTAGGGGCGTATGATGCCCTACCAAATACTGATGCAGGTTCTGTCGCCTACTCACACTTGAGGAAGGTGTTTCACTTGTGCGTGTAGCTGGCACAGATCGACCACGTCCTCTCCTTGCAACAGGAGCTCTAGCAGCAGCACCACCACGACCCAGGCCATGGCCCCTATTTGACGCTCTCCTCATATTTCTGAAATTTAAGATCTTGCCCTAGAAAGGTCTTTATTGAATAGCGGAACAAAAGAACAACAGTATCGCATGGGTGTATCTCACAGTCAAATATGCAAACTATGCCGCAATTTAATGTTTTTTACACCAAAAGGGTGTGTATTGAATAGCGGAATAGGATAAAAAACTGTGTATCTCACACGTACAAACACAGACAAGGCCCGATTAAATTTTTTCCTACCCTAAAGGGAGGATGAGGAAGAGGAGTATGGAACAGGCAGCACCCTCAAAGCTTCAGAAGTATGAGATGAACCCCAAAAACTTGGAAAGGTGGATCTCACACGTACCGACACAGACTATTCCGCAATTTAATTGAGCCCCAAAGGTTTTTATAGAATAGCGGAATAGGAAATATGATAAAAAAAAAGTGTATGTATTTCACACGTACAGAAGCACACTAGGCCCCAATTACTATTGTTTGTACACCTAAAAGGATGGATGAGGAAGAGGAGGAGGAGGAGTATAGAACAGGCAGCACCCTCAAAGCTTCAGAAGTATGAGATGAACCCCAAAAACTTGGAAAGGTGGATCTCACACGTACCGACACAGACTATTCCGCAATTTAATTGAGCCCCAAAGGTTTTTATTGAATAGCGGAATAGGAAATATGATAAAAAAAAAGTGTATGTTTTTCACACGTACAGAAGCACACTAGGCCCCAATTACTATTGTTTGTACACCTAAAAGGATGGATGAGGAGGAGGAGGAGGAGGAGGAGTATAGAACAGGCAGCACCCTCAAAGCTTCAGAAGTATGAGATGAACCCCAAAAACTTGGAAAGGTGGATCTCACACGTACCGACACAGACTATTCCGCAATTTAATTGAGCCCCAAAGGTTTTTATAGAATAGCGGAATAGGAAATATGATCAAAAAAAAGTGTATGTTTTTCACACGTACAGAAGCACACTAGGCCCCAATTACTATTGTTTGTACACCTAAAAGGATGGATGAGGAGGAGGAGGAGGAGGAGTATAGAACAGGCAGCACCCTCAAAGCTTCAGAAGTATGAGATTGTGTTCACTGTACCCCACAAAGATTGTGTTCACTGTACCCCACAAAGATTGTGTTCACTGTACCCCACAAAGGTTTTGTTCACTGCACCCCACAAAGATTGTGTTCACTGCACTCCAAAAGGATTGTCTTCACTGCACCCCACAAAGATTGTGTTCACTGTACCCCACAAAGGTTTTGTTCACTGCACCCCACAAAGATTGTGTTCACTGTACCCCACAAAGGTTTTGTTCACTGCACCCCACAAAGATTGTGTTCACTGTACCCCCCAAAGATTTTGTTCACTGCACCCCACAAGGATTGTCTTCACTGCACCCCACAAGGATTGTCTTCACTGCACCCCACAAAGATTGTGTTCACTGTACCCCACAAAGATTTTTTTCACTGCACTCCAAAAGGATTGTCTTCACTGCACCCCACAAAGATTGTGTTCACTGTACCCCACAAAGGTTTTGTTCACTGCACCCCACAAAGATTGTGTTCACTGTACCCCACAAAGGTTGTGTTCACTGCACCCCACAAAGATTGTGTTCACTGTACCCCACAAAGATTGTGTTCACTGTACCCCACAAAGGTTTTGTTCACTGCACCCCACAAAGATTGTGTTCACTGTACCCCACAAAGGTTGTGTTCACTGCACCCCACAAAGGTTTTGTTCACTGCACCCCACAAAGATTGTGTTCACTGTACCCCACAAAGGTTTTGTTCACTGCACCCCACAAAGATTGTGTTCACTGTACCCCACAAAGATTGTGTTCACTGTACCCCACAAAGGTTTTGTTCACTGCACCCCACAAGGATTGTCTTCACTGCACCCCACAAGGATTGTCTTCACTGCACCCCACAAAGATTGTGTTCACTGTACCCCACAAAGATTTTGTTCACTGCACCCCACAAAGATTGTGTTCACTGTACCCCACAAAGATTTTGTTCACTGCACTCCAAAAGGATTGTCTTCACTGCACCCCACAAAGATTGTGTTCACTGTACCCCACAAAGGTTTTGTTCACTGCACCCCACAAAGATTGTGTTCACTGTACCCCACAAAGATTGTGTTCACTGCACTCCAAAAGGATTGTCTTCACTGCACCCCACAAAGATTGTGTTCACTGTACCCCACAAAGGTTTTGTTCACTGCACCCCACAAAGATTGTGTTCACTGTACCCCACAAAGATTGTGTTCACTGTACCCCACAAAGGTTTTGTTCACTGCACCCCACAAAGATTGTGTTCACTGTACCCCACAAAGGTTGTGTTCACTGCACCCCACAAAGGTTTTGTTCACTGCACCCCACAAAGATTGTGTTCACTGCACCCCACAAAGATTGTGTTCACTGTACCCCACAAAGGTTTTGTTCACTGCACCCCACAAAGATTGTGTTCACTGTACCCCACAAAGGTTGTGTTCACTGCACCCCACAAAGGTTTTGTTCACTGCACCCCACAAAGATTGTGTTCACTGCACCCCACAAAGATTGTGTTCACTGTACCCCACAAAGGTTTTGTTCACTGCACCCCACAAAGATTGTGTTCACTGTACCCCACAAAGATTGTGTTCACTGCACTCCAAAAGGATTGTCTTCACTGCACCCCACAAAGATTGTGTTCACTGTACCCCACAAAGGTTTTGTTCACTGCACCCCACAAAGATTGTGTTCACTGTACCCCACAAAGGTTTTGTTCACTGCACCCCACAAAGATTGTGTTCACTGTACCCCCCAAAGATTTTGTTCACTGCACCCCACAAGGATTGTCTTCACTGCACCCCACAAGGATTGTCTTCACTGCACCCCACAAAGATTGTGTTCACTGCACCCCACAAAGGTTTTGTTCACTGCACCCCACAAAGATTGTGTTCACTGTACCCCCCCAAAGATTTTGTTCACTGCACCCCACAAGGATTGTCTTCTCTGCACCCCACAAAGATTGTGTTCACTGTACCCCCCAAAGATTTTGTTCACTGCACCCCACAAGGATTGTCTTCACTGCACCCCACAAGGATTGTCTTCACTGCACCCCACAAAGATTGTGTTCACTGTACCCCCACAAAGGTTTTGTTCACTGCACCCCACAAAGATTTTGTTCACTGCACTCCAAAAGGATTGTGTTCACTGCACCCCAAAAAGATTGTGTTCACTGCAGCCCACACACAGAAAAATGGATGTGGATCACTGACACCTGCCTATCTCCTATCCCACACCACACAGCAATATCGATTGTAGTTTGTAGAACACAGTTTCCCTAAAATTCAGCAGACTCTGTCCCTAACAGGATTGAGAAGAGATCGTAGATCAGGAGAACTAAGTGCAGACCCCACCCCACACAGCAATATCGATTGTAGTTTGTAGAACACTCTGACCCTAAAATTCAGCAGCAGCCTCTCCCTAACAGGATTGAGAAGAGATCGTAGATCAGGATTGAGTGCAGACCCCACCCCCCACACAGCAATATCGATTGTAGTTTGCAGAAGACACTGACCCTATAATTCAGCAGACTCTATCCCTAAAATGCCTACAACTCGCCCTGCCTAAACACTCCGACCTGTCCCTCAATTCTATCCGGACACAAATGTTTTTTTCCTGCCTATCTTTCCCTAATCAGCAGCCAGCACGTTGATGTGTGCTCTGTCCCTGATCTAAGCAGCATAATGACGCCGCTGCGGCTGCCTCGAACTTATAAAGACTTGGTCACATGCTTCAGACGGCCAATCACAGCTACTGAGACATTTGCAGGCATGGCTGGGATGGCTTAAGGCACACCAGTTAAACGATTGTTGATTGGCTGTTGAAAGCCCGCCATGAAAAGAGCGCCAAAGCATGCAAAACCCGGAAATAAAACGACTGAACACGGATTTTTACCCGAATATACAGTAAAGTGTCCGTGTTCGTGTTCGGGTAACAAAAATCCAATTATTCGGTACGAACACGAATAATACAGTCCGTGTTCGCTCAACACTACTGAAGGCTAATAGTAAGTATTTTATGCTCCCAGATTGTTTTTAACTTGGATTTGCAATTAGTTCTCATGAATACAAAGAAGTAAAATCTAATGGAAAATGCATACATGATTCTGTGGAGGAGAAAGTAGTGGAAGGAGATTGTACATACTTAATTCTGTGGAGGACAAGGTATTGGAAGGAGATACTGCATACATAATTCTGTGGAGGAGGACGTGGTGGAAGGAGATGCTGCATACATAATTCTGTGGAGGAAGAGAGTAGTGGAAAGAGATTTTGCATACATAGTTCTGTGAAGGAGATAGTGGAAGCAGACCGTACATACATGATTCTATGGAGTAGGAGGGTAGTGGAAGGAGACCCTGCATACATTGTTCTGTGCAGGAGGAGGTAGTGGAAGGAGATCCTGCATACATAATTCTGAGGAGGAGGAGGTATTGGAAGGAGATCCCGCATACATAATTCTGTGGAGGAGGAGGTATTGGAAGGAGATCCTGCATACATAATTCTATGGAGGAAGAGGGTAGTGGCAAAATGTTCTACATACATAATTCTGTGGAGAAGATAGTGGAAGGAGACCCTGTATACATTGTTCTGTGCAGGAGGAGTTAGTGGAAGGAGATCCTGCATACATAATACTGAGGAGGAGGAGAGTAGTGGAAGGAGACCCTGCATACATAATTATGTGGAGGAGGAGAGTAGTGGAAGGAGACCCTGCATTCATAATTATGTGGAGGAGGAGAGTAGTGGAAGGAGATCCTGCATACAAAATTCTGTGGAGGAGGAGAGTAGTGGAAGGAGACCCTGCATACATAATTATGTGGAGGAGGAGAGTAGTGGAAGGAGACCCTGCATATATAATTATGTGTAGTAGGAGGGAAGTGGACGGAGACCCTGCATACATACATCTGTGGAGGAGGAGGTAGTGCAAGGTGATTCTGCATACATAAATCTGTGGAGAAGGAGGATAGTGGAAGGAGGTTCTGCATACATAGTCTGTGGAGGAGATAATGGAGGGAGACCCTACATACATAATTCTGTGGAGGAGGAGTGTCGTGGAAGGAGATTCTGCATACATAATGTTGTGGAAATGGAGGTAGTGGAAGAAGATCCTGAATACATAAATCTGTAGATGAGGAGGATAGTAGAAGGAAATTCTGCATACATAATTCATTGGAGGAGGAGGGTAGTGTAAAGAGATCCTGCAAAAATAATTATTTCGAGGAGGATGGTAGTGAAAGGAAACCCTGCATACATAGTTCTGTAGAGGAGGTTGGTGGAAGGAGATCCTGCTGAATACATAATTCTGTGGAGCAGCGTTTTCAAAGAGAGAGACCTTTTTGTGTGTGTCAGCAACAACTTTATTTGCTGATTAGCTGCTGGGACCCTCTTGCTTTTTTGGGGATAGGGCTTATAATTATATCACATTTTCATATACTTTTTATGTTCTGTTTTTTTTTAAATGAAGGTGAAGTTTACATTTTTAATAAAACTGCTTAAATGTACTCCATTGTTGATTTTTTTTTTAAATAAAACTGACCAGTGTCTCTCCTGTTATATAAATTGTCCTTGTAAAACTGCTTAAAAACTGATTATTTCTTAATTTAATTTCAGCCATTTAATACTATATCTTCCTATATACCATGGCTGTGCCTTGAAAGCATGAAAATATTTGCTCTTGTGAGTCATTAAACATTAAGGAATATTCACTTATTTGAATTCTTCTCCGTTTTTAGAAAAAAAATCTGAAGATGAAATTACACAACTGAAGGTTAATAGTAAGTATTTTACGCTCCCAGATTGTTTTTAACTTGGATTTGCAATTAGTTCTCATGAATACAAAGAAGTAAAATCTAATGGAAAATGCATACTTAATTCTGTGGAGGAGGACGTGGTGAAAGGAGATCCTGCATACATAATTCTGTGGAGGAGGAGGTATTGGAAGGAGATACTGCATACATAATTCTGTGGAGGAAGAGGGTAGTGGAAAGAGATTCTGCATACATAATTCTGTGAAGGAGATAGTGGAAGCAGACCGTACATACATGATTCCATGGAGTAGGAGGGTAGTGGAAGGAGATCCTGCATAAATAATTCTGTGAAGGAGATAGTGGAAGGAGACCCTGCATACATTGTTCTGTGGAAGGAGATCCTGCATACATAATTTTGTGGAGAAGATAGTGGAAGGAGACCCTGCATACATTGTTCTGTGCAGGAGGAGGTAGTGGAAGGAGATCCTGCATATATAATTTTGTGGAGGAGGAGGTAGTGGAAGGTGATCCTGCAAACATAAATCTGTGAATGTGAAGGGTAGAGGAAGGAGATCCTTTATACATAATTCTATGGAGGAAGAGTGTAGTGGCAAAAGGTTCTGCATGCATAATTCTGTGGAGAGGATAGTGGAAGGAGACCCTGCATACATTGTTCTGTGCAGGAGGAGGTAGTGGAAGGAGATCCTGCATACATAATTCTGAGGAGGTAGTAGTGTAAGGAGATCCTGCATACATAATTCTGTGGAGGAGGAGAGTAGTGGAAGGGCACCCTGCATATATAATTATGTGGAGGAGGAGGTAGTGGAAGGAGACCCTGCATACATAGATCTGTGGAGGAGGAGGTAGTGCAAGGTGATTCTGCATACATAAATCTGTGGAGAAGGAGGATAGTGGAAGGAGGTTCTGCATACATAGGTCTGCGGAGGAGATAATGGAGGGACACCCTGTAAACATAATTCTGTTGAGGAGGAGTGTAGTGGAAGGAGATTCTGCAAACAGAATGTTGTGGAGAAGGAGGTAGTGGAAGAAGATACATAAATACATAAATCTGTACATGAGGAGGATAGTAGAAGGAAATTCTGCATTCATAACTCATTGGAGGAGGAGGAGGAGGAGGGTAGTGTAAAGAGATCCTGCAAAAATAAATATTTGGAGGAGGATGGTAGTGAAAGAAAACCCTGCATACATAGTTCTGTGGAGGAGGAGGTTGGTGGAAGGAGATCCTGAATACACAATTTTATGGAGGAGGAGGAGGTTGTTGGAATAGATAATTCTGTGGATGAGGAGGTATTAGAAGGAGACCCTGCATACATAATTCTGTGGAGGAGGAGGTTGGTGGAAGGAGATCCTGAATACAAAATTCTGTGGAGGAGGTTGTTGGAATAGATAATTCTGTGGATGAGGAGGTATTAGAAGGAGACTCTGCATATATAATTCTGCAGAGCAGCGTTTTCAGAGAGAGACCTTTTTGTGTGTGTCAGCAACAACTTTATTTGCTGTTTAGCTGCTGGGACCTTCTTGCTTTTTTGGGGGGAGGGCTTATAATTATATCACATTTTCATGTACTTTTTATGTTCTGTTGTTTTTTAGATGAAGGTGAAGTTTACATGTTTGATAAAACTGCTTAAATGTACTCCATTATTGATTTTTTTTTTTAAATAAAACTGGCCAGTGTCTCTCCTGTTATATAAATTGTCCTAGTAAAACTGCTTAAATACTGATTATTTCTTAATTAAAAGCTAACGGAGGACTCCATTTCTAAATGTGGTCTTGTAAAAGTACTTAAATAGTGTGTATCGGGTCAGTACAATATTTGACTGGCTTATTCCTTGGAAATATTACTCTCTAATGTTATTGTCTCGATTACCAGCTGCCTGATGTCTCTCTGTGAAACTGAATATATCTGTAGGTTTTTATACATTTCCTCATGTGAATACTGCAAAAATGTACGGATATAATTTTCTATTTTTCAGCAGTGAAGTTTAGTAAAAATGAAGCAGATATAATTCTGTGGAGGAGGAGGTAGCGGAAGGAGATCCTGCATAAATAATTCTAGTGGAAGAAGGGGGTAGTGAAAGGAGATCCCTCATACATAATTTTGTGGAGGAGGGGGTAGTTAAAGGAGACTGCATACATAATTTTCTGGAATTATCTAGAGGAGGGTAGTTGTCTCTTACCTGGTTGGTGAGCCTGAAGTGCGGAGGAAGGCCTCTCATATAGCTCAAGCAGTCAGATTGGCTTGGCTGATGACAGACTGTGGATGCACAGCAGAAAGAAGGTGCTAGAAGATGCTGAGCTGGACTGAAGGAGCTGTAGCAGGCTGGAAGAGCTGGAAGCAGGGTCAGACGAGCCAGGTTGGCAACAGACGGACAGATCAGGCTTATATGACAGGCAGTAGCGTAGTCGGGTAACAGGCAAAGTCGGCAATGGATGAAGAATCAATAGGTGCAGCAGGCAGAGACAGAATCCGAGGTGAAGCCAGGGGTCAGGACAAGTAGCAGACATGATCAGTCTGAAGCAAGCCGGGTCAAGATCAAATGTCAAACGCAGGAATCAGGAATGCAGGAACATACACAGAACGCTGTAGACCAAACAGCAATTAGCCAGTGATGAAGCTCCGTTTCAAAAGGCTGTTTGGCGCCAGCCTTGGTGAAAGATGCGCGCTCGCAAATGCATGTTTGCCAATGTCTTTTTGCCTCATTCTTGTCTGGCGTATACGCGTGCACCTGGAAACAGCATCTGTACTATGTCAAAGCCTTTCCTTATGGGCAGCCTCCGGATGCCCAGCTGGCTCTTCTGTGGGTGATTGCGGAAAAACATGCAAACCAGGTCCATAGCATGTAGATTACGCTCAGTTTCCCAGGAGATTTCCTCTGGCCCTCTATGACAAAGATGGCTGTACAGCCCTCAGAGGATGGCAGCTCCACTATGAAGTCCATAGAGATAATTTTCCATGGCCTGTACGGCATAGGCAAAGGTCTGAGCAGACCCCAGGCCTTGTTTCAGGTGCTCTTGCTTCGGGTACAGGTAATGCATGCATTTACGTAGCCCTTACAATCTTTCTCCAGATCAGGCCACCAGAATGTGCACTGTGCTAATTCCACTGTCTTGCGGATTCTGAAGTGTCCTGCTAAGGGATGGTCATGACAGAACCCCAGTACTGTTACTTGAACATCTTCTGGGAAAAAGATTTGATCTCCCTTCCAAAGAAGTCCCTCTTTTGCCTGTAAGGTGTCCCTGATAGGACTGGAGGTAACTGCAGATGCTTGCTTCAGCTGTGATACGAGATCAGTCTGTAGCAACAGAAGGTTTCCTCCTGGCAGGATAGTATCTGGTGCTGGCAAGCCCTTAGGGCCCTCAAACATGCGTGACAATGCATCAGGCTTGACATTCTTTGACCCGGGTCTGTAGGTAATGTGGAATGAGTACCTTGAAAAGAAGAGTGCCCATGGGCCTTGCGAGGTTTTAGACGTTTAGCAGTCCTCAGATGCTCAAGGTTTTTTGTGATCTGTATAGATCAGTATTGGGTGAGCTTCCCCTTCTAACAGATATCTCCATGCAATGCATACTAGCTCATTATGCCTTCATCTTACATGTTTCCCCCCCCCCCCCAAGGATTACAACCGCTTTAAGAGTTTACACAATCATTTTATATTTCTATTTACACTAAGCATACAGCCATTTAATACTATATCTTCCTATATACCATGGCTGTGCCTTGCAAACATGAAAATATTTTCTCTTGTGAGTCATCAAACATTAAGGAATATTCACTTATTTGAATTCTTTTCCATTTTCAGAAAAAAATTGTGAAGATGAAATTACACAACTGAAGGCTAATAGTAAGTATTTTATGCTCCCAGATTGTTTTTAACTTGGATATGCAATTAGTTCTCATGAATACAAAGAAGTAAAATCTAATGGAAAATGCCTACCATGATTCTGTGGAGGAGAAAGTAGTGGAAGGAGATGCTGCATACTTAATTCTGTGGAGGAGGACGTGGTGGAAGGAGATACTGCATACATAATTCTGTGGAGGAAAAGGGTAGTGGAAAGAGATTCTGCATACATAATTGTGTGAAGTAGATAGTGGAAGCAGACCGTACATACATGATTCTATGGAGTAGGAGGGTAGTGGAAGGAGATCCTGCATACATAATTCTGTGGAGGAGGAGGTATTGGAAGGAGATCCTTTATATATAATTCTATGTAGGAAGATGGTAGTGGCAAAAGGTTCTAAATGCATAATTCTGTGGAGAAGATAGTGGAAGGAGACCCTGCATACATTGTTCTGTGCAGGAGGAGGTAGTGGAAGGAGATCATGCATACATAATTCTGAGGAGGTAGTAGTGGAAGGAGATCCTGCATACATAATTCTGTGGAGGAGGACAGTAGTGGAAGGAGACCTGCATACATTATTCTGTGGAGGAGGAGAGTAGTGGAAGGGGACCCTGCATGTATAATTATGTGGAGTAGAAGGGTAGTGTAAGGAGACCCTGCATACATGAATCTGTGGAGGAGGAGGTAGTGCAAGGTGATTCTGCATACATAAATCTGTGGAGAAGGAGGATAGTGGAAGGAGGTTCTGCATACATAGGTCTGCGGAGGAGATAATGGAGGGACACCCTACATACATAATTCTGTGGAGGAGGAGTGTAGTGGAAGGAGATTCTGCAAACAGAATGTTGTGGAGAAGGAGGTAGTGGAAGAAGATCCTGAATACATAAATCTGTAGATGAGGAGGATAGTAGAAGGAAATTCTGCATTCATAACTCATTGGAGGAGGAGGAGGAGGAGGAGGGTAGTGTAAAGAGATCCTGCAAAAATAATTATTTGGAGGAGGATGGTAGTGAAAGGAAACCCTGCATACATAGTTCTGTGGAGGAGGGTGGTGGTGGAAGGCGGTTCTATATACATAATTCTGTAGAGGAGGAGGTTGGTGGAAGGAAGGAGATCCTGAATACACAATTCTATGGAGAGGGAGGAGGTTGTTGGAATACATAATTATGTGGGTGAGGAGGTATTAGAAGGAGACCCTGCATATATAATTCTGTAGAGCAGGGTTTTCAGAGAGAGAGACCTTTTTGTGTGTGTCAGCAACAACTTTATTTGCTGTTTAGCTGCTGGGACCCTCTTGCTTTTTTGGGGGGAGGGCTTATAATTATATCACATTTTCATGTACTTTTTATGTTCTGTTGTTTTTTAGATGAAGGTGAAGTTTACATTTTTAATAAAACTGCTTAAATGTACTCCATTGTTGATTTTTTTTTAATAAAACTGGCCAGTGTCTATCCTGTTATATAAATTGTCCTAGTAAAACTGCTTAAATACTGATTATTTATTAATTAAAAGCTAACTGAGGACTCCATTTCTAAATGTGGTCTTGTAAAAGTACTTAAATACTGTGTATCGGGTCAGTACAATATTTGGCTGTCTTTTTCCTTGGAAATATTTCTCTCTAACGTTATTGTCTTGATTACCAGCTGCCTGATTTCTCTCTCTGAAACTGAATATATCTGTAGGTTTTTATACATTTCCTCATGTGAATACTGAAAAAATGTACGGATATAATTTTCTATTTTTCAGCAGTAAAGTTCAGTAAAAATAAAGCAGATATAATTCTGTGGAGGAGGTGGTAGTGGAAGGAGATCCTGCATACATAATTCTAGTGGAAGGAGGGGGTAGTGGAAGGAGATCCTGCATACATAATTTTGTGGAGAAAGGGTTAGTGAAAGGACACTGCATACATCATTTTCTGGAATTATCTAGAAGAGGGTAGTTGTCTCTTACCTGGTTGGTGAGCCTGAAGTGCGGAGGAAGGCCTCTCATATAGCTCAAGCAGTCAGATTGGCTTGGCTGATGACAGACTGTGGATGCACAGCAGAAAGAAGGTGCTAGAAGATGCTGAGCTGGACTGAAGGAGCTGTAGCAGGCTGGAAGAGCTGGAAGCAGGGTCAGACGAGCCAGGTTGGCAACAGACGGACAGATCAGGCTTATCAGGCAGTTGCGTAGTTGGGTCACAGGCAGAGTCAGCAATGGATGCAGAATCAATAGGTGCAGCAGGCAGAGACAGAATCCGAGGTGAAGCCAGGGGTCAGGACAAGTAGCAGACATGATCAGTCTGAAGCAAGCCGGGTCAAGATCAGATGTCAAATGCAGAAATCAGGAATGCAGGAACATACACAGAACGCTGTAGACCAAACAGCAATTAGCCAGTGCTGAAGCTCCATTTCAATAGGCTGTTTGGCGCCAGCCTTGGTGACAGATTCGCGCTCTCAAATGCATGTTTGCCGATGTCCTTTTGGCTCATTCTTGTCTGGCGCATACGTGTGCACCTGGAAACAACATCTGTACTATGGCAAAGCCTTTCCTCATGGGCAGCCTCCGGATGCCTAGCTGGCTCTTCTGTGGGTGATTGCGGAAAAACGTACAAACCAGGTCCATAACATGTAGATTACGCTCAGGTTCCCAGGAGATTTCCTCTGGCCCTCTATGACAAAGATGGCTGTACAGCCCTCAGAGGATGGCCGCTCCACTATGAAGTCCATAGAGATAATTTTCCATGGCCTGTACGGCACAGGCAAAGGTCTGAGCAGACCCCAGGCCTTGTTTCAGGTGCTCTTGCTTCGGGTACAGGTAATGCATGCATTTACGTATCCCTTTCAATCTTTCTCCAGATCAGGCCACCAGAATGTGCACTGTGCTAATTCCACTGTCTTGTGAATTCTGAAGTGTCCTGCTAAGGGATGGTCATGACAGAACCCCAGTACTGTTACTTGAACATCTTCTGGGAAAAAGATTTGATCTCCCTTCCAAAGAAGTCCCTCTTTTGCCTGTAAGGTGTCCCTGATAGGACTGGAGGTAACTGCAGATGCTTGCTTCAGCTGTGATATGAGATCAGTCTGTAGCAACAGAAGGTTCCCTGCTGGCAGATAGTATCTGGTGCTGGCAAGCCCTTAGGGTCCTCAAACATGCGTGACAATGCATCAGGCTTGACATTCTTTGACCCGGGTCTGTAGGTAATGTGGAATGAGTACCTTGAAAAGAAGAGTGCCCATGGGGCCTTGCGAGGTTTTAGACGTTTAGCAGTCCTCATTTGCTCAAGGTTTTTTGTGATCTGTATAGATCAGTATTGGGTGAACTGCCCCTTCTAACAGATTTCTCCATGCAATGCATTCTAGCTCATTGAACCTCAAAAACTTGGAAAGGTGGATCTCACACGTACCGATACAGACTATCCCACAATTTAATTGTTCCCCAAAGGTTTTTATTGAATAGCGGAATAGGAAATATGATCAAAAAAAGTGTATGTATCTCACACGTACACCACCACACTAGGCCCCAATTACTATTGTTTGTACCCCTAAAAGAATGGATGAGGAGTAGGAGGAGTATGGAACAGGCAGCACCCTCAAATCTTCAGAAGTATGAGATGAACCCCAAAAACTTGGAAAGGTGGATCTCACACGTACCGACACAGACTATCCCGCAATTTAATTGTTCCCCAAAGGTTTTTATTGAATAGCGGAATAGGAAATATGATCAAAAAAAGTGTATGTATCTCACACGTACATCACCACACTAGGCCCCAATTACTATTGTTTGTACCCCTAAAAGGATGGATGAGGAGTAGGAGGAGTATGGAACAGGCAGCACCCTCAAATCTTCAGAAGTATGAGATTGTGTTCACTGTACCCCACAAAGATTGTGTTCACTGCACCCCAAAAGGATTTTGTTCACTGCACCCCAAAAAGATTGTGTTCACTGTACCCCACAAAGATTGTGTTCACTGCACCCTAAAAGGATTTTGTTCACTGCACCCCAAAAAGATTGTGTTCACTGCACCCCACAAAGATTGTTCACTGCACCCCACAAAGATTGTGTTCACTGCACCCCAAAAAGATTGTGTTCACTTCACCCCACAAAGATTGTGTTCACTGCACCCCAAAAGGATTTTGTTCACTGTACCCCACAAAGATTGTGTTCACTGCACCCCACAAAGATTGTGTTCACTGCACCCCAAAAGGATTTTGTTCACTGCACCCCACAAAGATTGTGTTCACTGCACCCCAAAAGGATTTTGTTCACTGTACCCCACAAAGATTGTGTTCACTGCACCCCACAAAGATTGTGTTCACTGCACCCCAAAATTATTTTGTTCACTGCACCCCACAAAGATTGTGTTCTCTGCACCCCAAAAGGATTTTGTTCACTGCACCCCACAAAGATTGTGTTCACTGCACCCCACAAAGATTGTTCACTGCACCCCACAAAGATTGTGTTCACTGCACCCCACACAGGATTTTGTTCACTGCACCCCACAAAGATTGTGTTCACTGCACCCCACAAAGATTGTTCACTGCACCCCAAAAGGATTTTGTTCATTGCACCCCAAAAAGATTTTGTTCACTGCACCCCACAAAGATTGTGTTCACTGCACCCCACAAAGATTGTGTTCACTGCACCCTAAAAGGATTTTGTTCACTGCACCCCAAAAAGATTGTGTTCACTGCACCCCACAAAGATTGTGTTCACTGCACCCCAAAAGGATTTCGTTCACTGCACCCCAAAAAGATTGTGTTCACTGCACCAAGATTGTGTTCACTGCACCCCAAAAAGTTTGTGTTCACTGCAGCCCACACACAGAAAAATGGATGTGGATCACTGACACCTGCCTATCTCCTATCCCACACCACACAGCAATATCGATTGCAGTTTGTAGAACACTCTGACCCTATAATTCAGCAGCAGCCTCTCCCTAACAGGATTGAGAAGAGATCGTAGATCAGGACTAAGTGCGGACCCCACCCCACACAGCAATATCGATTGTAGTTTGTAGAACACCCTTTCCCTAAAATTCAGCAGACTCTATCCCTAAAATGCCTACAACTCGCCCTGCCTAAAACACTCCGACCTGTCCCTCAATTCTATCCGGACACAAATGTTTTTTTCCTGCCTGTCTTTCCCTAATCAGCATCCAGCACGTATGTGTGCTCTGTCCCTGATCTAAGCAGCAGAATGACGCCGCTGCGGCGCTGCCTCGAACTTATAAAGACTTGGTCACATGCTTCAGACGGCCAATCACAGCTACTGATACATTTGCAGGCATGGCTGGGATGGCTTAAGGCACACCAGTTAAACGCTTGTTGATTGGCTGTTGAAAGCCCGCCATGAAAAGAGCGCCAAAGCATGCAAAACGCGGAAATAAAACGACCGAACACGTATTTTTACCGGGTAACAAAAATCCAATTATTCGGTACGAACACAAATAATACAGTCCGTGTTCGCTCAACACTATATAGGAGTAATGCAATCTCAGATAGTGATGATGGGATCCCAAAGAAATCGGTTCATTTTTTAGGGGCAATAGAGGCACAGGAGGAGGAACAGTCAATAAAATCAAATACACAAAAGGGAAAACAGTCCAGTTTACTGGCTGTACAAAACACTCACAAGACCCCAGGAAAAATGGGCAGACGCACCCAGAGTCAAAGGGGTTAGAATTAGTGAATACCAATCAGTCTGCAGGTGGTAGTGGGAAACAGGACCTCAAAGTTATAAATCTATCCAATTTTCCATTGACACAAGATCATATCAAACTCCTTCAAAGGGGCCTATCATTTTCACCTAGTATAGATATGGAGGAATTTGAGGTTTTTAAGGATGTTAACCTTTTCCTTAGAAAAGTACTTTATCAAACATTTATTCCAACTTTAGAAATAAGTCCAGAGAGAGAAAGACAGGCCCTTTATGAGTTAGAAGAATTACTTAATGAAAATGAAGAGGAAGATCCCTCTGAAGCTGATGGTAATCATAGTATCCCCACTAATCCCTGCAAGAGAACAATGAGAATACAAAACAGATCTAAAAAGATGCCCAACCTTAATGACAATAAATGGATTGGCATCTTTTTGGACCTGATACAAAAGGACCTGAGGTCCCTTAAATGGCAGGATAATACCTGTGATAACCTTGATCACTGTGAAAGGCTGGCTCTTGAGCAACTAAAAAATGTCCCTAAGGGGGCGTGTCCGGCCGGCGAGCGTGATGGCCGCATGAACTGAGTGCTCCGGCATCCACCAGACCAAAGCAACTCACAGCGGCTGACGACTTCCACTACGAACACAGTGAACGGCTGTGGAGACTCCCTACACTACCGGGCTACGATGTCCAAGCGCAGAAAGGCGACGAAACCGCCACAGCGGCTGACCGACTTCTTCCCGGCGGCGCCGGCTCGGGGTAAGCAAAATGGCGCCGGGCCCGGCGCAGCTCCCGGGCATCAGCGATACAGCGGTGGAGGAGATCCCCTTATGGAGGACATAGCAGACATGGGGACGCTGGAGGAAAGCTCTCCACCCTTCTCTCCCACAACGTCCAGCCCTGCTAAATCGAAGCAACGCCGCAATAGTGGGGATACTTCCCCCTTCACACAGCGCACCTCAGACAAGGCCCAGAGGCCTCATAGATCCCCAGACCTCTCTATCGACTCGTTCCCTGCCTCAGACCAGCCCATATCCGAAGCGACTATGAAGCGGATGCTTCTGTCCTTCAGGAGCACACTCCATGCGGACTTTGATGACGTTTCATGAAATTAAAGGCAATGTACAGACCAATGAACATAGAATTCATCATTTAGAGACTAAGATGGCGGACCTCTACAATGCGCACAACGACCTTGTAGATGCCTACACTGACCAGGAGACAGAAGTTCAGCGACTTCAAACTAAAATTGCCGACTTAGAAGATCGCTCACGTCGGAATAACATTAAGTTTCGGGGGATCCCTGAAACTGTCCCTCACAGTGAGCTGACCCGCTATGTGCAACGCTTGATGAAGGCACTCCTTCCCGCCCTGAGCGACATTGAGCTGTGCGTGGACAGGGCCCACCGAATTCCGAAGCCTAAGTTTCTTCCTGACACAACTCCTAGGGACACCTTGGCCCGCATCCATTATTACCATGTGAAGGAGCGTGTTATGTTGGCAGCAAAGCAGAGCCCAGCAGTGCCCGAGGAATTCATGGGCATCTCCCTCTATACAGATATCTCGCAGCAAACTGCACTTAACCGTAAGAAGCTAGCACCCCTCACTAAGATGCTTCGCAATAATAAAGTGATCTACAAGTGGGGCTTCCCCACAAAGCTGCTGGTCACCTGGAATGGCAAGACATACCCTATCTACAGTGTGGAGAAAGGAATACAGCTTTTCAAGCAGTGGCACCTTCTACCTGACGAGACCCCGGTACCTACTGTCCCTCCATTGGAACGCCTGCAGAATGAATGGACATGATTCTCTACAGTCCTCTTCTTCCTGCATGAGTCAGATTTTCCAACTATCTGGAGGAATGCCGTGAGCTTCACCGTTTGCTATTTTTGCTGTTTTACTTTTTATTTTTTGCTCTTGAAGGTTTTTTTTTCTTTTTCACTGCATTGACACCAGACTATTTTCCTCCCTGGTGCGTTCTACAAATACTCTGTGACAGCTCAGCATGTTGCTGAGCGTTTGTAGACCCCCCTCAGTCGCAGTGGCTTTTTTGGCTGCCCATCAAGCCTGCTTTTTTAGTCAGGCCTTTCTTATCTTTGTGTTGTCTGTCTTGTCTGTCTTGTCGTCCCCCCTCTTTCTTACAGCCTCTGCAAACCTACCCACCACCAGCCTACATCCACATCATCCCTGGTGCGCCCTGATGCCCCAAGTATCTGCTGGATCCGGATATCCCCCCTGCACCTCATCCATCTGGCTGCACGCCACCCTGGTGCCTTCCTGTCTACAAACTCTTTTAGTAAGGTACTGGTCACCTCACATAGTGAGACCTATTCTTGGTAGGTCCCTCACTAATCATACATATCCTACCATGTCACCATGACTCTGAAAGTTCTCTCGTTGAACACGAAAGGGCTCAATAGTCCTTATAAGAGATCGGCATTGATTAGAGAAGCCAAACTTCACAAAGCTGACGTTCTTTTTGTCCAGGAATCCCACTTTGCAGCCCATAAGTGTCCTATAGTGTCTCTCCCCCATTTCCCCCACGTCTATTTGGCCAATGCTCCGAAAAAGAAGTGTGGTGTTTTTATAGCTGTCAGAGACTCAGTAGCATTTAAGTATATTGACTCTATTGCTGATCCTGAAGGAAGGTTTATTGTGCTGATATGCCAACTGAACAACACTGTATTTACCCTACTTAACCTCTATGCCCCAAATACTCAGCAAAGGAAGTTTTTGTCCCCGCTGCTCTCTGTGGCGATGAAAATGTTGCAAGGCACCCTTTTGATTGGAGGGGATTTCAATACGGTCCTGGACCCTGCCATGGACTCCACCTCACAAACCAGGAGGCCAACACAATCTATTGTGTCTTTACTGCAGTCTCATGATTTATATGATGTCTGGCGCTGTTTTAATGGCTCGGAAAGGGATTATACCTTTATGTCCGCACCCCATTCCTCATACTCACGCATAGACCTCTTTCTCACTACGAAGGGATCCTTGCAGAGTGTGACTAATGCTCGCATTGGCACAATTTCTTGGTCTGACCACGCACCGTTAGTTCTGGAGTTCGATGACAAGTTGCGCAACTCCCCTCCCCCGGTGTGGAGACTGAACTCTGAGTTGCTGGCGGATGAGAAGCTGCGCCAATCGATACTGCAAGAACATAACGATTTCTTTGAATGGAACGATGGCCCTGACGTTAACAGGTTCACTTTATGGAGCACATATAAGGCATACATGCGAGGTGTGTTGATCAAAATGTCTTCTTATTTACGGAAGCAGAGGAGGAGACAAGTTGAGGACTTGCTGAAGTCCATCAATCTCAAAGAGCAAGAAAATAAACTCAATCCCTCCCCCGGTCTTACACAACTTATCGTTTCTGAAAGACAGAAACTAAGGTCTCTCCTCCTGTACAAATATGAAAATCACCTTAAGTACATGAAGGCTCAATTCTATGCACTTAATAACAGAGCAGGGGCTTCGTTGGCTCGGAAGGTCAAATCCAAGCGACTTAAACAGAAAACTCTATCCTTGACCTATCCGACTACAGCTGACCTCCTGACCAACCCCAAAAACATAGCAGACGCATTCGCGTCTTATTACCAGAAACTGTATGACCTCCGCTCTGACAATTCAACACCCCAACCTACTCCGGAGGGCATTGCCGAATTTCTCTCCAAAACAAAATTGCCTGCCCTCTCTCAGGAGCTGCTCCAATCTATATCACAACCCATCACCTCACATGAAATCTGCTCCGTTATTGCTAAACTCCCTAACAATAAATCACCTGGAGAAGACGGTTTTTCCAACGACTATTATAAATGTTTTGCTCCAGAGATTGCCCCTCGATTACGGGACGTCTTCTCTCTTGCCTCCTCCACTGCTTCCTTTCCTCCTGATATGTTACGTGCTGTAATAGTTACCATTCCAAAACCGAATAAGGATCCTTCTCTGCCTGCAAATTATAGACCTATATCACTGCTAAATGTAGATATAAAAATTTATGCCAAGATATTAGCTCTAAGGTTACAGAGGGTACTTCCTCTCCTGATACACCCAGATCAGGTGGGATTTGTCCCTGGCCGTCAGGCCCCTGATGCCACTCGACGTCTTGTTGACCTAATATCCAACCTGGGGACCCCTCAAATGCCTTCTCTGCTCCTGTCCTTGGACGCGGAGAAGGCGTTTGACAGGGTCCACTGGGGCTATCTACAACAAGTCCTCGACAAGTTTGGCATTCACAATTGGTTGCGATCTGCCATTTTATCCCTCTATTCTAATCCCTCTGCGGTAGTCCTTACTTCGGGAATCAAGTCCGAACCCCTGCACATTACCAATGGCACCAGACAAGGCTGCCCCCTTTCGCCCATCATTTTTACACTACTTATGGAACCCCTAGCTCAAAGAATCCGTGACTCCCCTTTTATCTCAGGCCCCAAGATTGCTTGTTCTGAGCACAAGATAAGTCTGTTCGCGGACGATGTTTTGCTCATTTTGACCAATCCAGCCAAATCTCTCCCTGCAGTGTATGATTTATTAAATGAATTTAGTGCAGTCTCCTATTATAAACTGAATGCTAGCAAATCCCAAATACTTGCTTTACACTTACCCCCGGCCCTACGTCAGTTACTGTCTCATGATCTACCCTTCACTTGGGTCACAGACTCCTTAGGTTTCCTGGGTATCCAGCTCACCCCAAATCCCTCCAGACTTTATGCCTACAATTTTAAACCCTTACTGGACTCTTTACCACGTACTCTGGCGTCCCTTAAAACGCAGGAACTATCCGTCATGGGTAGAATAGCCACATTTAAGATGATAGTCCTGCCTAAAATTCTGTACTTCCTTTGCACACTGATAATTCCCCTCCCACGCTCTTTCTTTACAGCCCTTCAAAGTATGATTACCAAATTTATCTGGGACCGCAAACCCTCGAGATGCTCGCTGTCTATTATGTCCAGGCACAGGTCTCTAGGGGGGATGGGAGTCCCCAACCTTTATTCATATTATAAAGCATGTGTTCTCGACCAACTCAAGTACTGGTGGACTCCCTCCCCCAACAAATCCTGGTCGCAGATGGAAGGCGATTTAATGCCACATAAGAGCCTCCAACTGCTATTACTTGCTACTCGAATAGGTGCCAAACCCCCACAATCCACAATCCCTTCGATCCTTTGTTCGGTCCGATTATGGAAAGAACTTCCTCTTACCCTATCGCCTACGGACGGTGGCCAAAAAATTATGCTCCCGCTGAAAGCTTTAGCCTATCTCATTCCCAACCTGGATCTCACATTGTGGCTGCCTAAGGATGCCCAACCGAGATACGTAACAGACCTTTTTCAAGGCACCTCACTTTCTACATACACGGACCTAGTGAAAAAATTTAACCTCCCGTTGAAGACCTTCCACACTTATCTCCAAATAAGATCCTATTTACGCTCAGAACCCATACCACACTTCGTTACACTGCCTACTTCCATTCACGAATACCTTCAGGATCTTCCTAGCTCCTCCAAGGGCATAACCCTTTTTTACAAAACACTCACTCAACCAGATCATTTCTCCAAAACACACACCATGATCAAATGGGAACAGACCCTACAGAAAGCATTTCCTAACTCCTACTGGTTGAAGGCCTTCTCATCCACGTACTCGGCCACTAAATGCGTTACACACTGGGAACAGCATGTTAAACTAACCCATCAATGGTATCTAACGCCATATCGGCTTTCCAAAATCTACCCTTCCCACTCGCCCTCGTGTTGGAGGGAATGTGGGGAGTGTGGTACCCTGTTTCACACTATGTGGGCCTGCCTGTCTCTTAGGTCATTCTGGAATAAAATTTTCTGCCTGATATCTGAATTGTGTGACCAGCAGGTGTCCCCTGAACCGGAGTTAGCTCTCTTACACATCCGTATACAGGAACTACGGCCTGCCTCCAGGCAAGTGGTGATTCATCTTCTCTTAGCAGCCAAACTCACCATCACTAGCCTGTGGAAGTCCACCACAGCCCCCCTGATAGGAGACACCATTGCCACCTTGAACCAACAGTGTGATATGGAACGTATTCTTTCCCGCATTTACCTGAACACCAAAGCATTCCACAGGAAATGGGATATTTGGCTCCAGCACTCTAAATGCACAGTTAACATCTAATGAAATATTGATTGATGTAACATAAGGTGGATTTTATGACCCTGCCCCCTCCACTACCTCCCCAACTTCTTAACCCGCTTTATGTACACCCCTCCCCCCCTTTCGTGTCTTCCCCATCCTCCCCCACGCTCACCAACGCCTTTGCCCCTCACCATTGGCAGTTTTTTCGGCAAGTTCACTTTAGTAGGCGAATTATTTACTGTTTATTTGTACTCCAAGGTGGACACCCCCCTGTGTCACAGGTTGTTCCCATCGGGGTGCCAGGGTTGGAGAGGTCCTCCGTTTCATTGGGCAAGTGTTTTAACACCTTTACTTAAGCTCCACGTGAACGTGTACTGATAGCTGTACTGTATGCCTCATATCTGCATTTTTGACATTGCTATGTACATTTTCTTCGTTGTAATGGAGGCACTGTATGTAAACTGCTTGTTTTGAAGCTTCTGTTTTTTGTTTAAATCAATAAAAATCTATTGAAACTAAAAAATGTCCCTAATATTGTAATTAAAAGTAGCGATAAAGGGGGTAACATCGAAGTAGTGAGGAGTGAGGATTATGAAAATGAAATAAAAAGACAACTGAATGATGTCAATACTTACCTTAGACTGCCCTCCAGTCCTTTTCAGGGACTTGTGGATAACTTGAATTATAAACTTAGTTGGGCTTTTGAGGCAAATTTATTAACTAGAAGTGAATCTAATTTCCTGAAAGTTGATACTTATAATATTCTAACATTTTACATTATCCCAAAAATTCACAAGGACCCCTTAACCACTTAAGCCTCGGAAGATTTTACCCCCTTCCTGACCAGACCCCTTTTTTCAACTTGGCACTTCCTGACTTTAAATGACAATTGCGCGGTCATGCAATGCTGTAACCAAACGAAATGTACGTTCTTTTTTTTCCCACAAACAGAGCTTTCTTTTGGTGGTATTTGATCACCTCTGCGCTTTTTATTTTTTGCGATATTATTAAAAAAAGAGCGGAAATTTGGAGAAAAAATGTCAAATTTTTTGGCCAAAATGTATTTAGCTACACACAAAAAACACAAAAAAAATTTCAATGAGCATATTTTTATTGGTTTGCGCAAAAGTTATAGCGTCTACAACCATGGTGTAAATACTGAAATTTATGCAGCTTTAATTTCTGACTGCCTATCTCATTTCATGAAGTGCTAAAATGGCAGGGCAGTACAACCCCCCCCCCCCCAAACTACCACTTTTTGGAAAGTAGACATCCTAAGGAATGTCCTGAGTTTTTTTTTTTTTTTACACAAAGTTGTCATTGAAATGATATATTGCACACACATGTCATGGGTAAATGTGTAATTACACCCCAAAATATATTCTGCTGCTTCTCCTGAGTACAGGGATACCACATATGTGAGACTTTTTGGGAGCCTAGCTGTGTACGGGACCCCGAAAACCAATCCCCACCATCAGAATTTCAAAGGGGGTACATTTTTCATTGCATTTTCTCACTACCTATACCGGTTTAGGAGGCCCTGAAATATCAAGATACCACAACCCCCCCCCCCCCCCCAAATGACCCCATTTTGGAAAGTAGACACCCCAAACTATTCACTGAGAGGCATGGTGAGTCCATGGAATATTTTATATTTTGCCACAAGTTCCGGGAAATATATATATATATATATATATATATATATATATATATATTTTTTTTTTTTTTTTTTTTTTTTCTTACACAAAGTTGTCACTAAATGATATATTGCTCACATATGCCATGGGTATATGTGAAATGACACCCCAAAATACATTCTGCTGCTTCTCCTGAGTACAGGGATACCCCAAGTATGAGACTTTTTTGCAGTCTAGCTGAGTACAGGACCCCGAAAATCAATCACCACTTTCAGGCTTTCCAAGGGTGTAAATTGTTGATTTCACTCCTGACTACCTATCACAGTTTCGGAGGCCACGAAATGCCAAGACAGCACAAACCCCCCCCTCCCCAAATGACCCCTTTTTGGAAAGTAGGCACCCTAAGCTATTTGCAGAGAGGCATGGTGAGTGTTTTGCAGATCTCACTTTTTGTCACAAAGTTTTGGAAATTGAAAAAAGAGGAAAAAAATGCATTTTCCTGTTTTTTCTTCATTTTCCAAAAAAAATTAGAGCTGCAAAATACTCACCATGCCTCTCAGCAAATAGATTGGAGTGTCTACTTTGCAAAATGGGGTCATTTGGGGGGGTTTTGTGCCATCTTGGCATTTCATGGCCTTAAAAATGTGATAGGTAGTAAGGAGTGAGATCAACAATTACGCCCTTAGAAAGCCAAAAGGTGCGGATTGGATTTTCCGGGTCCTGTACGTGGCTAGACTGCCAAAAAGTCTCACACTTGGAGTATCCCTGTACTCAGGAGAAGCAGCAGAATGTATTTTGGGGTGTCATTTCACATATACCCATGGCACGTGTGAGCATTATATCATTTACTGATAACGTTGTGTAAAAAAACAAAAAAATAATAATAATAATTTTCCCGAAACTTGTGGCAAAATATAAACTATTCCATGGACTCATCATGCCTCTCAGCTAATAGCTTGAAGTGTCTACTTTGCAAAATGGGGTCATTTGGGGGGTTTGTGCTATCTTGGAATTTCAGGGCCTCTGAAACTGTGACAGGTAGTGCAGTGATAAAATCAGCAATTTACACCATTAAAAAACCTGAAGATGGGGATTGAATTTCAGGGTGCGGTACACAGCTAGGCTCCCAAAAAGTCTCACACATGTGGTATCCCTGTACTCAGGAGAAGCAACAGAATGTATTTTGGGGTGTCATTTCACATATACCCATGGCATGTGTGAGCAATATATCATTTAGTGACAACTTTGTGTAAAAAAAAAAAAGAAATAATAATTTTCCCGAAACTTGTGGCAAAATATAAAATATTCCATGGACTCACCATGCCTCTCAGCAAATAGCTTGGAGTGTCTACTTTGCAAAATGGGGTCTTTTGGGGGGGGTTGTGCTATCTTGGAATTTCAGGGCCTCTGAAACTGTGACAGGTAGTGCAGAGGTAAAATAAGCAATTTACGCCACTAGAAAACTTGAAGATGGGGATTGGTTTTCGGGGTCCCGTACACAGCTAGGCTCCCAAAAAGTCTCATACATGGGGTATCCCTGTACTCAGGAGAAGCAACAAAATGTATTTTGGGGTGTCATTTCACATATACCCATGGCATGCGTGAGCAATATATCATTTAGTGACAACTTTCTGTAATAAAAAACAAACAAAAAAAAAACCAAATTGTCATCTTTCTGAAACTTAGGGCAAAATATAAAATTTTCCATGGACTCAATATGCCTCTCAGCAAATAGCTTTGGGTGTCTACTTTTCAAAAAGGTGTCATTTGGGGGGTGTTCGAACTGTCCCGGCATTTTATGCTCAATCTTAGCCACACATCACCCACTCTTCTAACCACTTGAAAACCAAGCCTTTTCTGTGACTTTTTGTTTACATGAAAAAATATATTTTTTTTTACTAGAAAATTACTTTGAACCCCCAAACATTATATATTTTTTTAAAGCAGAGGGCATATAGAACAAAATGGTGGATGTTGCAAATTTTTTTGTCACACGGTATTTGCGCACAGATTTTCCAAACGCAATTTCTGCGAAAAAAATATATTTTTTTTTAATTTTTTGGACAAATACACTATATAATTCCAAATAGTTTGGTTACAATTTAAAAGATGATCTTATGCCGAGTACATAGATACCAAACATGACATGCTTTAAAAATTGTGCACGCCTGTGCAGCGGCAACAAACTACCTACATTTTTAAAAGCCTTTAAAAGTCTTTACAGGTTACCACTTTAGACTTACAGAGGTGGTCTACTGCAAGAATTACTGCACTCGACCTGGCGTTTGCGGCGATACCTCACATGCATGCTGCAATTGCGGTTTACATATGACACTAGACCAACGCTTGCGTGCGCCATTGCGTGCAAGCACTGGGGGACAGGGGGGGCTTGATTTTTTTTTTTTTTTTTGCTTTTTTATGTTATTTTGACACCTTTCCTTTCATTTTTTTTTAAATCATTTTTATTGTTATCACAGTGAATTTAAATATCCCCTATGATAGCAATCTGTAGTGACAGGTACTCTTTTTTTAAAAAAATTGGGGTCTTTTAGACTCTAGATCTCTCATCTGACCTTAACGCATCTGACCACACCAAAATTGGTGTGATAAAATACTTTCCTATTAGCTCTATGGTTAGATAATTGAACCACCGGCTGCACTCTCGGGTTAACCGGTGAGACAGGAGAGCCCGATAAAAACCACGGAAGGCGGCGGTTGGGGGGGGAGTCCCCTCCCACTGCATGTAAAAGCAGTCTAGCGGCCAATTATCCGCTAGGATAAAAAAACATACCAAGATGATGCCTAAATCTGCAGGCATCATCCTGGTATAACCACTCAAAGTCCGGCAACGTATCAGTACATTGCTGGTCCTTGTTTGGCATATAGTGTAGGTTTTTTTTTTTTTTTTTTTTTTCATGCAGCCTGTGAACAAAAAAAAAGAGAACCTAACAGAAATCAGCACAGGAATATTGTGTAGTATTACCCACCATTAACCGCCCAAACAACCACCCACTGAATTTAATGGTGGGTATACATGACAATATTCCACGTATACCTAAAAGGTATTTTAACTGCAGTGCTAAAATCAGCCTATCACCACAGCTGCTGCCAGCAAAGGTATCCATATATACTGTTCGCAAACGCTGTTTGTGTCAGAATATATAAAATCAATGTGGCAGCCGACGAGTACCTGCGAGACAAACAGGTTAACAAAAGAATGAAAAATAAACCAAGTACAGTAAAAGTACAGTAAGAAGAGTATAAGAACATATAAAATGACTGACACGACAACTGTTTTTGGATTTTTAAAAATTTTTTTGTAACTGTTTTTTCTGCGAACTGTGATTTTCCAGCTTGGGTCTCTCAAAATGTCGATAGCCATCGAACATCTTTCAAGACCCTGTGTTTGTGTGCCCTACACTGTATCATGCTATACCCTACACTAAAACTCCACTAGTGTATGGTAGTGCTTGAACCATTTCCCGATGCAGAGACCAGGTTGGTCAGGACATCTGGGACAATAATAGCGGGTGTCACGCCTACATCCGCGCCTGCTACAGACACGACATCTTCTTTGGGGTCGTCTTTGGATAGGGGTACTCGGGAGGACATGTGGAAAATGTCTCTCATGCAGCCGGCTAACTGCATCTGGAATGGGAAGTTGGGCAGGCATGCCTCCTGGGTACAGGTAGGCAAGGATGATCGCTTCCTGGAATTCCCAGAAGGATCCAGTTTGTCCTGACGCCCTGTATAGGAAAAAGGCGTTCAGCATAGCCAATTGGAATAAATAAACAGACACTTTTTTGTACCAGCGTCTGGCTTTACGGGCAACTAAATACGGCTCCAAAAGCTGGTCGTTAAGGTCCACCCCTCCCATATTAAGGTTATATTCATGGACACAGAGGGGTTTCTCCATAACGCTCCACACAGCTATCTTTTCGCTCATAGACCCGGAAACTAACTGTATAGCCTGTGGACCTGTCACACAGTTTATACAGCTTGACCCCGTACTTGGCACGCTTGCTGGGGAGGTACTGTTTCATAGCAAGGCGGCCAGTAAATTTAATCAGCGACTCATCAACGCAGACAACTTGTTCGGGAGTAAACAAGGCTGCAAACTGCTGATTGAAGTGGTCTATGAGGGGCCGAATTTTGTGGAGCCGATCATATGCAGGGTCTCCCCGAGGACGACAGATTTCATTGTCGCTGAAATGCCAAAATCGCAGAATGGGGGAAGTACTGGCGCTGTAGAATCAGTGGGTTGCCAATTGGGATATGCCAGCGCAGCAGGGAGGGCACTATGAGCTTTACGGGCCTGTCTTCGAATACGCGGTGGCTGCGGGCCACTACTCGCACTAGCCACCGCACCAGCTTCAACTGCACTTATGGGACTCGCCACGTCACCAAGTGTTACTGCAGTGCTGGTTGTACTAGGTCCAGGTTGTACTAGGCCGCTGGTGCTTGCCAGGCCACCAGAAGGATGAGCAGCCGTAGTACCGACACCCTGCGATTCCTGCATCTCAACAACTCCAGAATGGGGTCGGGTACGCCTGGGTCTAACAGGGACCCATCTGTTGTCTGAGCTATCTGTCAGGGAGCTGCTGCTGTCATCAGGTTCGTATACGGACCCTGATTCTGCCAGTGAGGCTTCCCCATCGCTATCATCTGACAAGGCCAGTATACTATAAGCCTCTCCACTACTGTACCAACATTTGGACATTTTGGTAACTAAATTTATCGGTACAGTAGTGTGACCACTAGGTCATAAAAGCACCTGGTTGTCAAGGACTATTTCAAGCGCTAACAAAAAAACCTACTAATGCTAGCAGGGATCAGGCCTGACTCTGCTAACACAGCAGTTTTGTATGTTGTGTTTTTTTGTAAGTGAAAGTAATCTATTGATTACTACACTTGCCTGAGTGGGGTGGGCTGAGCAGAGGTGTTAAACGCAGGTGCTGGCAGGAATCAGTGCTGATCGTGCAAACACCGCATTTTGGTAACCCTAAACTATGGGGACGCTAGTATAGTTCTGATCAGATCAGATATTGATCTGTTCAAACACTATACTAGTAATGGAAGTGTATCTGTGTGTGTGTGTGTGTGTGTGTGTGGTAATCAAGGGGTTATTTCTAACTATGCGCTTGGGATTTGCGCTATTATAGACTGACACTAACACTAGCTAATGTCACCTGTGTCACCAATAATAGTGATCAGAAAAAAAACTACACTATAAAAGTGACACTGTGACAGGACAATGAAGGGGTTAACTGGGGGTGATCATGGGGGGGTCAGGGGGTTAAATCTTTATGGGGGGGGTGGCAGGGACCATAAACCTCCTTTGGGACAGAAACGAACTTGCTAGCGCTAACTCAAGTCACAATCACACTAATACAAAATACAGTAAAACACTGTATTACCTGCGTATTAGTGTGCAATGTGACAGGGGGGAAGGGGTTAACTGGATGTGATCAGGGGGGATCAGGGGGTTAAATCTTTATTGGGAGGGGTTGACGGGTATCCTAAGTATAAAAGGAACGGTGGCAAGCGCTAAACCTGGTCACAAGTCACACTTATACGGGTGTATAGAAAATGCTATATACTGTATACAGTATGTGTTGTGACAGGGGGTGTAGGGGGGTGTAGGGGGGATCAGGGGGTTAAATATTTATTGGGGGGGTGGCTGGGACCCTAAACCTACTTGGGACAGAAACGAAGTCGCTAGCGCTAATTCAGGTCACAAACACACTAATAGAAAATACAGTAAAACACTATATTACTTGTTTATTAGTGTGCAATGTGACAGGGGGAAGGGGTTAACTGGGGGTGATCAGGGGGGGATCAGGGGGTTAAATCTTTATTGGGAGGGGGTGGCGGGTATTTTAAATGTAAAAGGGGGGGCCGCAAGCGCTACACCTGGTCACAAATCACACTTAAATGGGTATATAGGAAAATGCTATATACTGTATACAGTGTGTGTTGTGACAGGGGGTGTAGGGGTGATCAGGGGGTTAAATCTTTATTGGGGGGGTGGCGGGGACCCTAAACCTACTTAAGACAGAAACTAAGTCGCTAGCGCTAACTCAAGTCACAATCGCACTAATACAAAATACAGAAAAACAGTATATTACGTTTGTATTAGTGTGCAATGTGACAGGGGTGAAGGGGTTAACTGGGGGTGATCAGGGGGGAATCAGGGGGGATCAGGGGGTTAAATCTTTATGGGGGGTGGTGGGTATTTTAAGTGAAAAAGGGGGGGCCGCAAGCGCTACACCTGGTCACAAATCACACTTATACAGGTATATAGGAAAATGCTATATGCTGTATACAGTGTGTGTTGTGACAGGGGGTGTAGGGGTTTACTGGGGGGGGCGATCGGGGGTTAAATGTGCCTATCTAAGTGTATGTGAGAGTGCTTGGTGCAGTACTTACAGTTAGATGTGCTCTCCTCTCGAGATGAATCCAAAAAGGATCATGGGAGGGGAGATCACGTCTTTTCTGAGCCTATGTTTACATTACACAGGCTCAGCATGGGTTCTGAATGGGCAGGACCGATCAACAGGTCCAGGCCAAAAATCATTGGCCTGGACCTGATGACTGATCGGTTCTGAACCCAATCAAGCCATCGGCGGGACCGCGGGAGCGCGCACGGGCCAGAGCGGCGGGTAGTAGTGATGTACCAATACGTCACTTTGCCTGGCCGGGGCTGACCACCGCGGTTCGGCAAGAGGTTAAGATCTTCCGGAAAGGCCAATTGTTTCGGCGGTTGGTGGGCCCCTGGAAAGGATTGGAAGGTATGTTGATGAGATGATCAAAGACATGGTCATGTCCTTACCATCATTTAGGGATGTCCTCTGAAAAATTCAGGATCTACCATTCCCAGAGGGCAGTATTTTAGTGGGTGTGGACGTGGAATCACTATATACCTCAATCCCCCACCCCTGTGGTCTTAGAGCAGCGTCCCACTTTTTGGAGGTCCATTACCACCAATATAGGTGCACAAAATGAATTTATTATGGAGCTGCTGGAGTTTATGTTGACTAATAACTTCTTTCAGTTTTAGAATATAGGCTACCAGCAGATCCGTGGAACATCAATGGGTGCCCCATGGGCGTCGGCATATGCATGCCTACACCTAGGTTTCTGGGAAGAGAAATATGTGTATCCATCCCCATTGTACCTCAGCCATGTGATACTCTGGCTGAGGTACATTGATGATATTTTGATCCTTTGGGGCGGTACAGTGGATCAGCTGGAGGAGTTCCTATGTGCTTTAAATTGCAATGATTTGATTATAAAATTGACTTATGTCTTTGACACTTAAGAGATCCCCTTTCTCGATCTGAAAATTATGTCCAACGGCGGCTCCCTTATTACAAAAACCTGCAGGAAGGAGACAGCTGCGAATATGTTATTACATGCTACTAGCCATCACCCCAGCTCGCTTAAAAATGGTATTCCAATCGGGCAGTTCCTCCGTATACAGAGGAACTGTACTGACATTGAACAATTCCGCAAAGAGGCAACTCAGCTCTATCAGAGATTCCGTGAGAGGAGGATACTCTCATAGAGTTTTGAGAAGGGCCAAAAAAAGAGCTTTGGATACCGATAGAGGAACGTTTTTAGCCACTACAAAAACAAATAAAAAGATAGTGAACAAACAACCCCAAGGCCATTCAATATTTATAACAAAATATGGCAGGCAGTGGGGGAGAGTACAAATGGTACTTCAAAAACATTGGAATATTCTTACCAACAATCCTTCTATTGCACAAATTGTGGGACCTAGGCCCCTGATGGTAGCAAAAAGAGCTTCTAACCTAAAGGACATGTTAGTCCATTCTGATTTTAAGAGAGATCATCAGGGTAATTGGCTCACTGACCTACCGGAAATGTCTGGTATGTTTGCGTGTGGGCATTGCCAAATGTGCCCTTTGGTGGAAAAAACGCAAGTCTTTACTAATGCTAATCATGATAAAACCTTTGCTATTAAAAAAATCATTAATTGATCATCCTCCAAGGTAATCTACATGTTGCAATGCCCATGTCAAAAACTCTATATTGGAAAAACAAAACGTCAACTGAGGATACGCTTCGGTGAACACCTTAGGGACATTAAAAAACCACAAGACCTTGAGAAGGAAAAAAACCAAAAGATTAAGGAGAACCCTGTTGCACAACATTTTAGGGATCATCATGGAGGAAGAACTGATGGCCTTATAATTAAGGGGATCTATTCTCTGCATTTACCCCCTAGGAGGGGGGATTTTGATAAGGTTTTGCTCCGTAAGGAAAAATATTGGATATATACCTTAGATACACTAGTGCCTACGGGGTTAAACACATAGAAACATAGAAACATATAATGTATCGGCAGATAAGAACCATTTGGCCCATCTAGTCTGCCCAATATATCTGAATCCTATGAATAGCCCCTGGCCCTATCTTGTATGAAGGATAGCCTTATGCCTATCCCATGCATGCTTAAACTCCTTCACTGTATTTGCAGCTACCACTTCTGCAGGAAGGTTATTCCATGCATCCACTACTCTCACACATAATTTAACCTCAGTATCTTCCTGAATGATTAAATTTAGCAATTACCATTATTACCTCTTCCTATTCCTCAAAACATCCACTAGCAATTATATAGACATGGGTTTCCCTCTGGCATGTGCCAAGTATGATACTATCTGTACTGCTGCTGATAATCTCTTCCTTGTTTCTGCTCAGGTATAAATTCACCATAACCCCAAACAATACTTAATTAATTAATTTTTTAAAAAGGTTTTCAGTTTTTTGCAAGTCATTATGTGGGTCATTTATTTACTTATTAATTTGTTATATCCAGTCACTAACTATTCCTCTTTTGAAATGATCATTTTGTGGAGCCATTCCCTGTGTCTTTATCTCCGCTACTTTGTATGCCATGGTATTGCAACAAGTTAAATGTTTTCTGACAGTCTTTTCGTGAATGAGGATTGCTAATTAGCCTGATGGCTTGTTCGGTATAAAAGACAGCCCTGTGAACCTCCTCATTAATCTGAAGAAGTTCGCTGATTGGGCGAACAAAATGCGTCATCAGTTGACGTCAAAAACCCCAGGTGGTGAGCCGGTGTAACGTTAAAAAACCCTACCTCGTGAAAATTCCATACCCTCGTCACTTCCTGTGCACCTACATCATGGAGCAGCTGAGCAGCTTACCACTGCACATGCTCACAGCTCCGGAGGGTCATGGAACAGCTGAGCAGCTTACCACTGCGCCTGCTCTAAGCTCTGGAGGGTAGGGAATTGTCACAGGGTAGGGTTTTTTAACGTTACACCGCATCAGCTGTTGCTGCGGGTACATTAAATCATCTCCGCTCCTACCCCTGTCACTTCCCTGATCTCTGCTCCTAAATGTAAAATCGGCGGGTGTATGAAAATATAAAATCACGGAGATCTCGGCTCCGTGAGTTATATTTTCATAGACCCGCCACTGCTTTTACATTTAGGAGCCGAGATCAGGGAAGTCACAGGGGTAGGAGCGGAGATAATTTCATGTTGCAGCGGAGATGATTTCATGTACCCGCGGCAACAGCTGATAACGTTACAAAACACTACCCCATGAAAATTCCCTACCCTCCGGAGCATCGAGCATGCGCAGTGGTAAGCTGCTCAGTTGTTCCATGACATAGGTGCAACCGAAGTGACGAGGGTAGGGAATTTTCACGGGTAGGGTTTTTTCACGGAACACGGGTTGCCCTGTGTCCCATGCGAGCCAAGTTGCACGGCGGAAAGTAATTGCTGATATTAGCCACAAGCTCCGGATAAGCCGACTGCAAGTTTACCAGGCTACTTTACACAGGACATCTGCGGGTCATTGCCTCCAATTATTCATGGCATCTGCCACTTTGCAGGAGGTTATATGGTAGTCTGTCTGTGCTCTAAGAATTGGAATGACAGCTTAAGTGAGTGGATGGACGCTATCCAGTTTAATCTCAGAGGGATGGAGGAAACGACTTCAGAGCAGTGAGTAATATACTCCCAGCCTGCATTCCATACATACTGGTGAATCCTTGTTGTTCCTGCATAACGCCCCCCCCCCCTCTTTCTCCCTCACTTATCAGTGGTGGTAACACATAATGAACTGTGTCTCTTGTTTCATCTTTAAGAAAGTTATCTGTATAACTGGGAGCAACAGTGTGGAGAAAGTGCAGTAGCTATTGACTTTTTTGCAGTTTACTACACATCCGACTCTGGGATGGATTGCGAGATCGGATGGTCCTTTATCTGCCTTTAGAGATGACCTTGCAGTTCGCCCGGCGGTCGGTTCGCGGTGAACTTTGCTCGTTTGCAGTCCGCCGATGTTGCGAACATTTGGCGTTGTTCGCTGCGGCTATATTAGTTTACAATTGGGGAGAACTTTGAGCCATGACACATCCATCAGGTGGAACAGGACAGCCAATTGAGACATTTCAGCACATAGACATACCCCCTACCTTATAAATAGACCTGACCTGGCGGACATTTTACATTCTTCTTTTTGTCAGTGTAGGGAGAGGTTTGCTGTGGGCAGCAGGGACAGATTGTCAGTGACACAGATGGCTCAGTTACAGGTCCACAAAAGTCCTTTTAAGGACTGGTATTTGGTATAGGTGTACTATATCTATATTGTCTCTTTTGTCAGTGTAGGGAGAGGTTTGCTGTGGGGAGCAAGGGCAGATTGTCAGTGACACAGATCGCTCTGTTATAGGACCACAAAAGTCCTTTCAAGGACTGGTATTTGGTATAGGTGTACTATTCTTTGGTGTGCAGTGCACTATATAGGGGTGTAATACACTTATAATATACTTTCTGCTTGAGGTAGAGTACTGCTTGGATCTTGAAGAAGGGGACATACCCCGAAAGCTTGTCCTGAAAAATTTTATGTTAGTGCAAATAAAAAAGATATCACGGACAGTACTCAATTGTCTCAATATACTTTCTAATATTGAAAGCATATAAATAGTGGATTTGCATTGTGCACTGTGCAGCATTGTGACTGGTGTGGTGAGCATTTCTGCAGCGATACTACAACTACAAAGAGTGACAAAAGCACTTTTAAAAAAGTATTATAACTGGTGTGATAGACCAGTGACCCCCCTAAACGACAGATTGAAGCAGGGGGGTTATCTAACAGTATACTTTTATAACAGTGTATTTGTGTACTGCAAAAATTTTGCCTATTTTGCTGCATTAACTCTGTTACACACAGTGCCAAACTTACTGGCCAATTTTTTGTATAACTGGTGTGATAAACCAGTGGCCCCCCCAATACCACATATTGAAGCGGAGTGTTATCTGAGTATACTTTTATAAGTGTATTTGTGTCCTGCAAAAATATTGCCTCTTTTGCTGCGTTAACTATGCTACACACAGTGACAATAGTTACTGGCCAATTTTTTTGTATAACTGTGATGATGTGTGATAAACCAGTGGCCCCCCAAAACCACAGATTGAAGCGGGCTGTTATATACCTTCTTCCACATATACTGCGCTTCTTTAGAGACTTTTGTCACAGGGTAATTTTAAAAATGACAGGCAGAGGAAGAGGCAGGCCCTTACGCAGGGGTGGTAGGGGTAGAGCAGGAGCAGTAGGCCGGAGCCAAAGTGTGAAGTTTCAGAAGGTGCGTCAAAGGACGTACCAGACTTGGTTGAGTGGCTCACTCAGCCTTCCTCTTCTGCACCCTCCTCACCCTCTCTGTCTGCACCCTCTTCACTCTCTGCTGTGTGCACCCTCAAAGACACCACCACCAACACCACCACCACCATATACCCTCCACTTGAGTCACTGGAATTATTTTCCGATCAATCACACGACATTTGCGATGCGCAACCATTCTTGGCATCGGATCAGGAAGAGGAGGTAGCAACAGCCGCCACCCAGCAGTCTGACAACAGTATCCAGATCAGCCAAAGGAGGTTGGTCCCCACTGTTGCTGCCTACTCCGAGATCTCGAATGTTAGTGGTGGGGAAGGTGAAATGGATGATGACGTGTCTATGGACGTCACGTGGGCACCCACAAGAGAGGAAGAGGAGGGGAGTTCATAGGGAGAGATGGACCAGTAGATATGGAGTAGAAGCAGGCAGAATTTACATTGCACAGGAGGGACAAAGCAGAAGACTGCTAATGTATCAGGAGCGAGCCATCAACCATATACAGTCACATCTGGCGCTCCCAGGATGCCGACACATTGCTCCGCAGTGTGGGATTTTTTTAAAGCATGTAACCCGTGGCACCCGTGTAGATTTGGTTTTACCGCCACGGATTGCATGCCGACCTGCCTCTTCTTTTCCTCCTCCTACTCCATCCTCCCTCTCCTCCTCGGCTGAATCCTCCTTTTCTGCTGCTACCGTCTCTTCCACTGCGTCACCAAGATCCCCAGAACCTATTCCACATGCCAGGTGAGACGTTGCCATGCTGTGCTGTGTCTGTTGTGCCTGGAAGCTAAGAGCCACACTGGTCCTGCACTCTTTCAGCTTTGTGTTCACAGGCAGATCAGTGGCTGACACCGCTCAATTTGACAGTTAGTAAAGTGGTGTGCGACAATGGTGCCAATCTGCTGAGCGTGCTGAAACAGGGCAAAATTTCACACGTGCCATGCATGGCACACGTCCTGAACTTGGTCGTGCAGCAATTCATTGCCAAATACCCTGGGGTCCAGGACGTCTTGCGGCAGGCCAGGAAAATCTCGGGCCATTTTAGAAGATCTTACACAGCCATGGCTTGCCTTGCTGACATTCAGCGACGACACAACCTGCCATCAGGCGTCTTATTTGTGACTGCCCGACGCGGTGGAACTCAACCTAGGATATGCTTGATAGGTTGCTCCAGCAGAAATGCGCAGTTAACGACTACCTGTACGAACTCTGCGGCAGGACAGGTTCTGGGGAGCTTGGGTTTTTTTCACTGGGCCAGTGGCTGCTCATGCCCGATGCATGCAGGCTTCTGGGGTCATTTGATGAGATCAGCAAACTGGTCAGTCACGGCCAGGGCGCCATCAGTGAGATCGTACCTTACGCCTTCTTTATGGAGCGTGCATTGCGTTGTGTCATTGATCAAGCCATCGAGGAGCAGGAAGATGAGGAAGTCGCAATGTTGGATGAATTCCCAGGGGGGTGCTACTCCATCTGAGACAAGTCAACAACAGGAGTCTGAAGAGGAGTCAGAGGAGGATGGTGCTGGTGCGGATGAGGAGGAGGAGGAGCAAGAAGAGCATGCTTTAAACCTTTCTGGGATCCCTGGTGTTGTCCCTGGATTGGGGGAGGAGAACGAGGACGACATTATCCTGGATGATGAGCATGAGCCAGGCCACTACACCGCTTCTAGTTTAGTGCAAATGGGGGCCATCATGCTCCAGTGTTTTAAGGGGGACCCCCGTATAAAGGGGCAAAGACCAGTACTGGGTGGCAACGTACTTAGACCCCCGGTACAAACAAAAAATGGCAGAAATGTTACCACCATCACAGAGGGCGGTCAGAATGCAGCACTTCCAGGTCTTGCTGCGAGAAATGCTGCATTCTGCTTTTGTGTGCACTGGCAGAGGAATTTCCACTCACAGAGAAACAGTTGCGGGTACCAATCTAACAGCGCCTGCAAGAAAAGGGTGTTTTGAAGATGTGTTGGTCACTTCAGATATGAGATCATTCTTTCAGCCGACCCATCGACAGCTGTACTCCGGATCCAGCATCAGGGAACGCCTAGACCGACAGGTGTCCGACTACATCGGGTTAACAGTCGATGTGGATGCTCTGAGGAGTGATGAACCCCTGGACTACTTAGTGGGCAGGCTTGACCTCTGGCCAGAGCTTGCACAATTTGCAACGGAACTGTTGGCTTGCCCCCCATCCAGTGTCCTATCCGAAAGGATGTTCAGCACAGCAGGGGGGATCGTGACCGATAAGCGCACTCGCCTAGCTCATGACAGTGTTGACTACCTCACATTTATAAAAATAAATGAGGCATGGATCTCAGAGGAATTCAACACATGTGACCAGTAGACCATGTTTGATTAAAATTCCTCATGACAGGCCACACCAGACCGCCATCCACCCACAACAATTCATGGTCCTTGTCTTCGGTAAATACAGCGGCATAATAGGCATTTTGTGTCCATTGAATGCCTAATTTTTGGGGCCTTTAATGGCCGACAATTATTTATCCTGTCAATAGTGATGTCGCAAACCTAAAATTTGCCGTTCGCGAACAGCGAACGCGAACATCGGCAAATGTTCGCGAACCGGGCGAACCGCCATAGACTTCAATAGGCAGGCGAATTTTAAAACCCACAGGGACTCTTTCTGGGCACAATAGTGATGGAAAAGTTGTTTCAAGGGGACTAACACCTGGACTGTGGCATGCCGGAGGGGGATCCATGGCAAAACTCCCATGGAAAATTATGTAGTTGACGCAGAGTCGGGTTTTAATCCATAAAGGGCATAAATCACCTAACATTCCTAAATTCTTTGGAATAACGTGCTTTAAAACATCCAGTGTGTGTATATGATCAGGTATGATGTTGTATCAATCAGGTAGTGTAAGGGTTACGCCCGCTTCACAGTGACAGACCAAACTCTGACAGACCAAACTCCCTGTTTAAAAGTCAGTCAGTCCATTTGCACAACCGCAAACTCCCCATTTGCACAAGGTTGGATACCAAGCTAGCCATGTCCCGTTCCTTGTCCTCACTGACGTCATTGAAGGTCTCTTCCTCCACTCAGCCACGTACAACACCAAGGGTCCCCGAAAGGGGACAACAAGCCCCCTGGCATGCCTGCTGTGGTTGGTCTTCCACCTCCTCAAAGCCACCTTCCTCCTCTGACTTCTCTTCTTCAGACTCCACACCAGGTCCAGCAATCGACAATGACAAGGCTTCTTCTGGTGGTGATGGGGACCACAACTCTTCCTCTTCATGCTCATCTACGGCCTGATCCAGCACTCTTCGCAGGGCACGCTCCAGAAAAAAAGCATATGGGATGAGGTCGATGATATTGCCTTGGGTTCGACTGACCAGGTTTGTCACCTCCGCAAAAGGACGCATGAGCCTACAGCCATTGTGCATGAGCATTCAGTAACGCGGCCAAAAAATACCCAGCTCCGCAGAGGCTGTCCTCTTTTTTTAAATTAAAGAAAATTAATGTTTTTTCTATGAAAAATTATCCGCGGATCGCTTTTGGTCTGTTCACAATGAAGCAACGACCTTATCATCTGGGGTGTGCCAACACACTCCTAGAGGTGATCGCTTCATTATGATACGCAAGCCCCTTCACCACAACAAGGTAACGATCACGAAGGGGAATTGACACATGTATGTGCCTTTTTTTGTTTTTTTTTGCAGCCACATTGTAGCACCAGAGGCCAGAAAAATTAGACATGTACACATGCATGAAAAAGTAGGTATTGTTGCAGCCGCTGCTGTAGCAGCGGCCGGAAAAATTGAGGTTTTCAAGGCAGAAAGTGCACTAAAACATTGCGGCTTGAACCGTAGTTGGTGGCGGAGACGTCACGTAAGTCATCCGGCATGCAGAGATTAAATACAGCAGCGTGTGGACCATTTTTAGCCCAAGGCATCTCATCAGGCCTTTTTTAGTCAAATGCATCCCCCACTGTCAGTCCCTTCGGGATCCATGCCTCATTCATCTTAATAAAGGTGAGGTAATCTAGACTTTTGTGACCTAGGCGACTTCTCTTCTCAGTGACAATACCTCCTGCTGCGCTGAAGGTCCTTTCTGACAGGACACTTGAAGCGGGGCAGGCCAGAAGTTCAATGGCAAATTGGGATAGCTCAGGCCACAGGTCAAGCCTGCACACCCAGTAGTCAAGGGGTTCATCGCTCCTCAGAGTGTCGATATCTGCAGTTAAGGCAAGGTAGTCTGCTACCTGTCGGTCGAGTTGTTCTCTGAGGGTGGACCCCGAAGGGCTGTGGCGATGCGTAGGACTAAAAAAGCTCCGCATGTCCTCCATCAACAAGACGTCTGTAAAGCGTCCTGTCCTTGCCGGCGTGGTTGTGGTAGGAGGAGGATTACTTTCACCTCTTCCCCTGTTGGATTCCCGTTGTGCTGTGACATCACCCTTATACGCTGTGTAAAGCATACTTTTTAACTTATTTTGTAGCTGCTGCATCCTTTGCGACTGCCGGTAATTCGGTAACATATCCGACACTCTGCTTATACCGGGGGTCTAGTAGCGTGGCCACCCAGTACAGGTCATTCTCCTTCAGCCTTTTTATACGAGGGTCCCTCAACAGGCATGACAGCATGAAAGACCCCATTTGCACAAGGTTGGATGCCGAGCTACTCATGTCCAATTCCTCGTCCTCACTGATGTCATTGAAGGTGTGTTCTTCCCCCCAGCCACGTACAACACCATGGGTACCAGATAGGTGACAACAAGCACCCAGGGATGCCTGCTGTGGTTGGTGTTCCTCCTCCTCAAAGCCACATTCCTCCTCTGACTCCTCTTCCTCAGACTCCTCTTCCAGCGTTGCCGCAGGTCCAGCAAGCGATGGTAAGGCTGTTTCTGGTGGTGATGGTGACCACAACTCTTCCTCTTCACGCTCATCTACGGCCTGATCCAGCACTCTTCGCAGGGCACGCTCCAGGAAGAAAACATATGGGTTTGTCACCTCCTCAAAAGGACGCATGAGCCTACAGGCATTGCGCATGAGCGTCCAGTAACGTGGCAAAAAAATACCCAGCTCCGCAGAGGCTGTCCTAGCACCCCGGTCATACAAATACTCGTTGACCGCTTTTTCTTGTTGGAGCAGGCGGTCGAACATTAGCAGTGTTGAATTCCAACGTGTCGGGCTGTCACAAATCAAGCGCCTCACTGGCATGTTGTTTCGCCGCTGAATATCTGAAAAGTGCGCCATGGCCGTGTAGGAACATCTGAAATGGCCACACACCTTCCTGGCCTGCTTGAGGATGTCCTGTAAGCCTGGGTACTTCTGCACAAAGCGTTGTACAATCAGATTCAACACATGTGCCATGCAAGGCGCATGTGTCAACTTGCCCAAATTCAATGCCGCCAACAAATTGCTTCCGTTGTCACACACCACTTTGCCGATCTCCAGTTGGTGCGGGGTCAGCCACTGATCCACCTGTGCGTTCAGGGCCGACAGTAGTGCTGGTCCGGTGTGACTCTCTGCTTTCAGGCAAGTAACCCCAAGACAGCGTGACACTGTAGTATCCGGCATGTGGAATAGCTCCTGGGGAGCTGGGGGGGGTGCAGTTGGTGTGGAGCAAGACGCAACAGCAGAAGAGGACTCAGCCATGGAGGTTAGCAAAGAGGATGGAGTAGGAGGAGTAGAGGAGGTGGCAGCAGGCCTGCCAGCAAGTCGTGGCGGTGTCACCAACTCCTCTGCAGCAGAGCCACGCATTCCATGCTTGGCAGCCACCAGCAGGTTTACCCAATGCGCAGTGTAAGTGATATACCTGCCCTGACCGTGCTGTGCAGACCAGCTATCAGTGGTCAGATGGACCCTTGCCCCAACACTGTGTGCCAGACATGACATGACTTCCTTTTGCACAATAGAGTACAGGTTGGGGATTGCCTTTTGTGAAAAATAAGGTCTCAGACTCCACCAGCTTGTATGGTAAAAGCTGGCGGGCTAAGAGTTCCGACAAGCCAGCTGTCAGACGCCGGGCAAGGGGGTGACTCTGTGAGATTTGCTTCTTACGCTCAAACATTTCCTTGACAAACACCTGACTGTGGGCAGATGAGCAGGAACTGCTGAAGGTGAGAGGTGGAGGGGCGGGTTGTTGATAGGGGGCAAGGAGGACAGCAGTGGTTGACGTGGCTGAAGATGCTGGACCAGGAGGAGGATGGTGGCTTTGAGTTTGTGTGCTGCTTTTACTCATGTGTTGATCCCATAGGCGTTTGTGATGTGAGATCATGTGCCTTCGCAAAGCAGTTGTACCTAGGTGGGTGTTGGACTTCCCACGACTCAGTTTCTTTTGGCACAGGTTACAAATGGCATCGCTGCTATCAGAGGCAGACACGCAAAAAAAATTCCACACTGCTGAGCTTTGCAATGACGGCATTCTGGTGGTGGCAACAGCTTGCGTTGATTGGCGTGCTGTCTGGCTGACCCCGGGTGCCGAAACATGCTGTCTGACTGTGCCACTAGCTCCTTGCGATGACCTCCCCCTGATTCCAACTCGTCTCCTCCTCTCTGTCTCCCCATCTGAACTTTCCCCCTCTTCTTTTGCTCTTTGAGCAGGCACCCAGGTGACATCCACGGACACATCGTCATCATCAGCCGCTTCACTTGACAACTCAGCAAAGGCAGCAGCAGCAGGTACAACATCATCATCATCACAATGTACATCCATGTGTATAATGCTGCCTCACTGAGACATATCCCCGTTATCTACATCCTCTGGCACTAATGGTTGCGCATCACTTATTTCTTCCAACTCATGTGTAAATAACTCCTCTGACAGATCAAGTGAAGCGGCTGTGGTGCTAGTGTTGGTGGTGGTGCCGGCGGGCGGGCGAGTGGTAAATTGAGAGGTGCCCGAAGCTGAGCTGGAGGAGGATGGTGCATTAAGGTTCCGAGCAGAAGCTTCAGAAGATTGGGTGTTCTGTGTAAGCCAGTCAACTATGTCCTCAGAATTTTTTGAGTTCAGGGTCTGTGGTGGCTTCTGAACACTGGGCATTATTCTAGGGCCAAAGGAAATCACAGCACCACGAACACGACGGCCCTTGCGGGGTGACCTGCCTCTGCCTGTCATTTTCTTTTAGATTTGTGGTACTATGAGTGCAAGCTGCTGTGCCACCCTATAGGAGTGTTGGGCAGTGGGTACAGTACACTCTGTGGACCTGACAGTCACTGGCAGCCCAGGCAACTGCAATTATAAAAAAAAATATATATATTTTTAATTTGCAAGCTGCTGTGCCACCGTATATATCAGTGGTGGGCAGTGGCACTGCAGTGTGCACAGTACACTCTGTGGACCTGACAGTCACTGGCAGCCCAGGCAACTGCAATTATAAAAAATATATTTTTTTTCAATTTGCAACAAGCTGCTGTGCCACCGTATATATATCAGTGGTGGGCACTGCAGTGGGCACAGTACACTCTGTGGACCTGACACATCACTCACTGCAATTATGACAGAGGAAAAAAAAAATATTTTTTAAACTGCAAGGTACTGTGCCTGTGCCACCCGAAATGAGTGTGGTGTGCACACAGTACAGTCTGTGGTAGGTCTGTGGCCTCTCACACACAGCGGGCAGGCAACTGCACAATAGATATATATATATATATATATATATATATATATATATATATATATATATATATGAAAATTACTCAAATACCAGCCCTAAGAAGGGCTTTTTGGGGTGCTGTCAGGATGCTGTCCTTACAGCAGGAGTGGACCGAGAACACTGACTAACAACTGTCCCTAGCTATTAACAGCAGCAGCACTCTCCCTGCTCTCACTAACACACTGCTTCAGAATGATCTAAGATGGATGCTGCCCTTGCTTCTTTATAGGAGGTGGGAGGGTGTGGGAGGGAGGTATGCTGATTGGCTGGAATGTGTCTGCTGACTGTGAGGTACAGGGTCAAAGTTTGCCTCAATGATGAATTATAGGGGGCGGACCGAACATCTCATATGTTCGCCCGCAGCGGCGGACGCGACCAAGCGATGTTCGCCGGGAACTGTCTGCCGGCGAACAGTTCGGTACATCTCTACCTGTGAATGCCTAATGTACCTCCAGCCACAGAATACTACATTCTTAGCTGTAAGGTAAACGCATGTGGGCTAATTTTTGGGGCCTGGAATGGGCGACACTTACTTCTTTATCCTGTGAATGCCTAATGTACCTTCAGCTACAGAATACAACATTCTTAGCTGTCAGGTAAACCCATGAGGGCTATTTTTTGGGGCCTGTAATGGCCAGGCGACACTTACTTTTGTATCCTGTGAATGTCTAATTTATTTTTATTTATTTATTTCAGGTACTTATATAGCGCTATCAATTTACGCAGCGCTTTACTTTTTTTCCAAATCGCTTTACATATACATTGTACATTCACATCAGTCCCTGCCCTCAAGGAGCTTACAATCATAGGTCCCTAACTCACATACATACATAGTAGGGCCAATTAACCTACCAGCATGTCTTTGGAGTGTGGGAGGAAACCGGAGTACCCGGAGGAAACCCATGCAGGCACAGGGAGAACATGCAAACTCCAGGCAGGTAGTGTCGTACCTTTAGCCACAGAATACAACGCTCTTAGCTGTCAGGTAAACCCATGTGGGCTAATTTTTGGGGCCTGGAATGGCCGACACTTACTTCTTTATCCTGTGAATGCCTAATTTTTCAGACTGGAATTGAAAATCATTGGGTCTGTAAAGGTTCTGCCAAATTGTGGAATGGATGCGGACCCATTTTACAGATGTGTAAATGGACCCTATATGTATTTGACATGTATTTACCGGCTGCTGTCAGTTCTGGCTGATTTAGAAGAAAAAAAAAATTAGGGCAATTTTTCCAATTGCAATACTTCTGTTATGACAGCGTCCATGTGCTGGGACTATTTGTGCACAGCTAGTACGTCTTTTGTGGCTGCAAATATGACCTGAAGGTTTTTAAAGTTCGCCTGCCATTAAATGCAATAGGGCCCGCCGCGAGCTTGCAGTTCGTGAATATTTGAGAACTGCCCCGGCCAATGTTCGTCCATCACTATTTGCTATATCTCCATTTGATCTGCATTGTCCTGTCCAACTTGTCTTCCCACAGAAACAGTTTCATATTGGGTACAGTGCTCTCATTCATACATTTTGGTGGAAACAATCCCAATTGCATGACTGAGTAGACTGCAATCAGTAGTGTTCTATTAACCACTTGCCGACCGGTCACATTGAGGGTACTGCGGCAAAGTGGCTCGTTATCGCCCAGCAATGTAGACCTACGTCGCTGGACTCCTCCCCATGTGGGCGGCGCGCGTGTGCCGCCGGAGGCTCGCTCCCACTGTATTCAGTCACAGCGGGAGTCGGGCCAGGGGAGGAGCGGCGTTGATCACCACCTCTCTTCCCCGATCATCGGGGATCGAGTGTGGAGATCCGCCCGCTTGTGTAAACAAAGCGGGCGGATCTCCTAAGTGACAGGCAGGGACAGATTGCAGGGTTCAGCATAGCCGAACCTGCGATCTCTGTGTGTGTCACACAACCCCCTCCCCCCACACACGTCAGTAAGCATGAGGCATACATTAACCACTTGATCACCAATAAAAGTTAACCCCTTCCCTGCCAGTGTCATTATTACAGTAACAGTGCATATTTATAGCACTGATTACTGTAGTAATGTCACTGGTACCCCCAAAAGTGTCAAAAATGTCAGTCAAGGGTCCGATCTGACGGCCACAATGTCGCAGTCCTGCAAAAAAAAAAAAAATGCAGATCGCCGCCATTACTCGTTAAAAAAAAACAATAAAAATTACATAAATTTCCTGTAGTTAGTAGCTGCGATAACTTTTGCGCAAACCAATCAGAATACGCTTATTGCGATTTTTTTTTACCAAACATATGTAGCAGAAAACAAATTGGCCTAAAATGTTAAAAAAATTAGATTTTTTTATATTTTTTTTTGGGGGGGGGGGGGATTTCATATAAAAAAATGAGAAAAATATTGTTATTTTTTCAAAATTGTTGCATTTTTTTTGTTTATAGCGCAAAAAGTAAAAATCGCACAGGTGATCAAATACCACCAAAAGAAAGCTCTATTTGTGGGGGAAAAAGGACATAAATATAATTTGGGTATAGCATCGCACGACCGCGCAATTTTCCGTTAAAGTAATGCAGTGCCGAATCTCAAAATATGGCCTGGTCAGGAAATCTTCCGGTCTCAAAGCGGTTAAAAATACACTCATTGAGAATTTTTTTGTCAAAGACATGTAGATAAATAAATTTTGGCCTAAATATATGACAAAAATTGAATATATTGGATATTTTTTAACTGTCAAAGTAGAAAAATATTGTTATTTTTTCAAAATTGTCGCATTTTTTTATTAATATCGCAAAAAATGAAAAGCGCACAGGTGATCAAATTCCACCAAAAGAAAGCTCTGTTTGTGGGAAAAAAAAGGACGTAAATTTCGTTTGGGTACAATGTTGCATGACCGCGCAATTGTCAGTTAAAGTTGCACAGTGCCGAATCGCAAAAAGTGGCCTGGACGTAAAGCAGGAAAATCCTCCGGTCCTAAAGTGGTTAATCAGGACACAAGATGTCCCTCATGGGGATGGATCACTGATCTGAATTGTCTATATGTGATTCTTATATTCCCCCCTTTTTCTGGACTGTTTTACCAATCCTGCATTACTATCTAAGTTGAATATTGAGTTTCAGTACCTTTGTAGTGTTATAATACTACTCATTTGACACGACTCATCCTTAACCACCTCCCACCCGGGCCATTGTAAATATACGGCCGGGTGGGAGTCTCGTCCTTCTGATCGGACGTTCCGGAACGTCCTTCAGAAGGAGAGAGATCGCGCCGCCGTGGGCACACGCAGCCGGGCAATCTCGATGTGCCTGTGTCCCTAGATGCGGCAGGAGGGCCCTGTGATTGGCCCTCCTGATCACATGGAGGCTGTGTCCAATCACAGCCGTCATGTAATGTCAATACAGCCGTTGTAATGGCTTTGATCTCTTCTCCTCCTGACAGATCCTGTCAGTGAGGAGAAGAGGAGAGGATCGATTCTGCAGCTGGGGTGATCAGTGAGTATTTCTAATTACTCACTGATCACAGGGGGGGTCTGTGCTGGTAATCAGATGATTGTTTACCAGTGCAGCCCTGGGGGGAGGGGGTGCCACTAGAGCCACCAGGGATGCCCACCCATGACCACCAGGGATGCCCACCATGGTCACCAGGGATGGCAAACAGGGCTCAGAGAGCCTGCCAGTGGTGCCCCCCTATCAGTGCTGCCCACCAATGCCATCTATCAGTGCTGCACACTAGTGCCCGTTATTGCCATCTATCAGTGCCACCTACCAGTGCCCATTATTGCCCACCAGTGCTGCCTATCAGTGCCCATCAGTGCCCCCCATCAGTGCCGATCAGTGCCACCTATCAGTGCCGCCTATCAGTGCCCATCAGTGCAGCCGATTAGTCCCCATCAGTGCTGCCTATCAGTGCCCATCAGCGCTGCCTATCAGTGCCCACCAATTCTGCATATCAGTGCTATCTATCAGTGCCACATATCAGTGCCCATCAGTGCTGCATATCAGTGCTGCATATCAGTGCCACCCCACCAGTGCTGCATATCAGTGCCATCCCATCAGTGTCTCCTCATCAGTGCCTGTCAGTGCGGCGTCATCAGTGCTCATCAGTGCAGGAAAAAACGTATCTATTTACAAAATTTTATAACCTAAACAAAAAAACTTTTTTTTTTTTTCAAACTTTTCGGTCTTTTTTTATTTGTGCACCAAAAAAGAAAAAAACCTGGCGGTGATCAAATACCACCAAAAGAAAGCTCTATTTGTGGGGAAAAAATTACATAAATTTGGTTTAGGTACAGTTTTGCATGACCGCGCAATTGTCATTCAAAATGCAACAGCGCTAAAAGCTGAATATTGGTCTGGGAAGGAAGGGGGTTTAAGTGTCCAATATTGAGGTGGTTAAAGTCACCTGACCCTGCTGATCCGGCTGGCTGCTGTCAATGTGATATTTTATGAAGCTTTTTGCAGATGATGGCAATGCTTCCCTTGTGGTAAAAATCTAGTTCAGAATTACACAGAATCTCTCTCACATTGTGTTCAGCCCCATCATCAGTAGGGATGATCGAACTTTTGAAAAGTTCGGTTCGACCAGAACACCCGAACTTCACGAAAGTTCGGTTCGGATTTCAGAACCCCATTGAAATCAATGGGACCCGAACTTCTGTAATCAAAAAACACCATTTTTAAGCCCTAAAACCCAATAAATGCCCCTAAAAAGTGCCTAGGGTTCTGGGTCATGCCCCAGGGACTATTAATCACACAAAAAAAAGTTCTTAAAAATTGTCGTTTTTGATAGATAGCCAATTATTGAAAAAATTAAAAAAAAAAAAAAAAAAGAGATTTCTTTGGATTTAGTGTCTGGGGGGGTCTAAAAGGTGTACCTATGAAGTTTCAGCTCTGTAGCATGTCCAGAACCAGAATTACAGCATACCAAACCTTCAAAAATGACTTTTTTGCTTAACCGCACCTTTCTTTTGCTCCTAATCAACGGCTCAGCCAATGTGTATGATGGGGACATAATGCAGTGCACTGGGAACAAGATTAGAGGTTTTTTTGGAAAAAGGTGCTGTCTCTTTAAATGTGCATATAATTAACGGGTGTATTTCCACAATGGGGCTTTTATTACCAAATGTTTCAAGAAGTCCAAAGATGTATGTAATTGCACTTTATTTCATGTAAAATGGTGTTTGGTGCACTTTAACTTGAAATCTCACAAGAAACAGACATATATGCACGGATACATTGAGGGTTAGGGGTAGGGGCCACAATGTAGTGCACAGTGAACAAGATTAGAGATGTTTTGGATGAATACTGTTGTCTCTTGACTTTGAATAGAAGTAAAGGATGCTTAAAAATTGGGCATTTGGTGGTGCGGACGATGCCTTGACACCATATCCCTATGAAAGTGCTGGTAATGAAGGCAATAATTGCCTTTGTAAGGAAAAAAATTACAATGATATGCATCTGTGTGACAGGTGCGCAAAAATTGTTGTTTGGGTGTTGGCGGAGCCATACCACTGTAAGCCCAAAGAGCTGGTGTTGAAGAAGGCGTAAAAATTATGAAGGTGTGCATCTGTGGAACAGGTGCGCAAACATGGTAGTTTTGGTTTTGGCGGAGCCTCCCCACCATAACCCCAAAGAGCTGGCTTTGAAGGAGGCCCAAAAATTGTAAAGGTGTGCACCTGTGGAACAGGTGCGCACACATGGTAGTTTTTGTTTAGCATAGCCTCCCCACCTTAACCCCAAAGAGCTGGTGTTGAAGGAGGCCCAAAAATTGTAAAGGTGTGCACCTGTGGAACAGGTGCGCAAACATTGTAGTTTTTGTTTTAGCATAGCCTCCCCACCTTAACCCCAAAGAGCTGGCGTTGAAGGAGGCCCAAAAATTGTAAAGGTGTGCACCTGTGGAACAGGTGCGCAAACATTGTAGTTTTTGTTTTAGCATAGCCTCCCCACCTTAACCCCAAAGAGCTGGTGTTGAAGGAGGCCCAAAAATTGTAAAGGTGTGCACCTGTGGAACAGGTGCGCAAACATTGTCGTTTTTGTTTTAGCATAGCCTCCCCACCTTAACCCCAAAGAGCTGGTGTTGAAGGAGGCCCAAAAAATGTAAAGGTGTGCACCTGTGGAACAGGTGCGCAAACATTGTCGTTTTTGTTTTAGCATAGCCTCCCCACCTTAACCCCAAAGAACTGGTGTTGAAGGAGGCCCAAAAATTGTAAAGGTGTGCACCTGTGGAACAGGTGCGCAAACATTGTCGTTTTTGTTTTAGCATAGCCTCCCCACCTTAACCCCAAAGAGCTGGTGTTGAAGGAGGCCCAAAAATTGTAAAGGTGTGCACCTGTGGAACAGGTGCGCAAACATTGTCGTTTTTGTCATAACCAAAATGAGGTTCTGTGAACGTAAAGAGAATGAGAGGAGGGTTTGAGGGTGGCACCATGGTCCAGGCTTAAACTGAGGCTCAACTGCCACATCACAACGATAGCCTAGTCTACAAGGTCTGCATCAGGTGCATCAAAGCTTGATATCCACGACTGATTCATCTTAATGAATGTCAAACGGTCGACTGAGTCGGTGGAGAGTCTAGTTCGATGGTCTGTGACGAATCCTCCTGCTGCGCTGAATGCCCGTTCCGATAGGACACTGGAAGCAGGGCAGGCCAACAACTCCATGGCATACTGGGCCAGTTCTGGCCAGTGGTCTAATCTTAAGACCCAGTATGCCAGTGGATCGGATTCGTCACATGAAAATCCCTCTGTGTCACTTTGTGCCCTCACGTAATCGTCCACCATGTGATGCAGACGGTGTCGATGCGATGTGGCAGCTGAGAGGCCTGGGCGGTGAGGACTAAAAAAAGACCGAAAGGCATCCGTCAACCGCACGCCTTCTCCAACGCTCCTCTCGTGACCACCAGTAGAATCCATGGTAGGTTGTCCCCGCCCCTGCACCCTACGGGAGTCGGGGAACATGTTCACCAGATTCCTCTTGAGACTGTCCTCAAGGGATTTGATCCTGTGGACTCTATGGGTGGATGGGAAAAGCTCCGAGACTTTACACTTGTACCGGGGGTCAAGTAGGGTGGCCAACCAATAGTGGTTAGTCTCTTTAATGGCCTTGATTCTGGGGTCCTTTCGCAGGCTCTGGAGCATGATGTTTCCCATGCGTCGCAAATTAGCGAAGGCCTGAGAAGCTGACTCCTCGGGGTCACTCATAACGACATTATCTTCAACGGGCTCCTCCTCCTCCCAGCCATGTACTACTCCAAAGTGTCCCGAGGGAGTCAAACTAGGCCTTGCAGATTGCCGCATGTCTTCCTCCTCCTCCTTCTCAAACCCTGCAAAAGTTCCCGCAGAATCGTCCTCCTCCTCCTCTTCCACCCCTGGATCCTGCTCGGGCCTCTGGGAGCTAGGCATAATGGGGTCAGGATTCTCAGGATAAAGGGGGCCTTGAGAGGCAAGGAAGTCCTCCTCTTCCTCCTGCTGCTCTGCCTCCAGTGCCCTGTCCATAATGCCACGCAGAGTGTGCTCCAACAAAAACAGTACCGGTAGGGTGTCACTGATGCATGCGCTGTCCCGGCTGACCATCCTTGTGGCCTCCTCAAATGGCGAGAGGACAGCGCATGCATCCTTAATCAAAAGCCACTGCCGTGGTGAAAAGAAGCCCAGGCGCGCAGAGCCAGTGCTGGTGCCGTACTCGCATAGGTATTCATTAAGGGCCCTCTGCTGCGTGTACAGGCGCTGCAGCATAGCCAAGGTGGAGTTCCAGCGGGTGGGCATGTCACAGATGAGGCGGTGTACCGGCAGGTGAAACTCGCGCTGCACTTCGGCCAAACGTGCAGTGGCACTGTACGACCGCCTGAAGTGACTGCACACCCTTCTTGCCATCCTTAGCACATCCTGCATTCCCGGGTACGAGTTCAAAAACCGCTGTACCACGAGATTCAGGACATGCGCCAGGCATGGCACATGGGTTAACTTTCCCTGACGAAGGGCGGCCAGGAGGTTTGACCCATTATCAGTAACCACCATCCCTGGCTGCAGCTGGCGTGGTGTCAACCACCTCTGGGCCTGTGCCTGCAGAGCCCCAAGAATCTGAGGGGCAGTGTGCTGCCTGTCCCCTAGACACACAAGCTGCAGCACTGCGTGACACCTTTTGGCCTGAGACATAGAATAGCCCTTTGAACGTTTACGTGGTATCTCATCATATTCAAAGGACCATTCTGCAGAGGAGGGCATGGAGGAGGTAGAGGAGGAGGAGCAGGAGGGGGTAGAAGTGATCGATCTACCCGGATCAGCGACACCACCAGCTGTTTGCAGACGTGGGGGCAACACTGGCTGCAGCACCGAGCCCTGGCTACAATCCCTTCCACTGGCAAGCAGTGTCACCCAGTGAGCAGTGACAGAAATGTACCGTCCCTGCCCATGTTTGCTTGACCAAGTGTCAGCCGTCAAGTGTATCTTACGGCTGACTGACTTGGCCAGGGACGACACTACATTGCCTTCCACATGTTGGTATAGGGATGGCAGGGCCTTACGGGAAAAGTAATGCCGACTTGGCACCTGCCACTGTGGAACTGCACATTTTGCGAAGTCACGGAAGGGAGCAGACTCTACCAGGTTAAATGGTAATAGTTGCAGAGCCAGTAGTTTAGCCAAACTACTGTTTAGACGCTGGGCATGTGGGTGGCGGGGAGTATACATTTTTTTTCGTTCCAGCATGTGTGGAATCGAAATTTGGCGTCTAGATGATACAGCTGGTGGTGTGCTGGAGGTAGATGCGACACTGCCTGCTATATCATCATCCCTGCCAGTGGAGGCTGCCAACAGGTGACGAGTGACTATAGCAGGGCCAGGAACAGACTGATGTGCAGGTGGAGCAGGTGGAGCAGATGGAGCATGAGGAGGAGGGCGAGGAGAACTAGGAGGCCGACTGACCAATCTTTGGCCCTTTTGTGGGTTCTTTAAATGCTCCTGCCAACGGGCCGAGTGGTGGGTTGTCAAATGCCTGTTTAGGCAGCTTGTACCCAGGTGGTTGACATTTTTGCCACGTTTTATACCCTTCTTACAAATCTTGCAGATCGCAACTGTTTTATCTGCATGGGATGTCTCAAAAAAGGCCCAGCAAGATGAGGTGTGTATAGTGGCCCGGGAGACAACAGGTGCGGCCTTAGATGGAGTAGGCCGTCTGCTCTCCCCTCTTGCTTGCTCTGCCTCCTCCTCAACCTCAGACCCAACATCTGACTCCATCAAAGACTGAGCATCAGGCCTGGCCTGGGAGACAACAGGTGCGGCCTTAGATGGAGCGGGCCGTCTGCTCTCCCCTCTTGTTTGCTCTGCCTCCTCCTCAACCTCAGACCCAACATCTGATTCTATCAAAGACTGAGCATCAGGCCTGGCCTGGGAGACAACAGGTGCGGCCTTAGATGGAGCGGGCCGTCTGCTCTCCCCTCTTGTTTGCTCTGCCTCCTCCTCAAACTCAGACCCAACATCAGACTCCATAAAGGACTGAGCATCAGGCTGGAGTAGATGGCCGACACTGTGGTCAAACAGCTCAGCTGACTCCTCTGCCATGTCTGAAATTGGGTCTAAGGGAGGACATGAGGTGGACATGGACTCATCTGTATTTGTTCTGACAACTGCAGAAGACTGACCACTTTTCTCTGCCTGGGTCACTGTAGTTGCAGATGATGCCGATGATGAGGGTTTGTTCATATAGTCCACCACCTCCTGTACATACTGTGGACGTATAGCTTGGCCACTGCCGGAGAACAATCCAAATGGTGGCCTGGCTGAGGACTGACCACCACGTCCACCCCTGCCTCTAGACACCCTAGAAGCTGTGCCCCTTTCCGCAGCAGGGCCACGTATGCCTTTTCTTGGTCTACCAGGCATATTTGTCACTGATGCGTTGGCAACTGTGTGCGGTGAAAAACGCACACTGCTATGCGACCCACAGTTGTCGCTGGATACAGCACAGCAGTTGCGGTTCACGCACAGTAGCAAAGCCTTTTGCACAGTGGACCTAACGCTTTGAACAACAGGCGTTAGGTTGTCACTGATGCGTTGGCAACTGTGTGCGGTGAAAAACGCACACTGCTATGCGACCCACAGTTGTCGCTGGATACAGCACAGCAGTTGCGGTTCACGCACAGTAGCAAAGCCTTTTGCACAGTGGACCTAACGCTTTGAACAACAGGCGTTAGGTTGTCACTGATGCGTTGGCAACTGTGTGCGGTGAAAAACGCACACTGCTATGCGACCCACAGTTGTCGCTGGATACAGCACAGCAGTTGCGTGTCACGCACAGTTGCAAAGGCTTTTGTACAGTGCACCTAACGCTTTGAACAACAGGCGTTAAGTTGTCACTGATGCGTTGGCAACTGTGTGCGGTGAAAAACGCACACTGCTATGCGACCCACAGTTGTCGCTGGATACAGCACAGCAGTTGCGGTTCACGCACAGTAGCAAAGCCTTTTGCACAGTGGACCTAACGCTTTGAACAACAGGCGTTAGGTTGTCACTGATGCGTTGGCAACTGTGTGCGGTGAAAAACGCACACTGCTATGCGACCCACAGTTGTCGCTGGATACAGCACAGCAGTTGCGTGTCACGCACAGTTGCAAAGGCTTTTGTACAGTGCACCTAACGCTTTGAACAACAGGCGTTAAGTTGTCACTGTATTTTGCTGCCTAGCAAGCACGTATACCTGCTGTGATACAGCAGCACTGTGCCACGTGCTCACTAAACAGAACCCTCACACTTTCCCTACAGAAACTAAATTTTCAAATCTAACTAATGTAGTACAAAGTTCCCTAACTACACTAGATATCCCTTTCCACTAAATAGAAAGCTCCATACAGCAGAAGACTGACACTGTCCCTTAAGTTTTTTTTTTTTTTTTTTTTTTTTTTTTTTTAACTCTAAGAACCAGCACAATCGCTGTATCTAACTACACTGGCTGTAAGCTAAATACAATTCTGCTATATGGAGCTTTAGAACCACTCGATATGTAGGAAATGTAGTGTAGCAAGCAGGAGTCAGACAGAACTGCTTCAACTCTCTTCAACAGGCTCTGGATAACTGTGCTAGGGGTTAGGCGGGGCCATCTTATATAGTGTGGGGCGTATTCACTCCTGATTGGCCTCTGGTCCCCGTAGTCACTCCAATCACGTTCCTAGGAGACTCCTGCCCCCTCATTGGCTTTTGCAGACGTTTCTGGGCCAATCACGGGCTTTTAAAGCCCAGTTCCTGTCCCAGTGCATTTTGGGCGGTTCTGGTGGCCGAATACCGAACTTTTGCCGCAAAAAGTTCGGTATTCGGCCGAATATCGAACATCCAATGTTCGGGTCGAACCGATGGTCGACCCGAACCGTTCGATCATCCCTACTGGTGGTGAGACAGTAGCCGCTGGAGCACGGTGGGGTAAGAGCCCCTATGATCAGTCCAGTAGTCTGTGCAGGTAGTAGCTGGGAAGAAAGCCAGGAGTAGCTGACAGCAGGCAGATAAGACAGCAGGCAGAAGTGCCAGCAGGATAGCTGGAAGCAGACAGATTGGATTGGCTTGACTGATGACTGGCTGTGGATGCACAGCAGGAAGCAGGTGCCTGAAGATGCTGAAGTGGACTGAAGGAGCTGTAGCAGGCTGGAAGAGCTGGAAGCAGGGTCAGATGAGCTGGGTCGAACACAGACGGACAGATCAGGCAAATACGGCAGGCAGTAGCATAGTCGGGTCACAGGCAGAGTGGGCAATGGATGCAGGATTAATAGGTGCAGCAGGCAGAAACAGAATCTGAGGTGAAGTAGCAGACAGTAATGGTCCGAAGCAAGCCGGGTCAAGATCAGTGGTCAAACGTGGGAATCAGGAATGCAGGAACATACACAGAACGCTGTAGACCAAACAGCAATTAGCTGAAGCTCCGTTTCAATAGGCTGTTTGGCGCCAGCCTTGGTGACAGATGCGTGATCACAAATGCATGTTTGCCGACATCTGTTTGGCTCGTTCTTGGCTGGCGCCTGCGCATACATGTGCGCCTGGAAACAGCATCTGAACTATGTCGAAGCCTTTCTTTATGGGCAACCTCCGGATGCCCAGCTGGCTCTTCTGTGGGTGATTGCAGAAAAACGTACTAACCATGTCCATAGCATGTATATTACACTCAGGTTCCCAGGAGTTTTCCTCTGGCCCACTATAACAAAGATGGCTGTACAGCCCTCAGAGGATGGCAGCTCCACTACGAAGTCCATAGAGATAATTTTCCATGTCCTGTCTGGCACAGGCAAAGGTCTGAGCAGACCCCAGGCCTTTGTTTCAGGTACTCTTGCTTCGGGTACAGGTAATGCATGCATTTATGTAGCCCTTACAATCTTTCTCCAGATCAGGCCACCAGAATGTACACTGTACTAATTCCACTGTCTTGTGGATTCTGAAGTGTTCTGCTAAGGGATGGTCATGACAGAACCCCAGTACTGTTTTTTGAACATCTTCTGGGATAAAGATTTGATCTCCCTTCCAAAGAAGTCCCTCTTTTGCCTGTAAGGTGTCCCTGATAGGACTGGAGGTAACTGCAGTTGCTTGCTTCAGCTGTGATACGAGATAAGTCTATAGCAAAAGGAAGTTCCCTGCTGGCAGGATAGTATCTGGTGCTGGCAAGCCCTTAGGGTCCTCAAACATACGTAAAAATGCATCAGGCTTGACATTCTTTGACCCGGGCCTATATTTAATGTGGAACGAGAACCTTGAAAAGAAGAGTGCCCATCGGGCGCCTGGCGAGGTTATAGGTGTTTAGCAGTCCTCGGATACTCAAGGTTTTTGTGATCTGTATAGATCAGTATTGGGTGAGCTGTCCCTTCTAACAGATATCTCCATTCCTCCAGCTTTAATTGTAAGGAGTAGTGTTGAGCGAACACGGACTGTATTATTCGTGTTCGTACCGAATAATTGGATTTTTTTTACCCGAACACGGACACTTTACTGTATGTTCGGGTAAAAATCCGTGTTCGGTCGTTTTATTTCCGGGTTTTGCATGCTTTGGCGCTCTTTTCATGGCGGGCTTTCAACAGCCAATCAACAATCGTTTAACTGGTGTGCCTTAAGCCATCCCAGCCATGCCTGCAAATGTCTTAGTAGCTGTGATTGGCCGTCTGAAGCATGTGACCAAGTCTTTATAAGTTCGAGGCAGCCGCCGCAGCAGCGTCATTCTGCTGCTTAGCTAAGGGACAGAGCACACATCAATGTGCTGGCTGCTGATTAAGGAAAGATAGGCAGGAAAAAACCATTTGTGTCCGGATAGAATTGAGGGACAGGTCGGAGTGTTTAGGCAGGGCGAGTTGTAGGCATTTTAGGGATAGAGTCTGCTGAATTATAGGGTCAGTGTCTTCTACAAACTACAATCGATATTGCTGTGTGGGGGGTGGGGTGAATCTGCACTCAATCCTGATCTACGATCTCTTCTCAATCCTGTTAGGGACAGAGTCTGCTGAATTTTAGGGAAACTGTGTTCTACAAACTACAATCGATATTGCTGTGTGGTGTGGGATTGGAGATAGGCAGGTGTCAGTGATCCACATCCATTTTTCTGTGTGTGAGCTGCAGTGAACACAATCTTTTTGGGCTGCAGTGAACACAATCTTTTTGGGCTGCAGTGAACACAATCTTTTTGGGCTGCAGTGAACACAATCTTTTTGGGCTGCAGTGAACACAATCTTTTTGGGGTGCAGTGAACAAAATCTTTTTGGGGTGCAGTGAACACAATCCTTTTTGGTGTGCAGTGAACACAATCTTTGTGGGGTGCAGTGAACAAAATCCTTTGTGGGGTGCAGTGAACACAATCTTTTTGGGGTGCAGTGAACAAAATCCTTTTTGGGGTGCAGTGAACAACATCCTTTTTGGGGTGCAGTGAACACAATCTTTTTGGGGTGCAGTGAACAAAATCCTTTGTGGGGTGCAGTGAACACAATCTTTTTGGGGTGCAGTGAACACAATCTTTTTGGGGTGGAGTGAACAACATCCTTTTTGGGGTGCAGTGAACAAAATCCTTTTTGGGGTGCAGTGAACAAAATCATTTTTGGGGTGCAGTGAACACAATCTTTTTGGGGTGCAGTGAACACAATCTTTGTGGGGTGCAGTGAACACAATCTTTGGGGGGGTACAGTGAACACAATCTTTTTGGGGTGCAGTGAACAACATCCTTTTAGGGTGCAGTGAACACAATCTTTGTGGGGTGCAGTGAACAACATCCTTTTAGGGTGCAGTGAACACAATCTTTGTGGGGTACAGTGAACAGAATCTTTGTGGGGTGCAGTGAACACAATCTTTGGGGGGTACAGTGAACACAATCTTTGTGAGGTGCAGTGAACACAATCTTTGTGGGGTGCAGTGAACACAATCATTGTGGGGTGCAGTGAACTCAATCTTTGTGGGGTACAGTGAACACAATCTCATACTTCTGAAGATTTGAGGGTGCTGCCTGTTCCATACTCCCCCTACTCCTCATCTAGCCTTTTAGGGGTACAAACAATAGTAATTGGGGCCTAGTGTGGTTGTGTACGTGTGATATACATACACTTTTTTTGGATCATATTTTCTATTCCGCTATTTAATCAAAAACCTTTGGGGATCAGTTAAATTGGGGGATAGTCTGTGTTGGTACGTGTGAGAGAGATCCACCTTTCCAAGTTGTTGGGGTTCATCTCATACTTCTGAAGGTTTGAGGGTGCTGCCTGTTCCATACTCCCCCTACTCCTAGCCTTTTAGGGGTACAAACAATAGTAATTGGGGCCTAGTGTGGTTGTGTACGTGTGATATACATACACTTTTTTTGGATCATATTTTCTATTCCGCTATTTAATCAAAAACCTTTGGGGATCAGTTAAATTGGGGGATAGTCTGTGTTGGTACGTGTGAGAGAGATCCACCTTTCCAAGTTGTTGGGGTTCATCTCATACTTCTGAAGGTTTGAGGGTGCTGCCTGTTCCATACCCCCCCTACTCCTCATCTAGCCTTTTAGGGGTACAAACAATAGTAATTGGGGCCTAGTGTGGTTGTGTACGTGTGATATACATACACTTTTTTTGGATCATATTTTCTATTCCGCTATTTAATCAAAAACCTTTGGGGATCAGTTAAATTGGGGGATAGTCTGTGTTGGTACGTGTGAGAGAGATCCACCTTTCCAAGTTGTTGGGGTTCATCTCATACTTCTGAAGGTTTGAGGGTGCTGCCTGTTCCATACTCCCCCTACTCCTCATCTAGCCTTTTAGGGGTACAAACAATAGTAATTGGGGCCCAGTGTGGTTGTGTACGTGTGATATACATACACTTTTTTTGGATCATATTTTCTATTCCGCTATTTAATCAAAAACCTTTGGGGATCAGTTAAATTGGGGGATAGTCTGTGTTGGTACGTGTGAGAGAGATCCACCTTTCCAAGTTGTTGGGGTTCATCTCATACTTCTGAAGGTTTGAGGGTGCTGCCTGTTCCATACCCCCCCTACTCCTCATCTAGCCTTTTAGGGGTACAAACAATAGTAATTGGGGCCTAGTGTGGTTGTGTACGTGTGATATACATACACTTTTTTTGGATCATATTTTCTATTCCGCTATTTAATCAAAAACCTTTGGGGATCAGTTAAATTGGGGGATAGTCTGTGTTGGTACGTGTGAGAGAGATCCACCTTTCCAAGTTGTTGGGGTTCATCTCATACTTCTGAAGGTTTGAGGGTGCTGCCTGTTCCATACCCCCCCTACTCCTCATCTAGCCTTTTAGGGGTACAAACAATAGTAATTGGGGCCCAGTGTGGTTGTGTACGTGTGATATACATACACTTTTTTTGGATCATATTTTCTATTCCGCTATTTAATCAAAAACCTTTGGGGATCAGTTAAATTGGGGGATAGTCTGTGTTGGTACGTGTGAGAGAGATCCACCTTTCCAAGTTGTTGGGGTTCATCTCATACTTCTGAAGGTTTGAGGGTGCTGCCTGTTCCATACCCCCCCTACTCCTCATCTAGCCTTTTAGGGGTACAAACAATAGTAATTGGGGCCTAGTGTGGTTGTGTACGTGTGATATACATACACTTTTTTTGGATCATATTTTCTATTCCGCTATTTAATCAAAAACCTTTGGGGATCAGTTAAATTGGGGGATAGTCTGTGTTGGTACGTGTGAGAGAGATCCACCTTTCCAAGTTGTTGGGGTTCATCTCATACTTCTGAAGGTTTGAGGGTGCTGCCTGTTCCATACCCCCCCTACTCCTCATCTAGCCTTTTAGGGGTACAAACAATAGTAATTGGGGCCTAGTGTGGTTGTGTACGTGTGATATACATACACTTTTTTTGGATCATATTTTCTATTCCGCTATTTAATCAAAAACCTTTGGGGATCAGTTAAATTGGGGGATAGTCTGTGTTGGTACGTGTGAGAGAGATCCACCTTTCCAAGTTGTTGGGGTTCATCTCATACTTCTGAAGGTTTGAGGGTGCTGCCTGTTCCCTACCCCCCCTACTCCTCATCTAGCCTTTTAGGGGTACAAACAATAGTAATTGGGGCCTAGTGTGGTTGTGTACGTGTGATATACATACACTTTTTTTGGATCATATTTTCTATTCCGCTATTTAATCAAAAACCTTTGGGGATCAGTTAAATTGGGGGATAGTCTGTGTTGGTACGTGTGAGAGAGATCCACCTTTCCAAGTTGTTGGGGTTCATCTCATACTTCTGAAGGTTTGAGGGTGCTGCCTGTTCCATACTCCCCCTACTCCTCATCTAGCCTTTTAGGGGTACAAACAATAGTAATTGGGGCCTAGTGTGGTTGTGTACGTGTGATATACATACACTTTTTTTGGATCATATTTTCTATTCCGCTATTTAATCAAAAACCTTTGGGGATCAGTTAAATTGGGGGATAGTCTGTGTTGGTACGTGTGAGAGAGATCCACCTTTCCAAGTTGTTGGGGTTCATCTCATACTTCTGAAGGTTTGAGGGTGCTGCCTGTTCCATACTCCCCCTACTCCTAGCCTTTTAGGGGTACAAACAATAGTAATTGGGGCCTAGTGTGGTTGTGTACGTGTGATATACATACACTTTTTTTGGATCATATTTTCTATTCCGCTATTTAATCAAAAACCTTTGGGGATCAGTTAAATTGGGGGATAGTCTGTGTTGGTACGTGTGAGAGAGATCCACCTTTCCAAGTTGTTGGGGTTCATCTCATACTTCTGAAGGTTTGAGGGTGCTGCCTGTTCCATACCCCCCCTACTCCTCATCTAGCCTTTTAGGGGTACAAACAATAGTAATTGGGGCCTAGTGTGGTTGTGTACGTGTGATATACATACACTTTTTTTGGATCATATTTTCTATTCCGCTATTTAATCAAAAACCTTTGGGGATCAGTTAAATTGGGGGATAGTCTGTGTTGGTACGTGTGAGAGAGATCCACCTTTCCAAGTTGTTGGGGTTCATCTCATACTTCTGAAGGTTTGAGGGTGCTGCCTGTTCCATACTCCCCCTACTCCTCATCTAGCCTTTTAGGGGTACAAACAATAGTAATTGGGGCCCAGTGTGGTTGTGTACGTGTGATATACATACACTTTTTTTGGATCATATTTTCTATTCCGCTATTTAATCAAAAACCTTTGGGGATCAGTTAAATTGGGGGATAGTCTGTGTTGGTACGTGTGAGAGAGATCCACCTTTCCAAGTTGTTGGGGTTCATCTCATACTTCTGAAGGTTTGAGGGTGCTGCCTGTTCCATACCCCCCCTACTCCTCATCTAGCCTTTTAGGGGTACAAACAATAGTAATTGGGGCCTAGTGTGGTTGTGTACGTGTGATATACATACACTTTTTTTGGATCATATTTTCTATTCCGCTATTTAATCAAAAACCTTTGGGGATCAGTTAAATTGGGGGATAGTCTGTGTTGGTACGTGTGAGAGAGATCCACCTTTCCAAGTTGTTGGGGTTCATCTCATACTTCTGAAGGTTTGAGGGTGCTGCCTGTTCCATACCCCCCCTACTCCTCATCTAGCCTTTTAGGGGTACAAACAATAGTAATTGGGGCCCAGTGTGGTTGTGTACGTGTGATATACATACACTTTTTTTGGATCATATTTTCTATTCCGCTATTTAATCAAAAACCTTTGGGGATCAGTTAAATTGGGGGATAGTCTGTGTTGGTACGTGTGAGAGAGATCCACCTTTCCAAGTTGTTGGGGTTCATCTCATACTTCTGAAGGTTTGAGGGTGCTGCCTGTTCCATACCCCCCCTACTCCTCATCTAGCCTTTTAGGGGTACAAACAATAGTAATTGGGGCCTAGTGTGGTTGTGTACGTGTGATATACATACACTTTTTTTGGATCATATTTTCTATTCCGCTATTTAATCAAAAACCTTTGGGGATCAGTTAAATTGGGGGATAGTCTGTGTTGGTACGTGTGAGAGAGATCCACCTTTCCAAGTTGTTGGGGTTCATCTCATACTTCTGAAGGTTTGAGGGTGCTGCCTGTTCCATACCCCCCCTACTCCTCATCTAGCCTTTTAGGGGTACAAACAATAGTAATTGGGGCCTAGTGTGGTTGTGTACGTGTGATATACATACACTTTTTTTGGATCATATTTTCTATTCCGCTATTTAATCAAAAACCTTTGGGGATCAGTTAAATTGGGGGATAGTCTGTGTTGGTACGTGTGAGAGGGATCCACCTTTCCAAGTTTTTGGGGTTCATCTCATACTTCTGAAGATTTGAGGGTGCTGCCTGTTCCATACCCCCCCTACTCCTCATCTAGCCTTTTAGGGGTACAAACAATAGTAATTGGGGCCTAGTGTGGTTGTGTACGTGTGATATACATACACTTTTTTTGGATCATATTTTCTATTCCGCTATTTAATCAAAAACCTTTGGGGATCAGTTAAATTGGGGGATAGTCTGTGTTGGTACGTGTGAGAGAGATCCACCTTTCCAAGTTGTTGGGGTTCATCTCATACTTCTGAAGGTTTGAGGGTGCTGCCTGTTCCCTACCCCCCCTACTCCTCATCTAGCCTTTTAGGGGTACAAACAATAGTAATTGGGGCCTAGTGTGGTTGTGTACGTGTGATATACATACACTTTTTTTGGATCATATTTTCTATTCCGCTATTTAATCAAAAACCTTTGGGGATCAGTTAAATTGGGGGATAGTCTGTGTTGGTACGTGTGAGAGAGATCCACCTTTCCAAGTTGTTGGGGTTCATCTCATACTTCTGAAGGTTTGAGGGTGCTGCCTGTTCCATACTCCCCCTACTCCTCATCTAGCCTTTTAGGGGTACAAACAATAGTAATTGGGGCCTAGTGTGGTTGTGTACGTGTGATATACATACACTTTTTTTGGATCATATTTTCTATTCCGCTATTTAATCAAAAACCTTTGGGGATCAGTTAAATTGGGGGATAGTCTGTGTTGGTACGTGTGAGAGAGATCCACCTTTCCAAGTTGTTGGGGTTCATCTCATACTTCTGAAGGTTTGAGGGTGCTGCCTGTTCCATACTCCCCCTACTCCTAGCCTTTTAGGGGTACAAACAATAGTAATTGGGGCCCAGTGTGGTTGTGTACGTGTGATATACATACACTTTTTTTGGATCATATTTTCTATTCCGCTATTTAATCAAAAACCTTTGGGGATCAGTTAAATTGGGGGATAGTCTGTGTTGGTACGTGTGAGAGAGATCCACCTTTCCAAGTTGTTGGGGTTCATCTCATACTTCTGAAGGTTTGAGGGTGCTGCCTGTTCCATACCCCCCCTACTCCTCATCTAGCCTTTTAGGGGTACAAACAATAGTAATTGGGGCCTAGTGTGGTTGTGTACGTGTGATATACATACACTTTTTTTGGATCATATTTTCTATTCCGCTATTTAATCAAAAACCTTTGGGGATCAGTTAAATTGGGGGATAGTCTGTGTTGGTACGTGTGAGAGAGATCCACCTTTCCAAGTTTTTGGGGTTCATCTCATACTTCTGAAGGTTTGAGGGTGCTGCCTGTTCCATACCCCCCCTACTCCTCATCTAGCCTTTTAGGGGTACAAACAATAGTAATTGGGGCCTAGTGTGGTTGTGTACGTGTGATATACATACACTTTTTTTGGATCATATTTTCTATTCCGCTATTTAATCAAAAACCTTTGGGGATCAGTTAAATTGGGGGATAGTCTGTGTTGGTACGTGTGAGAGAGATCCACCTTTCCAAGTTGTTGGGGTTCATCTCATACTTCTGAAGGTTTGAGGGTGCTGCCTGTTCCATACTCCCCCTACTCCTCATCTAGCCTTTTAGGGGTACAAACAATAGTAATTGGGGCCCAGTGTGGTTGTGTACGTGTGATATACATACACTTTTTTTGGATCATATTTTCTATTCCGCTATTTAATCAAAAACCTTTGGGGATCAGTTAAATTGGGGGATAGTCTGTGTTGGTACGTGTGAGAGAGATCCACCTTTCCAAGTTGTTGGGGTTCATCTCATACTTCTGAAGGTTTGAGGGTGCTGCCTGTTCCATACTCCCCCTACTCCTAGCCTTTTAGGGGTACAAACAATAGTAATTGGGGCCCAGTGTGGTTGTGTACGTGTGATATACATACACTTTTTTTGGATCATATTTTCTATTCCGCTATTTAATCAAAAACCTTTGGGGATCAGTTAAATTGGGGGATAGTCTGTGTTGGTACGTGTGAGAGAGATCCACCTTTCCAAGTTGTTGGGGTTCATCTCATACTTCTGAAGGTTTGAGGGTGCTGCCTGTTCCATACTCCCCCTACTCCTAGCCTTTTAGGGGTACAAACAATAGTAATTGGGGCCCAGTGTGGTTGTGTACGTGTGATATACATACACTTTTTTTGGATCATATTTTCTATTCCGCTATTTAATCAAAAACCTTTGGGGATCAGTTAAATTGGGGGATAGTCTGTGTTGGTACGTGTGAGAGAGATCCACCTTTCCAAGTTGTTGGGGTTCATCTCATACTTCTGAAGGTTTGAGGGTGCTGCCTGTTCCATACCCCCCCTACTCCTCATCTAGCCTTTTAGGGGTACAAACAATAGTAATTGGGGCCTAGTGTGGTTGTGTACGTGTGATATACATACACTTTTTTTGGATCATATTTTCTATTCCGCTATTTAATCAAAAACCTTTGGGGATCAGTTAAATTGGGGGATAGTCTGTGTTGGTACGTGTGAGAGAGATCCACCTTTCCAAGTTTTTGGGGTTCATCTCATACTTCTGAAGATTTGAGGGTGCTGCCTGTTCCATACTCCTGCTCCTACTGCTCAACCATCCTTTTAGGGGTACAAACAATAGTAATTGGGGCCTAGTGTGGTTGTGTACGTGCGAGATACATACACTTTTTTTGATCATATTTCCTATTCCGCTATTCAATAAAAACCTTTGAGGATCAATTGAATTGCGGGATAGTCTGTGTCGGTACGTGTGAGATCCACCATTCCAAGTTTTTGGGGTTCATCTCATACTTCTGAAGATTTGAGGGTGCTGCCTGTTCCATACTCCTCCTCCTACTCCTCATCCATCCTTTTAGGGGTACGAACAATAGTAATTGGGGCCTAGTGTGGTTGTGTACGTGCGAGATACATACACTTTTTTTGATCATATTTCCTATTCCGCTATTCAATAAAAACCTTTGAGGATCAATTGAATTGCGGGATAGTCTGTGTCGGTACGTGTGAGATCCACCTTTCCAAGTTTTTGGGGTTCATCTCATACTTCTGAAGATTTGAGGGTGCTGTCTGTTCCATACTCCTCCTACTCCTCATCCATCCTTTTAGGGGTAGAAACAATAGTAATTGGGGCCTAGTGTGGTTTTGTACGTGCGAGATACATACACTTTTTTGGATCATATTTCCTATTCCGCTATTCAATAAAAACCTTTCTAGGGCAAGATCTTAAATTACAGAAATATGAGGAGACCGTCAAATAAGGGCCGTGGCCTGGGTCGTGGTGCTGCTGGTAGAGCTCCTGTTGCAAGGAGAGGACGTGGTCGATCTGTGCCAGCTACACGCACAAGTGAAACACCTTCCTCAAGTGTGAGTAGGCGACAGAACCTGCATCAGTATTTGGTAGGGCATCAAACGCCCCTAGAAGTGATGAGGCCAGAACAAGTTGAGGCGATAGTAGATTGGTTTGCTGCTGACAGTGCCTCCAGTTCCTTCACATTGTCTCCCACCCAGTCTACTGCAGAAAGGTCAGAGTTGGCACCTGCAGCCAATGTCCAACCGTCTTTCACCTCACCCCCTTGCAAATCAGGCCAGCAGTCTGAGCCCCAAGCCATACAGCAGTCTCTTATTCTTTTTGAGGACTCTGTCAGCAGGGTTTCCCAGGGCCATCCACCTAGCCCTGCCCCAGAAGTGGAAGAGATTGAGTGCAGCGATGCCCAACCACTTATTTCTCAAGATGAGTACATGCAAGGATCATCGCAGCACGTCTCCGATGATGACGAAACGCAGGTGCCAACTGCTGCGGCGTTCAGCATTGTGGAGACCGACAAGGAGGGCAGGGGTGAAGACTGGGTGGAAGATGATGTGGAGGACGATGAGGTCCTCGACCCCACATGGAATGAACGTCATGCAGGTGACCTGAGTAGTTTGGAGGAAGAGGCGGTGGTCGCACAGAGCCACCAGCACAGCAGAAGAGGGAGCAGGGTGCAGAAGCGGAGCGGCCGTGCCCTAGACACTACGCCCGCTACTGCCCAACGCAGCAAGGGAACGAGCGCACCAAAGTCAGCTCAAAGGAGTTCTCTAGCGTGGAAGTTCTTTAGAAAATGTGCTGATGACAGGACACGAGTGGTTTGCACCCTGTGCAATCAGAGCTTGAAGCGAGGCATAAACCTTCTCAACCTGAGCACAACCTGCATGATCAGGCATCTAAGTGCAAAGCACGAGCTGCAGTGGAGTACACACCTTCAAAACCAAGAAACGTCTCTGGCTCATCCTGCTTCCTCTTCTGCTGCAGTCTCGGCCGCTCCAGCCACATCTGTAGTGATACCGGCACCTGCCACCCCGCAAACAGACGATCTGTCAGCAACACCACCACCTGGGTCACCAACAACCATCTCCACAATGTCCCGTGGAAGCGTTCAGCTTTCCATCTCCCAAACACTTGAGAGGAAGAGGAAGTACCCCCCTACCCACCCGCGATCCCTGGCCCTGAATGCCAGCATTTCAAAATTATTGGCCTTTGAAATGCTGTCATTCCGTCTGGTGGAGACGCACAGTTTTAAAAACCTTATGTCGGTGGCTGTCCCACAGTACGTCGTGCCCAGCCGCCACTACATTTCCAGGCAAGCCATCCCTTCCCTGCACAACCAAGTGGGGGAAAATATCAGGTGTGCACTGCGCAACGCCATCTGTGCCAAGGTCCACCTAACTACCGATACGTGGACCAGTAAGCACGGTCAGGGGCGTTATATCTCCCTAACGGCACACTGGGTAAATGCAGTGGCGGATGGGCCTGAGGCGGATAGCAATTTGGCGCATGTCCTTCCACCACCGAGGATTGCAGGGCGCTTCAGTTTGCCTCCTGTTCCTAACTCCTCCTACTCCGCTTCCTCATCCTCTACCGCCTCCTCATCCGGACAGCGTAACACCTTCACCACCAACTTCAGCACGGCCAGGGGTAAACGACAGCAGGCAGTTTTACAACTTGCCTGTTTGGGGGACAAACCACACACCGCGCAGGAGTTGTGGAGGAGCATGGAACAGCAGACAAATGAGTGGTTGCTGCCAGCGAGCCTCAAGCCCGGCCTGGTGGTGTGCGATAACGGGCGAAATCTCATAGCAGCTCTGGGCCTAGCCGGTTTGACGCACATCCCTTGCCTGGCGCATGTGCTGAATTTGGTGGTGCAGAGGTTCCTTAAAAACTACCCCGATATGTCAGAGCTGCTGCAGAAAGTGCGGGCCGTTTGTGCGCACTTTCGGCGTTCTCACCCTGCTGCTGCTCGCCTGGCAGCGCTGCAGCGTAACTTCGGCCTTCCCGCTCACCGCCTCATATGTGACGTGCCCACAAGGTGGAACTCCACCTTGCACATGCTGGAAAGACTGTGCGAGCAGCAGCAGGCCATAGTGGAGTTTCAGCTGCAGCACGCACGCGTGAGTCGCTCTGCGGAACAGCACCACTTCACCACCAATAACTGGGCCTCCATGCGAGACCTGTGTGCCTTGTTGCGCTGTTTTGAGTACTCCACCAACATGGCCAGTGGCAATGACGCCGTTCTCAGCTTAACTATCCCACTTCTATGCCTCCTTGAAAAAACAATTCGGGCGATGATGGAAGAGGATGTGGCACAGGATGAGGAGGAGGAGGAGGATGAAGAGGTAACATTTCCAAGGCTTTCAGGGCAGTCATTCGCAAGGGGCTCCGAGGGTGGGTTCCTGCACACGCAAACGCCAGGGACGCAATTGTCCAGCAGGGGCACAGTTCTGGAGGATGAGGAGGATGAGGAGGAGGAGGAGCTGGAGGAGGAGATGGAACCATGTTCACAGCAGGGTGGCACCCAGGCCAGCTCATGGCCATCACTGGTGCGTGGCTGGGGGGATACAGAGGACACGGACGATACACCTCCCACAGAGGACAGCCTTTCGTTGCCTCTGGGCAGCCTGGCACACATGAGCGATTACATGCTGCAGTGTCTCCACAACGACCGCCGAGTTGCCCACATTCTAACTTGTGCTGATTACTGGGTGGCCACGCTGCTGGATCCCCGTTACAAGGACAACGTACCGTCCTTAATTCACTCACTGGAGCGCGATCGCAAGATGCGCGAGTACAAGCGCACGCTGGTAGACGCCATGCTGCTGGCATTCCCATCTGACAGCGGGGCCACAGTGGAAGCACAAGGCAGAGGAGGAGGAGGAGGAGGTCGCCAACGCAACCAGGGCACCGCCAGCACCTCAGAAGGCAGGGTTAGCATGGCCGAAATGTGGAAAAGCTTTGTCAGCACGCCACAACAAACAGCAGCACCAGCAGCTCAGATGGAACGTCTTAGCAGGAGGCAGCATTTTACCAACATGGTGGAGCAGTATGTGTGCACACGCCTACATGTAGTGAATGACGGGTCTGCCCCCTTCAACTTCTGGGTCTCCAAATTGGGCACATGGCCTGAGCTTGCCCTTTACGCCTTGGAGGTGCTGGCGTGCCCTGCAGCCAGTGTATTATCTGAACGGGTATTTAGCACGGCTGGGGGCGTTATAACAGACAAGCGCAGCCGCCTGTCCAGAGACAATGTGGACAAGCTCACGTTCATTAAAATGAACCAGGCATGGATCCCACGGGACTTTTCCGTACCTTATGCAGAATAGCAATGGATACCGACCTTACCCACCCATTGTTCCATTTTTGCTCTTTCTCACTCTTTTGGGGTGTACCCTCATTTAAAATTTTTGAAAAGAAGCAGTGTTGGCTACCTCGTCCTCCTCCTCAGGGCCAGATTAATGTAGGGGCTATTGGAGCTGCAGCTCCAGGCCCCTACCTTTTATATAGGCCCCGGGTTGGCCATATTCACTGTTACCGCTCTTCTGTCACTTGTAAACACAGAAGTCTGGCTTCTATGCTCGCTTCCCCAGGCAGCACCCTCAGAACCTCCCCACACAGCGTGAAGGCCGGACAAGGAGGGACAGTTGGCGATGCATGGATGTGTTTATGGGCTTCAGAGACAGCATCCCATGTTGAATTAGGCATGCATGGCTGCACCCTTCCTCCTCTGGGTGCATGGCAAGGCACGGCCCTTAAGGCCCTTCAAAATCCTCAGCACCAAGCCCATGATGCTGTTAATCCGGCCCTGGTCCTCCTCCACCGCCGCTTCCACCTACACCGCCCATAGGTGTGCGCAGCCTATTGCATTAAGGTGTGCACCCCAAAGTTGAAATACACATGCATGTGTTTGCCAGCAGGGAGAGTAATGTATCGGGGCCATGTACCTGTAGGCAAGGAGAAATAGAGCAGAGCAGGTCCCAGGGAGATCTTTCCCATCTCCTCACTGGCAATGCTATGTGCCCTAGGTGATTAGGGTGTGCCCAGGCACACCCAGCACACCCTGTGCGCACGCCTATGTCACCGCCACATCCACCACCACCTCAACCTCCCTCCTACTCCATATGGGCCTCGTCCTTCAGAGATGAAGAAGAACATTGTTTTATTTTTCTGTTTTTTTTTGTTGTTTTAAGTTATTTCCCTATCCACATTTGTTTGCAGAGCACTTGCCATGCTCTTAATTACGTTTTGCTGCCATTTGCAGCACTCTAGCCCTTTCCTTTGGTGTTTTAGAGCCATTTTAGTGCCTTAAAGTTCGGGTCCCCATTGACTTCAATGGGGTTCGGTGTCCGGGAAAAGTTCGGTAAAAGTCCGGGACACGGACCCGGACTTTTTTTTAAAGTTCGGCCGAACCCGTCGAACACGGACATCTAGGTGTCCGCTCAACCCTAGTAAGGAGCTTGCGATCTCCCACGTCATAGTTCCTCTCTGCAGTGGCAAGTTTTCATGAGAAAAATGGCACCAAATGAATCAAATTCCTGAGGCCTTGATGCTGGGAAAAAAATCACACCATCTAGGATATAAGGCAGTGTTGGATCTTGATGGCTTAATAGAAGAACAGATGTAAACAGATTCTTTAGTGTTTCATAGGCAACCTGAGCCTCAGGAGACCAGCGAAAACAGATTCCCTGTTTGGTGAGCCGTGTAATGGGCATGATAATAACTGAAAAGTTCTTAATAAATCTGCGGTACAAATTTGCGAACCCCACAAACCACTGGATCCCCTTCTTATCTGTGGGTGCAGGCTAATTCAGAATTGCAGAGATCTTTTGCGGATCCATTTCGATCCATCCGGTAGAAATTATCAAGCCCAGGAACTGAATACTTTACTGCTTGAACTCACACTTTTCAGGCTTAGCATAGAGTCCATGTTGGCAGAGTCAGCAGAGGACACTCTTGACATGTCCCTAGTGGATTTCAAGAGAAAAAGTGAATACAAGGATGTCATCTAAGTAAACAATGACAAAAATATGTTGAAATGTGGCCGGTGCGTTGCATAGACTGAATTGCATGGCAAGGTACTCAGTGGTCAAACTGGGTACGGAAGGCGATCTTCCACTCATCCCCCTCTCAGATGCAGATTAGGTGAATAAGCTCCTCCTAAATCTAATTTCGTGAAGATAGTAGTAGAACAATGTCTTTGAAAGAATTCTGGTACCAAGGTAAGGGGATAGCGATTATTCACTGTGATTTTATTTAGGTCGTGATAATCCACATGCAGTCGTAGAGAATGGCCTTTTTCCATGAAGAATATTCCCGCAGCGGCAGGTGAAGTAAAAGGGCGGATGAACCCTTTCTGAAGGTTCACGTCAATGTATTCCTTCAGAGCCCCCAGTTCCGTTTTAGAAAGTGGAAAGAGCCGGCCAAAGAGAATTTCGGCCCCTGGAAGAAGTTCAATAGGGCAATCGTAGGATCTGTGTGGGGGAAGGGTATCTCTGCTCCTCGTTTACTGAAAACATCCAGGTATTCATGATAAGCCTTTTGCCCCCTTTGGCAGAGTTTAGCATCAATGTCCATACATAGCAAGGTAGAAGGTGACGCAGCTGGCTCTGACAAGCAGTGTTTTTGGCACTATGGCGACTGGAACTTGACACTATCGGACTTCCAACAGACAATGAGCCCAGGTTTGGGGTTCACCCTGGAGCAAGCATATGATGAACCCCACATTTGTATTTTCCTATGAGAAAGTCAGTGGTTGTAGTGTAAAGTAGAGCTAATATTCCTTGTGAAATTCTCTTAACCCAGTCTGTTCTCCAGAGAATGTTTCAGGAGCTGGCACTTGAGGCTCAGTAGGTGACATTACTACTGCAGGGCTAACATGGGTCTCTGTTTGAGCAGCTGCTGTAGTGGAAGGGGAGGCAGAAGCATCAGGGGTTGCAGATGAATATAGGGATTGCACCTGTTCCTCCTGTTGGGTGTATCCCTCCTGCAGGGTCTTGACTGCTTGTGTGAGACCTGCGAGATGCAAGGGAGAGGGTCCTCCTGCAGGCTCAGTCATTGCTGTTTGGTACGGTCACGTACCTGGTTGGTGAGCCTGATGTGTGGAGGAAGGCCTCTCGTACAGTTCCAGCTCGAGAGCCACTGGTGGTGAGACAGTAGGCCCTGGAGCATGGCGGGATAAGAGCACCTATGATCAGTCCAAAAGTCTGTGCACATGGTAGCTGGGAAGGAAGCCAGAAGTAGCTGACAGCAGGCAGATGAGACAACAGGCAGATGAGACAACAGGCAGATGTGCCAGCAGGATAGGTGGAAGCAGCAGATTGGGTTGGCTTGGCTGATGACAGACTGTGGATGCACAGCAGGAAGCAGGTGCCAGAAGATGCTGAGCGGGACTGAAGGAGCTGTAGCAAGCTGGAAGAGCTAAAAGCAGGGTCAGATGTGTGTGCATGTTTGCCCACATCTGTTCAGGCTCGTTCTTGGCTGGGGCATGCTCATATGTGTGCGCCTGGAAACAGCATCTGTACTATGGCGAAGCGTTTCCTGACAGTAGTGGAAGGAGTTCCTGCATAGATAATTCTGTGGAGGAGGAGAAAGTGGAAGGGGACCCTGCATACATAATTCTGTGGAGAAGGAGGGTAGGAGAAGGAGATCCTCCATACATAATTCTTTGGAGGAGTATGGTAGTGGAAAGAGATCCTGCATACATAATTCTTTGGAGGAGGAAGTAGCAGAAGGAGATCCTGCATACATAATTCTGTGGAGGAGGAGGTAGTAGAAGGAGATCCTGCATACATAATTCTATGGAGGAGGAGGTAGTGGAAGGAAATCCTGCATACATATTTCTGTGGAGGAGGAGGTAGTGGAAGGAGATCCTGCATACATAATTCTGTGGAGGAGGAGGTAGTGGAAGAAGATCCTGCATACATAATTCTATGGAGGAGAAGACCCTGCATATATAATTCTGTAGAGGAGCGCTTTCAGGGAGAGAGACCTTTTTGTGTGTGTCAGTAAGTTTAAGTGCTGTTTAGCTGCTGGGACAAACATTTTGTACTTACCTCATCTGTGCAGTTGGCTTTGCACAGAGCAGTCCCGATCCTCCTCTTCTCAGATCCCTCTTCGGCTCTCCTGGCCCCTCCCTCCTGTTGAGTACCCCCACAGCAAGCAGCTTGCTATGGGGGCACCAGAGCTGAGCCGCAGCTTCCTTTGTGCATTCAGACATGGAGCCATGACCCAGCCCTGCCCCCTCTCCCTCTCCTGATTGGCTGAATGATTTTGATTGACAGCAGTGGGAGCCAATCAAGCCGTGCTGCTGTCTCAGCCAATGAGGAGGTGAGTCCCAAGCAGCTTAGACACTCCTGCAAGATCAATGGATAAAGGCTCAGGTCAGTATTAGGGGGGCTGAGGGGGGCTTAATGCAATAAGATAAAAAAAAACCTTCTGCCTTTACAATCCCTCTAACCCCGAAGTGGTACTTTGCGCAAAAAGTGGCCAGCCTATCCTCGCAAGCTGTCACAAGAGTTGAACTGAATTTATACTGGGATTGGGTGGGGGGAGGTTAACAATTATTCAATTAAGAGCTAATAGAAAAGGCACATGGTGAAAGTGTTTTTTTTTTTTTTTTTTTGGCCTAAGCAGAGTGCAAAGCAAGAGGGAGACAGCAAAATAAAACAAAACCCCATAAATGTCCCACAAAGTAAATCCACCATAAAACACATAATCCAGTGATATAGATCCTCGTTATTCACAAGGAAAGACACCAGCGAAAGAAAAAAATGGATGACCCTAACATGATGATGGCCACTCACCAAATTACAGCTCCCTGAACTGTCATTGACACATTATTACCCAAATATGATCACACTGGTGTAGTGATTAGCACATTCACCTAGCAGCAAGAGAGTCGCTGGTTCGAATCCCAACCACGACACTACCTGTCTTGATTTTGCATGTTCTCCCTGTGTCTGCGTGGGTTTCCTCCGGGCACTCCGGTTTTCTCCCACACTCCAAAGACATGCTGGTAGGTTAATTGGATCCTGTATAAAAAATTGTCCCTACTGTGTATGTATGTGAGTTAGGGACTGTGGATTGTAAGCTCCTTGAGGGCAGGGACTGATGTGAATGTGCAATGTATATAAAGCGCTGCGTAAATTGACAGCGCTATATAAGTACCTGAAATAATCATTATAATAATTGGCAAAATATGGTCATGTGACTATAAAAAGAGAATGATGTCACCACTATTGTTGATGACAGGTAGTGGAGCTGTCTTTCAGTGAGTGGTCACCGTTGCATTAAGGTCATCAGGTTTTTTTTGCAATTTTTTAATTTCTGCTATGAGCCTATTAATTTGGCAATCATTTTGTCATTACTTAACACAACAAAGTAATACAGAATTAATTTAATTTTAATAATTAATTTTTTTCATTAAAACATTTAATTAATAATTCATTTTTTTACTTCTCAAGGTTGCTTTAACTCTCTTCATTGGGAGATCAACTTCATCCCTTTGATCTGTAAATGAATAAACAGAAAGTTACAATGTTTCAATGTAACTTTCTGTATTCCCGTCTGAGCAATGTTGTTGATAAACATTGCCAGACTGCTTTTTTTTTTTTGACAGCTCTTGCTGATTAATCACAGCTTCATTGCATTGTACTAAGACAGGAGAAATCCCGAGAGCAGAGCAGAAGGACGGGATGTACTAGAGACGCCCTGTGTACAATGATGACATGTTTTTGGGCATGTCTAGGATGTAGACTGGATATAGACATTATGTCAGTAGAATCTACTCCTGATGAAGTGAATGAATATTTAGGAAACGTGTAGAGATTTGTGATGCACTTTGACTCGGACTACAATTACAACAAATGAGCTTGTTGTTTTTATATTGACATGTCTTTATCTAATACAAATCTTTGAATTGTCTTTGTGTTGTGTTGTACCTCATATAAAGTCCCATGGGCACTTGAAATGTTTTGTTGGATTGTATTATTAGGGATGGGGTACATCATTTCAAGTGCCAGATCACAATATATAGATCACACTAAAGATGAACTCCAGGAAGCCTGAAAATCCTCTCTTGCAGTGAGCCAAGGGCAAGGTTACCTGCTAGCTTAGGTCCAGGGGGCATGAAAAAGCTGATTTAAAGTGGATTTACTTACTGATCCTCTTCTCCCTTACGTTGCTAGATTGGTCCACACCAGTGGCGGCCCGTCCATTGGGGGCGCAGGGGCGCCCCCCCCCCCCCCCATCCATGCATCCGGCCCCCTAATCTACATGCAAGGCGCCAGATTCATGGATTTCAATGAGGGTTTTGAGCCAGAGGCTCTAGTAGGCTTAAAAAAAAGGGTGGGCTCGGGGAGCAGAGCACTGCCCCTTGAGCCCACCCAGTTGTGTGACAATAGCGATTGAATATTTGCTATTGCTACACTGATTCTCCTCCCAGTCAATCAGGAAGCGGGTCCGAGACCTGTTTCCCAATTGGCCAAAGGAGAAGGCATCCTATTGGTGGAGGAGGGAGGAGACGGCCACCGAAAGGGGACATGGAGGAGACTGAGGGGGAACAAGGTAAGTGAACTGGCGCACGGGGGGGGGGGATATGGTGTGGATTGGACTGTGGAGTGACGGGGGGTCCGTGGCCAGGTCCGTCTAACGCCCCCCCCCGACCAATGGAGCACCAGCTGCCACTGGTCCACACAGTGTCTTTACTCCATTCTCTAGTGGTCTAAGGTCCTCTGATGTCATAGTTTTCCACTGGACATAAGGATGCCGAAGGACAGTCCACTGCCGGAGTATGGGGGGAGTGCCATCTGCAGAAAGAGTGAAGGATTGGGTTAGTAGATGTGCATCCCCACTGCAAGGGAGAAGTTTCAGATTTCCTGGAGTTGGGCTTTAAACTTTTTGAAATTTCAAGGTTGTCTTTTCTCACCCAGGACAAAGTTCCTGCTGTCCCGCAGGCTGGGTATCAAATAGTTCCAGATGCTACTATTTCCATAAAACTACAGAAACTTGGGAGAGGAGCCAGGAGGAATGTGCTAAGAAATACAGCATTCTTCTGATTTTGGAGAAGAAGGAAGAATTGGTAATTATCTGAGCTCTGGATGTGGTGGTTCTCACAGGTGACAGGTTCTCTTTACGTGTTGCAAACACAGAGTAGTTACAATGACATATTAAAACATTTTGGGAGAAAGTTACAGAGTTCAGTTCCAGAGGTGCCCTATGAACTGAGTGCAGGGTTTAGGCGTGAGCTATGTACTGAGTGCAGGGTTTAGGCATGCGCTATGTACCGAGTGTAGGGTTTAGGCATGTGCTGTGTACTGAGTGCAGGGTTTAGGGGTGCACTATGTACTGAGTGCAGGGTTTAGGAGTGCGCTATGTACTGAGTGCAGGGTTTAGGGGTGCACTATGTACTGAGTGCATTGTTTAGGGGTGCACTATGTACTGAGTGCAGGATTTAGGGGTGCACTATGTACTAACTGCAGGATTTAGGGGTGCACTATGTACTCAGTGCATGGTTTAGGGGTGCGCTATGTACTAAGTGCAGGGTTCAGGCATGCACAGAATGCAGTTCTAGGGGTGCCCTATGCAGAGTTTAAAGGTGTGCTACATACAGAATGCAGGAATGATTTAGGTTACATATAGAGTCCAGGGCTGTGCTGTAGTGTGCAACCCCAACTTACCCTCCCCCAAAGCCTTATCACATGCAGGGATCTGTTAGTTCCGGGAGGTGCTGAGAGCAAACTGTTCCTTTTTAAACACTTTGGGGTTACAAGTCACAGTGGGGAGCGTGAATGGGGGGCTACGTTAGTGCTGCAAAACTAGGTGTGAGGGCCACATGACAAGACCTGGCAGGTCGGATTCAGCCCGTGGGCCTTGTGTTTGACATATGTGCCCTAGAGAATAAAATGTCAGTCATTGCAATTTTTTTATGTCACACAGTATTTGGAAAGAGATTTTTCAAATGCATTTTTTTTAAATACTCATTATTGGAATTGAAACCAGGAAGGGTGGTGGTGGTGGCGGTGATGGTGGGAGGGGTGTCCCCCTTCCACCACCTGCAGAAGTAATTGAGTGGCTGTTCAGCCACTAGAATAATTTCTACCTTAAAGGGAACTGGCAGCTGAAAATTCTGATATGGGGATGTTGCCTGTAGCTGCAGGCATCATCCTGGTATAACCACTGGCAGCTGAGGATGTCATATGATGGCTTTCAGTTTTCTATCCTTTTTTCTGCTTACTTGGAGGACCCACAAAGTAAATAACTTATTGAGACTTGCGGTGAAAGGGGGGGGGGGGGTGCTAACAATGCAAGTTTTTTTTCAGTCCCCAACTGCTTCCCCTTAAGCTGCAGAAGCAGAGGGTGCAGGGGCGTATCCACCATGAGGCAAACAAAGGTGTTTGCCTTGGGTGACATTTTTCAGAGGGGTGGGGCCACCCCAGGAAGAAAGGACACTTTGAGGACTGCTGAGAAGTAGTGGCATCGCTACAGGGGTTCGGGGAGTGTGGACTACACCTGGGTGATACCTGTCAGAGGGGGGACACCAGGGGTGGCTGCAGACTGACCGTTCAGGGACAGGGGAGGGAAGCAAAAGCAGGAGGTGGTGGTGACTGAAGCATTTATTTTTATTTTTTTGGGGGGGGGGGGGGTGGGAGAGTCTCCTGGTGTTGTATGGGGGTACAGGTAAGCCCCCCTCTCTCTCACTCCCCCCCTCTCTTTCTCAACCTCCTCCCCTTTCTCTCACCCCCTTCACCTCTCTCTCTCTCCCCCACCTCTTTCCCTCCCCTCTCTCTCTTACTCCCTGCTCTCTCTCTCACACCCCTCTCTCTCTCTCACCCCACCTCTCTCTCTCTCAATCTCCCTGTCTCCCACCCCGCCTCTCTCTCTCTCTCAACCCTCCCTCTCCTTCCGGAGACCCCACACAGCCACCAGAGGCCCCTCATAGCCACCAGAGACCCTGCATAGCCACCAGAGACCCCGAATAGCCAATTGAGAAGAAAGGGGTGGGGAAAATTTAGATGGGGGTGCCCAGTTTTAGTCTTGCCTAGGGCAGCACAAAACCAAAATACACCACTGAGTGGGTGGGGGTGTTCACATGCTGCTGTCGCCATGCACTTCTTGCCATCTGTGGCAAAAACTATCACACATGTTGTGTCTGGTGGGCAGAATTGCTGCCAAATGTGATCCATTCAAGAAAATGGGGAAGGACTGCAAGCGCCCTTTATAAAACTCTGGTCTGACCACATCTGGAGTATTCTGTCCAGTTCTGGTCCCCAGTCCTCAGGAGGGATGTGTTGGAGCTGGAGAGTGTACAGAGAAGGGCAACTAAACTAATTAGGGGATTGGAGGACCTTAATTATGAAGAGCGTCTGCAATCGCTTGATTTATTCTCCCTGGAGAAGAGACGCCTGAGAGGGGACATGATAGCAATTTATAAATACCTCGATGGTGATCTCAGCATAGAAAAAAAGCTATTCAGTCGAAAGGATTGCATGAGGACTCGAGGGCATACAATGCGATTAGAGGAGAATCGTTTTAACCTCAGGCAACGCAAGTGGTTCTTTACTGTTAGGGCTACAAGATTGTGGAATTCTCTACCACAAGAGGTGGTTTCTGCGGGAAGTATGGTTGCTCTCAAAAAACTCTTGGACGTACATCTCGCCCAACACTGTACTGTATATATAAAACCCTTTTATTTATTTATTTATTTATTTATTTATTTTTGGGGGGGGGGGGGGCGACTTGTGTGATCCTTTTACTTTAACCTACCAATGTAAAACTGTGGCAATGTTTCTTCCAGTGTTACATTTCTGCTAAATATTTTGTCATCCCTAATCTAGGATTTCTTGCTGCCCTTCATGAAAGGAGATAGAATCTGGATTGGACTGCAGCGGGATATGAAGAACAGCAATCACTGGCTGTGGGTAGATGGGACCCCTCTCACATTCAAGTGAGTGCAGATATTTTTTTCAGCAGGAACGGGGGGGGGGGGGGATGCAGTTTCGGCACCTCCAGCACGGAACGTATATGTCAAAGGGTGCTGGGATGTGCTGGATGGTCAATTGATGCTTGCTGCTATTATTGTCACTTGGGGATTCTATTGTTGGGGGCCCAAACTGCTGCTGGTGGGGGGATCTATTGTTTCTGTGGGGTCAATTGTTCATGGAAGAGATTTAGTGTTGAGTGATGGGTCTATAGTTGCTGGCTGTTGTAGAGTCTATTCATGCTGGATACTGGGAGATATATTATATATATCCAGCTTGTTGCTGGGGGTATTTTCTTGTTGGGGGGGTGTTCTGTACTGGGGGGAGGATAGGTGGAGCTCTGTACTAAGATGGAGGAGTTGGTTGAAGAGTTCTGTACTGAAGGGTTGTGAGTAGAGCTCTCTACTGGGACGTGGGTTTGGGGGGAAGGCATTTTTTGGTTGTGCAGTAGGCTGTGTGTTACCCACTCTTGAACCCTTTGCCCGACACAATATGCTTTCCTGAACCCAGTGCTCTGTGCAATTGCAAGTAAGGACAACAGCTTGGCTGTCATTTCAAGCAGCCAGAGGAGAGATCTCCCCCCCCCCCCTCCGCCGCCTTCCGCGGCTCGCCTGGGCTTCCCATTCCACCGCAATTTTAAAGTGTAACATGTTAGGTATCTATTTACTCTGCGTGACATCATCTTTCACAATATACAAAAAAATTGGGCTAACTTTACTGCTTTTTTTTTTTTTAAGTCATGAAAGTGTATTTCTTTCCAAACAAATTGCATTTGAAAGGCTGCTGGGCAAATGCCATGTGACATAAAATATAGCAACGACCAGTTTAGAGTTACAGAGAAGGTCTAGTGCTAGAATTATTGCACTCACTCTAAGGATTGTGGTGATACCTCACATGTGTGGTTTGAACACTGAAGGTATTTGACTCAATTTCACCTCATAGTAGTCCCTGATAGAGATAGCCTTGCAGTTCGCCCGGCGGTCGGTTCGTGGCAAATTTTGCTTGTTCGCTACCCGCCAAATTTGTGAACACATGGCATAGTTCACGGCGGCCATATTTGTTTACTTTGGAGAGATTTTTGACCCGTGACACAGCCGTCAGGTGGAACGGGACAGCCAATTGAAACATTCCAGCACATGACAGTCCCCCTACCCTATAAATTGACCCGATCTGGCGGCCATTTCACATTCCGCTTTCTGCCAGTGTAGGGAGAGGTCTGCTGTGCTCCTCAGGGAGAGTTTGCTAGACACATATAGCGTCGTGAAGATCCACAAAAGTCCTTTCCAGGGCTGGTATTTCGGTATAGGTCTAGTATCTTTTGAGCTTAGGGAGAGGTATCCTGTGGTTGCTTTAGGGGCAGTTAGAGATCGGCTGCAGTCACACACAAATCACTCTGTCAATGTCCACAAAGTCATGTAAAGTGCTCCAATATCTTTCTAGGCTCTATTACAGTCTCTTTACTATAGAGGCAGGTATCCTGTGGTTGCTTTAGGGGCAGTTAGAGATCGGCTGCAGTCACACACAAATCGCTCTGTCAATGTCCACAAAAGTAATTTAAAGGGCTGCAAATTTTTTGGTATTGCTGTGCAGTCACTAAAAAGGGGGATGATGGAGGGGGTTAATCCACAGTATAATATACTTTGTAGAAAGCATATTATAGTGGATTAGTAGTATTATTGTGCACTGCAGCATTGTGACAGGTGTGGTGGTGAGATTGAGCGTTTCTGCAGCAACACTACACACAGTGGCAAACTCCCTGGCCAATTATTGGTAGAACTGGTGTGACAGACCAGTGGCCCCCCAAAAGCACATATTGAAGTGGGTGTTATCTGAGTATACTTTTACAAGTGTATTTGTGTCCTGCAACAACATTACCTCTGTTGCTGTGTGAAGTCTGATACACACAGTGCCAAATTCACTGGCCACATTTTTTTAGAACTGGTGTGATAGACCAGTGGCCCCCCAATAGCACATATTGAAGCAGGGTGTTATTTAACAGTATACTTTTCTAAGATTGTATTTTAGTCCTGCAAAAATGTGGCCTCTTTTGCTGTGTTAACTGTGCTACACACAGAGACAACAGATACTGGCCAATTATTTGTAGAACTGGTGTGCTAGACCAGTGGCCCCCCCCAATAGCACATATTGAAGTGGGGTGTTATCTACCTTTTTCCAGATATACTGCGATTCTCAAGAGACTTTTGTCACAGGGTAATTAAAAAACATGACAGGCAGAGGAAGAGGCAGAGACATACGCAGGGGTGGTAGGGGTAGGGCAGGAGCAGTAGGCTGGAGCCTAAATGTGAAGTTTCAAAAGCCGCGTGCAATTACGACAAAGGACGCACCAGACTTGGTTGAGTGGGTCACTCAGCCTTCCTCTTCTGCTCCCTCCTCATCCTCTCTATCTGCACCCTCTTCACGCTCTGCTGTGTGCACCCCCAAAGACACCACCACCACCACCACATACACTCCACTTGAGTCACTGGAATTATTTTCCGATCCATCACAAGACGTTTGCAATGCGCAGCCATTGTTGGTATCGGATCAGGAAGAGGAGGTAGCAACAGCCACCACTCAGCAGTCTGATGACAGTACCCAGATTAGCCCAAGGAGGTTGGTCCCCGCTGTTGCTGCCTACTCTGAGATCTCGAATGTTAGTGGTGGGGTATATGACGTGGATGATGACGAGTCTATGGACGTCACATGGGAATCCACAAGTGAGGAAGAGGAAGGGAGTTCAGAGGGAGAGATGGACCGGCAGATAGGGATGAGAGACAGGCAGAACTTGCAATGTCACAAGAGGTAGAAAGCAGACTGCAAATGTATCAGGAGCAAGCCATCAACCATGTACAGTCACATCTGGCACTCCCAGGACGCCGGCACATTGCTCCGCAGTGTGGGCTTTTTTTAATGTGTCCGTTGCTGACAACAGTGTTGCCATCTGCAGCCTTTGCAGTCAACGCATAAGTCGCGGTAAGCCCAACACTCACCTAGGGACAACCGCCTTAAGAAGGCACCTAAACTCCCATCACCGAGCCCAGTGGGAGTAACACCGTCAGAACCCACAAAGCCACACTCCAGGCTCTCACCGTCCAGCCCCTTTTCCTTCTGCTTTTCCTTCTCCTTCTCCTCTCTCCTCACATTTGCCCTCCACTCCACCTTCCATGATGCCGCCGTCACGTTGTTCTGGAAAAAGGCAGGCTTCTGTGGTCCAAATGTTGGAGCGGAAAAAAATGATGACGCCGGATAACCCTCTTGCCCAACGTTTGACTGCTGGCTTGTCGGAACTGATAGCCCGCCAACTACTGCTATATCAACTGGTGGACTCGAAGGCCTTCCATAAATTTGTGGCCATTGGAACACCACAATGGAAGGTCCCAGGCAGGAAATACTTCTCGCAAAAGGGCATTCCAGAGCTGTATGGCCATGTTAAGCGGCAGGTGAATATATCTCTGGCACACAGTGTTGGTGCCAAGATACATCTGACCACAGACACATGGTCTAGCAAACACGGCAGGGAAGGTATATCACTTTTACTGCCCACTGGGTGAACCTTCTGACGGCCGTTAAGCATGTAACCCGTGTCACCCGTGTTGATTTAGTTGTACCGCCATGGATTGCAAGCAGGCCTGCCTCTTCTTCTCCTCCTCCATCATCCTCCCTCTCCTCCTCGACTGACTCCTCCTCTTCCGCTGCTTCCGTCTCTGTCTCCTGCGCTGCCCAAGATCCCCAGAACCTATTCCACATGCCAGGTGAGATGTTGCCATGCTGTGCTGTGTCTGTTGTGCCTGGAAGCCAAGAGCCACACTGGTCCTGCACTCCTTTCAGCTTTGCGTTCACAGGCAGATCAGTGGCTGAGGCCGCTGAATTTGTCAGTTGGTAAAGTGGTGTGCGACAACGGTGCCAATCTGCTGAACGTGCTGAAACAGGGCAAAATAACACACGTGCCATGCATGGCACACGTCCTGAACTTGATGGTGCAGCGATTCGTTGGCAAATACCCTGGGGTCCAGGACGTCTTGCGGCAGGCCAGGAAAATCTCAGGCCATTTCCAAAGATCTTACACAGCCATTGCTCGCCTTGCTGAGATTCAGCAGTGACACAACCTGCTCCTTAGGCGTCTTATTTGTGACTGCCCAGCACGATGGAACTCAACCTTGCATATGCTCGAAAGGCTGCTCCAGCAGAAACGTGCAGTTAATGACTACCTGTTCCAACTCGGCGGCAGGACAGGTTCTGGGGAGCTTGGGTTTTTTTCAGCTCGCCAGTGGCTGCTCATGCGGGACGCATGAAGACTTCTGCGGCCATTCGATGAGATCACCAAACTGGTCAGTCACGGCCAGGGCGCCATAAGTGACATCATACCTTATGCTTTCTTTCTGGAGTGTGCATTGCGTCGTGTCATTGATCAAGCCGTCGAGGAGCAGGAGCAGGAAGATCAGGAAGTCGAAATGTTGGATGAATTCCCTGGGGGTGCTACTCCATCTGAGACAAATCAACAGCAGGAGTCTGAAGAGGAGTCAGAGGAGGAGGATGGTGCTGGGGGGTATGAGGAGGAGCAACAAGATCATGCTTTAAACCTTTCTGGGATCCCTGGTGTTATCCGTGGATGGGGGGAGGAGAACGAAGACAACATTATCCTGGATGATGAGCTGGAAGCAGGCCACTATACCGCTTCCAGTTTAGTGGGAATGGGGGCCTACATGATGCAGTGTTTTAAAGGGGACCCCTGTATAAAATGCATAAAGGCCAAGGACCAGTACTGGGTGGCAACGTACTTAGACCCCCGGTACAAACACAAAATGGCAGAAATGTTACCACAATCACAGAGGTCGGTCAGAATGCAGCACTTCCAGGCCTTGCTGAGGGAAATGCTGCATTCTGCTTTTCCGTGCGCTGGCAGAGGAATGTCCAGTCACAGAGAGACAGTTGCGGGTAGCAATCCAACAGTGCCTGCAAGAAGAGGGCGGTTGGAAGATGTCTTGGTCACTTCAGATATGAGATCCTTCTTTCAGCCGAACCATCGACAGCTGTACTCTGGATCCAGCATGCGGGAACGCCTAGACCGACAGGTGTCCGACTACATCGGGTTAACGGCCGATGTGGACGCTCTGAGGAGTGATGAACCCCTGGACTACTGGGTGGGCAGGCTTGACCTCTGGCCAGAGCTTGCACAATTTGCAATGGAAATGTTGGCTTGCCCTCCGTCCAATGTCCTGTCCGAAAGAACGTTCAGTGCAGCGGGGGGATCGTGACCAATAAGCGCACTCACCTAGCTCATGACAGTGTAAACAACCTCACATTTATAAAAATGAATGAGGCATGGATCTCTGAGGAATTCAACACATGTGACCAGTAGAACAGGTTTCATCGAAATTCCTCCACCCACAACAATTCCTGGTCCATGGCTTCGCTACATACAGCGGCATAAAATGCATTTCATGTCCATTGAATGGCAAATTTTAGGGGACTTTAAGGGCCGACAATTTTTTTTTCTGTGAATGCCTAATGTACCTCTAGCCACCGAATACTAAGTTCTTTGCTGTCAGTTCAAACCATGTGAGCTAATTTTTGGAGCATATACCGGCCGACACTTACCGCTCTGTGTACTGTGAACGCCTACTGTACCTCTAGCCATCAAAAACAAAGTTCTTTGCTGTCAGATCAACCCATGTGAGCTAATTTTTGGAGCCTATACAGGCTGATACTTACGGTTCTGTGTACTGTGAACGCCTACTGTACCTCTAGCCATCAAAAACAAAGTTCTTTGCTGTCAGTTAAACCCATATGGGCTAATTTTTGGGGCCTTTTATGGCCGAGATTTACTTCTGTATCATGTGAATGCCTAATGTACCTTCAGCCACAGAAAACTACGTTCTTAGCTGTCAGGTAAACAAATGTGGGCTAATTTTTGGGGCCTGGAATGGCCGACACTTCTATATCCTGTGAATGCCTAATTTTTCAGACTGGAAATGAAAAACAATGGGTCTGTAAAGGTTTTGCCAAATTGTGGAATGGATGCGGACCCATTTTACAGATGTGTGAATGGACCCTATATGTATTAGACAATGTATTTACCGGCAGCTGTCAGTTCTGGCTGATTTATGAAAAAAATATATATATTTTTGGCTGTAAAAAAAATAAAAAAAAATTTAGGGCAACTTTTTCAGTTGCAATACTTCTATTATGACATTGACCATGTGCTGGGACTATTTGTGCACAGCTTGTACGTCTTTTGTGGCTGCAAATATGACCTAAAGGTTTTTAAAGTTCGCCTCCCATTAAAGTCAATGGGGCCAGCCACGAACTCGCGGTTCGCGAACCGCCCCGGCCGATGTTCGTCCATCACTATTCACAGGTAACAGAAGTAAGTGTCGGCCAGTATAGGCCCCAAAAATTAGCCCACTTGGATTTACCTGACAGCAAAGAACATAGTATTTGGTGGCTGGAGGTACATTAGGCATTCACAGGATAAAGAAGTAAGTGTCGGGCAGTATAGGCCCCAAAATTAGACCACATGGGTTTACCTGACAGCTAAGAACGTAGTATTCTGTGGCTGAAGGTTCATTAGGCATTCACAGGATAAAGAAGTAAGTGTCGGCCAGTATAGGCCCCATAAATTAGCCCACATGGGTTTACTTGACAGCTAAGAACGTAGTATTCTGTGGCTGAAGGTTCATTAGACATTCACAGGATACAGAAGTAAGTGTCGGCCTGTATAGGCCCCAAAAATTAGCCCATATGGGTTTACCTGACAGCAAAGAATGTAGTATTTGGTGGCTGGAGGTACATTAGGCATTCACTGGATAAAGAAGTGTCGGTCAGTATAGGCCCCAAAAATTAGACCACATGGGTTTACCTGACAGCTAAGAATGTAGTATTCTGTGGCTGAAGGTTCATTAGGCATTCACAGGATACAGAAGTGAGTGTCGGCCATTATAGGCCCCAAAAATTAGCCCACATGGGTTTTCCTGACAGCAAAGAACGTAGTATTTGGTGGCTGGAGGCACATTAGGCATTCACAGGATACAGAAGTAAGTGTCGATCAGTATAGGCCCCAAAAAATAGCCCACATGGGTTTACCTGACAGCAAAGAAAGTTGTATTCTGTGGCTGGAGGTACATTAGGCATTCACAGAAAAAATAATTGTCAGCCCTGAAAGGCCACAACAATTTGGCATTCAATGGACATGAAATGCCTTTTATGCCGATGTATTTATCGAAGACAAGGACCAGGAATTGTTGTGGGTGGATGGCGGTCTGGTGGATATTTGTGGCCTGGCATGAGGAATTTCAATGAAACATGGTCTACTGGTCAAATGTGTTGAATTCCTCAGAGATCCATGCCTCATTCATTTTTATAAATGTGAGGTAGTCTAAACTGTCATGAGCTAGGCGAGTGCGCTTATCGGTCACGATCCCCCCTGCTGCGCTGAACGTCCTTTCGGACAGGACACTGGTCAAGCCTGCCCACCCAGTAGTCCAGGGGTTCATCATTCCTCAGAGCGTCCACATCGGCCGTTAACTCGATGTAGTCAGATATCTGTTGGTCTTGGCTATCCCTGATGCTGGATCCGGAGTACAGCTGTCAATGGTTCGGCTGAAAGAAGGATCTCATATCTGAAGTGACCAAGACATCTTCAAACCGCCCTCTTCTTGCAGGCACTGTTGGATTGCTACCTGCAACTGTCTCACTGTGACTGAAATTCCTATGCCAGCGCACGCAAAAGCAGAATGCAGCATTTCCCACAGCAAGGCCTGGAAGTGCTCCATTCTGACCGCCCTCTGTGATTGTTGTAACATTTCCGCCATTTTTTGTTTTTTAACGGGGGTCTAAGTACGTTGCCACCCAGTACTGGTCCTTGGCCTTAATGCTTTTTATACGGGGGTCCCCCTTAAAACACTGGAGCATGAAGGCCCCCATTCCCACTAAACTGGAAGCGGTGTAGTGGCCTGCTTCCAGCTCATCATCCAGGATAATGTCGTCCTCATTCTCCTCCCCCCATCCACGGATAACACCAGGGATCCCAGAAAGGTTTAAAGCATGCTCTTCTTGCTCCTCCTCATCCCCCCCGGCACCATCCTCCTCTTACTCCTCTTCAGACTCCTGCTGTTGACTTGTCTCAGATGGAGTAGCACCCACTGGGAATTCATCCAACATTGCGACTTCCTCATCTTCCTGCTCCTGCTCCTCGTCGGCTTGATCAATGACACAATGCAATGCACGCTCCAGAAAGAAGGCGTAAGGTATGATGTCACTGATGGCGCCCTGGCCGTGACTGACCAGTTTGGTGATCTCTTTGAATGGCCGCAGAAATGCAAAACAATACAACACTGACCAGGATCGATGGATCAGCGCTCACTGCAATCACATAATGAAGGACTGTACATAATGTTATATATGGCACAAAGTCATAAAATCCAAAAAAACTGTCCGCAGGTGTGCTTCAGTGTGGTGTCCTGGGTTGAAATAAGCGATGGTCTCTGTAGTATATGTGGGGAAGAGAGTCCAATTATGTTGAGGTGCAAGACCTGCTGCTCCTAGAAGAGGTGAGGGATCCCTCCAGACATGCAGAATAAACGAAACAAGGGTGCCAGGTCAGAGTAGTGTTTAAATTAAAAACAAATTTATTGCAATGCACTTACATAAAAGAATCAACATCAGCAATCAGGTGAAAAGCATGGATCCCCAACGATGGGTGCTGAGGGGTGGTTGGAACGCAAGCACCCAGCCACAGGTGTGTCCACAGATCCAGGGATGGAGGATGGGGAGTGGATGGTCCGGAGATCCCGAGGGAAGGGGATCTCGCTGTGCTTCCTCCTCCTGGGGACATCTGCGGCGCACAGCCGCAAGCCGGATGTCCCAAGGGACAGTTTAGCAGACTTAGGAAAAATTGTTCCCTTGAAAAGGATTACGAAGAACAGGGCCAAATTCTAACCACCAGATTTCTTGATAAGGGATATGATCCTGCCCTAGTCCATGCAGCATTTGAGGAATGTGGCAATCACAAAAAATCCATCTTTACTCTGACGGCTTATGGGGATGTCAAATTCATCACCCAGTACCATTATGCCCACAGAGAAATGGAGAATATTATCAGACGCCATTGGGGCATACTTCAGGAAGACCCAAAATTGGCCCCTGTCCTTCCAGTGCGCCCCAGGTTATCTACAGAAAACCTAGGAGCATCAAAGACATCATAGCCCCCAGCAAAATCCCTGTGCCTAAGACACCTACACAGAATTTGATCTCTTTTTGAAATTTAGTAGGTATGTTTCAGTGCAAAAAGATATTGTGCAAAATGTGTCCATACATCACGCACAGACAAAAATGGTTCTTGGACTCCTCCGGGAAAAAATACACTTTCAAACAATTCCACAGTTGCTCTATGGAGTTTGTAGTGTATGGTTTGACATGCCCCTGTGGTCTCCTCTACGTGGGCCGCACTATCCGCACAGTGCGGACCCATTTTGGGGACCACAGGAGACTCATAGAAAAGGGTTCTGATGAACATAGCGTTCCTAGACACTTCCTTCTACATCAAAACAAGTCCACAGAGGGCTTGCGTGTTTGGGTCATTGAGGCCTTCCCTCCCTGCGACTCGGTGGCTGAACGGTTTCAGACCCTATGTCGCAGGGAAACTTTTTGGCTATTCACCCTGAATTCATTGTCGCCTGGAGGACTCAACGAAGATTTGGAGATAAACACTTGCCCTTCCCTCTTTCCTTCCTTCCCCCTTCCCTTACTTTTTATTGTTCAAGGCATCACTATATGTGCATAAAGCATATCAGTATTATCGTTATCATATTATATTGATTTTTTACATATTCTTAATAAATTAGTATACAGTCTTCCCCCCCCCCTTTAACCCCCCCCCCTTCCCTATTTTCCTCCATTCTGATTTTTCTGCGTTTTTAGTGATTTTAACATGCATTTTTTTTTCAGATATACATACATTTTTTTCCATATGTGTGCTTTCATGTGTATATATGTATATACATTTTTTTTTTTTTTTTTCTTTCCTTTTTTTCCTTTTTTTTTTTATTGAAGGTCGATAAACAATACATCAGAAACAGTTAAAACAGGGATGTACAACAAACAGTCAGATCCAATCAAAGAGACTCTGACCCCGAGAATGAATGCAATAGGTTGGCATCGACACTTCATTTCACATTTTGCACCGTATACTGATCCCACTTGGGGGAATAAGAGAGCATAGAGTAAAACATCCAAAAAAAAAAAAAAAAAAAAATAGAGTAGTGTGAGGGAGGGGGGGGGGGGAAGAAGGAAGAGGAGAAGAGAGAGAAAGAGAGAGAGGGAGAGAGAGAGAGAGCGAGGGGGGGGAGGGTGGAGGTAAGGGAGAGGGGATGAAGTATAAGGGAGGGGGAAGGTAGTGGAGAGGAAAGAGTAAACAGGGTGGGGGGGGAGAGGGAGAAAGAGCTGTTGCAGAGCGATACCATATCACATTTGCGGATGTGTCAGGGTACGACATCCAAAGATGTAGAGGACACAGCTTTGAGACCCAGAATGCAATTTGCAAAGATTAAACATTATGACCCTTATCAAAGTACGTATCGGGTGTCTATATGTCGGAGCCCGACGCTCCAGAGCTCATAGGAACGCTAAGGGGAGGCAGAGTCAGTGAGGAGGGTGAAGCGGAGGAGCCAGTAGCCAGGAGATAGGCAGACCATTTTCGGTGGAATCGAGAGTGATAGAGAATCCTTAGTTGGTGCAAGTCCATCAAGTCTCTCCGTAGAAGCACTTGTAGTTCCCCCCTGACTTCAGTGATAGAGGGAGGGTCCTTAGATGTCCAATGCTTTAAAATGCTCCTTCTGGCTATCATCAAACAACTCAGGAGCCAGGGTTTGTGGTGCTGCAGGAGTTTTCTCTGAGGCTTGGGCAGGAGGGGAAGAGTGCCCTGAATGTCTCCAAAGAGAAGTAGGTATACGTCCTTTGGCAGAGATAGGTCCAGAGTGCAATTGATAAGGACCAAGACCCTGTCCCAGAAAAGAGAAACCGTTGGGCATAGCCAGAATTTGTGAAGAAGGGATGGCAAATGTTGGTTACAGAGAGGACAGAGAGACTTGGTCGGGTCCGGGGACCACCGGAGGCATGGTATATACGCCCCATGTATGATTTTAAGTTGTTGCTCCCTCCAGAATTCATTATGCACAAAGAGGCATGTGTCGTTGTACCCTTTTAGAATTCGGTTGTGGGCTGATTGTGAGGAGAGAATTGTATCCCATCGTGTAGCAACCTGTGAGGCTACATGGTCGTATAGTTCCAGACATAATGAGGGGTAAATGTGTGAAATTTTGTGGGCTCCCCGCTTCACCCAAGAGTCAATAATGGATGACTGAAAGCGGGCTGTGGCCAGGGTACCTAAGGAATGAATGAAGCTGACACATTGTTGCACATATAGATAATGGCCCCTAGGTAAATCATACGTCCGACAGATATCTGAGAAGGGCAGAGGGAGGCCAGAACTAGAGTCATACAGCTGGGAAAATGTTTTAAGACCTCTGTCTGCCCACAGATCAAACACCCGGCCCTGCTGCCCCTGCGGAAAAAGAGGATGTTTTTGAATAGGCAGGAAGCCGGAGACCCTGTGAGGGGTCCCAAGCCTCCTGCGTACCTCCCTCCAGGCTATGACAGTATCTCTTAACAGGAGGTTAGAACGCAAGCCCGGAGGGATGTCTCCATGTCTACAGTGCAGCAGGGCCGTTAAGTCATAGGGCCGCACCATTTGCATTTCCAGATCATAATTCGTATATCTAGAGCTACCCGAAATCCAGTCTAAAGCACCCCGAAAGAGGCAAGAAAGGTTGTACATCCGTATGTCTGGTAGACCTACCCCTCCCTTCCATTTCGGAAGGTATAACTTGCGCAGTGCGATTCGGGAGCGTCTGCCCTGCCAGATAAATACGGAGAGGGCACGGTTAAGGCGTTGAATATCTTTGTGTTTCAGTAGGATAGGTAACGTCTGTAAGGGATACAACAGTTTTGGAAAACTAGACATTTTAAATAAATGGCACCTACCCCTGAATGATAGGGGCAGCGACCGCCAGTTTTGCATTTCAGCTATAATTTTATCCACTACAGGGGTAATGTTTAGAGAGTAGAGGGAGGAAGGATGTCTCCCCACTCGGATGCCTAGATACGTGATGTGGGATCGAACTATAGAGAATGTGGAGCAGGACGCCCAATGCGGCCGGTGAGGGGAGCGCAGGGGTAGCACTTCGCTTTTAGAGAAATTTATACGTAATCCTGTGCATGAACGGAAATTAGCAAAAAGTGATTGGATCAGCGGTAAGTCATGCGCGGGGTCAGCTGTAAAAATAAGTACATCGTCGGCAAAAAGCGCAGTTCGCAATTGCTGTGTACCCACCGGAATGCCGCGTAAGTCAGGGTGAAAGGTCAATGTTCTGGAGAGGGGTTCGATGGCCATGTTAAAAAGGAGGGGGGAGAGAGGGCAGCCCTGTCTGGTGCCTTTATGGAGTTGGAAAGCCACCGAGGTGAGGCCGGCCACCACCACTTGTGCCATAGGGGTCCGGTACATTTCCCGGATTAAGTGAAGGAAAGCACCAGAAAAGCCAAATCTGGTGAGGACCATATCCAGCCAGCAGAAGCTGACATTATCAAAAGCTTTCTCAGCATCTAATGTGACAATGGCAGCATCCGCGACCGGATCGGCCCCCGCGTATTCCAAGGCTGCAATCACCTTTCTAAGGTTGGAAGTGGCCGACCTCCCCTGGGTGAAACCCGATTGGGCAGGATGAATCAAGGACGGTAAAATAGAAGCTAGTCTGTTCGCCACCATCTTTGACAAGAGTTTGGCGTCCAGATTTAGCAGCGATATAGGCCTGTATGATCCAGGGTTGGTAGGATCTTTCCCTCGCTTATAAATCAATTTTATGTAGGCCTGGTACCCGGTGGGCATGTACTTGCCTCCCTGGTAGATCGAGTTGTATAGATCAAGGAGGGACGGGGCCAGCGGTTCCAATGCCAGTCTGTAGAATTCCGAGGTGTACCCGTCCGGACCCGGCGCTTTACCCGGCGAGAGGGACTTGATAGCCGCAGTAAGTTCCTCCAGGGAGAAGGGAGCATTCAAGGAGACTAGTTGGTCGGCCGTGATTGAGGGGAGCGTAACCGAGTCGAGTAAGGCTTCCGCTTTCGTGACATCAATGGGGTCAGGGCCATAAAGAGACGTGTAAAAGTGTTCGAAGGTGTTCAGTATATCTTTCGGTGTGTGTACTACCGTCCCCTGCGCAGTTTTCAATGCAGTGACTACTGTGGGGGTGAAGGGTGGTCTACATAGCGTCGCTAAAAGCTTACCCGGCTTATTGCCATATTTGTGAAATCGCCAATCTTGAAAATGGGTATACATGGTTTCCTGTGCCTCAGCCCACGTCTCGAAGTCAGATTTGGCTTTGGACCAGCGGTCCCTGTTCGCCGCTGTGTTAGAACCATTGAGAAGCCGTTGTGCCTCTCGTAGAGAGGTACTGGCCGCTGTATATGCTGCAGTAACTTTTCGCTTGTGGGCCGCGGCATAGGAAATGATGCGCCCCCTGAGTACCGCCTTGCCCGTCTCCCACAGAAGTACGGGAGAACAGTCTGGTGAGGAGTTAGTAGATAGGAAGTCCGCCCAGGTATCTCTAATGAGCTTTTGAAGCCCGGCATCTCTAGCCAAATAAGCTGGGAAACGCCATGGGGATTTGGTAGCGGAAGGGGCCATATTTGACAATTCTACCGATATAGGGGCATGATCTGATATTGCAATGTCGTGGATTTCAGGTCGGGTAACGTGAGATAGGAGGGAAGCATTAGAAAATATATAGTCAATGCGTGACAAGGAGTTGTGTGGGTGCGAAAAGAAAGTGAATTCACTCTCTGTGGGGTGTGTCAGACGCCAGACATCCGTCAGGAGCAGTCCGTTCGCAAATGTCTGTAGGGGCGAAGACAGAGGGAGCGGTCGCGCCGGTGAGCGATCCTCCCCACCCCGCTTGTCCTCCGCCACATGCATCACCGAATTAAAGTCACCGGCTACCACTAGTGGGGTATGGGCCACAGGAGCCAGAAAAGAGGTAAGTTGTTGGAAGAAGTGTTTCGTAGGGGCGTTCGGAGCGTATACCCCGGCCAGAGTCCAAATTTTAGTACCAGTTGTGAGGGTCAGGGACAGCATACGTCCAGTGTCGTCGTGAGATGTGTCTTTGACGGTGTAGGTTAGACGTTTGTGTAATAAAACTACTACTCCTGCCTTGCCTCTGACCGCCGGAGATCCATAAACCTTACCCACCCACAATTTACGCATGCGATCTAGGTCACCGGCCGCCAGGTGAGTTTCCTGCAACACCGCAATGTCTGCCCTCAGGCGCTTCAGATGCCTGAGGACAGCCATTCTCTTATTAGGGGATTTAAGGCCCTTAACATTCCAGCTGACAATTTTTATCGACATGGAAAACGTCGGGGGGGGTTAATGAGCAGATGTATGAGTGCGCAAGTGGTCAAAGTAGTATCTGTGGGTCTCTGCCATCGGTGCAATAGCACATCAGCAGTGAGTGCGAGAAGGCATAAAAGCGTTCTGCTAAGGGGGTAACACCGGGTGTGAACCCAACAGGGGTCCAGGGAAACACATAACAGGGTACCTGTGAGAGGAAGTCTTGACTTCACTTTTTTCCTCATGTAAGCCACACTATCGCCCAGAGACAGCGTTACCGATAGTCTGCCGTTGGCGCCCAACTCGGCAAGAAAGGGTGTAACTGGTAACCTCGGGAGCGTCGAAGACATCTGAACAAAGGGATGAATCCGAACGGCCAAAAGACACACGGCAAGGCTGTAGCTAGGGAGAGAAGAGAAAGAAATGCAAAAACAGCATTAGTTAAACCCGCATGCAATGTAGTAATACCCAGGGGGCTTAAACATCAGCCCCTGTGGAAATGAATAAAAGTGCAGAAACAATACAAGCATTAAACAACTATCGCCATCTAGAGGCAGCGACAGGGCGGTGCATACAAACGTAGAATTCCATGGAGCTAGGGACATAACATGGTGAACAGTGACTGAGCACCCAGAGCTGGAACAGAAACAAACTTCTAGGCGTAGGAGGGCCCTAGGAGTGCTGATCACGGGCGACCAAAAGGACCGGTCAAACGTTGCTTTTTGGCAGGATCCCTTCTCGGGCTACGTTGCTCTCTGGATCCTGGGGAGCTTTGACCGGAACTCCGGGTGGGGTCCAGCGAGATGTGAAGGTAGGATTGTAGGTAATGACTTGCCTCCTCGGGATGGGTGAATGATTTTTGGACACCCGCCGCATCTGAGAAGCGGAGGGTAGCAGGGTACGCCAGAGTAAACTTGATAGCCTTCTGGTATAACGCCTGACAGAGCGGCTGGAAAGCTTTCCTTCTTTTGGAGACCTCCTGCGAATAGTCCGCAAAGATGAGAAGCTTGTGGCCATCCATTTGGAGCGATTTGGAATTTCTAAAAGATTTCAAGATGTTTACTCTGTCCATGTAGTTTAGATATCGTACAATCACAGGGCGAGGAGAGCGACGTTCGTTAGAGGGGGCTCCCAGTCTGTGGGCTCTTTCCACCGTGCAGGGTGTAACAATTCCCAGGGCTGCAGGGATCCTGGTCATGCAGATGTCATGAAGAGAGTCCGTGTTAAAAGATTCTGGTAATCCGATGATCCGCAGATTATTGCGCCGAGATCGATTTTCCAAATCGTCCAGCTTCTCTAAGATATAACTCTGCGTTTGCCGGGCCTGCTGGTCATGTGTAAAAGAGTTTTGCACCTCATCTTCTATGTCGGAGACTCTGTGTTCCAGCTCAGCAAGTCTGCCTGCCTGTTCCCCCAGCTCCTTCCTGAGGTGAGTGAGGCCCTGCGCTATAGCCTTATCCACTGCTGCTGTGATAGTGGGCGATAGCAGGGTGGCAACCGCTTGTGCCAATGTGGCTATTTGTGCATCGGGGAAGACCGATGCGGATGCTCCCTGTGGGGGAGCTTGCAGCTGGTGCGAGGCGTCCGCCATGTTTGCCTCAGAGGAGGCCTGTTCAGCCATGTCGCTCCTGGGGGCTTGTGAGCTCGGCGGGGGGCCGTGGAGGACGAATTTGTCCATGATAAGTCCGGACCGCAGGGTGTGTGGCTGGGCTCCGTGAGGTCTGCAGGCTCGGATGGGCTATGTATAGGGCTTTTTATGCCGCCGGGATCGGAGCCGCTGTTCCGCGCGTCTCCCTACATGAGGCGCCGGAACCGGAAGCTGTTATACATTTTTAATATGTACTTTGTAATGTTGACCACTTTTCATTTTATTTCTTTGTTTTTCATTTAGACATGGCATCTCCCCCCCCCCTCCTTTTTATACATGCAGGTGCACACACCATTGTTTAGTAGGTGCACCTTATTATTTTCACATTCAGATATTGCCTATAGTCACTTAAGGGCCATACACACTATCAGATTATCTGAAGACTTTTTCCTTCAGATTTACCTTTTCTATGTAGTGCAAGGGCCTGCCGGATTGCATACAAATTGAAAGTGTTTAGGTTTGACCTCATATTATATAGTTTTGGTAAGTCTACAGACAAAAGTCTTCAGATAATCTGATAGTGTGTATGGCCCATTAGCCTTCCTTGTTTTTAAGTCCATATACCTCCTTTCCCTTCCCTCAATAGCAGTTCCCTAGTAGTACCAATTAGCGATAATAATCTACTCCTGTCACTCCCCTGTGGCGTGATAAAAGCATCTCAAGTGGAGGGGCGGGCCAGCCTGACGAAGGAGATTGATCCTCTGAAACGACTTTGCGGCCCGCCCTCTCCACGGTCTCAGCTGTCTCCTGCCGGCTTCCGTGGAGGAGATGTGTTAATGGACCCCAGTGCCGGTACAAGGTCATCCAGCGCCCAGGGCGAACATTTCAAATTGCGCCCCCCCCCCGGCCATGCATGACTAATCATCATCTTACCTATACCTGTTAGCCACATATAGTGCAGAATTCAGGATTGGATAAATTACAAAGTTCAAGGGTTGGAAGCAAAAAAAAAAAGTGTGAGTGCAGGAGTCAGGAACGGGGTTATTTTTAAAATAATAAATTGGGACCTGCTTCTAGAGGAAAGTGCAGTGTGTGGCAAAAATTGGATGCGGCTTTCACTGTGCTGACTATTGGGTGTGACAAGAGACGTAAGGGCAGGAACAGTGCAAGGGCTCAGTAGCAAATGACGCAGAGTTCAGACTTTTATGATTGTGGAAGGGGGGCATTCAGAAGGTCCAAAGGTTTTTAGGGTGGGGAGGGTCCACTTTAAAGTTTTTTTACTGTTTGTTCCGAATATCTACAATACTTTAGGGTGCATGAACTGGGGAGTGGTTCACTTAAAGAAATAATTACCTGAAAACCAAAAATGTAATATATTGCAGCTTACCAATCATTAGATGTGGTGGCTGCATTCGTTTTCTTTTCTTAGGCTTTTTTTCCACTGTTTTTCGTCTGGTGCTCTGGCCAGTAACACACCTGCTTTATTAGAGCGCTCCCACTCTGGATGAAGAAGCACAGGCAGCACAGCAGACAGCAGTGCTGTCAGTCTGGGGGGAGGGGAGTGTTAGATGAACTCGCAGATTTAGATACACTAACAAATTGAAGCCAAACTCCAGCTCCCACTTTATAATCATTTACTGTAACATTTGTTTTTCTTTTAGTATAAAGGTTTTACTTACATATATGCTGACCTTTGTAAGCACCCCTGCCAGTGGTAAATGGTTTGTCACATCTCTGTAACTGCAAGTGAGCTTGTTCTTTTGAAAAACAGACTTGCTGGCTGGATCACCAGATAAAAACAAACGGAAGAAAGAAAGCCTAAAAAAGGAAAACAAATTCAGCCTTCACAACTAAGAATTGGTAACCTGCAATATAATGTTTACTAGTGGGTTGAATGCCACTTTAATGTCTTCTTTACACTGGTGACCCTGTTGCTGGTGACAGGTTTGCTAGTGAGAGCAGAGAACATCATCACCTGACATTGCCACCATGCTGACAAACTGTGGAATGTCCTTTGTCAGTCTGGCTGATGAGGGATCGATGCTGTAGGATCGGGTCAGTAGTTTTCCTGTCCTCTCCTGTTGCTGGCTAGTTGACACCAATACCAGGATCACAATTGAGACAAAATATACTTTGAATTTGGTTTGCTAGGAGTTTAGTAATCCTGACAGTTTGATCTGTTACTACATTCCTTTTAGTTTCTAGACCAATTCACAACATACATCACTAGCCTATGGAAAACCGGAGCCACCACTCCAGTCCGCACTTCAGCACACCTGTGCTTTCTGCTCACCTGTTTGAAGTGAATCTGGGAAAGAGAATGAGGAGGTCACACAGGGAGCTCTGATTCCCAACAAGGACTCGATGGCATTTGCAGCTTGCTGAAATGTTTTTTCTACAGCTAAACTCCCAAGATTTCTCCCCAGCACTGCCCCAGTCTGTACATGAAGAGCTCTGTGCTTCAGGACAACTCCTCCATCTTTGCTGAGATCCTGGGGCTATCAGAGCCATTCTGCACATTTCCTGTGCCTGCACTGAGCTGTAATGTAGAGGCAGAGGATAAATGAAGCAGGACACACACAGGAGGGAGATCAGGGGATGAATGAAGCAGGACACACAGGAGGGAGATCAGGGGATAAATGAAGCAGGACACACAGGAGGGAGATCAGGGGATAAATGAAGCAGGACACACACAGGAGGGAGATCAGGAGATAAATGAAGCAGGACACACAGGAGGGAGATCAGGGGATAAATGAAGCAGGACACACAGGAGGGAGATCAGGGGATAAATGAAGCAGGACACACAGGAGGGAGATCAGGGGATAAATGAAGCAGGACACACAGGAGGGAGATCAGGGGATAAATGAAGCAGGACACACAGGAGGGAGATCAGGGGATAAATGAAGCAGGACACACAGGAGGGACATCAGGGGATAAATGAAGCAGGACACACAGGAGGGACATCAGGGGATAAATGAAGCAGGACACACAGGAGGGAGATCAGGAGAGCTGTCACTGCCATGTGCATGAAGAGCACAGAGAAAAGAAACTTACAATGGCCACCAATTCTCACTGTGCTCTATCACCACTATATCCATCTTTGCTGCCTGCAGCTACAAGTGTCAGTCACAGAATGGAATGGAGTTATTTTACACTTTGTGGAATACTGAAACATCCCAGTATATTCCCACCATATGAATCCATTTTACTTTCACTTTCACATTTGGCAAAGTACAGGGCAAGTTTACAGCACAGCCAGGTACAGTTTGGAAGGCAGAATAGATCTGGACTCACAGGTGCAGAAGACATCCATCCATCCTGGCTGTCACATCTTCATTCTGCCATTTGCTGAGCTCTGATGTCTTCAGTGCTGGGCGAGTGGGCGGGAGTAATGATCGGGGCTGCAGTGTAGTCTCCTCTTCTTGCTCCGCCCCCCTGCAGAGAAGCTCTGCCTGTTACAGCCCCGATCTGGCCACACTGAGGAACTAAAGCCCGGGAGAAAGCTCCCTTCTCCCTTCTGTAAAGACATGTGAGTCCCCCCTGTACAGAGGAGGCAGCCAGTGGGTGAGGGCGCATCTTTAGCCCCGTTTTTGGACTGGCAGTTGCAGCATTCAGAGGAGTGAAAGCCATTGTGTGAGTCTTCTTACTGGCAACCCAGCGCCCCTCCCATACTCCGCCCAGGGCACCCGACCCTCCCGCCCCCCCCTTGTACCGGCCCTGATGGACCCTATATGTATTAGACCAGTGATGGTGAACCTTGGCACCCCAGATGTTTTGGAACTACATTTCCCATGATGCTCAGCTACACTTCAGAGTGCATGAACATCATGGGAAATGTAGTTCCAAAACATCTGGGGCGCCAAGGTTCGCCATCACTGTATTAGACAATGTATTTACCAGCTGCTGTCAGTTCTGGCTTATTTATGAAAAAAAAATAAAAAAATTTGGGGCAACTTTTTCAATTGCAATACTTCTGTTATGACATTGTCCATGTGCTGGGACTATTTGTGCACAGCTAGTACGTCTTTTGTGCCTGCAAATATGACCTAAAGATTTTTAAAGTTCGCCTCCCATTAAAGTCAATGGGGAGCAAACTCGAGGTTCGCAGACTTTTGAGAAAATTTGCGGCTGGCGTTCGCGAACCGCCCCGGCCGAAAATGTGCGGACCCATTCACACATCTGTAAAATGGGTCCGCATCCATTCCACAATTTGAGGGAACCTTTACACACCCATTGTTTTTCATTTCCAGTCTGAAAAATTAGGCATTCACAGGATAAAGAAGTAAGTGTCTTCCAGGCCCCATAAATTAGCCCACATGTGTTTACCTGACAGCTAAGTACGTAGTATTCTGTGGCTGAAGGTACATTAGGCATTCACAGGTAACAGAAGTAAGTGTTGGCCTGTATAGGCCCCAAAAATTAGCCCACATGGGTTTACCTGACAGCTAAGTACGTAGTATTCTGTGGCTGAAGGTACATTAGGCATTCACACAGTATACAGAAGTAAGTGTCGGTCTGTATAGGCTGCAAAAATTAGCTCAAATGGTTTGAACTGACAGCAAAAAACGTCGTTTTTGATGGCTAGAGGTATGGTAGGTGTTCACAGTACACAGAACCATAAGTGTCGGCCTGTATAGGCTCCAAAAATTAGCTCACATGGTTTGAACTGACAGCAAAAAACTTAGTATTTGGTGGCTGGAGGTACATTAGGCATTCACACAAAAAATAATTGTCGGCCCTGAAAGGCCCCAAAAATTTGCCATTCAATGGACATGAAATGATGCCTTTTATGCCACTGTATGTAGTGAAGCCAAGGACCAGGAATTATTATGGGTGGAGGAATTTCAATGAAACCTGGTCTACTGGTCACATGTGTTGAATTCCTCAGAGATCCATGCCTCATTCATTTTTATAAATGTGAGGTTGTCTACACTGTCATGAGCTAGGCAAGTGCACTTATCGGTCACGATCCCCCCTGCTGCGCTGAACGTCCTTTCGGACAGGATACTGGATGGGGGGCAAGCCAACATTTCCATTGCAAATTGTGCAAGCTCTGGCCAGAGGTCAAGCCTGCCACCCAGTAGTCCAGGGGTTCTTCACTCCTCAGAGCATCCACATCGGCCGTTAACCCAATGTAGTCTGACACCTGTCGGTCTAGGCGTTCCCTCATGCTGGATCGGGAGTACAGCTGTCGATGGTTTGACTGAAAGAAGGATCTCATATCTGAAGTGACCAAGACATCTTCCAACCGCCCTCTTCTTGCAGGCGCTGTTGGATTGCTGCCTGCAACTGTCTCTCTGTGACTGGAAATTCCTCTGCCAGAGCACGGAAAAGCAGAATGCAGCATTTCCCGCAGCAAGGCCTGAAAGTTCTGCATTCTGACCGCCCTCCGTGATTGTGGTAACATTTCCGCCATTTTGTGTTTGTACCGGGGGTCTATGTACGTTGCCACCCACTACTGGTCCTTGGCCTTTATGCGTTTTATATGGGGTTCCCCCTTAAAACACTGCAGCATGTAGGTCCCCATTCTAACTAAACTGTAAGCGGTATAGTGGCCTGCTTCCAGCTCATCATCCAGGATAATGTCATCCTCATTCTCCTCCCCCCATCCACGGATAACACAAGGGATCCGAAAAGGTTTAAAGCATGCTCTTCTTGCTCCTCCTCATCCCCCCCAGCCCCATCCTCCTCCTCCTCTGACTCCTCTTCAGACTCCTGCTGTTGATTTGTCTCAGATGGAGTAGCACCCTATGGGAATTCATTCAACATTGAGACTTCCTGATCTTCCTGCTCCTGCTCCTCGACGGCTTGATCAATGACATGACGCAATGCACGCTCCAGAAAGAAGGCATAAGGTATGATGTCACTTATGGCGCACTGGCTGTGACTGACCAGTTTGGTGATCTCATCGAATGGCTGCAGAAGTCTGCATGCGTCACGCATGAGCAGCCACTGGCGAGCTGAAAAAAACCCAAGCTCCCCAGAACCTGTCCTGCCTCCGAGTTTGAACAGGCAGTCATTAACTGCACGTTTCTGCTGGAGCAGCCTAGCGAGCATATGCAATGTTGGGTTCCATCGCGTCGGGCAGTCAAAAATAAGACGCCTAAGGGACAGGTTGTGTCGCCGCTGAATCTCAGCAAGGCGAGCCATGGCTGTGTAAGATCTTCGGAAATGGCCCGAGATTTTCCTGGCCTGCCGCAAGACGTCCTGGACCCCAGGGTATTTGGCAAAGAATTGCTGCACCACCAAGTTCAGGACGTGTGCCATGCATGGCACGTGTGTTATTTTGCCCTGTTTCAGCGCGCTCAGCAGATTGGCACGGTTGTCGCACACCACTTAACCAACCGACAAATTCAGAGGTGTCAGCCACTGATCTGCCTGTGAACGAAAAGCTGAAAGGAGTGCAGGACCAGTGAGGCTCTTGGCTTCCAGGCACAACAGACACAGCACAGCATGGCAAGCAATGTCTCACCTGGCATGTGGAATAGGTTCTGGGGATCTTGGGTGGCGCAGGAGAAGAGACGGTAGCAGTGAAAGAGGAGGAGTCAGCCGAGGAGGAGAGGGAGGATGGAGGAGGAGAAGAAGAGGCAGGCCTGCTTGCAATCCGTGGCAGTACACCTAAATCTACACGGGTTCCACGGGTTGCATGCTTAACGGTCATCAGAAGGTTCACCCAGTGGGCAGTAAAAGTGATATACCTTCCCTGCCCGTGTTTGCTAGACCATGTGTCTGTGTAGATAACACCCCGCTTCAATCTGTGGTATTGGGGGGCCACTGGTCTATCACACCAGTTGTTCTGTGAGTATCAGACTTAACTCCGCAGAAAAGGCAATATTGTTGCAGGACACAAATACACTTATGAAAGTATACTCAGATTACACCCCACGTCAATATGTGGTATTGGGGGGCCACTGCTTTATCACACCAGTTGTTCATAAAATTGGCCAGTGAGTTTGGCACTGTGTGTATCAGACTTCACTCAGCAAAAGAGGCAATATTGTTGCAGGACACAAATACACTTGTAAAAGTATACTCAGATAGGCTCCAAAAATTAGCTCACATGGTTTGAACTGTCAGCAAAAAAACGTAGTTTTTGATGGCTATAGGTACAGTAGGCGTTCACAGTATACACAAGTTGGTGGCGGGCTGTTTAGGCTACAAACGAGCTCACATGGGTTGAACTGACAGTAAAGAACGTAGTATATGATTGCCAGAGGTACAGTAGGTGTTCACAGTATACACAAGTTAGTGGTGGCCTGTTTAGGCAGCAAACATGAGCTCTCGGATTTAACTGACTGCAAAGAACGTAGTATATGATGGCTAGAGGTATAGTAGGCGTTCACAGTATACACAAGTTGGTGGCGGGCTGTTTAGGCCGCAAACATGAGCTCACATGGGTTGAACTGACAGTAAAGAACGTAGTATATGATGGCTAGAGGTACAGTAGGCATTCACAGTATACACAAGTTGGTGGCGGCCTTTTTAGGGTGCAAAAATTAGCTCACATGGTTTGAACTGACAGTAAAGAACGTAGTATATGATTGCTAGAGGTACATTAGGTGTTCACAGTATACACAAGTTAGTGGCGGCCTGTTTAGGCCGCAAACATGAGCACACAGGGGTTTAAATGACTGCAAAGAACGTAGTATATGATGGCTATAGGTACAGTAGGCGTTCACAGTATACACAAGTTGGTGGCGGGCTGTTTAGGCTACAAACGAGCTCACATGGGTTGAACTGACAGTAAAGAACGTAGTATATGATTGCCAGAGGTACAGTAGGTGTTCACAGTATACACAAGTTAGTGGTGGCCTGTTTAGGCAGCAAACATGAGCTCTCGGATTTAACTGACTGCAAAGAACGTAGTATATGATGGCTAGAGGTACAGTAGGCGTTCACAGTATACACAAGTTGGTGGCGGGCTGTTTAGGCCGCAAACATGAGCTCACATGGGTTGAACTGACAGTAAAGAACGTAGTATATGATGGCTAGAGGTACAGTAGGCATTCACAGTATACACAAGTTGGTGGCGGCCTTTTTAGGGTGCAAAAATTAGCTCACATGGTTTGAACTGACAGTAAAGAACGTAGTATATGATTGCTAGAGGTACATTAGGTGTTCACAGTATACACAAGTTAGTGGCGGCCTGTTTAGGCCGCAAACATGAGCACACAGGGGTTTAAATGACTGCAAAGAACGTAGTATATGATGGCTAGAGGTACAGTAGGCGTTCACAGTATACACAAGTTGGTGGCGGGCTGTTTAGGCCACAAACATGAGCTCACATGGGTTGAACTGACAGTAAAAAACGTAGTATATGATGGCTAGAGGTACAGTAGGCGTTCACAGTATACACAAGTTGGTGGCGGGCTGTTTAGGGCGCAAAAATTAGCTCACATGGGTTGAACTGACAGTAAAGAACATAGTATATGATTGCTAGAGGTACATTAGGTGTTCACAGTATACACAAGTTAGTGGCGGCCTGTTTAGGCCGCAAACATGAGCACACAGGGGTTTAAATGACTGCAAAGAACGTAGTATATGATGGCTAGAGGTACAGACACTTGCACAGGAGTCTGCTGCTAAAACTGAAGGGGTTAGAGACTGCTCCTCAGCCATCCATGTGGGTCACTTCCTGTCCAAAATGACTGCTGATGATGACCCAGGGGCCTTTCTGGTTACGTTTGAGAAAACCGCTGAGAGGGAAGGCTGGCCCAAAACCCAGTGGGCAGGATTGATCGCTCCCTTACTGGGGAATCGCAGAAGGCCTATTATGATTTGTAGTCTGTGGATGCAGGAGAGTATGAAAAGGTCAAGCAGGAAATCCTGGCGCGTCTCGGTGTCAACTTGGCTGTTCGAGCCCAGCTGGTCAACAGCTGGTCCTTCTGAGATGAGAGGCCCCCAAGATTACAGATGTTTGACCTAATCCACCTGTCATGAAAATAGCTACAGCCGGAGTCCTTATCTGGGCCACAAATAGTGGAGCGTGTAGTCATGGACCGGTTCCTGAGGTCATTAACAACTCCTCTGCAGAAGTGGCTGAGTCAAGGAGACCCCAAGTCGGCAGACAACCTGGTGGAGCTTGTTGAGAGGTACTATGCTGCAGAGAACCTGGTCACCACCCCTACAGCCGCACGGACTTTCCACCCAAAGCCACGGTCTCCCGAGGCAACCGGTAAGACTGTTTCAAGGGATGTGGGTGGTCAGCATGGAAAGGAGACAGGGGGGAGGACATTTGGTGCCAGAGCTGAAGCTTAGCGTCCCAAACAAGGGGAGCCACTGCCTGTCAGCAAACCTAACTGGGGTAACATCCGGTGTTTCCGTTGCCAGAACCTGGGAACTGTTGCAGCAAACTTACCATTGACAGATGAACCCATGCAGTGTGACATGTCTCTTAGAAGGCAGTCTATGTTTGCGGCTGTTTCATGCGCTGCTGCGCCAGGTGTAGGAAAACACATATGCCAAATGACTGTTAATGATAAGCCTATTGCGGCCTTGCTGGACTCGGGAAGTCTGGTGACTTTAGTTAAAGTAGAAATAGTTAAAAATGTGAATTTAAATGCAAAAAAAGTTGCTGTGATCTGTGTACATGGTGATACTCGAGAGTATCCTATAGCTACTGTTAGCTTTGAAACTGATTTAGGTACGGTGACCCATCTGGTCGGACTTGTGCCCCACTTAGTACACGAGGCCATCATTGGTAGAGACTTCCCTAAGTTTTGGGAACTGTGGGACCGTCCCGATTCGGTCACGGTAACTGACTCAGTGGCGGAGCCAGAACTCTTGGCCAGCGCCGACCATATGGGTTCAAGGGATTGCTCTCACGGTTCCCTGGATTTTCCTTTCTCTGTTATGGCAGGAGAACTGGAGAAGCCTAAGGAAGTCCCCACAGCCAGTCAAGGTGGACAACCTTCTGCTGACCCTGAGGGTACATTGGAGTTTGCTGATCTTAATGTGCACAAGGAAAACTTTGGTACCGAGCAGAGAAAAGACCCTACCCTTGTCAGGGTCTGGGAGAATGTAGTAATGGTTAATGATGTACCTGTCGAACCAGGGGACAGGTCCTGTTTTCCTTTTTTCAGCAGCAATGAGGATTTATTGTATCGTGTATATAAAAAGAACAATGAAATTGTTGAACAGTTGGTGGTCCCTAAGCCTTACAGACGAGTGGTGCTGGAATTGGCTCATGGACACTTACTAGGAGGTCATTTAGGGGTTGAAAAAAACACTGAAAGGGTGTTAGGCAGGTTTTACTGGCCTGGGATACAGAAAGATATTGACAATTATTGTCAATCTTCTCCTGTATGTCAGATGTCAGCCCCATTACACCACTTCCGAAGTCCTTTAGTGCCCTTACCCATTATTGAAGTGCCCTTTGAGAGAATCGCCATGGACCTCGTAGGTCCACTCCCAAGTCTGCCCGGGTCATCAACACATTCTTGTAATCATGGATTATGCTACCCGTTACCCCGAGGCAGTTCCCTTATGCACTGCATCCGCTAAGAACATTGCTAAAGAGTTGTTCATGGTGTTCAGTTGCATTGGGATCCCTAAGGAGGTCCTTACGGACCAGTGCACCCCATTTATGTCACGAATAACTAAAGAGTTGTGCAAGTTATTTAAGGTGACCCGTATACCATCCTCAAACCGATGGCCTTATAGAACGCTTCAATAAAACATTAAAGAGTATGTTAAAACAGGTTGTGGACAAAGATGGAAAAAACTGGGACTACTTGATTCCGTACTTGAAGTTCGCCATCAGGGAAGTACCCCAGTCCTCTACGGCAGGGCTCAAAATTTCAAGTCATGAGCTACTAGCCAGGCCTTAAGAGTTACTCGCCACTTGTTGCCCCACCTAAATCCTACCATGCTCCGCCCCTAAACACGCCCTCGCCAGAGTGCCCACAGCGTGCCCCCTTAAATGTAGAGTGCCCACAGCATGCCCCCTTAAATGTAGAGTGCCCATAGCATGCCCCTTAAATGTAGAGTGCCCACAGAGTGCCCCCTTAAATGCAGCATGCCCCCTTAAATGTAGAGTGCCCACAGCATGCCCCCTTAAATGTAGAGTGCCCATAGTGTGCCCCTTAAATGTAGAGTGCCCACAGAGTGCCCCCTTAAATGCAGCGTGCCCCTTTAAATGTAGAGTGCCCACAGCGTGTCCCTTTAAATGTAGAGTGCCCACAGCATGCCCCCTTAAATGTAGAGTGCCCACAATGTGCCCCCTTAAATGTAGAGTGCCCACAGCATGCTCCCTTAAATGCAGAGTTAGCACAGCGTGCAGAGAGACAAGCGTTCACTTACCTGATGCAGCAGTGGCTTCTCCTAATCCTCCGCGTCTCCCGAGTCCTCCTCCTCCTTGGCCAATGGCAATTGTTTGCCTTTCGGCCAATCAGGAAACGGGACCCACTTCCTGATTGGCCAGGAGGAGGATCAAGAGGAGGATCCGTGTGACAATAGCGAATATTAATTCGCTATTGTCACACAGTGGGTGGGCTCGGGGCACACTGCTCTGCGCCCGGGTCCACCCTTTTCTGAAGAACAATGCACTCACTACAATGCAGGCTGCGCTGCAAACGGCAGCGGGGGCGGTAGGCACTACATTCCCCATACAGCACAGCCCTTACTCGCCATCCTCATCATTCCACTCGCAAAATGCGAGCAGGCGAGTGAAATTTTTGAGGGCTGCTCTACGGGATACTCTCCGTTTGAATTGTTTTATAGCAGACACCCTCGGGGACTCTTAGACATAGCCAAGGAAACCTAGGAGGGGGAGCAGACACCCCACAATAGTGTCATTGAGCACATCGCTCAAATGCAGGACAGGATTGCAGCGATTATGCCTATGGTAAAGGAACACTTACTGCAGGCCCAGGCAGCGCAACAGAGAATATACAACAGGGGAGCCCGACTCTGTGTATTCTCACCTGGTGACAGGGTCCTGGTGTTACTAGTTCCCACTGTTGAGAGCAAGTTCCTGGCTAAGTGGCAGGGTCCCTTTGAAGTATTGGAAAGAGTTGGGGAGAGGAGTTGAGCGGACACCTGGATGTCCGTGTTCGGCGGGTTCGGCCGAACTTGAAAAAAAAGTCTGGGTCCATGTCCCGGACTTTTTCCGAACTTTACCCGGACACCGAACCCCATTGAAGTCAATGGGGACCCGAACTTTCAGGCACTAAAATGGCTCTAAAACACCAATGGAAAGGGCTAGAGTGCTGCAAATGGCAGCAAAACGTAGTTAAGAGCATGGCAAGTGCTCTGCAAACAAATGTGGATAGGGAAATAACTTAAAACAACAAAAAAAAAAACTGAAAAATAAAACAATGTTCTTCATCTGTGAAGGATGAGGCCCATATGGAGTAGGAGGGAGGTTGAGGTGGTGGTGGATGTGGCGGTGTCATAGGCGTGCGCACAGGGTGTGCCTGGGCACACCCTTATCACCTAGGGCACATTAGCATTATCGCTCTGTTTGCCAGTGAGGAGATGGGAAAGATCTCCCTTGGACCTGCTCTGCCATAAGAGAAGTGCCACACACTTCTATTTCACTTTGCCAGCAGGGAGAGTAATGTACCGAGGCCATATACATGTAGGCAAACACATGCATGTGTATTTAAACTTTGGGCTGCACACCCTAATGCAATAGTCTGCGCACACCTATGGGCGGTGTAGGTGGAAGCGGCGGTGGAGGAGGACGAGGTAGCCAACACTGCTTTTTTTCAGTCATTTTAAATGAGGGTACACCCCAAAAGAGTGAGAAAGATCAAAAATAGAACAATGGCTGGATAAGGTCGGTATCCATCTCTATTCTGCACAAGGTACGGAAAAGTCCTGTGGGATCCATGCCTGGTTCATTTTAATGAACGTGAGCTTGTCCACATTGTCTCTGGACAGGCGGCTGCGCTTGTCTGTGATAACGCCCCCTGCCGGGCTAAATACACGTTCAGATAATACACTGGCTGCAGGGCACACCAGCACCTCCAAGGCATAAAGGGCAAGCTCAGGCCATGTGCCCAATTTGGAGACCCAGAAGTTGAAGGGGGCAGACCTGTCATTCACTACATGTAGGCGTGTGCACACATACTGCTCCACCATGTTGGTGAAATGCGGCCTCCTGCTAAGATGTTCCATATGAGCTGCTGGTGCTGCTGTTTGTTGTGGCGTGCTGACAAAGCTTTTCCACATTTCGGCCATGCTAACCCTGCCTTCTGAGGTGCTGGCGGTGCCCTGGTTGCGTTGGCGACCTCTTCCTCCTCCTCCTCTGCCATGGCCTTGTGCTTCCACTGTGGCCCCGCTGTCAGGTGGGAATGCCAGCAGCATCGCGTCTATCAGCGTGCGATTGTACTCGCACATCTTGCGATCGCGATCCAGTGAGTGAATTAAGGACGGTATGTTGTCCTTGTAACGGGGATCCAGCAGCGTGGCCACCCAGTAATCAGCACAAGTTAGAATGTGGGCAACTCCGCGGTCGTTGTGGAGACACTGCAGCATGTAATCGCTCATGTGTGCCAGGCTGCCCAGAGGCAACGAAAGGCTGTCCTCTGTGGGAGGTGTATCGTCTGTGTCCTCTGTATCCCCCCAGCCACGCACCAGTGATGGCCATGAGCTGGCCTGGGTGCCACCCTGCTGTGAACATGGTTCCATCTCCTCCTTCATCTCCTCCTCCTCATCCTCCTCATCCTCCAGAACTGTGCCCCTGCTGGACAATTGTGTCCCTGGCATTTGTGGGTGCAGGAACCCACCCTCGGAGCCCCTTGCGAATGAATGCCCTGAAAGCCTTGGAAATGTTACCTCTTCATCCTTCTCCTCCTCCTCCTCCTCCTCATCCTGTGCCACATCCTCTTCCATCATCGCCCGAATCGTTTTTTGAAGGAGGCATAGAAGTGTGATAGTTAAGCTGACAACGGCGTCATCGGCACTGGCCATGTTGGTGGAGTACTCAAAACAGTGCAACAAGGCACAGGTCTCGCATGGAGGCCCAGTTATTGGTGGTGAAGTGGTGCTGTTCCGCAGAGCGACTCACACGTGCGTTCTGCAGCTGAAACTCCACTATGGCCTGCAGCTGCTCACACAGTCTTTCCAGCATGTGCAAGGTGGAGTTCCACCTTGTGGGCACGTCACATATGAGGCGGTGAGCGGGAAGGCCGAAGTTACGCTGCAGCGCTGCCAGGCGAGCAGCAGCAGGGTGAGAACGCCGAAAGTGCGCACAGACCGCCCGCACTTTCTGCAGCAGCTCTGACATATCGGGGTAATTTTTAAGGAACCTCTGCACCACCAAATTCAGCACATGCGTCAGGCAAGGGATGTGCGTCAAACCAGCTAGGCCCAGAGCTGCTATGAGATTTCGCCCGTTATCGCACACCACCAGGCCGGGCTTGAGGCTCGCTGGCAGCAACCACTCATTTGTCTGCTGTTCCATGCTCCTCCACAACTCCTGCGCGGTGTGTGGTTTTTCCCCCAAACAGGCAAGTTTTAAAACTGCCTGCTGTCGTTTACCCCTGGCTGTGCTGAAGTTGGTGGTGAAGGTGTTACGCTGACCGGATGAGGAAGCGCAGCAGGAGGAGTTAGGAACAGGAGGCAAACTGAAGCGCCCTGCAATCCTCGGTGGTGGAAGGACATGCGCCAAATTGCTATCCGCCTCAGGCCCATCCGCCACTGCATTTACCCAGTGTGCCGTTAGGGAGATATAACGCCCCTGACCGTGCTTACTGGTCTACGTATCGGTAGTTAGGTGGACCTTGGCACAGATGGCGTTGCGCAGTGCACACCTGATTTTTTCCCCCACTTGGTTGTGCAGGGAAGGGATGGCTTGCCTGGAAAAGTAGTGGCGGCTGGGCACGACGTACTGTGGGACAGCCACCGACATAAGGCTTTTAAAACTGTGCGTCTCCACCAGACGGAATGACAGCATTTCAAAGGCCAAGAATTTTGAAATGCTGGCATTGAGGGCCAGGGATCACAGGTGGGTAGGGGGGTACTTCCTCTTCCTCTGAAGTGTTTGGGAGATGGAAAGCTGAACGCTTCCACGGGACATTGTGGAGATGGTTGGTGACCCAGGTGGTGGTGTTGCTGACAGATCGTCTGTTTGCGGGGTGGCAGGTGCCGGTATCACTACAGAGGTGGATGGAGAGGCCGAGACTGCAGCAGAAGAGGAAGCAGGAGGAGCCAGAGACCTTTCTTGGTTTTGAAGGTGTCTACTCCACTGCAGCTCGTGCTTTGCACTTAGATGCCTGATCATGCAGGTTGTGCCCAGGTTGAGAAGGTTTATGCCTCGCTTCATGCTCTGATTGCACAGGGTGCAAACCACTCGTGTCCTGTCATCAGCACATTTTCTGAAGAACTTCCACGCTAGAGAACTCCTTTGAGCTGGCTTTGGTGCGCTCGGCCCCTTGCTGCATTGGGCAGTAGCAGGCGTAGTGTCTAGGGCACGGCCGCTCAGCTTCTGCACCCTTCTCCCTCTTCTGCTGTGCTGGTGGCTCTGTGCGACCACCGCCTCTTCCTCCAAACTACTCAGGTCACCTGCATGACCTTCATTCCATGTGGGGTCGAGGACCTCATCGTCCTCCACATCATCTTCCACCCAGTCTTCACCCCTGCCCTCCTTGTCGGTCTCCACAATTCTGAGTGCCGCAGCAGTTGGCACCTGCGTTTCGTCATCATCGGAGACGTGCTGTGATGGTCCTTCCATGTACTCATCTTGAGAAATAAGTGATTGGGCATTTCTGCACTCAATCTCTTCCACTTCTGGGGCAGGGCTAGGTAGATGGCCCTGGGAAACCCTGCTGACAGAGTCATCAAAAAGAAGAAGAGACTGCTGCATGACTTGGGGCTCAGACTGCTTGCCTGATTTGCAAGGGGGTGAGGTGAAAGACGGTTGGACATTGGCTGCAGGTGCCAACTCTGACCTTTCTGCAGTAGACTGGGTGGGAGACAATATGAAGGAACTGGAGGCACTGTCAGCAACCCAATCTACTATCGCCTGTACTTCTTCTGGCCTCATCACTTTTAGAGGCACATGATGCCCTACCAAATACTGCTGCAGGTTCTGTCGCCTACTCACACTTGAGGAAGGTGTTTCACTTGTGCGTGTAGCTGGCACAGATCGACCACATCATCTCCTTGCAACAGGAGCTCTACCAGCAGCACCACAACCCAGGCCACGGCCCCTATGTGACGGTCTCCTCATATTTCTGTAATTTATGATCTTGCCCTCGAAAGGTGTTTATTGAATAGCGGAACAAAACAACAACAGTATCGCATGGGTGTATCTCACAGTCAAATATGCAAACTATGCCGCAATTAATTTTTTTTTACCCCAAAAGGGTTTTTATTAAATAGCGGAATAGAAAAACAGTATACAAATACAACGGGTGTATCTCACAGTCAAATACGCAAAGTATGACGCAAATTAATTTTTTTTCACCCCAAAAGGGTGTATATTGAATAGCGGAATAGAAAAAAGGATATAAAACGGTGTATCTCACACGTACAAACACAGACTAGGCCCCGATTACAATTTTTTGTACCCTAAAGGGAGGATGAGGATGAGGAAGAGGAGTAGGAGGAGTTCGGAACAGGAGGCAAACTGAAGCGCCTTGAAATCCTCGGCGGTGGAAGGAGATGCACCAAACAAATTTAAAAAGGTGTATCTCACATGTACCGATACAGACTATGCCGTAATTTAATTTTTTACACTCAAAAAGGGTATATATTGAATAGCGGAATAGAAAATTTTTTTATAAAACGGTGTATCTCACACTTACAAACACAGACTAGGCCCCAATTACAATTTTTTGTACTCTAAAGGCAGGATGAGGATGAGGAGTAGGAGGAGTTCGGAACAGGAGGCAAACTGAAGCACCCTGCAATCCTCGGCGGTGGAAGATGCGCCCCAAAAGATTGGAAGGTGTATCTCACACGTACCAATACAGACTATGCCGCAATTTAATTATTTTTACCCCAAAGGGTGTAGATTGAATAGCGGAATAGAAAAAAAATAATAAAACTGTGTATCTCACACGTACAAACACAGACTAGGCCCCGGTTACAATTTTTTGTACCCTAAAGGCAGGATGAGGATGGGGAGTAGGAGGAGGTTGGAACAGGAGGCAAACTGAAGCACCCTGCAATCCTCGACGGTGGAAGATGCGCCCCAAAAGATTGGAAGGTGTATCTCAAACGTACCGATACAGACTATGCCGCAATTTAATTCTTTTTACCCCAAAGGGTGTAGATTGAATAGCGGAATAGAAAAAATTTTATAAAGCGGTGTATCTCTCACGTACAAACACAGACTAGGCCCCGATTACAATATTTTGTACCCTAAAGGCAGGATGAGGAGTAGGAGGAGTTTGGAACAGGAGGCAAACTGAATTACCCTGCAATCCTCGGTGGTGAAAAATGCGCCCCAAAAGATTGAAAGGTGTATCTCACACGTACCGATACAGACTATGCCGCAATTTAATTCTTTTTACCCCAAGGGTGTAGATTGAATAGCGGAATAGAAAATATGATATCAAAAGGTGTATCCATCTCACACGTACAGACCCAGACTAGGCCCTGATTACTATTTTTTGTACCCTAAAGGCAGGATGAGGAGTAGGAGGAGTTCGGAACAGGCAGGAGGCAAACTGAAGCATCCTGCTATCCTCCGCGGTATAAGATGCGCCCCAAAAATTGGAAAGGTGTATCTCACACCTACCGATACAGACTATGCCGCAATTTAATTCTTTTTACCCCAAGGGTGTAGATTGAATAGCGGAATAGAAAATATGATATCAAAAGGTGTATCTATCTCACACGTACAAACCCAGACTAGGCCCTGATTACTATTTTTTGTACCCTAAAGGCAGGATGAGGAGTAGGAGGAGTTCGGAACAGGCAGGATGTAAACTGAACCACCCTGCAATCCTCGGCGGTATAAGGTGCGCCCCAAAAATTGGAAAGGTGTATCTCACACGTACCGATACAGACTATGCCGCAATTTAATTCTTTTTACCCCAAGGGTTTAGATTGAATAGCGGAATAGAAAATATGATATCAAAAGGTGTATCTATCTCACACGTACAGACCCAGACTAGGCCCTGATTACTATTTTTTGTACCCTAAAGGCAGGATGAGGAGTAGGAGGAGTTCGGAACAGGCAGGAGGCAAACTGAAGCACCCTGCAATCTTCGGCGGTATAAGATGTGCCCCAAAAATTGGAAAGGTGTATCTCACACGTACCGATACAGACAATCCCGCAATTTAATTCTTTTTACCCCAAGGGTGTAGATTGAATAGCGGAATAGAAAATATGATATCAAAAGGTGTATCTATCTCACACGTACAGACCCAGACTAGGCCCTGATTACTATTTTTTGTACCCTAAAGGTAAAGGCAGCATGAGGAGTAGGAGGAGTTCGGAACAGGCAGGAGGCAAACTGAAGCACCCTGCAATCCTCGGCGGTATAAGATGTGCCCCAAAAATTGGAAAGGTGTATCTCACACGTACTGATACAGACAATCCCGCAATTTAATTCTTTTTACCCCAAGGGTGTAGATTGAATAGCGGAATAGAAAATATGATATCAAAAGGTGTATCTATCTCACACGTACAGACCCAGACTAGGCCCTGATTACTATTTTTTGTATGCTAAAGGCAGGATGAGGAGTAGGAGGAGTTCGGAACAGGCAGGAGGCAAACTGAAGCACCCTGCTATCCTCCGCGATATAAGATGCGCCCCAAAAGTTGGAAAGGTGTATCTCACACGTACCGATACAAACTATCCCGCAATTTAATTTTTTTTACCCCAAAGGGTGTAGATTGAATAGCGGAATAGAAAATATGATATAAAATTGGTGATTTTTCAATAGCACATGTCAACACAGCAGTGTCTTATGTCAGTCAGCTCTGCTGCAGGCTATGAAGGGGAAAAAAAAAAAGAAAATTCCCCTTTAAGTTTGTAATTTTTAAATAGATTAGTACAGACTATGCCACAATTTAATTTTTTTAACCCAAAAGGGTGTATATTGAATAGTGGAATAGAAAAAAGTGTATAAAATTGAAAATCATCACTCAATAATAGCACATGTGAACACAGCAGTGTCTTATCACAGTCAGCAGCACTGAAGCAAAAACGCTGCACACAACTGACTGATAAAAATAGATTTTTTTCTCCCTCCTCCTCAGCGAGCAAAAAGATTGTGTTCACTGCACCACCCCACACACAGCAAAATCGATGTAGAACACTGACCCTGCCTATTCTCCAGCCTCGCCCTACAATGATCGATAAGATCGTTCACTGGCACTGCACAACCAACCCCCCACACAGCAAAATCGATGTAGAACAATGACCCTGCCTATTCTCCAGCCTCCCCCTAAAATGCCCTAATAACTCGCCCTGCCTGCAGCACTCCGACCTGTCCCTGCATTCTTTTCGGACACAATACAATTTTTCACTGTCTGTCCCTAATCAGCAGCCAGCACGTATGATGTGTGCTCTGTCCCTAAACTACAGCAGAATGGCGCAGCGCGCTGGGGCTCTCAAACTTATAAAGACATGGTCACATGCTTCAGATGGCCAATCACAGCTACTAATACATTAGTAGGAATGGCTGGGATGGCTTAAGGCACACCAGTTAAACGCTTGTTGATTGGCTGTTGAAAGCCCGCCATTAAAAGCGCGCCATTACATACAAACCCGGAAATAAAATGACCGAACACGGATTTTAAACCCGAACATACAGTAAAGTTTTCGGGTCCGTGTTCAGGTAACAAAAATCCAATTATTCGGTACGAACACGAATAATACAGTCCGTGTTCGCTCAACACTATTGGGGAGGTCAATTATAAAGTGCATTAACCAGGAAAAAGGAAGCCAGAGCAGATTTACCATATAAATCTGTTAAAGCCCTGGAAGGATAGGCTGGCCTTGACTGCGAGGCCGTCCGTGTAACATCCAGGGGTACAGAGTCCCCTCTGGTCCCTGAGGTTACAATTCCAGACACCCTGTCTTATTCCCAAAAACAAGAAGCTAGAGAGTTTCTGATAAGGAATAGAGAGAAATTTTCAGAGTTACCTGGTACGACTTCAACAGTTTAGCATGATATTGTTACTGAACCTGGGGTCCGTGTCAAGCTCAAACCGTATTGAATTCCCGAAGCGAGGAGAAAGGACATTAGTGATGAAGTAAAAAGGATGCTGGAGCTAGATGTCATTGAGGAATCCAATAGTGACTGGTCTGGCCCCATTGTTTTAGTTCCAAAACCAGATGGTACTTGGAGGTTCTGTAACGACTTCAAAAAACTCAATGCAGTGACAAAGTTTGACACATACCCCTGCGCCTGCGCAGTCGGCTTGGGGGTGACAGCTGAGGAGATGCCCACAGCGATTATCGTTAATCAATGATGTCATGGCGTGGGTTTTGTAAAGGAGGTATACAGATATGCTCATCAGGGGCTCAGCGCTGTGCTCAAACTTTTTTGCTTTTCGGGATCATTATCAGGTGCTGGGTGTGGGAAGAGAAGCATCAAGGAGTGAAATTAAGGATGCCTTTTTCACCCTATCAAAGAAGTGCCATCCTGACATTGATCCATCAAATCCTCTACTCCATGCCCAGTTTGTACGCATCAATGAGGCATATAAGGTGCTGAGCAAACAGTCTTCCCGCAAGGAAGACAAGGCCCGGTTTATAGAGCCCAAAGTCCTTATAGGAGCTCCAGCAGAGCAGACAGCACAACACACACTCATAGAAAAGAAGAGCCTTATAACTGGTCCTCTACAGACAGTGACAGTTGGTATTTTTTGCAGTTTGCGCCACAGTCGGATTTCAACGAGCCTGCAAAGCAGCGAAAAGAACGCAATAAAAGCATTGTTTGGGGTTGCATATTGTTGGTTTTCTCAAGCATCTACCTACACTTCTTTGTTTTTAGCACATTAAGAGACATTCGTAATAAGGAAATGGAAGAACAGCAGCAGAAGATTTTGGATTTCTATAATAAAACAAAGGAGACTGCCCAGATGAATGGGATTAGCAAGCAACAAGAAATTCTAATACAGAGGCACGAAGAAAGGCTGAAGAAACTATATGGACTAGAAACTGAAACTAAGAAATAAGGGAGAACCAAATGATCAACCTTTAACCTTTTCCTCAAAACATGATATATTTTATAAGCTTATGGTAAAAACACTAAAAAAAAAAAAAAAAAAAAAAAAAAATTTTGACACGTACCCAATGCCCAGAGTGGACAAACTTATAGAAAGACTTGGCAAAGCCCTCTATCTAACTACTTTAGACTTGACCAAAGGATATTGGCAAATACCCCTGACTGGTAGCGCCAAAGAAAAGACTGCGTTTGTTACCCCAGAGGGTTTGTTTCAGTACAAAAAAATGCCTTTTGGGTTGCAAAATGCCCCTGATACATTTCAGAGGGCCATGGATTGGACCCTAAGACCTCACCGACAGTATGCAGCAGCCTATCTGGATGATATAGTGGTACATAGCACTGACTGGGAGTCTCACTTGCCCCGTGTACAGGCTGTTCTGGATTCCCTCTTCAAGGAAGGTTTTACAGCAAACCCAAAAAAATGTGCCATTGGTTTAGAGGAAGCCAGGTATTTGGGCTACACTATTGGTCGTGGAGTCATTAAACCGCAGTTAAACAAAGTAGAAGCCATCCAAGAATGGCCACGTCCTGCAAAATAGAAGGTCAGAGCCTTTCTTGGGATTGCAGGGTACTATAGGAGGTTTATCCCCAATTTTGCAACTCTAGCTGCCCCACTGACCGACCTTAGGAAAGGGAAAGAATCAGTAATGGTGAAATGGTCCCCAATAGCAGAGGAGTCTTTCCAAGTCTTAAAGAAGGCTCATTGTGCACAGCCAGTGTTGTACTCCCCCGATTTCTCAAAAGATTTCTTGGTTCAGACGGATGCGTCTGATGTAGGTATTGGGGCCCTATTGTCACAGGTACACAATGGGGAAGAACACCCTGTGGTATACCTGCGCAGAAAACTTAATGAACACGAGAGAAAGTATGCAGTCATTGAAAAGGAATGTTTAGCCATAAAGTGGGCCTTGGATGCACTAAGGTACTATCTGTTAGGGCGCCAGTTTGATTTGATAACTGACCATGCCCCTCTGAAATGGATGGCCCAAAAGAAGGAGACTAATAGACGGGTGAACCGGTGGTTTTTGGCTCTACAAGATTACTCCTTCACTGTAAAACACAGGCCAGGTGTTGAGATGGGGAATGTAGATGCCCTGTCCTGTGTTCACTCCTGTTGGGCCACAGGTGTTCTAACCCTGGGGTTGAAACAAGGGGGCCGGGGGGGATATGTAGCAGAGCCTCCCAGAGAGCTGGGAAATGTCCTGTTTGGGGTTTATACATCCTCCAGGCATCACTCATACATCTTTAGGGATCTCTGATCCATGATCCAGTTCGGATCTTGGTCCTCTTCCCCAGGCCAATTTAATCTCACCTGAGACAAACAGCCAGGGCTCTCTCTCAGCCTGGGAAATCAGACAACGTTTGTCTATGAGAGCAGAAGGTTGGTAAAACTGTCAGTGTGTCTGTGGAAGCTGACAAGCTGTAGGCTTGCTCAGGCTGTGTTAGTGAGGGCCTGCTTTGTGTGTAGTAAGCGCCTGGACACAGCTAGGCTTTTGTTTATTATTATTAATGGGAAGGCGGAGCCTGGAGTTGTGGGAGGGGAGGAGCCCCCTATTTAAAGGTAGGCCCCCCGCCTCTTCTGGGCTGCCTCTGGGATCGTTTATCTGGTTTGTGTCACGCCCACAAGTCAGTTTGCAGAGCTCCACGAGGACGCTTCCGGGTCAGCCATCAGGCACCCGGCTCACTGTGAGTACTGGGGAGGGGGAGCTGGGGCCCGGTCTCCCCACCCACCCCCCTCCCTCCATCACCAGCCGTACTACCTCCCTGCTCCTTCCTTCCTCCACTCACACAGGGTGAACCACAGCTTGTCTCCCCAGCCTGGACCTACCTTTCTCAGGCTCCTGCATGGGGGGGAGAAGGTCATCCTGGCCGTTCCTGATCATGTCCGCATTCCCTGGAGCGGTCCACGGCCTCCCTGGGGGGGGGGGTGAGACATTATCCCCCAGCTCTCTGCCAGCCCTGCACCTTTCACTGCCCGGCCATCTGTCCTCCCCATTGTAAGTTCTTTGGGGCGCTCCAACCTCCGGGCACCATCAAATTCACCCGCCCCCGGGTCACCCACCACCAGCCTGCCCCCCCCCCCTACCCTCTCTCTTCACCAGCCGTTTCTGTTGATAGTATCTCCCTCAGGACAGCTCACTTCACAGGTTCCTTCTCTCAGTATCAGCACAGGCTGCATTTCCGGCTCACTGGTGACACCTAGTGGTCTAGAGGGAAATTACATCTGCAATTTTGCTCACTGTCATTTTCAAAGCTTGTTCTCATTATTGTCACAACTGCAAACCTGGTCAGGAACCCTGCAATCTTTGTTCCTCATTCATGTTTTCCGATTATTTCATTTCCATGCATTCAGGTCACATACACCCAGATAGTGGGTTGCGGTAACAAAAAAAAAAAAAAAAAGGGAATCCCGTGAAGCAGCTTTCTTTGCCTTTTAATCGCACCTTTGGTTTGCACCGGCTCCCATCTCGCACAGGCAGCCCCCTGGCTGGGCCTCCCCCCCACTGGCCAGCCTCACTCTTGCATCCTCTGGGGGGGGGGGGGAGTTCACCAAACAGACTTAATGCAAAATGCTTTGTCGTTTTCTTTGCCATCACGTTGAAAGAAATTTTTTTTTTTTTTGTTACATATGTTTTTTTTTTTTCCTCGATGTTCGTTGACGTTTATTTCAGGTACCACAAAACTGTTTTTCCCTCTCTTTAGTCACAACTCTCAGGGGCAATGTGGCCACAGAGGTCTTTGTACTTACCGCATGTGGGGGGCCACGCTCCTGCCCCCCTCACCTGGCTCCCGGCCATCACCCACGGCCTTGACACGCAAGGATACGCTCCAACCACATTCCTGGTTCACTTCCGGTGAAACGTTCATTCGGGGGGGGTGGACCACATCTCTCCTTCCCTCAGTTCCAGGTTCTGGTGGGCACTTCGTACAGCCCCTCTCGATACACCTAGGGTTGGCGTCCGCAGGGTATGTCAGTTGTTTGAGTCAGGCACTTATGTCATCTCACTTCAGGCGCCAACAGAAGGTATGCCATCTCACTTGGTCTTTACATTTCCTTTGTATCTGGTGGGGGGGGGGGGCAGGGGGTGTAGTTAGGTAGGTCACTTGGAAGTTAGCCCGAGACCAACACCCATCCTCACGCGGAGGTATTCACCCATCGGCCCAAATCATAGCTAGCGTCTCGGTCACCCCACTAGCGTAGAAAGGGCGTCACCTTCCAGAGGCCTACACCCCGCCATTTCATTACTTGGCACAGCACAGGGCCAACTCATAGACAGCGCCTCTATCCACCACTGGGTTAGTTAGGGCCTCACGTCCCGCTCGCTAGCGCTGGTCTCCTCTCGGGAAACCTTGGGGGGGGGCACGCCCACCCGCCAAATATTTTACGCTCATGTTCTATGACCTTTTTCTTCATGTTTTCCAGGATGTCTCATGCGTCAGACATAGGAGATAGCTTCTCCCTTCCTAGCACGCCAGTCAGGCCTCCTACTCAGACATCAGTCCCTATCGCAGGAGGAAGCCAAGTCTTGACGAGCCCTGGCCCGTTGAGCGCTTGGACCATCCCAAGGATCGTTACCGAATTAAGACGGAAAAGAATTCCATTCCCGGCCACTGCCAGGAAAGCTGAACTTTTCAGGATCCTAAAGACCAACACAGTTCCGCCGTCGGGGCTCGGATCACAGGACAATGTGCACGAGACTTTAGCTGGGATTCAGGCCACGATGGCATCCATCTTGTCCTCCATCAACAGCCTGAATCAGAGGATAGAGAAATTGGAAACCCCGGCTCCCGTCCCCTCGGCATTCCCGGGTTCCCCACCCTCCCAGGTTGCCACCCTAGCGGTCTCGCAGAGTGTCGTCGCAGGTACTCTTACCTCCCCGGCCTCTATCTCACACATCATCACACCAGCTCACATGGTCCCTCCTAGTGTCAAGAAAGACATCCTGGAGGGCAAGGATGTCAACCTCATGACCTTGCTGTTAGCTTCCCAGGACGTTGTGGAAAGTAAGACGTATAACTACGGCGAACTTTCTGTGGTGCTTAAGGCCAAAGACTCCAGGTTGAGCAAGAAATTGACTATCCCGGAGTTTGTGTTGGCTTTCGGTCTGTTCAGGGATGTGATGTGCTTCAATTTCCCGAACCGAAGGGAGGAACTGGATTTGTACATGCACAAGGTGGTCGATTTGGGGTACAAGTATGGCGGCTCAGCATTCTATGACTACCACCGTTCTTTTTCCGCCAAAGCGGCTGCCACCTTCGCCCAATTCAACGTCCGGGCAGACTGGGGCCAATTGGACACGGAGTTATTCTGCCGCCACTTTGCTGGGCTCGCTCCACCGGCCTGCGCCAACTGTGCTGCTTTTTCCCATCCCACCAACTTGTGTGCCTTTGAATCCAGTTCCACAGTCACCAGCGACGTCACCCCGGGTACCAGCAGAGTCGACCAGAAAGCTTCCAAAGACAGGCTAGGCATGACGTCAAGTCCCGTCAAGAACATTCTAAAAGGCATCCTTCAGTTGGAAGGCCACAAGCCCACGGGTCGTCAACCAATTGACGGCAGCAGGTTCCGGGCTTTGTCCGACCTTTTGGATACTAAGCCATTTGAGGCAGGGACCAATGATGCCATCAAGACAGCAGTGTATCTGGCCTTCTACGGGTTTCTGCGGCCTAATGAGTTCACCGTGGGGAACTTGCTCAGCACCGCCAACATGTTAAGGAGGGCAGACCTAGTTAAGGTGGACGACCATTTTGTCCTGTCACTCCGCCAGTCCAAGACCAATCAATTAGGGCCACCAGTCGAGATACTACTGTATCCTTCTTACAATAGATGGTGCCCAGTCCAGTTGCTGGACCGCCTTTATCCAGGCATGGCGGGTCAGGCCAGCGATGCCCCCCTGCTGAGCCTCCAATTCAATGTCCGGGCAGACTGGGGCCAATTGGACACGGAGTTATTCTGCCGCCACTTTGCTGGGCTCGCTCCACCGGCCTGCGCCAACTGTGCTGCTTTTTCCCATCCCACCAACTTGTGTGCCTTTGAATCCAGTTCCACAGTCACCAGCGACGTCACCCCGGGTACCAGCAGAGTCGACCAGAAAGCTTCCAAAGACAGGCTAGGCAGGCCCATTGTGTTCCTTGGCAAGACACAGGTCTGTAACAACTTTAATGCAGGTGGTTGCAGTTTCAGCGCCTGCAGGTTGTTACATATCTGCTCTACTTGCTTCCGGGCACACGCCAAGACCATGTGCCCTAACCGACTCTTCCCAAAGAAATGACTGACCGAGTTACACGTGGACACCCTGGCTTCCCTCCTGGAGTCCCACCCTGCTCAGGATTTAGTTAATTTTCTTATCCAGGGTTTCACAGAAGGGTTTCAGACAGGGTTAGTAGCGCTACCAGCAACCACGGTGGAGTGCAATAATTTGCAGTCTGCCCTGTCTGACCCCTCCACAGTCAACACCTTGTTACAGGCTGAGGTGGCCAAGGGTTTCCTGATTGGGCCTTTTTCTTGTTGGCGTACCAACCCGTTGGGCATCGCCACCGGGAAATACAACAATAAAAAGCGTTTAATTATTGACCTTTCGGCTCCTCATTCTGTTGTCACGCCTAGCCTCAATTCTCTCATTCCCTCTGAGGAATTTTCTCTACAATACACCTCCGTAGACAATGCCATCCATGCGATCTTGCAGGCCGGCGAGGCTGCCTGGCTCGGCAAGACTGACATATCCAATGCCTTTAAACTACTGCCCATTCATCAGTCACTATGGCAGTGGGGGGGGGTCCTACTATTTTGCTGTCCGCCTGACTTTCGGGGCCAAAAGTAGCCCAAAAATTTTTGACACATTTGCGGAAACCCTGTGCTGGCTCCTTCTAAACATCAGCCGCTGTCCAGTGGTAATTCATTATCTGGATGATTTCTTGACCGTAGAAAGTCACACCGCCACACCACTCAGTTTAACCAAGACTGTGAGGGTTTTTTCCACCTTGGGGGTTCCGGTGGCTCCAGCCAAGACCATAGGCCCCACCACCAAGCTGACCTTTTTAGGCATTTGCCTGGACTCAGTCACCATGCAGGCCAGCCTTCCTGCAGACAAAGTTCAGAGAATCAGGGCTGAGGTTGAGTCTTTCCTCCGCAGAGGTTCCACGACGCGGAGGGAACTGCAGTCCCTCCTGGGTTCTCTGAACTTTGCCATGAGGGTCATTCCCCAAGGCCGTGCTTTTGTGTCCCGACTTCTCAGCCTGCTCCCAGGTCTTCCGCATGAGGACAGCTTCATCACACTGGACGGTCAGGCCAGGGCAGACTTGTCCATGTGGGGCGAGTTCCTGGCCCATTGGAATGGCATGAACATGTTCATCCCGCCTGTCACAGACTGCTCTCCGGTATTATGGACTGACGCAGCTGGCCATAGCGGGTTAGCGGCCATTTGGGGCAACAGGTGGTTCAGGGATAGTTGTCCGCCTGAAACCTTAAACCTGCCATCCTTCAACTCCACCTCGGCCCTTTTTGAAATTTACCCCATAGTGGCAGCTGCCAGGGTTTGGGGGCACCTTTGGGCGGGCCAAACTGTAAAGTGCTTCACTGACAACATGGCAGCGGGCGAGATCATCAACAGGGGGCGGTCTTCCTCCCTTACCATCATGAGTTTAGTCAGAAGGCTCACTTGGCTGGCCGCCACTTTACAATTCCACTTGGTTTGCGAGCATGTGCCAGGTGTTCTTAACACAGCAGCTGATGCCCTGTCTCGTTCCAATTTGCAGGTCTTTTTCCAGGCACATCCCACGGCAGAGGAAATCCCGGACGAACCACCACCGTTCTGGGAACTCATCCTGGATTAGCTGTTCTCATGGCCCACGGGAACATGCTAGCCCAGTCAGCACTGTCGCCGAACACCAGACGTTCTTACGCGCGGGCTCTGACCATCTTCTTGAGGTTCATCACAGAGTTCAATATTTTGGACCCGTTGTCTTTGGACACCATCGTGGCTTTTTCTTCCTTTTGCCATTTGAACTTGAAACTGGCGCACAGCACAATCAAACTCTACCTCTCTGGAGTTCAGTTTCACATTGTCAACACGTACCCCAGTCACGGTACCTTCATGACGTCAAGTCCCGTCAAGAACATTCTAAAAGGCATCCTTCAGTTGGAAGGCCACAAGCCCACGGGTCGTCAACCAATTGACGGCAGCAGGTTCCGGGCTTTGTCCGACCTTTTGGATACTAAGCCATTTGAGGCAGGGACCAATGATGCCATCAAGACAGCAGTGTATCTGGCCTTCTACGGGTTTCTGCGGCCTAATGAGTTCACCGTGGGGAACTTGCTCAGCACCGCCAACATGTTAAGGAGGGCAGACCTAGTTAAGGTGGACGACCATTTTGTCCTGTCACTCCGCCAGTCCAAGACCAATCAATTAGGGCCACCAGTCGAGATACTACTGTATCCTTCTTACAATAGATGGTGCCCAGTCCAGTTGCTGGACCGCCTTTATCCAGGCATGGCGGGTCAGGCCAGCGATGCCCCCCTGCTGAGCCTCCATGGCAGGCCTCTCACCACGCCCAGGTTTGTCAAGTACCTTAGAACACTGCTGAGTAAGTTGGGGTGCGATCCCGCTGCTTTCTCCGGTCATTCATTTCGCATAGGGGCAGCCACGGCGGCCTCCAGCCATGGCATTCCCGTGCATATACTCAAGAGACTAGGGCGGTGGAAATCCTCCGCTTACTGCAGGTATATACCCCAACCTGAAGGCGAGCTCAGACAGGCGTTCCGAGTCTTAGCCGAATTTTGCCCTCTTTATTTCACAGGCCTGCCCGAATGACGGTTTTGGCACGCTACTACCGTAGTTTTTAATTATGCTATGTCATCCATCTGGGCTCTATTCCCTGACCACAAATGGGAAGGCGGAGCCTGGAGTTGTGGGAGGGGAGGAGCCGCCTATTTAAAGGCAGGCCCCCCGCCTCTTCTGGGCTGCCTCTGGGATCGTTTATCCCTCCCACCACTGCCCCTTTTCTACAACATTCCCTTCTTCTTTCTTCCTTCTTGGTGGGCCCTCTTTATTTCACAGGCCTGCCCGAACGACGGTTTTGGCACGCTACTACCGTAGTTTTTAATCATGCTATGTCATCCATCTGGGCTCTATTCCCTGAACACAATTCCTGCTTGTATTCCTTAAAGCACTGTAAAGTACCTGTACAAAGACTGGATGAGGGGGGTATTTTTCCTTAGGCTGCTTGAAAAATAAAAGGTAAGTAGGTGTTGCCTCCGTCCCTGTATGTGTTATTTGGGGGTTTTTTTGGTGCCTCAGGCCAAGGAGGGATTGGGACTTTAAGGGCAAGTGCATAAATATAGAAACAAGTATATAAATATATGATAGGAAATGTTCCGTTTTAAATAAAACAAAATTTATTTACAACAATGTAAATCCATATATTGTAGAAGAGACAACATATATAGGTGAACAAGGTGCTTGGGGGTAGAGACCCCGGTGTGAGGAAATAATAAAGGGGTTGATTCAGAGATGAATCAGTGACAGTGGTGAGAAAATTGACTTTTTGCTAGGATTTCCACAGATATAGAGTGGGACGTTGGTCCCTTAGGAGAATCCTATTGCTGACGCGTTTCGGCTCACTTGGAGCCTTTCTCAAAGCGTTGAGTCACTCTGTACTTCAGTCTATGAAGATAATATATAATATATAAAGTTTAGATCTTTATTCATGTCAAGTGTAATTTCAAAAATTATTGATAGCAAAATTTTACCTACATGAATATAGCTGACGGTTACTGCGCATGGCTCCCTTCATCCTGTTGCAAACGCAGCGGGATCAGGCTATGCATATTGCCTGAGATGGGTGAGATGGTATTAATGGGTATAAAAATACATAGTATCTTAATGTTTGTGGAATGGGTAAAACCACTTACATTTACTGAAGGAGTTAAAGAGTACTTCCTCCACGGGGAATAAATTCCCTCTCTTGTTTTCAGGTTGTTTGATCTATGTTAGAAAATTAGTCTATATCAGATTGCATATGGTGTAAACATGAAGGGTGACTTTTCCAACGGAGGTGTATAGCCTCCTAGTGCTTGTACAAATGCAAAGTGACTTTTTGTGCCCATAAGTATTGGACAAAGAAGCGGTCCAAGTAGCTTACATTTGAGGAGATAGGTGAGGTGATCCTTCCGGCTAAACGCAGGTCCGTCCGTCCTCTTCCCTCGGTTGGAGAGAAGTGAGGACTTGACGTTGATCCCCGGCCTTTTAAAGCCCTCCGCGCGTGCGCAGTGCACTGCTGCACGTCGGAGGGTTTGTTCGAGCGTGACGTGGCACCTGGTAGTGCGCCTGCGCCAAGTGGATGCGCGCGCAGGCGCTAGAGTGGAGACGCTCATTGGCCGCCAGCATGGGAGGAGGGGCCCTCCTTTCCCCGTGGGTGATTGGATGGGTCCCGGACAGCCCCTACGATGATGCGTAGGGGCTACCCGTGCTGGGTGCGATTGTCAAGGATGAAGGGGAGGGGGCCGATCTGCAGCATTGACAGCTTAATAAATCATGCAGGCAATTGTAATCATTAGGTAATACATCTTATTGTGAAAGTTGTATTAAGCTTTATAGTGTATCGAGACCGTTTTGGGTCTTGGAAATGAACATATATACAAAGCAAGGTACAATATAATATTGCATGAGTGTTTGACAGCAGAATAACAGTAATAAAAGACTTTGCCTCAGTGAATCTGATAGATTGGGGGGGAAAAATCTCGATGGGATGGTCATCCAGAAAGGTCCCTGGATCACGTTTAGGCAGGATTGGATGTATGGGGTGTATATGACTAATTCCTAAGGCTCGTTAGATTGTTGCAAGAGACAAATTATATATCTCATTCCTAGGTTGGGAGGTGTATGGTTGAGAAGGATAAATGGAAAATAAATAATAATAAATAAATAAATAAGGCCCTCTATAATAACATTCCACACCACAAAGGAATGCAAGTCATCAAAAAAACATTAGAAGAACAAAGTGGAAAGGACACCAAATTCAACACCTTCATAATCATGATGTTGGAATATATCCTTAATAACAACTTTTTTGTTTTCAATGGTACATACTATCTACAGACGTGCGGCGTTGCAATGGGCACTAGTTGTGCCCCATCCTATGCAAACACATATCTTGGAGCATGGGAACAAGAATTCTTAGCAGAGGAAAAAAACGGTATTTTCGCCGACAACATTATCGTCTGGCAGAGATTTATAGATGACATTTTCATAATTTGGACGGGTTCGGAAAGCATGATACACGAATGCCTCCGCGCCATGAATAATAACACATACAATATGTTTTTTACAATCAACTATGACAGAGAAAAAAATCCCGTTTTTGGACACTTGGATCATAAAAGAAAAAAACGGACTCCTGAAAACAACCCTATATCGAAAAGAAACGGCAGGTAATTCCATTCTACACGCATCCAGCTTCCATCCCCCCTCCCTGAAAAATGCAATCCCATACAGCCAATTTCTCAGGCTAAAACGGATTTGTACCACTGAACAAGACTTCCAGAAAGAAGCTGACTCCCTGACTGCCAGACTAATAAAAAGGGGTTACACAAAAACGACCCTAAGAAAAGCCTTTAACAGGGTAAAGCAACAAGAAAGGCAAGAGATTCTATTCAGAAAGAAACAACGACTAGACAAACAAGAGAATCAAACGAGAGTGATCATGAGATTCACGAACGACCACCCTAAAATAAGAAACATCATTGCCAAACACTGGCAGATCCTACAGGAGGACCCAGCGATAAAACCTTTTATATCGGAACACCCACAGATCACATACAGGAAAGCGGGATCTATGAAGCAATCGCTCACCCACAGTGAATACAAACAAACGAGAAAAGACCCCTGTAAACAGAAGGGCACATTCCCATGCGGAAACTGTGGGCAATGTGATGTGATTAAAAAATGCACAACTACCACACTCCCCAATGGAGAGCTCTTTACACCCCGACATTTTGTGAACTGCCGAACGAGAGGGGTGGTCTACTTGATGAGATGCCAATGCGAATCTTTTTATGTTGGAAAAACAAAACAAGAGTTTGGAAAACGTGTAAACCAACACATCAACAGTATGGAAATGTGTAATTTCTATGTACCACTTGGCAGGCATGTGGCACATTTCCACAAAAACAAAATGCCTAACGTTACATTCTCAGCACTGGAAAGGATACACATACCGTGTAGAGGGGGTGACTGGAACAAACACCTGCTACAAATGGAGATGAGATGGATAAGACGTCTCCAAGCCACAAAACCACCTGGTTTAAACGAAAACGAGAGTTTTCGCCCCTTTCTCGAAGGGTTTGCATCAGGAAAGACAGACTAACCAAACAAAAACGCATTACTTTATAAACAGTTGGGACTTACTGGCATAATCACAGCCCTCAGATATTCCTTCTCCTACAGTTAGGTATCTGCCTCTCTCTTCCCCCCCAATTGAGTTGATATGGCTTATGGTTTTCCAATCCATAAAGATTCACCCAGACTCCTCCCCCTATGCGTTTTCCTTTTCTTTTTCTTTTTCTAATTCATAGATTTCAATTCCTTTTATCATTTATTTATTATTATTTATTTTCCATTTATCCTTCTCAACCATACACCTCCCAACCTAGGAATGAGATATATAATTTGTCTCTTGCAACAATCTAACGAGCCTTAGGAATTAGTCATATACACCCCATACATCCAATCCTGCCTAAACGTGATCCAGGGACCTTTCTGGATGACCATCCCATCGAGATTTTTCCCCCCCAATCTATCAGATTCACTGAGGCAAAGTCTTTTATTACTGTTATTCTGCTGTCAAACACTCATGCAATATTATATTGTACCTTGCTTTGTATATATGTTCATTTCCAAGACCCAAAACGGTCTCGATACACTATAAAGCTTAATACAACTTTCACAATAAGATGTATTACCTAATGATTACAATTGCCTGCATGATTTATTAAGCTGTCAATGCTGCAGATCGGCCCCCTCCCCTTCATCCTTGACAATCGCACCCAGCACGGGTAGCCCCTACGCATCATCGTAGGGGCTGTCCGGGACCCATCCAATCACCCACGGGGAAAGGAGGGCCCCTCCTCCCGTGCTGGCGGCCAATGAGCGTCTCCACTCTAGCGCCTGCGCGCGCATCCACTTGGCGCAGGCGCACTACCAGGTGCCACGTCACGCTCGAACAAACCCTCCGACGTGCAGCAGTGCACTGCGCACGCACGGAGGGCTTTAAAAGGCCGGGGATCAACGTCAAGTCCTCACTTCTCTCCAACCGAGGGAAGAGGACGGACGGACCTGCGTTTAGCCGGAAGGATCACCTCACCTATCTCCTCAAATGTAAGCTACTTGGACCGCTTCTTTGTCCAATACTTATGGGCACAAAAAGTCACTTTGCATTTGTACAAGCACTAGGAGTCTATACACCTCCGTTGGAAAAGTCACCCTTCATGTTTACACCATATGCAATCTGATATAGACTAATTTTCTAACATAGATCAAACAACCTGAAAACAAGAGAGGGAATTTATTCCCCGTGGAGGAAGTACTCTTTAACTCCTTCAGTAAATGTAAGTGGTTTTACCCATTCCACAAACATTAAGATACTATGTATTTTTATACCCATTAATACCATCTCACCCATCTCAGGCAATATGCATAGCCTGATCCCGCTGCGTTTGCAACAGGATGAAGGGAGCCATGCGCAGTAACCGTCAGCTATATTCATGTAGGTAAAATTTTGCTATCAATAATTTTTGAAATTACACTTGACATGAATAAAGATCTAAACTTTATATATTATATATTATCTTCATAGACTGAAGTACAGAGTGACTCAACGCTTTGAGAAAGGCTCCAAGTGAGCCGAAACGCGTCAGCAATAGGATTCTCCTAAGGGACCAACGTCCCACTCTATATCTGTGGAAATCCTAGCAAAAAGTCAATTTTCTCACCACTGTCACTGATTCATCTCTGAATCAACCCCTTTATTATTTCCTCACACCGGGGTCTCTACCCCCAAGCACCTTGTTCACCTATATATGTTGTCTCTTCTACAATATATGGATTTACATTGTTGTAAATAAATTTTGTTTTATTTAAAACGGAACATTTCCTATCATATATTTATATACTTGTTTCTATATTTATGCACTTGCCCTTAAAGTCCCAATCCCTCCTTGGCCTGAGGCACCAAAAAAACCCCCAAACCTGTACAAAGACTTGTATATAGCACCAATAAACACTGGACTGTTTGTCACTACCACACTGGATTTGGTATCTGTGCCTGAAGGACTGCTTATCCCAGGGAGCTTTGTACCTGCTACCTGTTTCCCAGCGTACATAATATAAATATAAATATATATATAATAAATGATCGTTCATGATGAGGAGATCTATGAAGCTGCATTTACTAGTTGCCTTTGTATGGTGGCTTCTGTCAGCTTCTCATTAGTTGGAATAGGCTGAGAGGCCTCTGCTATTCGCAGGCCGCAGTCATTCCAGCCGCTGGAATCTGGTGGCTGCATGAAAACGTCCGTGTGAAGGAGACCCAAAAGTAAAATATTCTGATGTTCTAATTTTTCTTCTTTTTGCAGTTTGTGGGGTGAAGGAGAACCCAACAACGACGGAGGCAATGAAAACTGCACGGAGATTATCAAACATATTCAGTCATTGAATGATGTCCCGTGTGACATTAAGAAACATTCCATATGTAAAGCTCTGTCGAGGTGCTGAGATACGCTCGGTATACTGTGACCTCCCTTCTCTCTATGATATCTGCTTCCATGCTTTCCCAGGAGTTCCATGACCGTACTAGGAGGTTAGGTTGGGGTAAACCATTCGCTTTTGCTCTATGTTTTATTTCCATTGATTAAACCCATACGCTATGAGGTCTCTATATATCCATTCACTATGCCATTGTCTCCTAGCTGCCATGTGCAGAATTTTTTTTGTTAAATTCATTTAATTTGTGTAGTTCGTTTTCATGATTCGGTTAGTTCATTCAAACTCAAATCGATTGGAATTTTCCAAAATGTGGTCACATTAAACTCAAGTCGACCGAAATCATAAAATTTGAATCAATTTGAATTCTGTTCGATTGTAAATTTATTCTATTAGAAATTTATTCTATTAGAAATTACAATTTTGGAAAATGGTTATATTCTTTCTATTCCATTCTATTCTATATAGTTTTTTTATTCTAGTTTATTCTATTTTCTTTTCTATTCAAATTAACATTTATTCTATTTAGAATTGAAATTTGTTTATTCTATTCTATCTGTTCTTTTTTCTTTTCTATTATTTATTCTGTTCTATTCTTTTCCATTCTACTATTTTATTTTCTATTCTATTGTATTTGAATTAAAATGTATTCTATTTGAAATTCGAGTTTCGAAAGATGGTTATATTCTTTCTATTCTATGGTTTTCTTTTCTATTATATTCTATTATTTTCTATTGTATTTGAATTTGCATTTATTTTATTTGAAATTCGAATTTCAGAAAATGATTACATTGTTTACTCTATTCTATTCTTTTCTATTCTATTCAAATTCACATTTATTCTATTTGAATTTCGGAAGATGATAAAATTATATTTTATTCTATTGTTTTTTTTCTATTCTATTTTTGATCTATTCAATTGTTTTCTATTCGATTTAAATTCACATTCATTCTATTTGAAATTTGAATTTCAGAAAATATGTATATTGTTTATTCTATTCTTTTCTATTTTCTTTTCTATTATTTACTTTATTCTATCCTTTTCTTTTCTATTTTAGTATTTTCTATTCTATTGTTTTCAAATTCAAATTTTTTCTAGTCAAAATTCGAATTTTGGAGGAGGGTTATATTCTTTTGATTCTATTGTTTTCTTTTCTTATTATAAAGTTATTTTCTATTCAAATTCACATTTATTCTATTTGAAACTCAAATTTCAGGAACACAGGTATATTGTTTATTCTATTCTATTCTATTCTTTTCTTTTTTTTATTATATTCTACTATTTTCTATTCTATTCGAATTTACATTTATTCTATTTCAAATTTGAATTTCAGAAAATGGTTATATTGTTTTTTCTATTTTATTTTCTATTTTTTTCTATTCTATTCTTTTCTGTTCTACCATTCTTTTTTCTATTGTATTGTATTCAAATTCAAAATTCACATTTTGTACGATGGTTATATTCTCTCTATTTCATTCTATTCTATTAGTTTTTCTATTCTATTCTTTAATTTTTTAACATATTCTATTTTTTTCTATTCTATTTGAATTTATTCTATTTTAAATTCAAATTTTGGAATATGATTATATTGTTTAGTCTATTCTATTCTATTTCATTTTCTATTCTAGTCTCTTCAAATTCAAAATTTTAATTTTGGAAGATGGTTATAATCATTCTATTCTATTGTTGTTGTATTTTCTATTCTATTCTTTTCTTTTATATTCTATTTTTTTTCTATTATATTTGAATTTCAAATTTCAGAAGATAGCTATATTCTTTCTATTTCATTCTATTCTATCTTCTATTCTATCCCTTTATTTTCAAATTCACATATATTCTATTTTATATTTACATTTTGGGAAACGATTATATTTATTTATTCTATTCTGTTTTTTCTATTCAATTTCAAATTTATTCTATTCAAAATTTGATTTTCGGAATTTATATTCTATTGTATTTTCAATTCTATTATTTTCTTTTATATTCTATTATTTTCTTTTATATTTTATTCTTTTCTATTATATTTGAATTTATTCTATTTGAAATTTGAATTTCAGAAGATGGTTTTATTCTTTCTATTTTATTCTATTCTATTTTTTATTTTCTATTTTATTTTATTTTGTATTCTGTTCTGTTTTACTCTATTATATTTCATTATTTTCTATTCTATTCTTTTCTATTCTATTATATTCCTTTATTTTCTATCATCCTGTATTCTCTTTGGAAATTAGAGTTTTAAAAAGAATTGAAATTCAATTTGAAAACTATACGAATTTGAATTTCATCCAAAATTTTGTTTCATTATTTCAGATTCATTTAAATCTGTTACTATTTTAATTATATTCTATTGTAATTCGGAAATGTGGATACATCCTCATTTCCAAATTTCAATTAGGAACCAAACGAACAGTATATGTCTAGTAAAGAGAGACCAGATTGTCTCTCCTCCCCTCTATCATCTAGGACAATGATGGCTAATCTTGGCACCCCAGATGTTTTGGAACTACATTTCCCATGATGCTTATGCAATCGCAGTGTAGTTTAGCATCATGGGAAATGTAGTTCCAAAACATCTGGGGTGCCAAGGTTCGCCATCACTGATCTAGGAGGACTGGAGCCATGTCATGATGTCACTTCTAGTCTGGGGCGGAAGTAAACCATTTTTATTTTATTTTAGAGAGCAAAAGTTCAAACTTTTTTTCTTTACCTCTTCTCTACCTAAAAAAAAAAAAGAGGAATTTGGGGTCTTATAGACCCCAGATCTCTCAATAAAGAGGACCTGTCATCCCTTATTTCTATTACTAATTTAATGAATCTATTATTATTAAGGGATGTTTACATTTCTTGTAATAGAAATAAAAGTGATAAAAAAAATAAATAAATAAGAAAACAAAATTATCATGCCCCCATTGCTCCATGCGCACACATACGTAAGTCACGAAAGCATATGTACACTGTGTTCGCACCACACATGTGAGGTATCACTGCAACCGTTACAGTGAGAGCAATAATTCTAGCACTAAACCTCCTCTGTATCTCTATACTGGTAACCTGTAAACATTAAAGCTTCGCCTATGGAGATTTTTAAGTACCGTAGTTTGTTGCCATTCTATGAATGTGTGCAATTTTAAAGTGAGACATGTGAGGCATTCATTTACTCGGCATAACATCATCTTTTATAGTTTACCAAAAAATTGCATTATATATTGTGTTTTTTATTTTTTTGCATAAAATATCCTTAAAGTGTTTTTTCCCAAAAAACTGCATTTAAAAAACAACTGTGCAAATACCATGTGACATAAAAAAAATTGCAACAATTGCCGTTTTATTGCCTAGTGTCTCTAATAAAATAATTAAACAAAAAAAAAAATATATATATATATATGTATATATATATATATATATATATATATATATATATATATAAAAAATGGAGGATAACTGTGCTAACTAGGTAATAAGCTGCAGCTTCAGGCGAGACAACACCAAGTAGAAATAGGAAAAAAAATAAGCCGCGCTAATTAAACTTGATAAGGAACTGTAAGGGAAGGAATTCCACTGATAGCAAAAAGGTTATGGATAGTGTTGAGCGAACACAGACTGTATTATTCGTGTTCGTACCTAATAATTGGATTTTTGTTACCCGAACACGAACACGGACACTTTACTGTATATTCGGGTAAAAATCCGTGTTCGGTCGTTTTATTTCCGGGTTTTGCATGCTTTGGCGCTCTTTTCATGGCGGGCTTTCAACAGCCAATCAACAATCGTTTAACTGGTGTGCCTTAAGCCATCCCAGCCATGCCTGCAAATGTCTCAGTAGCTGTGATTGGCCGTCTGAAGCATGTGACCAAGTCTTTATAAGTTCGAGGCAGCCGCAGCGGCGTCATTATGCTGCTTAGATCAGGGACAGAGCACACATCAACGTGCTGGCTGCTGATTAGGGAAAGATAGGCAGGAAAAAAACATTTGTGTCCGGATAGAATTGAGGGACAGGTCGGAGTGTTTAGGCAGGGCGAGTTGTAGGCATTTTGGGGATAGAGTCTGCTGAATTATAGGGTCAGTGTGTTCTACAAACTACAATCGATATTGCTGTGTGGGGTGGGGTCTGCACTTAGTTCTCCTGATCTACAATCTCTTCTCAATCCTGTTAGGGACAGAGTCTGCTGAATTTTAGGGAAAGTGTGTTCTACAAACTACAATAGATATTGCTGTGTGGTGTGGGATAGGAGATAGGCAGGTGTCAGTGATCCACATCCATTTTTCTGTGTGTGGGCTGCATTGAACACAATCTTTTTGGGGTGCAGTGAACACAATCATTTTGGAGTGCAGTGAACAAAATCTTTGTGGGGTGCAGTGAACAAAACCTTTGTGGGGGTACAGTGAACACAATCTTTGTGGGGTGCAGTGAAGACAATCCTTGTGGGGTGCAGTGAAGACAATCCTTGTGGGGTGCAGTGAACAAAATCTTTGGGGGGTACAGTGAACACAATCTTTGTGGGGTGCAGAGAAGACAATCCTTGTGGGGTGCAGTGAACAAAATCTTTGGGGGGGTACAGTGAACACAATCTTTGTGGGGTGCAGTGAACAAAACCTTTGTGGGGTGCAGTGAACACAATCTTTGTGGGGTGCAATGAAGACAATCCTTGTGGGGTGCAGTGAAGACAATCCTTGTGGGGTGCAGTGAACAAAATCTTTGGGGGGTACAGTGAACACAATCTTTGTGGGGTGCAGTGAACAAAACCTTTGTGGGGTACAGTGAACACAATCTTTGTGGGGTGCAGTGAACAAAACCTTTGTGGGGTACAGTGAACACAATCTTTGTGGGGTGCAGTGAAGACAATCCTTTTGGAGTGCAGTGAACACAATCTTTGTGGGGTACAGTGAACACAATCTTTGTGGGGTGCAGTGAACAAAACCTTTGTGGGGTACAGTGAATACAATCTTTGTGGGGTGCAGTGAACACAATCTTTGTGGGGTGCAGTAAACAAAACCTTTGTGGGGTGCAGTGAACACAACCTTTGTGGGGTACAGTGAACACAATCTTTGTGGGGTGCAGTGAACAAAACCTTTGTGGGGTACAGTGAACACAATCTTTGTGGGGTGCAGTGAACACAATCTTTGTGGGGTGCAGTGAACAAAACCTTTGTGGGGTGCAGTGAACACAACCTTTGTGGGGTACAGTGAACACAATCTTTGTGGGGTGCAGTGAACAAAACCTTTGTGGGGTACAGTGAACACAATCTTTGTGGGGTACAGTGAACACAATCTTTGTGGGGTGCAGTGAACAAAACCTTTGTGGGGTACAGTGAACACAATCTTTGTGGGGTGCAGTGAAGACAATCCTTTTGGAGTGCAGTGAACACAATCTTTGTGGGGTACAGTGAACACAATCTTTGTGGGGTGCAGTGAACAAAACCTTTGTGGGGTACAGTGAACACAATCTGTGTGGGGTGCAGTGAACACAATCTTTGTGGGGTGCAGTGAACAAAACCTTTGTGGGGTGCAGTGAACACAACCTTTGTGGGGTACAGTGAACACAATCTTTGTGGGGTGCAGTGAACAAAACCTTTGTGGGGTACAGTGAACACAATCTTTGTGGGGTGCAGTGAAGACAATCCTTTTGGAGTGCAGTGAACACAATCTTTGTGGGGTACAGTGAACAAAACCTTTGTGGGGTACAGTGAACACAATCTTTGTGGGGTTCAGAGAAGACAATCCTTTTGGGGTGCAGTGAACACAATCTTTGTGGGGTACAGTGAACACAATCTTTGTGGGGTGCAGTGAACAAAACCTTTGTGGGGTACAGTGAACACAATCTTTGTGGGGTGCAGTGAACAAAACCTTTGTGGGGTACAGTGAACACAATCTTTGTGGGGTACAGTGAACACAATCTTTGTGGGGTACAGTGAACACAATCTCATACTTCTGAAGCTTTGAGGGTGCTGCCTGTTCTATACTCCTCCTCCTCCTCCTCATCCATCCTTTTAGGTGTACAAACAATAGTAATTGGGGCCTAGTGTGCTTCTGTACGTGTGAAAAACATACACTTTTTTTGATCATATTTCCTATTCCGTTATTCAATAAAAACCTTTGGGGCTCAATTAAATTGCGGAATAGTCTGTGTCGGTACGTGTGAGATCCACCTTTCCAAGTTTTTGGGGTTCATCTCATACTTCTGAAGCTTTGAGGGTGCTGCCTGTTCTATACTCCTCCTTCTCCTCTTCCTCATCCATCCTTTTAGGTGTACAAACAATAGTAATTGGGGCCTAGTGTGCTTCTGTACGTGTGAAAAACATACACTTTTTTTTATCATATTTCCTATTCCGCTTTTCAATAAAAACCTTTGTGGCTCAATTAAATTGCGGAATAGTCTGTGTCGGTACGTGTGAGATCCACCTTTCCAAGTTTTTGGGGTTCATCTCATACTTCTGAAGCTTTGAGGGTGCTGCCTGTTCTATACTCCTCCTCCTCCTCTTCCTCATCCATCCTTTTAGGTGTACAAACAATAGTAATTGGGGCCTAGTGTGCTTCTGTACGTGTGAAAAACATACACTTTTTTTTGATCATATTTCCTATTCCGCTATTCAATAAAAACCTTTGGGGATCAATTGAATTGCGGGATAGTCTGTGTCGGTACGTGTGAGATCCACCTTTCCAAGTTTTTGGGGTTCATCTCATACTTCTGAAGCTTTGAGGGTGCTGCCTGTTCCATACTCCTCTTCCTCATCCTCCCTTTAGGGTAGGAAAAAATTTAATCGGGCCTAGTCTGTGTTTGTACGTGTGAGATACACAGTTTTTTATCCTATTCCGCTATTCAATACACACCCTTTTGGTGTAAAAAACATTAAATTGCGGCATAGTTTGCATATTTGACTGTGAGATACACCCGTGCGATACTGTTGTTCTTTTGTTCCGCTATTCAATAAAGACCTTTCTAGGGCAAGATCTTAAATTTCAGAAATATGAGGAGAGCGTCAAATAGGGGCCGTGGCCTGGGTCATGGTGGTGCTGCTGCTAGAGCTCCTGTTGCAAGGAGAGGACGTGGTCGATCTGTGCCAGCTACACGCACAAGTGAAACACCTTCCTCAAGTGTGAGTAGGCGACAGAACCTGCATCAGTATTTGGTAGGGCATCATACGCCTCTAGAAGTGATGAGGCCAGAACACAGAGAGGCGATAGTAGATTGGTTTGCTGCTGACAGTGCCTCCAGTTCCTTCACATTGTCTCCCACCCAGTCTACTGCAGAAAGGTCAGAGTTGGCACCTGCAGCCAATGTCCAACCGTCTTTCACCTCACCCCCTTGCAAATCAGGCAAGCAGTCTGAGCCCCAAGCCATAGAGCAGTCTCTTATTCTTTTTGAGGACTCTGTCAGCAGGGTTTCCCAGGGCCATCCACCTAGCCCTGCCCCAGAAGTGGAAGAGATTGAGTGCAGCGATGCCCAACCACTTATTTCTCAAGATGAGTACATGGAAGGACCATCACAGCACGTCTCCGATGATGACGAAACGCAGGTGCCAACTGCTGCGGCGTTCAGCATTGTGGAGACCGACAGGGAGGGCAGGGGTGAAGACTGGGTGGAAGATGATGTGGAGGACGATGAGGTCCTCGACCCCACATGGAATGAAGGTCATGCAGGTGACCTGAGTAGTTTGGAGGAAGAGGCGGTGGTCGCACAGAGCCACCAGCACAGCAGAAGAGGGAGCAGGGTGCAGAAGCGGAGCGGCCGTGCCCTAGACACTACGCCTGCTACTGCCCAACGCAGCAAGGGAACGAGCGCACCAAAGTCAGCTCAAAAGAGTTCTCTAGCGTGGAAGTTCTTTCGAAAATGTGCTGATGACAGGACACGAGTGGTTTGCACCCTGTGCAATCAGAGCCTGAAGCGAGGCATAAACCTTCTCAACCTGAGCACAACCTGCATGATCAGGCATCTAAGTGCAAAGCACGAGCTGCAGTGGAGTACACACCTTCAAAACCAAGAAACGTCTCTGGCTCATCCTGCTTCCTCTTCTGCTGCAGTCTCGGCCGCTCCAGCCACCGATGTAGTCATACCGGCACCTGCCATCCCGCAAACAGACGATCTGTCAGCAACACCACCACCTGGGTCACCAACAACCATCTCCACAATGTCCCGTGGAAGCGTTCAGCTTTCCATCTCCCAAACACTTGAGAGGAAGAGGAAGTACCCCCCTACCCACCCGCGATCCCTGGCCCTGAATGCCAGCATTTCACAATTATTGGCCTCTGAAATGCTGTCATTCCGTCTGGTGGAGACGCCCAGTTTTAAAAAGCTTATGTCGGTGGCTGTCCCACAGTACGTCGTGCCCAGCCGCCACTACTTTTCCAGGCAAGCCATCCCTTCCCTGCACAACCAAGTGGGGGAAAAAATCAGGTGTGCACTGCGCAACGCCATCTGTGCCAAGGTCCACCTAACTACCGATACGTGGACCAGTAAGCACGGTCAGGGGCGTTATATCTCCCTAACGGCACACTGGGTAAATGCAGTGGCGGATGGGCCTGAGGCGGATAGCAATTTGGCACATGTCCTTCCACCACCGAGGATTGCAGGGCGCTTCAGTTTGCCTCCTGTTCCTAACTCATCCTACTCCGCTACCTCATCCTCTACCGCCTCCTCATCTGGACAGCGTAATACCTTCACCACCAACTTCAGCACGGCCAGGGCTAAACGACAGCAGGCAGTTTTACAACTTGCCTGTTTGGGGGACAAACCACACACCGCGCAGGAGTTGTGGAGGAGCATGGAACAGCAGACAAATGAGTGGTTGCTGCCAGCGAGCCTCAAGCCCGGCCTGGTGGTGTGCGATAACGGGCGAAATCTCATAGCAGCTCTGGGCCTAGCCGGTTTAACGCACATCCCTTGCCTGGCGCATGTGCTGAATTTGGTGGTGCAGAGGTTCCTTAAAAACTACCCCGATATGTCAGAGCTGCTGCAGAAAGTGCGGGCCGTTTGTGCGCACTTTCGGCGTTCTCACCCTGCTGCTGCTCGCCTGGCAGGGCTGCAGCGTAACTTCGGCCTTCCCGCTCACCGCCTCATATGTGACGTGCCCACAAGGTGGAACTCCACCTTGCACATGCTGCAAAGACTGTGCGAGCAGCAGCAGGCCATAGTGGAGTTTCAGCTGCAGCACGCACGCGTGAGTCGCTCTGCGGAACAGCACCACTTCACCACCAATAACTGGGCCTCCATGCGAGACCTGTGTGCCTTGTTGCGCTGTTTTGAGTACTCCACCAACATGGCCAGTGGCAATGACGCCGTTCTCAGCTTAACTATCCCACTTCTATGCCTCCTTGAAAAAACAATTCGGGCGATGATGGAAGAGGATGTGGCACAGGATGAGGAGGAGGAGGAGGAGGATGAAGAGGTAACATTTCAAAGGCTTTCAGGGCAGTCATTCGCAAGGGGCTCCGAGGGTGGGTTCCTGCACACACAAACGCCAGGGACACAATTGTCCAGCAGGGGCACAGTTCTGGAGGATGAGGAGGATGAGGAGGAGGAGGAGCTGGAGGAGGAGATGGAACCATGTTCACAGCAGGTGGCACCCAGGCCAGCTCATGGCCATCACTGGTGCGTGGCTGGGGGGATACAGAGGACACGGACGATACACCTCCCACAGAGGACAGCCTTTCGTCGCCTCTGGGCAGCCTGGCACACATGAGCGATTACATGCTGCAGTGTCTCCACAACGACTGCCGAGTTGCCCACATTCTAACTTGTGCTGATTACTGGGTGGCCACGCTGCTGGATCCCCGTTACAAGGACAACGTACCGTCCTTAATTCACTCACTGGAGCGTGATCGCAAGATGCGCGAGTACAAGCGCACGCTGGTAGACGCGATGCTGCTGGCATTCCCATCTGACAGCGGGGCCACAGTGGAAGCACAAGGCAGAGGAGGAGGAGGAGGAGGTTGCCAACTCAACCAGGGCACCGCCAGCACCTCAGAAGGCAGGGTTAGCATGGCCGAAATGTGGAAAAGCTTTGTCAGCACGCCACAACAAACAGCAGCACCAGCAGCTCAGATGGAACGTCTTAGCAGGAGGCAGCATTTTACCAACATGGTGGAGCAGTATGTGTGCACACGCCTACATGTAGTGAATGAGGGGTCTGCCCCCTTCAACTTCTGGGTCTCCAAATTGGGCACATGGCCTGAGCTTGCCCTTTACGCCTTGGAGGTGCTGGCGTGCCCTGCAGCCAGTGTATTATCTGAACGGGTATTTAGCACGGCTGGGGGTGTTATAACAGACAAGCGCAGCCGCCTGTCCAGAGACAATGTGGACAAGCTCACGTTCATTAAAATGAACCAGGCATGGATCCCACGGGACTTTTCCGTACCTTGTGCAGAATAGCAATGGATACCGACCTTACCCAGCCATTGTTCCATTTTTGCTCTTTCTCACTCTTTTGGGGTGTACCCTCATTTAAAATTTGTGAAAAGAAGCAGTGTTGGCTACCTCGTCCTCCTCCTCAGGGCCAGATTAACGTAGGGGCTATTGGAGCTGTAGCTCCATGCAGGCCCCTACCTTTTATATAGGCCCCGGGTTGGCCATATTCACTGTGACCGCTCTTCTGTCACTTGTAAACACAGAAGTCTGGCTTCTATGCTCGCTTCCCCAGGCAGCACCCTCAGAATCTCCCCACACAGCGCGAAGGCCGGACAAGGAGGGACAGTTGCCGATGCATGGATGTGTTTATGGGCTTCAGAGACAGCATCCCATGTTGAATTAAGCATGCATGGCTGCACCCTTCCTCCTCTGGGTGCATGCCAAGGCACGGCCCTTAAGGCCCTTCAAAATCCTCAGCACCAAGACCATGATGCTCTTAATCCAGCCCTGGTCCTCCTCCACCGCCGCTTCCACCTACACCGCCCATAGGTGTGCGCAGCCTATTGCATTAGGGTGTGCACCCCAAAGTTGAAATACACATGCATGTGTTTGCCTACATGTACATGGCCCCGATACATTACTCTCCCTGCTGGCAAAGAGAAATAGAGCAGAGCAGGTGCGAGGGAGATCTTTCCCATCTCCTCACTGGCAAACAGAGCGATAATGCTATGTGCCCTAGGTGATTAGGGTGTGCCCAGGTACACCAGGCACACCCTGTGCGCACGCCTATGACACCGCCACATCCACCACCACCTCAACCTCCCTCCTACTCCATATGGGCCTCGTCCTTCAGAGATGAAGAACATTGTTTTATTTTTCTGTTTTTTTTTGTTGTTTTAAGTTATTTCCCTATCCACATTTGTTTGCAGAGCACTTGCCATGCTCTTAACTACGTTTTGCTGCCATTTGCAGCTCTCTAGCCCTCTCCATTGGTGTTTTAGAGCCATTTTAGTGCCTTAAAGTTAAGGTCCCCATTGACTTCAATGGGGTTCGGTGTCCGGGAAAAGTTCGGTAAAAGTCCGGGACACGGACCCGGACTTTTTTTTAAAGTTCGGCCGAACCCGTCGAACACGGACATCTAGGTGTCCGCTCAACCCTAGTTATGGAAACAACCAGCTGGATCTACAACATATTAATAAATGTAATGGGTTGAACAAAACCATAAACATGTAAAACATGACAGTTCATGTAATAATCCAAAAGTCCCAGAGAGCTTTCAAGGTGAGTAAGTGAGGAGAAATCCGGTCAGGCTATTCACCACGGTGCTGCACACAGAGGACATGCATGTCTCCTTACCAGATAGCTGAGCCACACAAGCATAGAATGAGGTTGTCCTCACAGAGCTGCTCTGGGGGATCAGGTCACCGAGAGCCCAAATACACTCAGTCACGTCAGACAATGATAGCAGGATGATCCAAATGTATACGATATGACATACGAGAAAGGAAACTAGATAGTGTAATACCATCAAGCTTTAATTTGCGTAATTAAAAACACACTTACAGTTTCCAGAACGAAAAACACAGAAAAAACATAAGCCGGCCGGCTTATATGTAGCCCGTTCCGCGGGGCAGCGTAGTGACGTCAGCAAGCCGTACCCTATGCGCTCGTCTTCACAGACTTCTGAACTGTCATGTTTTACATGTTTATGGTTTTGTTCAACCCATTACATTTATTAATATGTTGTAGATCCAGCTGGTTGTTTCCATAACCTTTTTGCTATCAGTGGAATTCCTTCCCTTACAGTTCCTTATCAAGTTTAATTAGCGCGGCTTATTTTTTTCCTTTTTTATATATATATATATATATATATATATATATATATATACATAATGTTTGGGGATTCTATGTAATTTTCTAGCAAAAAAATACAGATTTCAGATTTTACATATATATATATATATATATATATATATATATATATATGTGTGTAGAAATACATCTTCAGATCTTTGCAGATGTGTCTTGATGGGGTATGCAGCTATATCTTTCCCTTTAAGAGTTAATATAATTATAATACAACTTTTAAATGTTGAAATTAGCTTTTGGTAAATGTTTTAATTGCAGAATGTTTTAGACCCTGTTCACACTGGGGCGACTGACAGGTCGCCGTAGGTCGCCTGCCATAGAGTAGCTGTGGACCCGTTCGAATAGGAGCGACACAAGTCGCTCCGACTTAGAACAGCGGTCCGGAGCTTCTTTGGGGCGACCTGGCATTGACTTCAATGATATGAAGTCTGTGCCGGCCGCCCCGAGGTCGCGGTGCGAGCTGCGCACCGCGACCTGTGAGGTCGCCCCGGCAAGTAGCGTCGCCCCAGTGTGAAGTGCTACTTCTTATCTACTGTCTTCTGGGAACACGTTTATCAGTAGCTTTTATTAATAAACTTGCTAGAAGAAACTCAAGGTTAGATATTTAACATAAGAAACACCCGTGCTAAAACCACATACCCTTATGTTGAAACAATGTCCTTTTTTGTTCTGTACTGTATAAATACTCATGCTTGGCATTTAATAAACTAAACATGTTTTGACTCTCAGCTTGTTTCTGTCAAAGTGTGTTCCCTGAGCTCTGACGAGGTATCTCCTGGTGGTCTGAACCTTAAGGAAGAACCCCAATATATCTCAAGAGACATTAAAGAGAAGGAGACTTCTTAAACCCCTCTTGGAGCAGATGCGGAAACAGGAAATCCAGTACAATTGGGGTGTTTCGGCAGGCCTGGTAGGGAGGGTCGGATAGTAACGCTGAAATTCCCAGAGGAGCTTTAAGAGTTTTGTAAATAAAAAACTAGATTTACCAATTACTAATTATTTCTGGCTGGTCAGATACGAGGGCAGAGGAGGAACAACTGGAAGTGGAACAATGGCAGCTAGTCCCTAAGAAGAATGGGACAAAAAAGAGATAATAAGACACGTGAGGTTGGTAAGAAGAGGGGTAGGGGAAATTCATGATGAGAAGATGGGTTTTAGGGGAGACTGGGTGAACTCTGGATCTTTGTCCCTGGGGGACAGGGACGTGGGCCCATTAAGTGCTTTAGTTAGAGCATCACTCCAAGTAGAGGCAGTAGACAGCTAGAGCTAGGTGGTGGAGATGGAGAAGGTAGAAGTCTCCTCAAAGAACAAATATGGGTGCAAAACTCTAACATGTAAGATCTTTGGTATTAGAGGAGAGGTGGGGTGGGAGGGTGGGATGGGGAGGCGGGCGAGGGAAGTGGGTGGGAAGAGGCTTAAACTCTTTTGTGACATTTCTCTCTCTCATCTTGGGTCCGACCCCTATACTATGGGTCGGGGGATCCCCTCTATCCCCCCCTCCCTACTTGTGGTGGGGAGGTAAGCAGCAGGAAGAGGGAGCGAAAAAGACAATACGGCTGAATTAAAACTATTGACTTATAATGAGAGGGGATTAAATACCCCAGCAGAAAGGAATAATATACTGAAGGAGATTAAACGCTACGCCGCAAGTATAGTCTTTTTACAAGAGACACATTTGACACAAGATACAAATGTGAAACTATACTTGTAACAAAGGGTTCATTTTCATGTTACATATATTCATTTATTGGCAGGTTCATATATTCACCCTTTCATATTTGTGGATGAAGTATATTAATTAGGATAACACACAAGTAGTATAGTAATAAAAAGATTTACTTAGCTTCGATTAAAGATGGAATACAGATGATAAAACGGATAAATTCAAACTCAGTTTCAATCCAGGGAACCCCTCAACTTCTGTCTAAAGTCATCAGAAAGTTCTGGAATTGACATTCTCTATATCTCCAGGCACATATTCACTTGTATGTCGTGGACGAGGCTCTTCTAATCTTTAGCTGTTTTTTTATTTTACACGTGATAAAAAGGCGCCAATAAGCTGGTTTTATCCAGTTCTAACAAAAGAATAACTATAATTGTCCTGAGACAATGTGACCATCTGTGAGGTCAGGAAGATCAATGTATGCAGGAATGGCAGATCCATTCAGTATACAGAAATGTATGTGTATGTATATATATATATATATATATATACACACAGAAGTGGTGACCTTAAAACTATCATAGGTAATAACAACTAATACCAAGTTCTTTGTAAATCAATTATGAATATAGACCCGTCCTACAATATTGAAAGCCCCATCAAGTTTGGTATTATGGAGATTCTCCAACAAAAAGATCAAAAGGAGTGGTGATAGGAATCGCAAAGGAGGTTGGGTTCACATTGGAAGATAGGAAAGTAGCCCCAGAGGGGCGGTATATATTTATAAGGGGGGAAATACAAGAAATAGACCATACACTGGCTAATGTGTATAGCCCAAATAGGACTGTCAGCTTGTATATGTATGGAGGTTACACCACCCTAAGATTAAGGAATATACCTTCCACTCCTCAGTGCATGGGACATACTCAAGGCTGGACTATATAATGGTAGAGCACAGATTTCTGCAATCAGTGACAAACTCATCCATAGAACTAATGTCTTAATTATTGTTGAGCGAACTCGGACTGTATTGTTTGGGATCGTACCGGACTTTTGGGTATTCGGTACCCGGACACGGACCCGAACATTTTACTGTATGTTTGGGTACTGTCCGTTGTTTGGTAATGTTATTTGATGTCTTGGCGCGGTTTTAATGGCGTAGTTTCAACAGGTGAAAGGCAGCCAATCAGCAAGCGTTTAACTAGTGTGCCCTTAGAAGCCTTCACAGCCATGCCTACTAATGGCATGGCTGTGATTGGCCAGTGCAGCATGTGAGCCAGAGTCTATATAAGCTGGAGTCACATAGCGCCATGCGTCACTCTGCTCAAACTATACTAGGGAGAGGTTCCTGACTGCTGCTGAGGGAGAGATAGGAGATTATTGTAGGGTCAGGCTGGAGTTTGCTTTGAGGGAAAGAATAGGAAGAATCTTCTTTAATCAGACAGCGATCTACATTGATTGTATTGTGTGGGGGTGCAGTGCACGATCTTTATGCCCTGACCTGAGCCCAGTGAGGAGGAGAAGGGAGAAAAAAAAACTTTTATCAGTATGTTAGGTGGGCAGCGTGCGGTGTGTAGCGGCCATTTCATGCAAGCTCAGTGCATATGCGTCTGCTTAATCTGCATTTAACCACTTTAATACAGGGCACTTCCCTCCCTTCCTGCCCAGGCCAATTTTCCCCTTTTAGCGCTGTTGCATTTTGAATGACAATTGCGCGGTCATGCAACACTATACTTACACCAAATTTATGTCATTTTCCCCCCACAAATAGAGCTTTCTTTTGGTGGTATTTGATCACCTGTGTGATTTTTACTTTTTGCTAAACAAATAAAAAATACCGAAAAGTTTGAAAAAAAAAAAAGTTTTTTTGTTTATGTTATACAATTTTGTAAATAAATAAGTTTTTTCCTGCACTGATGAGCACTGATGAGACTGCACTGACAGGCACTGATGAGGAGGCAATTATGGGGTGGCACTGATGGGGTGGCACTGATTGGCGGCACTGATAGGCGGCACTGATAGGCGGCACTGATAGGCAGCACTGATAGGCACTGATATGTGGCACTGATAGGTAGCACAGATATGCAGCATTGGTGGGCACTTATAGGCGGCACTGCTGGGCACTGATAGGCGGCATTGATGGGCACTGATAGGCGGCACTGACGGGCACTGATAGGTGGCACTGACGGGCACTAATGGGCACTGATAGTCAGCACTGGTGGACACTGATGGGCACTGATGGGCGGCACTGATCGGCACTGACGGGCGGCACTGATGGGCACTAATGGGCACTGATAGGCGGCACTGGTGGGCAATAATGGGGACTGGTGGGCGACACTAAAGGATGGCAATGATGGGCACTTGTGGGCAGCACTGATAGGGAGGACACTGGTGGGCATCACTGATGGGGAGGGCAATGGGGGGCTCCCTGAGCCCTGATTGCCATCCCTGGTGGCCATAGTGGGCATCCCTGGGGTCATAGTGGGCATCCCTGGGGTCATAGTGGGCATCCCTGGTGGATCTAGTGGCATCCCCCCCGAGGGTCTGCACTGGTAATCAATGATCTGATTACCAGTGTCGACCCCCCCCCTGTCAGGGGAGCCGCCGATCGGCGCTCCTTTACTCGTGCCTGTCAGGCACGAACTAAGGAAAGCCGATCAACGTCTGTTCCTGTTTACGATGTGACCAGCCGTGATTGGACATGTCTGATCACATGGTAAAGAGCTACGTCAGTAGTCTCTTTACCGAGATCAGAGGTGCAGGGTGTCAGACTGACACCTCGCATCACCGATCGCCGCTCTGCGCGCCCCCGGGGGGCGCCCAGAGCGGTGTTATCCTGCCGACGTCATATGACGTCTGGTCAGGATAACTCAACCACATTCCCGCCGTCATTTTGTAATAGGGCGGGCGGGAAGTGGTTAAAAAAGAAAAAAACATTTTTCCTTCATATTTTACTTTGACATACAGTGTTCAGACAGACACTGTTTTTCTAACCTGCTCTTCAAAAAGCACCAATGTAAGGGGAAAATAATTATTTTTCAGTATTTAGGGAAAAAACAATATTTTTCAGTTTTTCATTCATACTTTACTGTGACACTGTCATAAAGCGTTTAGACACTGCTGTTCAAATCTGCTCTTTAAAAATCACCAATTCAAGGGAAAAATAGAAAATTTTCATTCATACTTTAGTGAGATACACCCATTGGATACTGTTGTTGTATTCCGCTTATCAATAAAAACCCATTTGGGGGGGGGGATTGCAGACTAGTCTGCATATTTTACTGTGAGATACACCCTTTAGATACTGTTGTTCTATTCCGCTATTCAAAAAACACCCATTTAGGGAAAAAATATTAAATTGCGGCCTAGTCTGCATATGTTACAGTGAGATACACCCATTGGATACTGTTGTTTTATTCCGCTATTCAATAAACACCCATTTAGGGAAAAAAATTAAATTGCGGCCTAGTCTATATCTGTATGTGTGAGATACACTCTTTAGATACTGTTGTTCCATTCTGCTATTCAATAAACACCCATTTAGGGAAAAAAAATTAAATTGTGGCCTAGTGTGCATATGTTACTGTGAGATACACCCTTTGGATACTGTCGTTCTATTCCGCTATTCAATAAACACCCATTTAGGGAAAAAATATTAAATTGCGGCCTAGTCTGCATATGTTACTGTGATATACACCCTTTGGATACTGTTGTTCTATTCCGCTATTCAATAAACACCCATTTAGGGAAAAAATATTAAATTGCGGCCTAGTCTGCATATGTTACAGTGAGATACACCCATTGGATACTGTAGTTGTATTTTGCTTATCAATAAAAACCCATTTAGGGGAAAAAAATTAAATTGCGGCCTAGTCTGCATATTTTACTGTGAGATACACCCTTTGTACACTGTTGTTCTATTCCGCTATTCAAAAAACACCCATTTAGGGAAAAAAAATTAAATTGCGGCCTAGTCTGTATCTGTACGTGTGAGATACACCCTTTAGATACTGTTGTTCCATTCTGCTATTCAATAAACACCCATTTAGGGAAAAAAAAATTAAATTGTGGCCTAGTCTGCATATGTTACTGTGAGATACACCCTTTGGATACTGTTGTTCTATTCCGCTATTCAATAAACACCCATTTAGGGGGAAAAAATTGAATTGTGGCCTAGTCTGCATATGTTACTGTGAGATACACCCTTTGGATACTGTTGTTCTATTCCGCTATTCAATAAACACCCATTTAGGGGAAAAATATTAAATTGCGGCCTAGTCTGTATATGTTACAGTGAGATACACCCTTTGGATACTGTTGTTCTATTCCGCTATTCAATAAACACCCATTTAGGGAAAAAATATTAAATTGCGGCCTAGTCTGCATATGTTACAGTGAGATACACCCATTGGATACTGTTAGTGTATTTTGCTTATCAATAAAAACCCATTTAGGGGGAAAAAATTAAATTGCGGCCTAGTCTGCATATTTTACTGTGAGATACACCCTTTGTACACTGTTGTTCCATTCTGCTATTCAATAAACACCCATTTAGGGAAAAAAAAATTAAATTGTGGCCTAGTCTGCATATGTTACTGTGAGATACACCCTTTGGATACTGTTGTTCTATTCCGCTATTCAATAAACACCCATTTAGGGGGAAAAAATTGAATTGCGGCCTAGTCTGCATATGTTACTTTGAGATACACCCTTTGGATACTGTTGTTCTATTCCGCTATTCAATAAACACCCATTTAGGGGAAAAATATTAAATTGCGGTCTAGTTTGTATATGTTACAGTGAGATACACCCATTGGATACTGTTGTATTCTGCTTATCAATAAAAACCCATTTAGGGGAAAAAAATAAATTGCGGCCTAGTCTGCATATGTTACAGCGCAACAAGGCACACAGGTCTCGCATGGAGGCCAAGTTATTGGTGGTGAAGTGGTGCTGTTCCGCAAAGTGACTCATGCGTGCGTGCTGCCGCTGAAACTCCACTATGGCCTGCTGCTGCTCAAACAGTCTGGTCAGCATGTGCAAGGTGGAGTTCCACCTTGTGGGCACGTCACATATGAGGCGGTGAGCGGGAAGGCCGAAGTTACGATGCAGCGCTGACAGGCGAGCAGCAGCAGGGTGAGAATGCCGAAAGTGCACACAGACGGCCCGCACTTTCTGCAGCAGCTCTGACATATCAGGCACCACCAAATTCAGCACATGCGCCAGGCAAGGGATGTGTGTCAAACCGGCTAGGCCCAGAGCTGCAACGAGATTTCGCCCATTATCGCACACCACCAGGCCGGGCTTGAGGCTCACTGGCACCAACCACTCATCGGTCTGCTGTTGAATGCCCCTCCACAACTCCTGCGCGGTGTGTGGGTTTTCCCCCTAACAGGCAAGTTTTAAAACTGCCTGCTGTCGTTTACCCCTGGCTGTGCTGAAGTTGGTGGTGAAGGTGTTACGCTGACCGGAAGAGGAGGCGGTAGAGGCTGAGGAAGTGGAGTAGGAGGAGTTAGGAACAGGAGGCAAACTGAAGCTCCCTGCAATCCTCGGTGGTGGAAGGACATGCGCCAAACTGCTATCCGCCTCAGGCCCAGCCGCCACTGCATTTATCCAGGGAGCTATAACGTCCCTGACCGTGCTTACTGGTCCACGTATCCGTACTTAGGTGGACCTTGCCACAGATGGCGTTGCGCAGTGCACACCTGATTTTTTCACCCACTTGGTTGTGCAGGGAAGGGATGGCTTGCCTGGAAAAGTAGTGGCGGCTGGGTAGGACAGCCACCGCCATAAGGCTTTTAAAACTCTGCGTCTCCACCAGACGGAATGACAGCATTTCAAAGGCCAGGAATTTTGAAATGCTGGCATTCAGGGCCAGGGATCACCTGGGTGTGGGGGGTACTTCCTCTTCCGCTCCAGTGTTTGGGAGATAGAAAGCTGAACGCTTCCATGGGACATTGTGGAGATGGTTGTTGGTGACCCAGGTGGTGGTGTTGCTGGCAGATCCTCTGTTTGCGGGGTGGCAGGTGCCGGTATCACTACAGAGGTGGATGAAGAGGCCGAGACTGCAGCAGAAGAGGAAGCAGGAGGAGCCAGAGACCTTTCTTGGTTTTTGAGGTGTCTACTCCACTGCAGCTCGTGCTTTGCACTTAGATGCCTGGTCATGCAGGTTGTGCTCAGGTTGAGAAGGTTTATGCCTCGCTTCAGGCTCTGATTGCACAGCGTGCAAACCACTTGTGTCCTGTCATCATCACATTGTCTGAAGAACTGCCACGCTAGGGAACTCCTTGGAGCTGGCTTTGGTGTTCTCGGTTCTTTGCTGCGTTGGGAAGTAGCAGGCGTAGTGTCTAGGGCATGGCCGCTCCGCTTTTGCACCCTGCTCCCTCTTATGCTGTGCTGGTGGCTCTTTGCGACCACCGCCTTTTCCTCCAAACCACTCAGGTCACCTGCATGACGTTCATTCCATGTGGGGTCGAGGACCTCATCATCCTCCACATCATCTTCCACCCCGTCTTCACCCCTGCAACCCTTGTCGGTCTCCACAATTCAGAATTACGCAGCAGGTGGCACCTGTGTTTCGTCATCATCCGAGACATGCTGCCATGGTCCTCCCATGTACTCATCTTGAGACATAAGTGGTTGGGCATCGGTGCACTCAATCTCTTCCACTTCTGGGGCAGGGCTAGGTGGATGGCCCTGGGAAACCATGCTAACAGAGTCATCAAAAAGAAGAGACTGCTGCATGACTTGGGGCTCAGACTGCTTGGCTGATTTGCAAAGGGGTGAGGTGAAAGATTGATGGAAATCGGCTGCAGGTGCCAACTCTGACCTTTCAGCAGAAGACTGGGTGGGAGACAATGTGAAGGAACTGGAGGCACTGTCAGCAATCCAATCTACTATCACCTGTACTTGTTCTGGCCTCAACATTTGTAGAGGCGCATTAGGCACTGCCAAAAACTGCTGTAAGGTTCTGTCGCCTACTCGCAGCTGAGAAAGATGTTTCACTCCTGCGTGTAGCTGGCACAGATCGACCCCGTCCTCTCCTTGCAACAGGAGCTCCACCAGCAGCACCACGACCCAGCACTAACATGGTGGAGCAGTATGTGTGCACACGCCTAGACGTATTGAATGAGGGGTCTGTCCCCTTCAACTTCTGGGTCTCCAAATTGGGCACATGGCCTGAGCTTGCCCTTTACGCCTTGGAGGTGCTAGCCTGCCCTGCAGCCAGTGTATTATCTGAATGTGTATTTAGCACGGCTGGGAGCGTTATCACAGACAAGCGCAGCCGCCTGTCCAGAGCCAATGTGGACAAACTCACGTTCATTAAAATGAACCTGGCATGGATCCCACAGGACTTGTGTGTACCTTGTGCAGAATAGACATGTATACCGGCCTTAGCCAGCCATTGTTGTATTTGATCTTTCTAACTCTTTTGGGGTGTACCCTAATTTAAAAAGAAATAAATTAAAAACAAAAAATCCATGTTGGCTACTAGGGATGATCGAACGGTTCGGGGTCGACCATCGGCTCGACCAGAACATTGGGTGTTCGAAATTCACCCGAATTCCGAACTTTTTGTGGTAAAAGTTCGGAATTCGGTCACCAGAACTGCCCAAAATGCAATGGGACAGGAAGTGGGCTTTAAAAGCCCGTGATTGGCCCAGAAACGTCAGTAAAAGCCAATGAGGGGGCAGGAGTCTGCTAGGAACCTGATTGGAGTGACTACGGGGACCAGAGGCGAATCAGGAGTGAATACGCCCCCCCAGTATATAACATAGCCCCGCCTAACCTCTAGCACTGTAATACAGAGACTTTGGAAGAGAGTGGAAGCATTTGTGTTTCTCCTGCTGTGTTAAACAACGTTTGCTGTATAGCCGATTGCTTGTAAAGCTCCATATCAGCAGAAGAGCAATCAGCTTACAGAAAGCTTGTCAGTGTAGTTAGAAGTACAGCAATTGTGCAGTTTGAGTTAGAAAAAAAAAATAAAGGGACATTATCAGTTAGAAATTATCTTCTGCTGTATGGAGCTGTTCTTTTAGTGTGAGGAAAGGGATATGCAGTGTAGTTAGGGTACTATATACCACTATAGTTAGATTCAATATTCTAGTTTTTGTAGGGATACTTTTAAGTGTCAGGGTTCCGTCAAGTGAGCATGTTGCACTGCTGATATATCTACAGCAGGTATACGTGCTTGCTAGTCAGCTATTGTGCAAAATACATTTCAGTGATACACACATCTGCTGTATTTAGCGACAACTTTGGGTCGCATAGCAGTGTGCGTTTTGCAGGTGAATTTCACCGCGCAGAGTTGCCAAAGCCTAAGTGACAACTATACATAAATTAAAATTCATTACAAAAAAAACAGATTATTTTTCTTAGAATGTCAGTAGCGCAGGGATGGTGTTACCCTCGTTTCATAAAGTGCAAATAAATAAATTGCATAAATTGCATAAATAACCATAACATCCAACTAAGCAAGAACAGAGTCCTTCAAAGGTCTTTGTTTATGTAGTGCCAGAGCAATACACAGTGCCTTTAATTCAGGGTCATTGGTGTCAGTTATAGGAACCACCGTACAATGTCACCACCACCAGCTCTGGCACTACATAAACAAAGACTTTTGAAGAACTCTGTTCTTGCTTAGTTGGATGTTTTGGATTTATATGTTGTGGAGTGAGTCTCACGCTGTCTACGGGAGGATATGTTGCAAAATAAAGCCTACCCAGATACTGCAAGTACCAATACTGGTAACCAGTCAGTTTGGAAATCGTGATAGGGTTGGGGGGTACTGCGCTACTGGGAAATATTACTGGCCGGTTAAATAGTGAAATACATGAATAAATAAATAAATAAATATATAAGTGTGGTGTAAACACAGTGCTTAAATGTGAAACTCAAGTCCCTTAAAAGTGAGGGTACATAAACAATCTCAATAAATATATAAAAGTGCTGTAGTGTGAATAAATAAATATATAAATAACGGAAATAATATTTTTATCTCCAAATAGATCCTACAAATATAAAGTGTATTAATATGTTTCCTATTAGACCCTAAATTAAATTGATGGAAAATTACTCCTTGATTATCTTAAAATTATGTGACAGGTAAAGTGCAGTGCTTAAATACATAAAATTGTGTAGCAAACAGTCTATTATAAAGTGCCAAAGGTGATACAGTTGGTTCTTTCCAGTGAAAAAGTATTCTTATATCCGAGTAATACAATTTTCATAGAGTGGTGACCCTCCACCTAGACACCATGTGGAAATAGTGTGGGGTGTTTCTTCACTCCTATGCACCCCTCTAGGTGTGCTAGCCGCTCACCTCTATGCCTCAGAACATACGCCTTATTCAAATATCCAGAACTCCTCTCCACTCCTGTTCTGACTCTCAATGGATGATGGTTTTCAGATAGCCCCAATGGATCAACCTTACATATGTCCCAATGGCCAGCAGATCTCAAAATACAAAGGGCTCAAAATAGTGCAGAAATCTAATTTTTCAATAATTTTTCCAATAATTGGCTCTCTATCAAAAACGACAATTTTTAAGAACTTTTTTTTGCCTGATTCATAGTCCCAGGGGCATGACCCAGAACCCTAGGGACTTTTTAGGGGCATTTATTAGGTTTACGGCTTCAAAATTGTGTTTTTTGATTCCCGAAGTTCGGGTCCGATTGATTTCAATGGGGTTCAGGAATCCAAACCGAACTTTCAGGAAATTCGGGTGTTCTGGTCAAACTGAACTTTTCAAAAGTTCTATCATCCCTATTGGCTACCTTGTCCTGCTCCACCGCCGCTTACACCTACACCGCCACATCCACCACCACCTCAACCTCCTACTCCATATGGGCCTCGTCCTCCTCCTACATCATTCAAGATTTTTATTTTTCTGTTTTTTATGTTATTTTAAGTTATTTCCCTATCCACATTTGTTTGCAGAGCACTTGCCATGCTCTTAAGATGATATTGCTGCCATTTGCAGCCCTCTAGCCCTTTCCATGTTTGTTTTAGAGCCATTTTAGTGCTCAAAAGTTTGGGTCACCATTGACTTCAATGGGGTTCGGGATCAGGGTAAAGTCCGGGTTAAGTTCGGGTCACGAACCCGGACTTTTTTTTCAAGTTCGGTCGGACTCACCGAACCAGGACATTCAGGTGTTCACTCAACTCTATTCTTAATCAGATCATGCGCAAGTAACATTAAAGCTCAAAATGTCTAGAAGTAGGGACAAGACAAACACCTGGAGATTAAATGAGGAATTAATACAAGAGAGAAACAGAAGAAAAAAAAAAAAAAAAAGAACTAGTACAATATTTTCAGCCTAACAAAACTCCAGAGGTCCCCAAAAATACAGTGTGGGAGGCCCATAAAGCCTGCATTAGAGTCATACTGATCTTTATAGGAGCCAGGTAAAAAAGAGAGAGGACCAGGAATATAAGTAGAATAAAAACAGAAATATAAGAGCTGGAACAAGCACACAAAAAGAAAACGGATTCAGAGATACAACACGAGCTAATATTAAAAAGAGACGAGTTAAAAGAACTAATGGGACAAGAAGCAAGAAGGGCCTTTAATAGAGTCGCCAAGAACAGATATCAATGGGGACCAAATATAACTATGTTAGTTTTGGAGACAACTTACATACCCACATCCAATTATAGTATATAAGAAAAGAAGAGAGGCAGACACAACCATAACATGGTCAAAAGACCTAGTTGTGATATTGCCTTTATTCAATAGGAATTTAACGGGTATGGAGCTGTCAAAGGAGATGAGTATACATATAAATAAAGTTGAATAATTTTATTGGAAATACAAAAATGTTAAAAGCATTTTACATCGATATTGATTGACACCAATCATATATACAGACTGCATAGACTGTAGACAGAGACATGATGTGCCGTTTCAACTTCAAATTCGTAACAACCAACAGCTGCTTCATCAGGAACCTTTATTAGGGCTATATCATCTCTACAGACTTGAAAGAAAAAAATGCAGAATAAATATATATATAATAAATTCCAATATATATTTGATAGTATATTTCATTGCTATACATAAAATCCAACAACACACAATTGCTCACCATGAGTAGTTTTTCAAAACATATATATGTGCAGTTATCCAATCAAATGCATTCCGGGAATCCATAGGCAACCCATACTATCCAGCTTATCCCCACAGAAGGCGTGAGAATACCGACCAAGGGAACATTCTGATGTGGACTGGACCGAGCCTATACAGGATGGAAGGATAAGCAGGCAGCAAACACCGTGGGACACGGGGCTAACAATCCCAAAGGGGAGATTGATATCTGGGTAGATAAAACTAAAACAATACATGTCTATGTCAATTCCAACTGGCCATGAATACAGGTGTGTATATAGTTGTGACCACCATATACTGAGTTATCCCATGATTGTAAACAGGGACCAAAGGGGTAATAACCCAAAAGGATAGATTGAAGGAATATACACGGAAATACATACATATATATATATATATATATATATATATATATATATATATATATATATATATATGGGTTATCTAATCTCCTACCTCCCACTACACAATATTGGGTGGAAGTGGACAAAGATTATCAAACAATAGAGATATCCTATGTAATTTGTTTTCCAAAGCCCACACACTGTGTGGGAATATGCTTGGCATAATCAACAATGGCTATCAAATTGTGCACATATTACCAATAAAGTCAAGTGTTACCTGCTGCTGATCCAATACCACAACTGTGGCAACATGCTGACAGGAGCCGAATGTCGGCCTCCTGATTGCACTTCCCCCTAAAGAAGCCGGTCCCACCGGAAGTGAAGGGGAAATAAGCCGGGGAAATATTTAGCTAGAATAGTAACAAATAAAAAAATCCAAACATTTCATAGTGAAAATCAAAAATGGAAAAGGGGAAACAGTTTTTGCCAGAGTCTTTCAAAACGATTACAGCACTCTATATGCAGTACAACAAAAAGACACACCAGAGGGGGAACAAATAAGAATACAAGAAATTCAAGAGTATTTGAGAGCAGTAAAACTTCCTAAAATACCAGAGGAAAGGCTACCATTTTTAGATGAACCAATAACACAGGAAGAGATAAGTACTGCATTAACCACTTGCCGACCGCCGCACGACTATTTACGTCGGCAGTCAGCCCCTCACAGGCAAAGCGACGTAGGGCTACGTCGTTAGCCTGTAAGGGTTTTGGGAGCGAGCGCGCGCCGCTGGATGCGCGCTCCCGCTCAGTCACGGACCCCCCCCGCGCGTGTGCCCGGCAGACCCGATGTCCGCCGGGCACTCGCAATCGTCCGTTACACCGGGAGAAAGGCAAGCGGCTAATGTAAAAAAAGCCGCCTGTCATTCTCCCCTGTGTAAGAATGGTGATCAAACGGTTCTACTATGTAGGACCATTGATCACTGTTCTTACACATCAAGCCACAGCCAATCACAGTTAGAAACACGCCCCTAGGGACACACTTAACCCCTCCCTCTCAAAAAAAGTTAACCCCTTCACTGCCAGTGTCATTTTTACAGTAACAGTGCATCTGTATAGTACTGATTACTGTAGTAATGTCACTGGTAACCCCAAAAGTGCCAAAAATGTCAGTCAAGGATCCGATCTGTCCGCCACAATGTCGCAGTCCCGCCAAAGAAATCACAGATCGCCTCCATTACTCGTTAAAAAAAAAGACAAAAATCTTTCCCGTAGTTAGTAGCTGCGATAACTTTTGCACAAACCAATCAAAATACGCTTTTTGGAATTTTTTTTACCAAACATATGTAGCATAATAAACAAGCAAAAAATTGGGGGAGCAAACCCTGAACATGTATATCTTTTATGGATAGTGTAGGACCCACTGATAATGGGGTACTTTGACGTAGTGGTGGGCTTGAGCACGATATGGCCATATGGTGGGACTAAATCCCCATTTTTATTTATGGATTGTCTCCATATTTGATAGCCTTTTCTTTTGCATGTGTGTGCTATTCTTTTTTAATATACATGTCTCTTGGTTCATAGCTGCACCGGCTTTAGATATACATGTTCAGGGTTTGCTCCCCCAATTTTTTGCTTGTTTATTATGTATTCGGTCTGACCAGACTTCTGAGGTTGAGCACCCCACCCCCCACACACACCTGTACTCTATCAGTGTCCACTATCAAGTAGATATAGGAGGAGTCGCTTGTAGTGCATTAGCACATCTTTCCCAGCAAGGAGTGTTGTCTCCAAGGGTTAGAGAAGCTGGATTCACCCCTTTTTTATGGATAGTGTAGGACCCACTGATAATGGGGTACTTTGAGGTAGTGGTGGGCTTGAGCACGATATGGCCATATGGTGGGACCAAATCCCCATTTTTATTTATGGATTGTCTCCATATTTGATAGCCTTTTCTTTTGCATGTGTGCGCTATTCTTTTTTAATATATACAGTGGGTACGGAAAGTATTCAGACCCCCTTAAATTTTTCACTCTTTGTTATATTGCAGCCATTTGCTAAAATCATTTAAGTTCATTCTTCTTCCTCATGAATGTACACATAGCACCCCATACTGACAGAAAAACACAGAATTGTTGACATTGTTGCAGATTTATTAAAAAAGAAAAACTGAAATATCACATGGTCCTAAGTATTCAGACCCTTTGCTCAGTATTTAGTAGAAGCCCCCTTTTGATCTAATACAGCCAGGAGTCTTTTTGGGAAAGATGCAACAAGTTTTTCACACCTGGATTTGGGGATCCTCTGCCATTCCTCCTTGCAGATCCTCTCCAGTTCTGTCAGGTTGGATGGTAAACGTTGGTGGACAGCCATTTTTAGGTCTCTCCAGAGATGCTCAATTGGGTTTAAGTCAGGGCTCTGGCTGGGCCATTCAAGAACAGTCACGGAGTTGTTGTGAAGCCACTCCTTCGTTATTTTAGCTGTGTGCTTAGGTTCATTGTCTTGTTGGAAGGTAAACCTTCGGCCCAGTCTGAGGTCCAGAGCACTCTGGAGAAGGTTTTTGTCCAGGATATCCCGGTACTTGGCCGCATTCATCTTTCCCTCGATTGCAACCAGTCGTCCTGTCCCTGCAGCTGAAAAACACCCCCACAGCATGATGCTGCCACCACCATGCTTCACTGTTGGGACTGTATTGGACAGGTGATGAGCAGTGCCTGGTTTTCTCCACACATACCGCTTAGAATTAAGGCCAAAAAGTTCTATTTTGGTCTCATCAGACCAGAGAATCTTATTTCTCACCATCTTGGAGTCCTTCAGGTGTTTTTTTAGCAAACTCCATGCGGGCTTTCATGTGTCTTACACTGAGGAGAGGCTTCCGTCGGGCCACTCTGCCATAAAGCCCCGACTGGTGGAGGGCTGCAGTGATGGTTGACTTTCTACAACTTTCTCCCATCTCCTGACTGCATCTCTGGAGCTCAGCCACAGTGATCTTTGGGTTCTTCTTTACCTCTCTCACCAAGGCTCTTCTCCCCCGATAGCTCAGTTTGGCCGGACGGCCAGCTCTAGGAAGGGTTCTGGTCGTCCCAAACGTCTTCCATTTGAGGATTATGGAGGCCACTGTGCTCTTAGGAACCTTAAGTGCAGCAGAAATCTTTTTGTAACCTTGGCCAGATCTGTGCCTTGCCACAATTCTGTCTCTGAGCTCTTCAGGCAGTTCCTTTGACCTCATGATTCTCATTTGCTCTGACATGCATTGTGATCTGGAAGGTCTTATATAGACAGGTGTGTGGCTTTCCTAATCAAGTCCAATCAGTATAATCAAACACAGCTGGACTCAAATGAAGGTGTAGAAACATCTCAAGGATGATCAGAAGAAATGGAAAGCACCTGAGTTAAATATATGAGTGTCACAGCAAAGGGTCTGAATACTTAGGACCATGTGATATTTCAGTTTTTCTTTTTTAATAAATCTGCAACAATGTCAACAATTCTGTGTTTTTCTGTCAGTATGGGGTGCTATGTGTACATTCATGAGGAAGAAGAATGAACTTAAATGATTTTAGCAAATGGCTGCAATATAACAAAGAGTGAAAAATTTAAGGGGGTCTGAATACTTTCCGTACCCACTCTATATGCAGTATAAAACAAATTGGCCTAAAATATTAAAAAAATTTAGATTTTTACATTTTTTTTGAGGATTTCAATTAAAAAATTAAAAAATATTGTTATTTTTGCAAAATTGACGCTCTTTTTTTGTTTATAGCGCATAATCAAAAAAATCGCACAGGTGATCAAATACCACCAAAAGAAAGTTCTGTTTGTGGGAAAAAAAGGACGTCAAATTTGTTTGGGTACAGCATTGCACGACTGCGCAATTGTCTGTTAAAGTCACGCAGTGCCGAATCGCAAAATAGGCCCTGGTCAGGAAGGGGGTAAAATCTTCCGGGGCTTAAGTGGTTAACCAGTATGGCCATATGGTGTGACCAAATCTCCACATTTACTTCATAAGAGGAGGTGTTTTTAAATAGCCTTGCAAGATTTGAAAAAAACATTTTCTGTGTATGTGTGCACTATTATATTGTTCATTATGCTGGAAAATCTTTTCCCCATAAATGCCTTAATCTGATACCCTGCCGTGCAGGTAGAAGTGTCCTGGTTGGGGTTTGAACTTTAGCAACCCAGTGCTGACCACTAAGACATTCTACTGCTCTGTCCTTCTGTTCCATTTGCATCCCTCTTGAAGAATGATCTTCTAGCTTAAACATCAGAGGAAAAAAGGCTAGTTCTAATTTCTCTTTTTTTGTATACAAACTTTTATTGAAAGGAAACAGAAAATGGTGGTACAAAGAGAATTGGTACATTAACATTACAAATAATGGTATCACGTAGAGTAAACAGAAATATAACATTCTTAAGTATTTTCAAGTCATCTCAGTTCAATATGGGAATTTGATATGAAAACAATAACAAGGATATCAAAAATATAGTTCCTGGAAAAAGGTACAGAGCAGCATAAAAAATAATGTGTCTTGTTTAGAGTTGAGCAGACACCTGGATGTCCGTGTTCGGCGGGTTCGTCCGAACTTGAAAAAAAAGTCCGGGTCTGTGACCCGGTCTTTTTCCGAACTTTACCCGGACACCGAACCCCATTGAAGTCAATGGGGACCCGAACATTCAGGCACTAAAATGGCTCTAAAAAACCAATGGAAAGGGATAGAGTGCTGCAAATGGCAGCACAATGTAGTTAAGAGCATGGCAAGTGCTCTGCAAACAAATGTGGATAGGGAAATAACTTAAAACAACAAAAAAAAACAGAAAAATAAAACAATTTTCTTCATCTGTGAAGGACGAGGCCCATATGGAGTAGGAGGGAGGTTGAGGTGGCGGTGGATGTGGCGGTGTAGGTGGAAGCGGCGGTGGAGGGGGACGAGGTAGCCAACACTGCTTTTTTTTAGTCATTTTAAATTAGGGTACACCCCAAAAGAGTGAGAAAGATCAAAAATATAACAATGGCTGGGTAGGGTCGGTATCCATCTCCATTCTGCACAAGGTACGGAAAAGTCCTGTGGGATCCATGTCTGGTTCATTTTAATGAATGTGAGCTTGTCCACATTGTCTCTGGACAGGCGGCTGCGCTTGTCTGTGATAACGCCCCCCAGCCGTGCTAAATACACGTTCAGATAATACACTGGCTGCAGGGCACGCCAGCACCTCCAAGGCGTAAAGGGAAAGCTCAGGCCATGTGCCCAATTTGGAGACCCAGAAGTTGAAGGGGGCAGACCCGTCATTCACTACATGTAGGCGTGTGCACACATACTGCTCCACCATGTTGGTGAAATGCTGCCTCCTGCTAAGACGTTCCATATGAGCTGCTGGTGCTGCTGTTTGTTGTGGCGTGCTGACAAAGCTTTTCCACATTTTGGCCATGCTAACCCTGCCTTCTGAGGTGCTGGCGGTGCCCTGGTTGGCGACCTCTTCCTCCTCCTCCTCTGCCTTGGCCTTGTGCTTCCACTGTGGCCCCGCTGTCAGGTGGGAATGCCAGCAGCATCGCGTCTAAGAGCGTGCGCTTGTACTCGCGCATCCTGCGATCACGCTCCAGTGAGTGAATTAAGGACGGTACGTTGTCCTTGTAACGGGGATCCAGCAGCGTGGCCACCAAGTAATCAGCACAAGTTAGAATGTGGGCAACTCGGCGGTCGTTGTGAAGACACTGCAGCATGTAATCACTCATTTGTGCCAGGCTGCTCAGAGGCAACGAAAGGCTGTCCTCTGTGGGAGGTGTATCGTCCGTGTCCTCTGTATCCCCCCAGCCACGCACCAGTGATGGCCATGAGCTGGCCTGGTTGCCACCCTGCTGTGAACATGGTTCCATCTCCTCCTCCATCTCCTCCTCCTCATCTTCCTCATCCTCCAGAACTGTGCCCCTGCTGGACAATTGTGTATCTGGCGTTTGTGGGTGCAGGAACCCACCCTCGGAGCCACCTGTGAATGATTGCCCTGAAAGCCTTGGAAATGATCCCTCTTCCTCCTCCTGTGCCACATCCTCTTTTCATCATCGCCCGAATTGTTTTTTTAAGGAGGCATAGAAGTGGGATAGTTAAGCTGACAACGGCGTCATCGGCACTGGCCATGTTGGTGGAGTACTCAAAACAGCGCAACAAGGCACACAGGTCTCGCCTTGAGGCCCAGTTATTGGTGGTGAAGTAGTGCTGTTCCGCAGGGCGACTCACGCATGCTCGCACAGTCTTTCCAGCATGTGTAAGGTGGAGTTCCACCTTGTGGGCACGTCACATAAGAGGCGATGAGCGGGAAGGCCGAAGTTACGCTGCAGCACTGACAGGCGAGCAGCAGCAGGGTGAGAACGGCGAAAGTGCGCACAGACGGCCCACACTTTCTGCAGCAGCTCTGACATATCGGGGTAATTTTTAAGGAACCTCTGCACCACCAAATTCAGCACGTGCGCCAGGCAAGGGATGTGCATCAAACCGGCTAGGCCCAGAGCTGCTATGAGATTTCGCCCATTATCGTACACCACCAGGCCGGGCTTGAGGCTCGCTGGCAGCAACCACCCATTTGTCTGCTGTTCCATGCTCCTCCACAATTCCTGCATGGTGTGTGTTTTTTTCCCCCAAACAGGCAAGTTTTAAAACTGCCTGCTGTCGTTTACCCCTGGCTGTGCTGAAGTTGGTGGTGAAGGTGTTACGCTGACCGGATGAGGAGGCGGTAGATGATGAGGAAGCGGAGTAGGAGGAGTTAGGATCAGGAGGCAAACTGAAGCGCCCTGCAATCCTCGGCGGTGGAAGATGCGCCAAAAAAATTTGAAAGGTGTATCTCACACGTACCGATACAGACTATGCCGCAATTTAATTTTTTTTTACCCCAAAAGGGTATATATTGAATAGCGGAATAGAAAATTTTTTATAAAACGGTGGATCTCACACATACAAACACAGACTAGGCCCCGATTACAATTTTTTGTACCCTAAAGGCAGGATGAGGAAGAGGAGTAGGAGGAGTTCGGAACAGGAGGCAAACTGATGTGCCCTGCAATCCTAGGCGGTGGAAGGAGATGCGCCAAACAAATTTGAAAGGTGTATCTCACACGTACCGATACAGACTATGCCGCAATTTTTTTTTTTTTTACCCCAAAAGGGTGTATATTGAATAGCGGAATAGAAAAAAGTATATAAAAAGGTGTATCTCACACGTACAAACACAGACTAGGCCCCGATTACAATTTTTTGTACCCTAAAGGCAGGATGAGGAAGAGGAGTAGGAGGCTAAAGGCAGGATGAGGAAGAGGAGTAGGAGGAGTTCGGAACAGGAGGCAAACTGAAGCGCCCTGCAATCCTCGGCGGTGGAAGGAGATGCGCTAAACAAATTTGAAAGGTGTATCTCACACGTACCGATACAGACTATGCCGCAATTTAATTTTTTTTACCCCAAAAGGGTGTATATTGAATAGAGGAATAGAAAACATTTTATAAAACGGTGTATCTCACACGTACAAACACAGACTAGGCCCCGATTACAATTTTTTGTACCCTAAAGGCAGGAGGAGGATGAGGAAGAGGAGTAGGAGGAGTTCGGAACAGGAGGTAAACTGATGCGCCCTGCAATCCTCGGCGGTGGAAGATGCGCCCAAAAAATTTGAAAGGTGTATCTCACACATACCGATGCAAACTATGCCGCAATTTATTTATTTTTTACCCCAAAAGGGTATATATTGAATAGCGGAATAGAAAAAAGTATATAAAAAGGTGTATCTCAGATGTACAAAAACAGACTATGCCGCAATTTAATTTTTTTCACCCCAAAAGGGTGTATATTGAATAGCGGAATAGAAAAAAGTATATAAAAAGGTGTATCTCACACGTACAAACACAGACTAGGCCCCGATTACAATTTTTTGTACCCTAAAAGCAGGATGAGGAGTAGGAGGAGTTCGGAACAGGAGGCAAACTGAAGCACCTCCAATCCTCGGCGGTGGAAGATGCGCCCCAAAAATTTGGAAGGTGTATCTCACACGTACCGATACAGACTATGCTGCAATTTAATTCTTTTTACCCCAAAGGGTGTAGATTGAATAGCGGAATAGAAAATATGATATCAAAATGTGTATCTCACACGTACACACCCAGACTAGGCCTCAATTACTATTTTTTTTTACCCTAAAGGCAGGATGAGGATGAGGAGTAGGAGGAGTTCGGAACAGGAGGCAAACTGAAGCACCCTGCAATCCTCGGCGGTGGAAGATGCACCCAAAAAATTTGAAAGATGTATCTCACACGTACCGATACAGACTATGTCGCAATTTAATTTTTTTTTACCCCAAAAGGGTGTATATTGAATTGCGGAATAGAAAAAAGTATATAAAAAGGTGTAGCTCACACGTACAAACACAGACTAGGCCCCGATTACAATTTTTTGTACCCTAAAGGCAGGATGAGGATGAGGAGTAGGAGGAGTTCCGAACAGGAGGCAAAATGAAGCACCCTGCAATCCTCGGAGGTGGAAGATGCGCCCAAAAAATTTGAAAGGTGTATCTCACACGTACCGATACAGACTATGCCGCAATTTAATTTTTTTTACCCCAAAAAGGTGTATATTGAATAGCGGAATAGAAAAAAGTATATAAAAAGGTGTAGCTCACACGTACAAACACAGACTAGGCCCCGATTACAATTTTTTGTACCCTAAAGGCAGGATGAGGATGAGGAAGAGGAGTAGGAGGAGTTCGGAACAGGAGGCAAACTGAAGCGCCCTGCAATCCTTGGCGGTGGAAGATGCGCCCAAAAAATTTGAAAGGTGTATCTCACACGTATCGATACAGACTATGCCGCAATTTAAATTTTTTCACCCCAAAAGGGTGTATATTGAATAGCGGAATAGAAAAAAGTATATAAAATTGGTGATTTTTTAATAGCACATGTGAACACAGCAGTGTCTTATGTTTTATGTCACGGTCAGCAGCAGGCTATGAAGGGGAAAAAAAAAATTCCCCTTTAACTTTGTAATTTTTAAATAGCAGATTAGAACAGCAATCTGTAGTAAAATATAGCTGAATGCTGCACACAACAGACTGATAAAAATATTTTTTTTCTCCCTCTTCCTCAGTGGGTTTAAGTGAGGGCAAAAAAATTGTTCAGCCTGTCCCTAAAATGCTCAAATATCTTTCCCTGCCTACACTCCGACCTGTCCCTGCATTCTTTTCTGGCAAAATGTTGTTTTACCCTGTCTGTCCCCAATCAGCAGCAGCCAGCACCATTATGTGTGCTTTCTCCCTACACTACAGCAGACTGATGCAATGCACGCTGTGTCTCGAGCTTATAAAGACCTGGGTCACATGCTTCAGCTGGCCAATCACAGCCATGCCATTGGTAGGCATGGTTGTTATGGCTTCTTTGGCACAGCAGTTAAACGCTTGTTGATTGGCTGTTGAAAGCCCACCATTAAAAGCCTGCCATTACATACAAAACAGGAAATAAAATTACCGAACACGGATTTTAAACCCGAACATACAGTAATGTTTTCGGGTCCGTGTCCGGGTAGCAAAAATCCAATTATCCGGTACGGACCCGAATAATACAGTCCGTGTTCGCTCAACACTAGTCTTGTTATTAAAGAAAATTCCATAACACTAAGCGCTAGGCAGGAAACATGGTGTCAAATGAAAGGGTTTTAAATATTTTATCACCAGTACAGTAGTTAGAAAAAAAATGTCTGAGTGTGTAATCCATGGGTCCCATTTATTAGTGTGAAATTTCATAGAGTTGTAAATGGTATGAAAAATTCTTTCCATAATGTACATTGAATTTATTCTTGTTTTAACCTCCCTGGCGGTATGATTATGTCAGGAATTATGTACCAAAAGTGGTACAATTTTTTGATATTTATAATTTATAATATATATATATATATATATATATATATATATATATATATATATATTATATATATATATATATATATATATATATATATATATATATATATATATATATATATATATTATATATTATAAAATATAAATAGTATATTAATAATAAATATATTATAAATATAAAATATATTATAAAATATACATATTATAATATATATATATATATATATATATATATATATATATATATATATATATATATATATATATAATATATAATATATATTAATAATATAATTTATAATTTACAATTTATAATATTTGATATTTTTCTGATACTAAGGTGATACAGTGTAATCCTCTCAGTTTACTTTGTATCACCTCCTTTTTATGTGTTTGTGTTGGTGCAACATTTGAATTTCCCTACCAGTTCCGCTCCCATGCACCATTGCTGCTGCAGGGAACGGAACCAGGAAGTCATCAGAGCGACGTACGGCACGGCGGGGATCTCGGCGGCGATCACAGCATTGGGAGATCATCGCTGGATCGCCAGGAGAAGGTAAGGAACCCCGCTGCAGGCTCTGCACATCTACCCCGAGCGTGGATCGGAGATACCGATCCTAGCATGAAAAAAACACCCCGAGTCAGTGTTAATTTCTTCGACTAAAACCGACTAAAACTTTTTCGTCGACTAAATTAACACAATTTTAGTCGACTAAAATACGACTAAAACTAAAACAATTCAGATGACTAAAATACGACTAAAACTAAAATGGCATTTTAGTCAAAAGACTATAACAAAAACGAAATCGAAATTTGCTGCCACAATTAACACTGGTGCATGCTCAAAGCTTAATACCATAAATAATAACATATTAGATTTTTCACTCCAGGACCAGCAGTAGTATATCATGAGTTTGGAAATTGTAGAGAAATGCTTAAATAATGCATTACAAATTACAATTGAACTACACCCATTCAATTATAGATGACTAAAATGAGTTTTAGTCAACTAAAATGTAGGACGTTTTAGTCGACTAAAATGTAGGACGTTTTAGTCGACTAAAATGTAGGACGTTTTAGTCGACTAAAATGTAGGACGTTTTAGTCGACTAAATACGACTAAAACTAAAACACTTGCAGAAGACTAAAATGGGACTAAAACTAAAATGCCATTTTAGTCCTAAGACTAAAACTAAATTGAAATTTGCTGCCAAAATTAACACTGCCCTGAGTCACTCTTGGGGTTACCGCTAAGGGAGTAAAAGTTGTGAAACCGGGAAAGAGTTTGATTTCCAATGTATGGCAATCAGCCATTGTATAGCTACTGAGATAGTGTGAATTATTCTAGTGTGAGGTATGGATAAATTAATAATTGGGGAAAAAAGTAAGCAATTAGCTGGAGAAAGAGTGATGTTAGTATCTGCGATTTTTGAAGAAAAAATTTCCAACTGGCGCCAGATGAAAGAAATTTTATCACAATACCAAAATATATGGGTAAAGGAACCAGGAGAGGAGCAGCCTCTGAAACAATTTGAAGGAGTGGAAGGGGAAATAGCGTGTCATTTAAGAGATGTTAAATACCATCTAGTAAGCAATTTGATCGGTGTTTCTCTAATGGTGAGGGATCTTGTACATTTTCTGAGATTGTCAATACTCATATACCAATCTTCTATGGTTAGAGTAAGTGAACATTCATTCTCCCATTTGAGCATATATGGGAGCTTGTTTTGAGGAGTGGTATTGATTAAGTTATTATATATTAAAGAAATAAGGCCTTTACCTCTAGGGTCTTTGAGGCATATGTTTTCATAAAAGGTAGGGGAATCTAGGTTGGAAAGTGGATAATATTTATGAAAAAAATGTCAAATTTGTAGAAAGTTGCAATGCTCCGAATTCGGAATTTTGTACTTTGACTGTAGGGAAGAGAAATCAACAAACCTCGAATTAGTGATGAATTTAGACAGAGTTATTAGGTTTTTACTAATCCAAGGAGAGAGGATACTCGTGTTATAAAGACCTAGTGGGAATTTTGGGTCACCAAGGAAAGTGGCATTAATAGGAGTTGTAGAGGACAAATGAAATTTAGAAACATGTTCTCCAGAGTCATAGTGACTGTGAGACAAGTAAATTTAAGGACTTGAATTTTTGTAATGGAATATTTTTTGATCATAGAATTCCGGAGATATGATAAGGGAGAATAGACTGTTTTTCAAACTGTATTCAGGGAACTCTGGAGTTTGGGATATGCCATTGGGCTATTTGAGAAAATCGAGATGATAAATAGTATAGCCAAAAGTCGGGTACTCCCAAACCAGCCTTGTGTTGTGAAGTAAATAAAAATTTTAGAAAATCGGGGACGAGAATTTGACCATATAAACTTATTAATTTATTTTTGAAATTTCATAGTGAAGTACTTGTTTAGCCTAATGGGAACAGCTCTGAATAGGTATAGGACCTTTGGTAGGACAGTCATTTTGACCGCAGTGACCCTACCTAAGAAGGAGATGTGAAAGGCCTTCCACTTTTTGAGGGTCCTTCTGATTTTTAAAAAGAGAGGCGTGAAATCTTTTGCAAAAAGGGAATTAATGTCTGGGGTGAGGTGAACCCCTAAATAGGAGATAGCAGAGAAGGACCACTTAAATTTAAAGGATTGTTGAAGAGCGCTAAGTTGTGGGAATATTAACTGGCATACCGATAGATTTAGAGACATTGACTGTAAGGCCGGGGAAGGAGGAGAATATTTGTAAAGTCTTAAACAGGTTTGGTAGAGATGTTATGGGTTGGGATATAAAAAGTAGCATGTCATCAGCGTACATACTGAGTTTATACTTTTTATTAGAGGAATTATATCCTTTAATATCGGGATGGGACAAAATGGTTATGGCAAGGGGTTCAATGACTAGGGCGAAAAGTAATGGGGATAGGGGACATCCTTGTCTGGTGCCTCTACCGAGCTGAAAAAATTCAGAATTGCATCCTGGAATACGAACCCTAATCCGAGGGTTTTTATATAACTCTTGAAAAGCGTGTAAACATTCTCCATGTATGCCATATTTGGGAAGGATATTATTCAGGTAGTCCCAGGAGACAATGTCGAAGGCTTTATTTATGTCTAAACTTAAAAGAAGAAGGGGTTCGGATTTGATGTTCGCTTCTTGGATAATGTTAGTCGCGAGGCGTATATTGTCGGTGATCTGGCGGCCGGGGATGAAGCCTGATTGGAAAGGAGATATTAGTGGGGCAATAACTGAGGAGAGTCTGTTGGCTAAAAGTCTAGAAAAGATCTTAAGGTCAATATTAATAACGGAAATCGGTCTATAGTTTTGCGGGAGGGTGGGGTCTTTGTCAGATTTAGGGATAAGGGACATATTTGCCAATAACATTTCATCAGGAAAGGAGCCTCCTTTAAGGATAACATTATAAAGTTCTGATAATTTGGGTGATAGTAGATGGGAAAATTGCTTATAGTAAAATGAAGTGAACCCGTCGAGGCCAGGGGCTGAGCCCTTTTTTAAGGGATTTAATGATCTGTGTGATTTCGTCAGGGGTGCAAGGGGCATTTAGTATGTCTATTTGAGAGGAAGATAAGGAGGGAATCTGTAGGTTATCTAACCACGAAGGGTCTGTAGGGGCTGTGACAGATGAAGATCTTGAGAGAAGATTCATATAGAATTTTTGAAAGATTGAAATGACATCTTTGGGATTCATGACAATTTGGGTTGATCTGTTTTTAAGTTTATAGATATGTGGTGGTTTAATAGATTGGCTCAATTTGCGAGCAAACATGGTAGAATACGAGTCGCTGGAGAAGAAGAACTTTGCATTGGACCACCTAAGGGCTTTCTCTGCTCTAAAAGAAAGAAGGGCATCTAGTTCTTTACGTTTGTCTGAGATAAGTTCCAAGGTTTGTGGGTCTTGTGAGTTCATGTGTGATTTATAGGTGTGGTGGAGATCTTTTGTGAGTGTGAGTATTTTCTCCCACCTAAGTTTGTTTTGAGTAGCAGCCAATTTGATTAATTTACCCTGGAGAACCGCTTTATGCGCTACCCATAGCGTCTCAGCATTCATTTTAGGGGTGTTATTGAGAGTGAAATATTCTTCTATGGTGGAGGTGATCTCCTGTTGGAGTGAGGCATCAGTAATCAGGGCTTCGTTAAGTCTCCATGAATAAGGAGTATGGGAGAGACCGATAAATCTCATGGAGAAGGAAGTTATGTGATGATCCGACCATGATACAGGGTATATGGAAGCAGCGATGGAATTGGATAAAATATATAATCTAATCGAGAGTATGATTGATGTGAGTGAGAGTAGAAAGTATACTCTTTTGCACCTATATTTAATGCTCTCCATGAGTCAATGAGTTGTAAAGAATTTAAGTTGAAGTTAAAAGACTTGGAAAAGGCATTTGAAAATGGGGAATGTTTGCTACGGTCTAAATGTGGCTGTGCAACAGAATTAAAATCTCCCCCTAAGATGATATGTGTGGAATGATATTTTTGTAAGACCTTAAAGAAACAAAAGAAAAAGGAGGCTTGTGCATCATTAGGGGCATAGATGTTGGCTATTGTGAGATCTCTACCTGCCAAACAGCCTTTTATAATAATGTAGCGGCTTTCAGGGTCCTTATAAACATGTTGTATTTCCATTGGGAAGGTGTGCTGTAGAAATTTTGCCACACCTTTAGTTTTGGAATCGGAAGCAGTGCAAAATGTTTGGTTGTAGGGTTTGTGGAAAAAGGTAGGGTGATTATCTGTCTTAAAATGTGTTTCTTGTAACAGAACCACCTTGGCATTAAGATTTTTATAATGGAAAAAGGCTTTTTTGCGTTTGATCAGGGAATTAAAGCCCTGTACATTGTGGGAGACAATGACTATAGCCATATTAATGTGTAAATATATGGAATAAAATTACTAAACTGAAAGGAGTAGAGTGGGGTGATACAAATGTTTGGGCTATAACAGGGCCCAAGTGTATGTGGACGAGAATACCAATTTTGGAATAACCAATCAAGGTTAGTTCGGAAACATAAAACGTATACCGAAATATTGTACCATAACAAAATTGAACAGTATAGTTTAGAATATCAGAAATAATATATGTAGACATACAGTGGGTACGGCAAGTATTCAGACCCCCTTAAATTTTTCACTCTTTGTTATATTGCAGCCATTTGCTAAAATCATTTAAGTTCATTCAAGGAACTGCCTGAAGGGCTCAGAGACAGAATTGTGGCAAGGCACAGATCTGGCCAAGGTTACAAAAAGATTTCTGCTGCACTTAAGGTTCCTAAGAGCACAGTGGCCTCCATAATCCTCAAATGGAAGACGTTTGGGACGACCAGAACCCTTCCTAGAGCTGGCCGTCCGGCCAAACTGAGCTATCGGGGGAGAAGAGCCTTGGTGAGAGAGGTAAAGAAGAACCCAAAGATCACTGTGGCTGAACTCCAGAGATGCAGTCAGGAGATGGGAGAAAGTTGTAGAAAGTCAACCATCACTGCAGCCCTCCACCAGTCGGGGCTTTATGGCAGAGTGGCCCGACGGAAGCCTCTCCTCAGTGTAAGACACATGAAAGCCCGCATGGAGTTTTCTAAAAAACACCTGAAGGACTCCAAGATGGTGAGAAATAAGATTCTCTGGTCTGATGAGACCAAAATAGAACTTTTTGGCCTTAATTCTAAGCGGTATGTGTGGAGAAAACCAGGCACTGCTCATCACCTGTCCAATACAGTCCCAACAGTGAAGCATGGTGGTGGCAGCATCATGCTGTGGGGGTGTTTTTCAGCTGCAGGGACAGGACGACTGGTTGCAATCGAGGGAAAGATGAATGCGGCCAAGTACAGGGATATCCTGTACAAAAACCTTCTCCAGAGTGCTCTGGACCTCAGACTGGGCCGAAGGTTTACCTTCCAACAAGACAATGACCCTAAGCACACAGCTAAAATAACGAAGGAGTGGCTTCACAACAACTCCGTGACTATTATTGAATGGCCCAGCCAGAGCCCTGACTTAAACCCAATTGAGCATCTCTGGAGAGACCTAAAAATGTCTGTCCACCAACGTTTACCATCCAACCTGACAGAACTGGAGAGGATCTGCAAGGAGGAATGGCAGAGGATCCCCAAATCCAGGTGTGAAAGACTTGTTACATCTTTCCCAAAAAGACTCCTGGCTGTATTAGATCAAAAGGGGGCTTCTACTAAATACTGAGCAAAGGGTCTGAATACTTAGGACCATGTGATATTTCAGTTTTTCTTTTTTAATAAATCTGCAACAATGTCAACAATTCTGTGTTTTTCTGTCAGTATGGGGTGCTATGTGTACATTCATGAGGAAGAAGAATGAACTTAAATGATTTTAGCAAATGGCTGCAATATAACAAAGAGTGAACAATTTAAGGGGGTCTGAATACTTTCCGTACCCACTGTAAGTGTGATAGAACACATGAAATTGGATACAGGGTCCAGAGTAGGAGAAAACTCTGGACAACAAAACAAAAGCCAGAGACTAATTAGTCTCAATCTCGGTCTGACCACAGACCCAGAGGGGGCCAGGATCCACAGCCAGAGGAAAAAAGGAAAAAAAAAAGAGGAACAGTTCTCTGTTTTGTGGAGTCCAGAACCCGCCAGATCATGGGTGGAACCGAGTGGGTGGAATCATGTCGGCATAGAAAAGGGCAACCGCAATAGAAAAAAATATTGACCGTGAGAAATTAGATAAAGTTGAGACTTGCTGAGGTTTCGATTGAGGGGAGGCGCAAGGGGGATGTAAGGCACTAAATTACATTTTACCTGCATTTCTCCTTTTCCCCTTTATTGGGGGAGAAAATTATAGGCAGACCGATAAACTAGAGAGATACATAATATTAGCTGAAAAAACAGTAATGGAGATATTGTGAGCATGTTTGCTGACAGCTAAAAAATGTACTGAGGTATTTGGAAGGATATCATAACAGAGTGAGGTAACATTAACGGTCAAGTGTCCATTTAGCAAAAATCTTCAGTACAGTAAAACCCGCAATTAAATAGCTAGAAAAATATAAATCAGCAATAGCGGAAATTTAAATAGAGTAAACAATAGGAAAAATAGTGCAGGCACAAAAAGTGGTGTCATATTCGAAGGCGACAGTAGGTGTCCTCAGTGCAATAAATCATTGAGACCTGTGGTGTGGACTTGGCACATAAAAAAGAAACCAGCAGGCTCTAACTGTGGCAAAGTCACCACAAGATGTCCCCAGTGTAACATAGGAGCCAAAACAGTAAAAGCTGAAAACCTGAAAAGGAATTCTTTCTCATTGGCAAAAGAGAAAGAAGATTTTACAGTGTTCAACCACTCATTTTTAACATCAAAATCAATCTTGATATCGAGGGCCAGCTTCATGGCAGAGTCTGCGCCTATCTCTGCGTGGAGTTGGCTCATTCCAAATTGGGATGGGGCGTGGGGTTGAGGGGGTGCGAGGTAAAGTTCCTGGATCCAATAGACCCAAATTAATTAGGATGTCTTGACCGTCAGGAATAGATGTTCAATATAAGTAGAGCCATTATGTGGAACGATCAATTTAAAGGGAAAGCCCCAACCATAACGGATTCTGGCTGAGGATAAGACTGAAGTAATTTCTTTCATTTTCCTTCTCCGATCCAACGTAGCCTGTGAGACATCAGGGTAAATCTGGATAGGAAAACCGTCTAATTTGGGGTTGCGTGTGTTACGTGAGGCTCTTAAAATGTCCTCTTTGATAAGAAAGTCTTTCATGCAGAGTACAATGTCTCTGGGGGGTTTGTCTGGGGGGGTTTGGCTCTAAGGGCACAATCACAGGTAAATGCTTGTGGAGTTTGATCAGGGAGAAGGCTCTGGAATAATTTAGCGGCGAATGCTATCAGGTCCATGACCGATTCAGGGGCACCTCTGATTCTGAGGTTATTCCTCCTATTCCTATTATCAAGGTCTTCAACATGGGCTTGAAGCTGGGAGAAAGCGGAGGAAAGAGCATCATGTTCCCTGGATAGGTCATTAAAAGCAATGGTTAATTCATCATGCTTATTTTCAAGGAGGTCTGTACGAGTGCCAAGAGCTGCAATTTCTTGGGACAGTGTAGTGGTGGATTTTTGTATCTCTGTCTGGAATTTATTCAGTAATTTGGAGCAGAGAGTCACTAGACTGTTATCCAGGTCCTGTTTGGTGAGGTGGTTGTGCTCATTGTTAGCTGCAGAGCTGGCAGTAGGTTGAGAAGGCTCTGACATGAGAGAAATGGAAGCTGGAGTTTCGGCAGGGGAGGAGGGTGAAGACTCGGCGCTATGATGTGCCATGCTGAATTTTTCTTGTGATCTTAGGAGGTACTGTGTGAGTGTTTTCTGGGGTCCCCTCCGTTGTTTTTTGCGTGAAGTTGGCATACATGGTGTCTGAGTCCCAGGGGTGTGTATATAGTGAACAAACGGTGTTCATCTGGCCCTGGTATAGCGGTTTTATGCCATGTGCATAGCGGAGCTTACTTCAGATGCGGCCGATCTGCTCCTTGTAAAGCATGTGCCCCTGCATAATCACATCTTGTATGTAAATAGGAATGTCTCAGGTCCCTTATAAGTAATAGAGTGAACTGCCAGCAATTGAGTTCCTATATTGTTGAAATGACTGTGCAATACTCTGCAGGCAGAGTGAGATACAAACAAGGGTAGATATGTGGCACTACTGACAGAGAGGATAGCTAGGAGCATACCTCCCAACTTTTGAAATGGTAACGAGGGACACCAATTAGCAAAAGTATGTAGGCATAGGACACACCCCCCTGCCACGCCCCCTTAAAGGAGAAGTATACAAAAAAAGATAAGTTCAGCCCACAAGTTTTTTTTTTTTTACAACTATTATTCTTTTATATTGGCTTTTGGCATTTACAAATGCAGAAATTTAGAAATTGGATGAAAGGTTTAGCACTGAGAAACACTTTTTGAAAGCTATTTAGAGCATTTTATATACAGCTATAAAGATAAGACCAAAATGAGGGACAAATGAGGAGGAAAGAGGGACAGAGGGACAATGTCTAAAATCAGGGACAGTCCCTCAAAATCAGGGACAGTTGGGAGCTATGTAGTAGGGCCTCAGTGTCTGTAGGAATTCAATGGGCCAAATGCAGAGGTGGATGGAGATTGACAGAAAGGCAGTCTCTATATTGATGATATGGGCTGTGGGCCTCTGTAAATTAATAAAGATAGCGCTTGGGGGGTGCATAGGCCGCAGATTTCCTGCGCTGTGGGTAGAGCATAGTAGATCACTTATCAACCCTCCAGGGGTGGTTGCCCTTGCTCTCTATTCAGCGTCAGAGTGTTGATGGAGGTCAAGATCCCTGGATCTGAGCTGTGAGGGCCAAGTAGGCCTTATCATGGCCAAGATGGCTGCCGGCGGCGGGAGGGAAGGAGGCTCGAATGGAATAAGGGTAGCGCGGGATGCAGTGGAGACTAGGGATGATCGAACGGTTCGGGTCGACCATCGGTTCGACCCGAACATTGGCTGTTCGAGGTTCGGCCGAATTTAGAACTTTTTGCCCAAAAAGTTCGGAATTCGGCAACCAGAACCGACCAAAATGCAATGGTTCAGGAAATGGGCTTTAAAAGCCAGTGATTGGACCAGAACCATCAGTAAAAAACAATTGAGGGGGCAGGAGAATGCTAGGAATGTGATTGGAGTGACTAGGGGGTCCATAGTCCAATCATTAGTGAATACGCCCCCCAGTATATAAGATAGCCCCCGCCAAATTCCTAGCATTCTTATACAGGGACATGAAAGAGAGTGGAATGCTGTTCTGTTACAATGTGTTACAAAGTGTCATTTAGCAATTTTTAGTGTGAGGAAAGGGATATCTAGTGTAGTTAGGGTGCTATTTTTCACTATAGTTAGCTTTAATTTATTCAGTTTCTGTAGGGAAAGTGTTAAGTGTAAGGGGACCGTAGTGTAGTGTAGGGTTAACTGACTGTGACTGCTATGGAAGGGTGACAAAACCCTTCCATAGCAGGGTGACCGCTATAGAGAAAAGATTGTTTCTCTTGTGTCACTTCAGAGCAGGAATATGGCTTCGCTCCCGTCAGCATTCTGTATGCTGCAGGGGTTGCTAGTGCTTTTTTGAGGACATGTTTGGAGTCAGGCATGACATCTGAACATGTGTATAGGGGGTATATATACACACCCATGTCTGTATATATACACCTGCACATATATAGGTGTTAAAGGAGCAGAACACTATACTTTTGCTAATGAAATAATTTGCAAATATGGCTAGGCTCCTAACACACCTATATATGTGTAAGTGTAATATACATATCAGTGTGTGTGTATATATATATACCCCTATACAGAAGTTCAGATGTTTTGCCTGCCTCCAAAGAACCCCAAAAAATGCCCAAAAAAATGCCTGCAAGAACAAACCTGGGCATTTTTTTTTTGGCGCTGGCATTTTTTTGGGCATTTTTTTTGGGTTCTTTGGAGGCAGGCAAAACATCTGAACTTCTGTATAGGGGTATATATATACACACACTTATATGTATTTTACATTTACACATATATAGGTGTGTTGGGAGCGGAGCCATATTAGTACAAATTATTTCATTAGCAAAAGTATAGTGTTCTGCTCCTTTCACACCTATGTATGGGTATATATACATATAAGTGTGTGTTTTTATATACCCCTATACAGAAGTTCAGATGTTTTGCCTGCCTCCAAAGAACCCCAAAAAATGCCCAAAAAAATGCCCAGGTTTGTTCTTGCGGGCATTTTTTGGGCATTTTTTTGGGTTCTTTGGAGGCAGGCAAAACATCTGAACTTCTGTATAGGGGTATATATATATATATATATATATATATATACACACACACTGATATGTATTTTACATTTACACATATAGCCAAGGCATGAGCAGCAAAGGCCCAGTTTATGGTGTGCATAATACATGTAGATCTGGAGACGCTTAATAGCAAGTGTCCATTAGTCAGCTTTCCATACACTAGCTTTAAGAGAGCCTCAGAAGGGCTGACAATCCAGGAACAGTATCA